>NC_090439.1:870250432-870909805 GCF_031143425.1 Pleurodeles waltl
CTAATCCAGATGTGCTGACCTTTTCAAAGGCATCAAAAGCTGGGTGGGTCACACATATGTTGCATGGGAAGATCACAAATATACACATGGAATGCCTATTACATGCAGTGTCAGGTGTGAGAGGGGCACATGGAAAATACGCCAGGATAAGGAAGGCAAGGTGCTTCAGTACTCAAGTACAAGTCAGACATTTTAGATGCATGGGCACAGTACTATGATGTCTGTGTCTGGAAATACTGGCATATATATACCCATTGATGAAGAAACATGCAGCGCAACAGCTCTGCTTGCTCTGCTGTGCAGCATTAATTCAAATGTCCAGGGATGTGTGCTTCTCACAGATAGTGCATCCCTTTACTAACCTTGGTAATTCCCAAAAATATAAGGGACCTTACCAACATTGCCACACAACCTGCATTGTGTAGGGGCGTTCCTCTTGTCTATCCTAATGCACATCTGCAGGAAGGAACACATGCTGCTAAATCTACTAACAGGAATGCTGTTTGCCACTTAAATGTTTGACGATGATTGCAACACACATTGAAAGTAGTCCACAATAGGATTACTACAATGTCTGTTCTCGGTACCACAACTACAATGCCATCCTTGATATGGTGTCCCAACATGATGCATCCACACATCAACAAGCCTCAAAATGTTTCAGGTCCGCCTTCCACCACATGTGTGTTCACAGAGTGATGGAAGTGGGTGGCCTTTCCACATATATCCTCCTAGCAACTTAGGCCCATATTCATGACAAAGTGGTGCAGCGCGCCACTGCAGAAAGAATAACAGTGCTGTGCCAATTTTGAAATGCAGGGATGCAATATTTTATTGGAATACAGCTTACTCCTGCGGTTTCACCTGTGCTGGTGATGAAGTAAGCTGCATGCTCCAACGAAGGCACCCTTGCACCACAGTGCAAGGGTGTCTGCTTTGAAGAGACTGATTGTTTATGTGCAGGAAAGGACACCTTCCTGTACATGAACAAACATCCATGACATTGTGCCTCTCTTATGTGTGCTGCAGAATGGTGCACACATGGAAAAAGCAAACAAGGATGAATAAAGGCATACCTCCTCCTTTTGCCATGTTAAAGCCAGCCCTGTGTTGGTGTCAGTAATTCTTGCTGCCACAAATTATGGATTTCTTGTAAATCTCAGGCAGCATGATAAGTAATGGTACAGCCACTGCAACACCAATTCCAAGCCCCTCTGATGCAGAAAACTGGGTTGGAGGGGTCAATGTTTACAAGGACGCATAATGCCACAAACAGTGGCAATACACCTCCTTGTAAAAATGGAGCACTGAAAAGCACCACCGGAGCATTGCTAAAAGTGAAGCTCTGGTGGTGATAGGGCCTTGTAAATCTGCCCCGAGTAATATATTCAGCATCCTGCACCATACAACATAACAATAACCCATCTTGTGTGTATGTGTGCAAACAGGAAGGTCTACCTTCCACCAAAACAACACTCAGACTAGCAATGCAGCCATCCTTGCATCAATGCAACAAGAAAAACTGAGCTGCCCAGATAAGTACTGTCTTGCAGGAAGGGAGAAAATCCTGTTTGCTCATATACACACAATGTGGTTGAATCTCCCAATGGGTGGTGCAGGATGCTGGACACATCACTCAAAGTGTCTTGGAGGATGCATGTGGACAGATCACGCCTTACTGTCACTCCAACAACATACATAGGGTGGCCTGTGAGTCACTTAATACCTCAAATATCTGTAAGATCAAATTCCAAGTATATCTGAACATCTTCACTTGTGGAGTGAGCACAAATCTGGAACAATGCCCATGTTTTGCAAAGTTTACACAGTCATGTTAATGAAAGGGGTACATATGTCGAAGACCATGATTAAAATATCAAGGTGGGTGTAACACACTGGGAACTGTGGACTGGCAGATTGTGCTAATGGTGTTCAGGTGGCATAGTGTGCCATTAGGGCTCTACACATGTGTGCCTTGATGTGGGGGTCTGTAACATGTCACTGAGCCACCAGTAGCAAGTAAATGATGAGCCATGTCAACAGCCACCACAATCAAAGATTGACCTTTCACCATCCCATTGCAGAGGATGATGCATTACCTCCTGCGGACCTGCCTGTCCTGGACTTCACAGATGCCATGTATGACCAGCTGCAAACCATAAATGAAGAGACTCTCCAGGATGTCCTGGGTTCCTTCCAGACACCACCTCCAGTCGCAGGAAGGACACACAGCATTGTGGGGTCTTCACATGAACCACATAACTACCAACACACATCAGCAACCAGTCCTACCACAGCCCTGGACTCTGAGGTTCCAGACATTGTGGTAGGAGTCCAGTGGGCACAGCAGGTGCGGGTGGGAATGGAGACCATGGGAGGTAGTCTAGAGGGAGTGCAGAGGTGCCTCAGTCTAAATAAGGACAACTCAGCTGCCATTAGAGGCACCCACTCCCCGCTACGTGGACTCCAGCAGTCCCTGGCTGACATAGCTGCTGTCATGAGGCAGAGGCTTGAACAATTGCCCTCTCAAAGTGGCAGCAGCATGATAGATAACAGGCTGGGGGCTATACAAAATGCCCTGGAGTCCTTACAGCAGGAAGTGGCCTCCCTCAGGGAAAACATGGGTGCCTACCACTGTGATGTAGCAGCGGTGTAGCGAAATCAGCAGTTCCTCCTTGCTGCAGTGATGCCTTATGTGTTCCCACAAATGGCAGCTGCCAGGACCTTTGATTCCACATCTCTATCCCCTGATGTGCGTTTGGCCCCCTCAACTTCAATAAAAGCACCACCCATGGCACTGGAGGCATCACACACAGCAGATGAAGATGAAGATGTGGAAGAACAACATTCACACGTAAAACCACGCAGTAGTTCTAGTCTGTGCCACATGGACAGTATCCCTTTAGTTCTGTCCTTAAGATCATGCCAGTGTTGTGACAGCTTGCAATGTGCCCTCTTTACTCTACCACTGTTGACTTATCTTATATGGACTGTCATTGTCTAATTTCCTATCTATTGTCAATTTTGACACCTCCTCACTAATGCACACTTCTCCTACACATCTCATGACATGTCCCTCACCCTTGGACTCTGAATGTACGTCAGATGGTCAGGATATCTCAAGAGGTCAGTGAACTGGATAATATACTGCATTGGAAACAAAACTTGCACATGTAAATCGATCACCATAATCACATGTATCATGCCCTTTTTTCAGTGTTCAATCACCTGTGCAATGTCTGCATTGTGTGAATCTATGTCATTGAGAACAGAACCAAATGACATATGTGGCTTAGTGTCAGACACAAATGCACACACTAGGACTCAAACCTGATAAAGGTGACCAATAATACTGTGGATTACAACCAACTTTCTGAACCTTCCAAGAATGAATTGAACAGATAACCATGCAAGTTGACCTATGGCATAAATGGTTCAGAACTGAAGTGTCTAGAAATTTCCTTGATTATTGTACCAGTATAACAAATATGTGAGGAACAGAAGAGGTATATTTGAGACAGTGATGGGCAGCTGTCAGTGTGCCAGTATCCATACCCCAAATAAGGTGCTAGATATTGTGGAACAGGGATGTACTAAACTTTTGAAGAATGATTGTGACAGATCTTAACGATGACAAATGATATTGCATCTTTACCTGTCAAAGATTGTGTATCCATACACAGTGTGAGTGTTAGGAACTGTGCTGAAAACTGTCTTGAGTAGCTGATGTCATAGCGCTGCCAATCAGACAGTTCCTTGGTCATAGGGGATACACATAGTCATACCTGTAAATCAATACCGAATACATACCCTAAGATATTTCTCTGACTTGGCCAGTGCAGACATGAGAACACACAGACAGCCAATAATAATGGACATCTAATTGTATAAACCATACAGGATTTATTGGTAATGAAAAACACAACCTATTAAAAACCTAAACTACTCACTAACCTACACTAAGCTAACCTATACTAATTTATCTTAACTTAACCCTACAGCTATTTATCCTAATCTAAACATAACTTATACACATAACACCATTAAATAAACATTGCCCCCCACCCCCCTTATGAGACAACAGATGTGTAGGACAAAATGAACTAAAGCTACACATATACTAACTAATCCTATGTCCTAAACAAATATATATATACATATATATATATTGTTTTCTTGTAACATATACCCCTATACATAACCCCCAACCAACCCCCAAACTAAACAAAGGCCAAATCCCACCCCCAAACTACACTAACTATATCCTACAACTAACCTACTGTATGCTACCTAACCTATCTCTACCCCCCTAAAGTCCACTAAAACTATACACAAATGCATACTGGGGAAGGGAAGGTCCTAGGAGATGGTTAGTGGCCACACCTACTGCTTCTTCAGTTTCCTCTTGATGTACTTTAGGAGTTTGTTGTTCCTGGCATTGTATCCCTCAAGTCTGCCCAACCTAGCCTTGACCTCGGCCAGGTCTTTTTGCATTTCTGCCATGAAAGGTGGAGCCAGTGGCAGATGGTGGTGGCTATTGCGGTGCTGATAGTGCCAGATGTGCTGTGGATGTTGTGGGGGTGGGACCTAATGGAGCACCAGGGACTCTTTGTGCAGAGGACACTCCTATTTTAGAGGTGGTTGAAGGCTGTTGAGCTGATCCGCCTTGTGGCAAAGCCTTCAACGACCCTGTTAGAAATGGGGTTTCTGGTTGGCTAGGGTATGCACCTCAACCAGGCAGAACTTACCCACTCTAGTCAGGGCAAGGGAGTTGCACGTCCAAGATAACCCCTGCTCACCCCCTTGGTAGCTTGGCACAAGCAGTCAGGCTTAACCCGGAGGCAATGTGTAAAGCGTTTGCACAACACACACACACACACATGTGACGCAATATCCCCACCACAAAGGAAACACAACACCAGATTATATGAAAATATACTGTATTGTACACAACGCAATTATCAGACCAAACATCACATATCAGTACTATCCTGCTACCTTAGCAGTGGTCAGAACGTTAGACATTAGTTACTCTGCCAATTAGCAGTAGTCACACATAACACACAGGTTACTCAGTATTCTGCAACATAAGCAGTAGTCAGGACACACGTTATCACATTAGAACACTTGTCATAAGAATATCATAAAACACCTATAGTAGGAACATTAGAAAACATATGGCAAGTTAGGGAAACATATTAGCAAGTCATGCCCATAAAAGGAACATTTGCACATATATGTAAAAGCATCATAGAACAGGTAGGCAATATATCAATCAGCCAAAGTCTGTAGGAAGAACTTGAGATTATATATATGGACCCCTTTTAGGGAGTACCTGTTTTGATGGTAAAGGCACCTCCCGTGCCTAAAAGATAAACAATGGGGCCCCCGGCGCTCCTCTGCACACAAACGGGGGCCTCTGGCCTTCCTTGAGGAGGGGAGGGTGGCACGCACCTCCCCTGTACAATGGTTGGGCCCCTCCAGGGACCGTGATAACTGGGGGCCCCCCTAGGCCTCCACCGGCCCTCTCGTGGGGGGCCCAGGTCAGGGAAATCCTGGGAGTAAGGAGGGGGGCGCCACGCACCCCCTCCGATTTCAGAACGGGCCCCTCTGGGGACCCGCGAACTCCTGGGGTCTCCCTGGGCCTCTGTCAGCCCTTCCACGGAGGGAGACCCCTACAAAACCACCATTGGCCCACAAGGGGGCCAACCAGGGAGCCGGCGGTCCAGGCGAGCCTCCGGTGAGGCTGCTGCCGGTCCGCCCGACAACAGGAAGTCCTCCGGGACTTCTAAGGACGAGGGAGAGGCGTCCTCCTCTCCCTCTGACGACGTCCTGGTCCAAGGAAGGGCCTACGGTGCCCCGGGGGTGCCCCACGGAGCGGTCCTCGCCCCGGGTGCACCAACAGGAGCACGCTTGCTCCCGAAGACAGAAAAGAGGTTTTCTGCATGCCCTGGGGGCACTGGGATGAGCGCAAACCTCGCGCTCTGGAGTACTTCAAAAGCCCGGCCGCAGCGGTGATTTCTTTGGGCAAAAGTAAAGCGCTTTTCAAAGCGCTAGGACACATCTAAAGCCCGGGCTGCGGCAGTGATCTTTTTCCAGAATCAGGTGCCTTGAAGTGCCTGAGGGCACAGAAGAGTGCTCTCTCAGTGCAAAGGCAGCACTCCTCGTGCAGGGAAAAGTTACAGGGGTCAGGGGCCACGGCACCCTGCCCCTGGGAACAAGGAAGCAGGAAGGAGCACAAGGCTGGTGGGTCCAGCTACAGGCCAGCACAAGGAGTGCAGATGATGGCAGTTCCTCCTAGTGACCAGGCAGGTCACAGGTTAGCACAGCAGCAGCAGTCCAAGGCGGTTTCCTGGTGAGTCCATTCAGCAGCGTCTTGTGTCCAGGTTCAATTTCAAGAGTGTTCAAATTGTGGGGAAAATTCCCCTGTACTTATAGTCAGTTCTTACCGTGTTTTACAATGGTAGGGAGAGGAGGTTCCAGCCAGTTACAACTGGTTCTGGGAGTGCCCCCTCTCTCCTTTCAGCACAGGCTCCAAACATCAGTGGGGGGTTAACGACCCTATTGTGTGAGGCCAGAGCACAGCCTTTACAAATGTAGGTGTGCCCCGCTTCTCCCTTCTCTCAGCCAAAGAAGACTATTCAGTATGCAGATGCACCTCTGTGACACCTCCACCCTCCCTGTGTACAGGCTGTCTGAAAAGTATGCACAAAGCCCCAACTGTCACTCTGACCAGACGTGGATTGGAGTCAAGCTGCAAAACACCAGAGTCATAAGCACAGATAAATGCGCACTTTCTAGAAGTGGCATTTCTGTGATAGTAATAAAAAATACACCCACACCAGTAAGCAGTATTTATTATCACAACCATACCAAACACGCCTACGCTACCCCTCATAAATCAGACAATACCCCTTACACATAAGGCAGGGCATTTCTAATGCAATCCTATGAGAAGGCAGCACTCACAGCAGTGAGACACCAAGTTAGGCTGTTTGTCACTACTAGGACAGGCCATGCAGTATTGCACCTGTCCTGCCTTTCTACATACATGGCACCCTGCCCATAGGGCTAGCTAGGGCTTACCTTAGGGGTGACTTACATGTAGTAAAAGGGGAGTTCTGGACCTGGCAAGTAAGTTTAGATGCCAGGTCCCTGTGGCAGAAAACTGCGCACACAGGCCCAGCGCTAGCAGGCCTGAGACAGGTTTTAAAAGTCTACTTCAGTGGGTGGCGCAAGCAGCGCTGCAGGCCCACTAGTAGTAATTCATTTACAGGCCCTGGGTATAGAGATACCACTGTAAAAGGGACTTATAGGTAAATTAAATGTGCCAATTAGGTATAAGCGAATCATACCAACTTTAGATGGGAGAGCACCTGCACTTTAGCACTGGTCAGAGTCCTAGAGCCAACAGCGAGAGGTCAGAAAAACCAGGAGGAAGGAGGCAAAAAGACTGGGGATGACCCTGCGTAAGGCAAAAAGTCCAACAGACCCTGATGACTTTTCAGTGCGCCACCTCCTTGACATCTTCCGGTAACCAGCCTGGACCTTGCAGATATGTCTGAACAGTTCAAGACATTTTTCAAATTGGTGTTTCTGGACTGGAGTCATTGTGGCAGCTAAAACATGAGGAGAACATGTAATCAGTAACTGATGCGTTGGGTGGAGGAAGAACAAGCATGCATTGTAAACAGCATTTTCTGATGACACATGTTGTCAACCAGTAAGCCAACAACGAGGGCAAGACCCAAGTCTATACAGATCTGCCTAGCAAGCATCTATGGTATTTTGTACATGTCACTGGGATAATTGCTCTCCAAAGTTGCACACTAGGGCCAAGATGTGAAAGGGTCTAGGGCCTCCTTGCACCACATTAGTGTCATAATCAACATGATGCTGAAAAGGCATAACACCACCAAATGATCAAAAAAATATCAACAAAGTAGTGCAATCCCTGCATTGTGCCACTTTGTCACCCCTTGCACCACATTAGGCCTGGCGTTCCTCTGGTAGGGTGGCTGCTAAAATGGCGCACTGCAGTCTAAGAGATTCAGTTGCGTCAGTTTGCTCGGAGCTGGCATTAAAAGGGGGCACACCATTGGTCTCAATAGGCCAAATGTACAGTCCAGGGTTAGCATAAGATGCCCTAAAACTAAAAATGAACATTACATCATTTTTGTCAAAAAGTTACCCACAATTGGCACATATCCTGCGCCATGGCGTGCCGTATATCATATACGGCACACACATGGTGGCAGAAGGGGGGAGGTAAGCACCGCAGGAAATTTGGCGTACCACTGGGTGCAGCACCTGTTTTCTTGTATCTGCCCCTATCTGTGCACAAACTTGATACACCTCCTAACTACCAGGAAAACACTCATCAGGCACATTTTATACACATGTGATGTGATCATGCTTGCACACAACTATCATGATGGCTAAAATCTGTTGTTTCATATGCACACATTTTATGTGCTATAATCCATGGATTTGTCGCAAATTAATCTGGAGAAGAGCGCTAATCTCTATGTGTACTCAACTGACTGTTGTACTTCTCAAAAAGCTCCTTGCACGTCCGGTGCCTCACTTCATTATTGAAGAGCAGTGAAGCACCGGTGGTGTAAGTGTCTCCTTGCGAAAGGCCCTCGGAGAGCTCTACACAGGTACATATATTGTACCATGTCCTGACTAAATTAATGCAACGTGTGGCACACAGTGCAGGGACAGATGCTGTGAAAAATATGTTGGAAACATCCATGCATTGCAGAAAGCCAGCACCTCTGACACATATCTTGACTGACATCCCTGTGTTTGTGGGCATACATAACATTTCCTGTGACCCACTAATCCATAGCAGCACACGTTGGCACCTGTGCATCATTCAAATTATTACACACCCTCACCAAACCATCAGACATGATGTCGATACCCAAGGATAGATAATGGTGTCTAACCCTCTCAGACACAACACTGTATGTACACATGTGACATACAAGATGACACTTACTGGCTGCATCGGAGTCTTAAAAAGTGGAAACCTCACAGATGGTATAGTGTGGAGGTCCGCCTGCAAGACATGACAGGAAAACATATCTTTAGATTAGCATGGACAACTGTTACACATTGCACTTGTTTAGCTGAGTGACCTAGTCAACTCATTGTTAGGAACGACCCACTGCCATCTACAACATGTCAGTCAGACAGACAGGTAGCACCCAAAAACATGTATAGTAATGTGACTCACCCATACATACATATCTCAGATTCATACATCACAATTACTGGGGGACAGGACACTGGTAATTGTTAGAGGCTTAATGGCCGATAATAGGGAAGTGGAGCTGCACCCAGTGCAACAACACTTTCCTTGCGCCCCTTAGCACCCCCTACCGCCACAATGTGTGCCTTCTCTGAGATACGGTGCACCATGGTACAAAGTAGGGGTCAGTGGCATCATCATTTTTGGTGCTATTGATGTACTGTTCATGGTTAGTGCCAAGATTTTCGCCCAACCCTGAACAGTCCATAGGGGCCCATCATAAGTAATGGTCTGAGCAGGCATAGAAAATACCAGAAAGATTTAAACAAATAAATCTCTTAGTTTTCTTTGTGCCTTTTATTTTTTGCCCCTCCCCCCCAAAGGGGGAATGGCCCCTTTCAATACACAATGCATGGAGTTGGTATAATATTGCTCATAGGCTCACAAACTGGCACAATGCATGCCTTATGCAACTTTATCACCCTTTCCACTACATTATGCCTGTGCCAGCCGTAATGTATGCAAAGTGGGCATTTGCACGTTATGGGGGGGGGGCAAAGAAATGGCACATTGAAATTCAAAGGAATATTTTGCATCACTTTGTTCTGCACATTTTTATGCCTGCTCAGAGAAGACGTTAAAAGGGGCACATCATTATATGTTGATGGCCCGCTATGTACTGGTCAGAGTTAGCACCAAATTAATGGAAGTAGCCCTGAACAGTACATCAATAGCGTCAAAAGTTAAGATGCAATTGCCCCCTAATCTGCGCCATGGTGCGCCGTATCTTAGATACAGCGTACACATGATGGCGGTAGAGGGGTGCTAAGAGGAGCAAGGAAAGTGACGCTGCAGTGGGTGCAGCACCACTTTCCTTAAACCTTCCCCTTGCTGTCCTCAACTTTCTCATAACATGCTGCAGTTATCCTTATGCCCTACTGGCATGCACATGCAAAGGAGGATGTTGCTATGTTGCAGGTTTACCTACCAACAAGTCTGCCAACCTGAACCACCAGGTGATCCAGGAGATTCCCTTCGTAGGCAATGAGATCTGCCCACTGGTGCTTGATCTGGTAGTCCGTGCACTCAGCCTTGAAGATCCTGTGAAGCTGGAACAGCACCTTCCCCAGCACAGCTTCCTGGCCTCCGTAGAGTAGCCCATGATGACACAGTCACCCATTTTCACCATGTTGGGGAGGTAGTGGCACACTAACCATATGAACCTCCCCATTTCATCTGGACCCATGCGCTGTGCCCTTCCCTTGCCAGACATCCTGCTGTTTCCCTCCACAGCAACCAATAAACCCTCAAAAATGTATTTGATAACCCCAAACACCCCAACAAACTACACCACCCAGAGACAAACACCTGAAAATACAAATACAATAACAGGACAATAACACTACACAAAACTTACAAATACAACAAATTGGACTTAACAGAAACAGGACACAGCACAAAACTCTCAGAAACCACCACTTCTCAAGCAGCACCAGCTCCACACAACCTCTCACAACCACAGACAAAAGACTGTAAAGTAAAAGTGAAAGTAAGTTCACTTTACCATGTGTGCACCAAGGAAATCCTGTTACATTACTTCCTGGGCGCATGCGTCTCGTTCTCGGATATGCACTGTTTTTTTGATGCATGATGCCATGCGTGGATTTTTTCCATGAAGGCTGACAAGGTCTGTCAACTTGCAATTGACACGCAGGGGCCAGCCATAATTTTTGGCATGTTCGATATTTATAGGACAATGGTATACGTCAACATTTTTGCTGCATACCGGGCATGCATGGATGTTGGAGGGAAAGCTGAGACAGCAAGACAGTTCAGATGCGCATGGTGCCAGGCATCATTTTAATGATTTGCGATCTATGGAGATGTACCATATGCGTCAATTTTTTTTAACGCATAACGGCCATGCGTGGATTTTTGTGGAAAGGCTGTTAGTGCACCCACATTCACCTTCCTTGTTGCAGGGGCTATGCATCTACATAGTTTGTATGGTATGGCTACATGTGTGTGCTTGTGCATTTAATTGTGTTCTGGTAACATAGGAATGTGTTACCATATGTTCGTATGTGTGTGTGATGCATGTGAGGACTGATACTGTTTGCAAATGTGCCTGGATATGATGACTCTTTGCCACATACATGTTTACACGTGTACTGAATATACATATGTGATGCTACTCATGTTGTGGGTCTACCACATTGTCATGTCAGCATTCTGACTGTACGTTACAATACACAACATAAGATGGGAAGGACCATGTGCAATACATGTTCAGGCATATCATACCCTTAACAAATCTTTAGCAAAGGATGCTGTTGACTAAGGCCAGGATAAGAGCCTGTAAGCCATTTCAATGCGAGTGCACATATGTGCACCCTCTGGTGTGTTGTAAGAAGCATACTTAATGATGCAAAACAACACGTGTAACATTTGGTTCCCCATGCATGCAAAATGTTGGAGATAGTGGGCTGACGTGTCATTGTAGGTATGTATGTGACATGTTTTTTGTGTGAAAATATATGTACCATGTCTGATAGGTGCTGAATGATACAGTGGTGTGTTTAGGGATTGGACACAAACCAAATCTCTATTCCAGCTGTCTTATATGTAAACCTTTGTTCTAAAGCTGGGTACTCACATCTGTGTAAAACATGTTTCACAATGGGGGGACATTTGTACTGGTCATGATAAGTTGTAA
Organism: Pleurodeles waltl; assembly: GCF_031143425.1. NCBI lineage: Eukaryota > Metazoa > Chordata > Amphibia > Caudata > Salamandridae > Pleurodeles > Pleurodeles waltl. The sequence goes on from NC_090439.1 coordinate 870,262,408, forward strand.
GTTATAATGTGACACATACACATTTAAACATGTAAATTGTACTCAATTGTTCATCCACAAATTGACAGCATCATTCCTGGTCCACCTAGCTGGGACATGTGTGGATCCATTTAGGTATCAGTGACTCAGACTTTGATGTTATTGGCAGATTGATGAAACTGAATACATTGTGTATGGCAGGGGTGCTCTCTTGCAGTGATGGCACCCTAGTCATCAGTGCTCCTGTGGCATTTTGAATGGCCACCTAGGGGCATTGTTGCATATATGAACACCGTTTGACTGTGGTCACGTCAGCTCCGTTCACTGCACGCAATCAGCAGGCCCCTGACTATGTAAAAGGTTAATGTAGCCTACTCAGGGGCTTGAAGGGGCGTTGGGTGGTGATCTGCCATCCTCATGATGGACCATCAGCCCTGCGATGCACAGTCCCCTGGAGAAATACTCCTACACATATGTGATCCCATGGCCAAGTATGTGTTGTTACCTTTGAGGTTCTTGATATCAGGCTTTCCCTATCATATACTGGGAACTGACAGCTTGTTTGTGTAGGACCTCTCATCAATTCCCATGGTTTTGCATGATTTGCCATGAATTGGTGTGAATGTTCCTAAGATGCTTGGTTAGGTCATTGATAGTTTGTAGAACAGGGTCTTATCTGTAGACCCAGGATACAGATACTGTCCTCCCTGGGCTTTCTTTCTTTGTGGATGACCACTATGGAAGCTTTAACAGGAGCACTCACCCCTTCTAGCTCTTCTCATACATCTGCTTCAGATGCGAGGCAAGCTAAATAGCTGTCAACTTAAGGGTTCTATTGGCGCCCCGTTGGGCCATGATGCTTTCCCGGGCTTCACATCCCTGATGGCTCGTACAATTTTCTCCAGGGAAAGTGCCTCTTCTAAGGCTTCCCGATCATCTGTAGTGAGGCTTGGAAGGGGAATGTCTCCCATGAGCTCTCCTGCTTTGATTTTTGTGGCGCAATACCTTGCATAATCAGTTTTCCCATAGTAGGGGGCAAACATTTGGGCTATGGTTTGTTGCCTACTAGCTAGTTCCCATGACTCCTTTTGGTTCCCAGGAACCAATCTATCCGCTGCCTCCTACCTGTCCAGCCAGGCCAATATTTTTCCTGTCTTGTCCCCCATTACATTGATGTGGTGCTGTGTTGCCCTATGGTGCATATTAGCAGCTTCCTGGGCCACGTCTCAGTATTCATTTTGCTTCAGGGCTAGGATGTGTGCTCCTTCTGATCCCTCCTTATCAGGTAAGCCAGCCTCAAGGGACAAAATAATCATATTCAAGAGCCTTCAATTTAGCCCTTTTTATTTTTTCCCTTGCACCATGACTACTTTCCACCCCCTTGACTACTGTCTTATAGGCCACCCACAATGTGAGTGTAGACTCAACTGAAGTGCTGTTTACCTGAAAATAATGGTCTTTTGCGGCTAATGTCCATTCTCAAATTTTTGCCTCTTTAAGGTACCAGGGGCTCAATATGATGTGGGTAGTGTTTGGCTTCTCGTCTGACCATAAATCAGCCACAGGGGAGAACAGTCAGAAATACCCCTGGTTAAGTTAGTGGCCTCCCTGACTTTTAACAGCTGGGGAGTCGGCATAAGAAAGTGATCAATTCATGAGAGACTACCATGCACCCCCAAGTAATAGGATGAAGTGCTGGGTTGCTGGGTTAAGGGTACACCATACATCTGCCAGTCCCTGGCAGTGAGTAAGTCTGCTAATGGTCGTCTGACTGAGTCCAGGGGATTGGGGTATGTCGGTGAATGCCATCACTGAGCATTTCGTTTAGGTCCCCTCACATGATCACTTCCCAATCTGGAAAAACAGTATAGCAGAGTGGTGAGGGCTGGCAGTACTGAGTCGTGAAGTCATATTGTGAAATCTACTGAAGGTATGTTTAAGATGCCCCCCTCCCAGGTCCCAGAGAGCACCACATAGGGACTCAGCAGATTAGGCCATATTTGCCAAATGACCAGGGGCAGTGTTCTCCTCACCAAGATTGCTACTCCTCCTGAGGAGGTGGTATGGCCCTCATTAGCAGCCTTTTTATTTTCACATTGGTCAATGGCATGACACCTATTACCTAGGAAGTAAGTCTCTTGTAGGAGAACCATATCAGGGGAGTCTGGTTTGATGTACTGGAGCACCACTCCCTGTTTGACTTTGTCAGCTAGGCCATTGATGTTCCAGGATAGTATCCTTACGGTTGACATACTAACTTTCGACATCCCATTGTATGGTTAATGGACCAAACCTGGGGGGGTGCCGGGCTAAAGCTTGTTGGGGTTCAGACTGTGAGTGAATATCCTGTGTGCCTCAGCTATGTTGACTGGCCATATGTATCTTGGCTTAACATTAACTAAAACAACTATCCAATAACCGCTCTTCAATCATCTCTTCCCCCTCCCTGCTAACTAGGAAGCATCACTACCGCTTTCTGCCCCCCACCCAGCCCCTTAATGGAATGTCTTTTTCCAAGTTGGTTTTTTTTCATATCCTCTGTCTCAATCGTGCCCCCAGTCACTGATTTAGGACCATCCCGGGCTGCTCCAAGCCCACCCACAAGATACTCTGGGTGCATCTCCAGTGCCACATTTACAATCCCATGACCCCTCTTTTCTCCCCATGGGTCCCAAGATCCGTTCGGGTGATCAGGATGATGCCCCAGGCAAGGCATAGTTTGTTTTGACCGGCACCTCCACTTCAGGTGTTTCAATACTATCCTTTCCTGTGCCACCACCCCGGCGCTTCTTAGCGTGGTCGCAATGTCTTGACCCTCCTGCCACCTGACATTCGATCCAGCAGATCATGATGAGCTTCTGGGCTTGATATAAAGCGACTTTTGCATACAGCGACTATGCATGCTGTGACTAATCAAAGCTGTCCGGATAAGTCATTGTTTACTTGTGCTCCCGTTCTCTCAGAGCCTTCTTCACCTAGAGGAAACTGCGGCGCAGCCTCTGGATCCAAAGACTGAAATTGGGGAAGAAGGTAACCTTGAGCTTTACATATATGCAATGGAGGGGTACTGCGAGCTGCTTAGAGAATCACGTCTCAGTATCAGATGTTTATGAGTCTTGCTATGATGGGACAAGGGTTAGCTCCAGGCTTTCATGGTACACCTGGGATGCGGCGGGCTCCCTCCACCTAAAAGACTTTTGGAAGGCCACATGTTTGCAGCTGTTCCAGGATGAGATTGTCCACAAACAGGTCCATGGCCGGACCCTTGGTATTTAGAGGTACCACTAGTATCCATACATTATTTCAGTCGGCCCAGCCCTTTAAGTCTTCCAACTTCTCTCACAACTGTTCTACCGTAGCTTCACATCATTTGTCATACCTGGCCACATTTGCATTCCACAACCTATGTAAATTTCCCAACGAGTGTATTTTGGTACTGTGATTTCCCATGTCAGTTATGAGTAGAGGGAATGACACAATCAAGCTTTCTGTGTCATTCTTCACACATACAAGTTGCCAAGGGTCTGTGACTTGTTAGTACATTGCTTGACTTACATGCACATTCTTAGTTGATTGGGTGTGATACACCTAGACACTTATGTGAATTGGTCCCTGCATGTCACTCTTGCTAAGACATGTGAATGACACTGAGAATTATGTAATCAGTACTCATGTGTGATATTGTCATACGACTTAGCTAAGTTACCTAGCAGACACAAACTTAACATTGTAGGTACTTGCTAGCCTTTTCCTACCTAGCCCATACACCTGTACAGCAGTCTTCATGTATAGATCCAGGATTTCTACAGGCATATGTCAAGCACACTTGTGTGATATATGTGTGACAATGTAAAATCTATTAGCTACAGACAATGTCTACATTCCACCAGCACATTTATGTGGTAGTGAAATATTTTAAAGATATTTATTCTTCCTGACTATGGGGCGGATTAAAGTAAAGCGGTACTGCAACCAGTGCAGGCCACTTTTCTTCCTCCCTTAGCAGTCCCCTGTGCCGTATTTTAAAGATTGCGCACCATAAGACAGGGTGGGGGCAATAGCGTGTAAGGTATTTGATATAATTGATGTACTGTTCAGGGTCAGAGGTAAACCTTTGGCCCTTACACTGAACAGTACTTAGGGTTCCGTTGGTACCAGTGGTGTGCTCCCTTTAAACACTGCTCTGAGCAGGTGTTAGAAGTAACAGCAATATCTGATAGAGACTTCTAGTTGCAGATTCCTTACCTTAGAATTTCCTCCCAGGCGTCAGACTGGATCCAGAAATTTTTCTACGAGCAATACCCTTGCGCGTCAGTAGGTGGTGTCGGTCGACTCCGCGGGCGTCGTTGGCGTTCTAGTCACCATGATGACGTTGGGCGTAGTACATAGACACCGCCTCAGCGCAGTGACATCAGTTCTTTTCTTTCCGCGCCATGCGCTGATCCAGAGAGAGCTACCCTGGTCTCTTTTTGACCAACTTCAACCATTTTGTCGAGTTTTTGGGTGTTTTTGGTGAGTCAATTTGTCCATGAATACCAGTTTCAAGCCGTGCGAGGACTGTTACCGCATGATGTTGATGACGGATCCGCATCGGGTCTGTTTGTGTTGCTTGGAGCGCGACCACGATCCAAAGTCGTGCTCCGAGTGCCGGGCCATGCACCCGAAGGCCTTGAGGGAGCAGTCCCTAAAGCTCATGGCGGCCCGGTGCTCGACTCTGCGTTGGTCCCAGTCGAGCTCAAGAGGAAGGTCTCAAGATTGTTCACGGAGCCACCACCATTCTTCTTCCTCCAAGCCTTCGAGCACAGATGAGAATAAGAAGTCGAAGTGGTCCCGTCGCCCTTTGACTTCACCCCCGTCGCTAGTCTGATGCGACGCGGGAGGAACATCGACGCTCGAGGCCGTTGTCTTTGGAGCCTGCTTCTGGGTCCTGTCCGCGCTTCCCCGAATTTCAGGGAGCCGGAGCGACCCCTGCCCAATTAAAGGAGTTTTTATGAGGCCATGCGTCTCATTTTTGGGCAGACCGATCCTGATACAGCACCTTCGGGCCCATGGGGCTTGGACGAGGGGGCCTTCGGGTTCCGCGCCGGTGGCTCCGGCCACCGAGGTCCCCTCCGGATCCGGATCGATGCCAGTCGTACCACTGAGACCTTCCCTGGCGCTGGTTTGATTGTCGACGCTCCCAATGTTGGTAGTACCCACCATCGACGTCGACCCAATCCTTATCCCCGACGACTGGGATTCAGAGCGGCGTCGACCGACGCCATCTCTGTCTTCGATGGGGCCTACTCACCCCAGGTCTGATTTGGACCTTTTTCCTTATGGGTTCGAATTCAGGGATGGAGTGGAGGGGTCCCTGGACCCTTATGAATACCAGGATGACCCATCTTTGGACTGGGCACAGGAATTGGTTGAGGCCAGTGGACTGGAAGGGAGCGACTTATGCTATGGTGGTCATTAGGGCGGCTGAGGTCCTTGGCCTTGAGCTGGAGAGGTCAGGTCCAATCTCCTGACGGAGGTGCTTCAGCCAGGGGCTTCCACATTGAGCCCCTTTTGCCATTTAATGAAGCCCTTACCGATGTCCTTTTGGGTACTTGGTCTAAATCCAACACAGAGGCTCCTGTGAATAGCACTATTGCACACCACCATCGGCTTGCCTCAAACAACACTAAGGGGGTCATTCTGACCCTGGCGGTAAATACCGCCATGGCGGAGGTTGGCGGTAGCACCGCCAACAGGCTGGCGGTGCTCCGCCGGGCATTCTGACCGCGGCGGTACAGCTGCGGCCAGAAGCGGAAAGCCGGCGGTGTACCGCCGACTTTCCGCTGCCCATGGGAATCCGCCATGGCGGCGCAGCTTGCTGCGCCGCCATGGGGATTCTGACACCCCATACCGCCATCCTGTTCCTGGCGGTTCGCCCACCAGGAACAGGATGGTGGTATGGGGTGTCGTGGGGCCCCTGGGGGCCCCTGCAGTGCCCATGCCAATGGCATGGGCACTGCAGGGGCCCCGTAAGAGGGCCCCACAAAGAATTTCAGTGTCTGCTTTGCAGACACTGAAATTCGCGACGGGTGCAACTGCACCCGTCGCACCTTCCCACTCCGCCGGCTCCATTCTGAGCCGGCTTCCTCGTGGGAAGGGTGTTTCCCGCTGGGCTGGCGGGCGGACTTTCGGCGGTCGCCCGCCAGCCCAGTGGGAAACCCAGAATGACCGCCGCGGTCTTTTGACCGCGGTACGGTCTTCTGGCGGTTCCCGCTTGGCGGGCGGCTACCGCCGCCCGCCAAGCTTAGAATCAGGGCCTAAATTCCTGTCCCAACACCCCACGCCTGAGAGTCTTGTCATCCAGGCTTCGTCTTCCTCGGGCGCATTCCCTTCCGCACCCCCGGATAGGAAATCAAAGAGGCTGAAACAATTTGGGAAGAAGATATTTTCTTCCTCCAGTCTCGCCCTGCTGTCCGTGAACACTGAATGCCTTTTCGGCTGCTATACCGACTCTCTGTGGGATACGGTTGCGCACGTTCTTCCACAGATACCAGAGGAGGCCCATGCTATTGTCTCCCAAGCTGTCAACAATGAGAGAGATGCAGCGAAGTTCATGATCTGATGTGGGGTGGACACGACCAACTCTCTGGGCAGATTGGTTGCTACGACGGTGGCCTTGAGACGTCACGCCTGGTTGCGTACTTATGGTTTTTCGGGGGATGTCCAACAGCCTCTAATGGACATGCCCTTTGATGGCTCCCGTCCTTTTGGAGACAAGGCGGACTCGGCCTTGGAGTTATTCAAGGACTCCAGGGCTATGGCTCGGTTCCGTAGACTTTCTGCTGACCCTCGTCCCCAACAGTCCCCCTTTCACCCCTTTCATGGCCACGGAAAGGGCTCCCTGTTGTGTCCCCCATCCAGCCACCATGCCACCCGTGCTGTTCAGCCACTGCATGGCTGGGGACGTGGAGGGACAGGGAACCATCACTATGGACAGGTGGGTTTTGCAGATGGTTTGAAAGGGCTATTCCCTCCCTTTCGAATCTGCCCCACCAGCCATGCCTCCATCAATCACCCAACTCCCGGAGGATCATTTGGCACTTCTTCACCAGGAAGTTGCAGCTCTCTTGGCCAAGGGAGCCATAGAGAAGGTCCCTGTGCCAGAAGTGGGTCGTGGTTGTTATTCCAGCTACTTTTTGGTGCTGAAAAAGGACAAGGGCTTACGTCCTATCCTAGACCTTCGGGACCTCAACTACTACCTTAAGAAGGTGAAATTCAAAATGCTCACCCTGGCTCAGGTCCTGTCTGCCTTAGACCCAGGAGACTGGATGGTAGCGTTGGACTTGCAGGAAGCTTATTTCCACATTCCCATCCTGCTGCCCACAGACATTACCTGCGATTTGTGGTAGGTCACGAGCACTATCAGATTACCGTGCTCCTCTTTGGCCTTACCAACACCCCTCGGGTGTTCACAAAAGTGATGGCAGTGGTTGCAACTTATCTGCACAGGTTGGCGGTCTCAGTCTTTCCATACCTCAATAACTGGCTGTTGAAGGCAGACTTGCCCCAGAAAGTCATCTCCCACCTTCAGACTACAGCGAGCCTCCCGCACCCTTGGGTTCACTATCAATGTGCCGAAGTCACACCTGACTCCCTCTCAGACACTCCCTTTCATCGGAGCTGTTCTGGACACAGTGCAGTTTTGGCTTATCCTCCCAAAAAGCAAGTCCAAGATATTCAGGCTATTATTCCGATCTTTCAGCCTCTGTCTTGAATTTCGGTGAGACTGACTCTGAGGCTGCTGGGCCTCATGAACTCCTGCCTCTTGCTAGTGACACATGCCAGATGGCATATGCAGGCTCTGCAGTGGGACTTGAAGTTCCAGTGGGTGCAGCATCAGGGGAATCTCTCTGACATGGTCCAGATCTCGGAGGGGACTGCGAAAGACCTGTAGTGGTGGCTTTCGAATCTGCATTGCGTCCACGGCAGATCCCTCTCCCTTACTGAGCCAGGTCTATCCATAGTCACAGATGTGTCACTTCTGGGTTGGGGTGGCCACATGGGAGAGGCAGAAATCAGAGGCCTCTGGTCTCTGGCTGAATCTGGGATCCATATCAATCTTCTGGAGCACAGGGCAATCAGGCTTGCGTAGAAAGCATTTCTTCCTTCTCTCAAAGGGAAAGTAGTGCAGGGGTTTACGGACAATACTACTGCCATGTAGTACTGCAACAAACAGGGTGGAGTAGGGTCCTGGACCCTTTGTCAGGAGGCACTGCGCCTCTGGACATGGCTGGAACATCAGGGCATTACCCTGGTGGTTCAACATCTGGCGGGTTCTCCCAACGCCAGAGCGGATGAAGTGAGCCGTAGACGCACAGCCGATCACGAATGGCATCTCCATCTGGAGGTGGTGCAAGGTCTCTTTCACAGTGGGGAGAGCCTTCGTTAGATCTGTTCGCCTCCACAGAGAACGCACAGTGTCAGCTGTTTTGCACATTGGAGTTTTCAAGGCAACACTCGCTCTGAGATGCTTTTTGTCTCAAGTGGAACTCCGGCCTCCTTTACGCCTTTCCGCCTATACCACTTCTGCCCAGAGTTCTCAAGAAGATCAGGAACGACCGGACCCAAGTCATCTTGGTGGCACTGGACTGGGCAAGGAGAGTATGGTTTCCAGAGCTATATAGCATGGCCACCGATCCTCCACTCAGACTGCCTCTTCGGGCGGATCTTCTGTTGCACCAACAGGGGACGGTTCTCCACCCAAACCTGTCCAATCTCATACGTGGAGATTGAGTGACGACAGTTGACGACTTTTGATCTTCCACTCAAAGTCTGTCATGTTATTTTGGCAGCCAGGCATCCCTCCACCAAAATGGTATATGCCTGTCGTTGACATAAATTTGTGGCATGGTGTACCAACAAATCTGTTGATCTCCTCTCTGCCCCTCTATCTGAGGTTCTTTTGTTCATTCTTTCTTTGGCCCAGCATGACTCTGCTTTGGGCCCCCTTAAAGGGTATTTATCTGCCATTTCAGCCTTTCTTAGGCTACCTCACTCTTTAAATCTCCTATTGTGAATATATTCCTTAAAGGTCTCATCTATTTATTTCCTCCCACTCCATTTATCAAGCCTCAGTGGGACCTCAGTCTTGTTCTTACTTAATGTGTACTCCCTTTGAGCCAAAGCACAATTGCTTATTACGGCTCCTCACTTTCAAGACTGTCTTTCTTGTTGCCAGAGTGAGTGAGCTTCAAGCCCTTTCTTCCAAGCCTCCGTTCTTGTCTGTGCACCCTGACAAAGTGGTGTTGCGCACTGAGGCTTCCTTCCTTCCCAAGGTTGTTACGCCTTTTCATATAGGCCAGTCCATCACCTTGCCTACTTTTTACGCACCGCCACATCCTTCCCATGAGGAGGAGACTCCACCGTCTGGACCCAAAAAGAGCGTTGGTGTTCTATCTTAATCGTACTAAAGATTTCCGGGTGGACGATCAACTCTTTGCTGGTATGTGGGTGCAAAGAAAGGGAAGGTGGTGCAAAAACGTACCTTCTCTCGATGGGTACTTCTTTGCATCAAGCTGTGCTGCACTTTGGCCAAGAAGCAACCCCCTGAGGGCTTGCGCGCTCATTCTACCAGAACAACTTCTGCTTCCACTGCATTAGCACGCGGAGTTCCTGTCCTGGATATATGCCTTGCAGCTATGTGGGCATCCCTGCACAGGTTTGCTAAACACTACTGCCGGGGTAGCGAGGTCCGTCGGGATGGCTAATTTGGTCATTCAGTCCTGCAGGACTTTCTAGTATGATCTTGGTTCGCAGCCCACCTCTAAGGGTGGCATTACTTGGGTATCTATTCTAAGGTAAGGAATCTGCAACTAGAAGTCCCTATCAGATTTACAAGTTACGTACCTTCGGTAACGAAATATCTGGTAGAGACATATTCTAGTTGCAGACTCCTTACCGACCCACCCATCCTCCCCGCTTGCGAACTGATTGCTAGGGACAAGGATTCCCCCTTCAGGCCCTTAGCTCTGGTGCACCAATCTCAGTGTTCTTAGCGGCTCTGCGCTTTGGCGTGGAAAGTCGTTAAAAGAAACTGACATCACTGCGCTGAGGCAGAGTCTATGTACTACTCCTGATGTCATCGCGGTTGACCATGATGCCAACGACGCCCGCGGAGGCGACCAACGCCACCTACCCACATGCAAGGGTATTGCTCGAAGAAAAATCTCCAGATCCTGTCTGACGCCTGGGGGAAAATTCTAAGGTAAGGAATCTGCAACTAGAATATGTCTCTACCACATATTTCGCTATTGAAGGTAAGTAACTTGTACATATGGCACAGTTATTTTCGTTAGATTCCACTGCACCATTTTGCCACCTCCCTTACCGGCTGTACACTCCCTTGCATACTTAATGCCTGTCACAGGCATTTTGTGGCACAAGGTGTTACAAAGTGGCACAATGCCTGACTTGCTCCACTATGAGTTTCTGCTGCTTAGATATTTGCATAGTTGGGCCCAATTGGCATAAGATGTTTGACACTAAAGTTGAACAAGGATGCACTAGGCCCTGTTAAAAATGGGCCTATGTTCCAAAGTTTTTTTACAACTGTTGTGGTTGAGTCGTGCTCTCTGAGATATGTTCAAGTAACAATTGGTATGTGATGGTGTAAAAGAGTATGCCATGTACATTCTGAGTTTATGTGATTTTATTGAATAATGTACATGGTGATTCTTGAAGTACAGTTCTATGTGAAAACGTTTTGCACAATTAGTTCTCCTCTGCATACTCCAGCAGCAGTGTTGTGTTGTTCCCCCTCCTCCAGTTGTACACCATTGTGTCATCCTCCTCATTGGTGACATCTGCTTGTTCATCCCAGGGGACATGTGTGTGTAGACAAATGTTGTGCAAAATGGCACACACAAGGATAATTTTCCAGACAAGGGATGGTTCATATAACAGTCCTCCTCAGGTAAGATGTAGACACCTGAACCTTGATTTAAGGAGGCCAAATGTCCGCTCCACGACATTTCTGGTCCTTATGTGGGCTTCTTTGTAGGCCCGCTCTGCATCCATTTTAAGATTTCCAAAAGGTGTCATGACCCATGATTGGATGCCCCAACGGTGGGCAGCTGCAAAGGAATGTGAGAACGTGTCAGTCATGCACATTAAATCATTGCTAGTTGCCAAGGACCATATTTGTTTTGAGTGGCGTGGTGTATCAGACTTACATCTGGTATTGTGTGAGTTCCTGTTTGGATGGATGCACTTTCCGATCATGGCTTGTGCCTTAGGTAAATATAATTGGAATTGGAATTTTTGTCTGACAGTTCACCCATGCCAAATGTGTGCGTGTTCTCTATATGTGAGCCAGGGGCCGACATTTACAAGGCCCTAGCACCTCCTTGCACCACATTAGCCTCATTTTTGTAAACACTATTTTGGGCCAAATAGGCAAATAATCACAGCGCCATGTTTACAAGATGCTACTATCCTTGCGGTGCAACACTTAGGGGGTTATTCTAACTTTGGAGGAGTGTTAATCCGTCCCAAAAGTGACGGTAAAGTGACGGATATACCACCAGCCGTATTACGAGTTCCATAGGATATAATGGACTCGTAATACGGCTGGTGGTAAATCCGTCACTTTTCCGTCACTTTTGGGACGGATTAACACCTGCTCCAAAGTTAGAATAACCCCCTTAGTGAACCTTTGAGACACATTATGCCTGTGCAAAGCATCGTGTGTGCAAGGGTTGTGTTCCCCCATTGGGCAAAAGCAAAAATGGTGCAGTGGAATATAAGGGGTATCAATTCGTAATTTTTATTGGGTATTTTTGATGCCTGCACAGAGCAGGCGTAAGTATGGGGCACACCATTGCACTGAATATGCTCCTATGCACTGTGCGGGATTTGACCCACACATTTGGCAATTATCCTACACAGTCCATCAATGGCATCCATCATGTTGACACTATTGCACTTACTCTGCGCCATGATGTGCCACATATTTAAAACAGCACCACATGTTGGGTGTAGGGGGAGCGCTAAGGCGCACAAGTAAAGTAGTACTGCTTTAGATGCAGCCCAACTTTTCTAAAATGTGGCCCTTAGTGCCTTCACTTTAGACCTGCAGAAGAGTGATGTAGTGGACATGTGTACCTATTTTGTGTGTTGTGTGCCGTGTAACAGATGTAGGGCTCTGTGTGTTGCATGTGAATCCCACCCCTTTGCCCCTGAAATATCTCCCTTGCACAAAGTGTTGTTGGCAATTGCTGGCTGGCATACATATGTGCATGAGGTTCATATGCCCAGTGTGGGACAGTTATATGGGATGTATTATGATGTATGCAAGATTTTTCAGACCTCTGTGGGACAGGATAGGGCATGATGTTCTTTTTTTATCATTGCCCTGCATCAGGAGTCCAGCCCTGCTATGTTCCATGTATCCTCATTCACACGTGTTTCTGGCCTCTCCCTGTACATAGTCAGTAGTACATTTGCCACAGTTCATTGTTGGTACCCTTGTATCATGGTATGGAGGTGTGGGATTTACAGATATGTTTGTTGGTATGCTGTGAGGTGCCCATTCCTGCACATGCACTTTCATTGATGGTGATGTTGTATTTCAAGCTGTGCTGCACTATGCACCACACAAGGGAAAGCTGTACACAATGAGTATATATTTTATATTTTGCTGATATGTAGATGGTGATGGGACCACTTGTGTGGCAATAGATATCAGTGCTGCCTGGGATTTATACAGCATAGTAAATGTGGGGCAGTGCCAATATGTGAGTTGTTTGACGTTTGAACGGCAATGCAATTCACATAGCAGAGCGATTCCTTGGTAAGTGTTATGTGTGAAGGATCTGTGTTTTGTTGTGAACCTGTAGACACATGTAGTTGAGTCCAGCTTTTGTATTCATAGGGGACATTGCTCCACCTGTCCGTCCAGTGGTGTGTCAGACAGGTGGTGCCAGGGTCTTGCAGATATGGGTGTATGTGAGGGTGACATGCATTGCATGCAGTGTAGTGCAGTTTGTGGCATATGTGTTGTGGTCTATACATCTGTGTTTCCCTGTCCAAGTATGTTTGGTGTTGTGTTTGCATTGATTGTACTACAAGTTTGATGTGCTGTGTGCGTTATGATTTGTATGGGATCTTACCTACAAGTAGGCCATTGCCATATTGTCCATCCTGGAATTGTTGGTTTATAGTAGAGTGCCTGAAGATGTAAGCTTCATGGACACCTCCAGGATATTTTGCAAGGATGTTTGTGATATTTCCACAGTGGTCCACAATGGCTTGCACATTGATGGAGTGGGTATTTTTGTGGTTAATGTAGAGGTGTTTGATTGCTGCAGGAGGGACAAGTTGGACATGGATGCAATCCATTGCATCCAGCACATGCGGGAAGCCAGAAATTTGGAAGAAAACTTGCTTGGTCTCCAGCTTCTGTTCCTGGGTTTTGGGGAACCGGATGTGGTGGGATGTGAGTCTGATGATGGCGTCCAGGACCTTCGTAAGGAAGGCAGAAAGGGATGGTTGGGAGATCCCACCCACTTGTGCCGCAGTCGTCTGGAATTAAACTGATGCCAGCAAGTGGAGGACAGCCAGGAGTTTGGTCATGGGTGGAATTGCTGTGTGACTCTGCACTCTTGCTGTGATGTCTGGCACAATATGGTGGAGCAGGCGTACAATGGACTCCAGCCTCAGAGTGCAGAGTCTGACCACCTCTTCTTACCTGAGGGCCAGGATGCTTGCATGCTAGCAAAAGATCCTCTCTCGCCTTCTACACTGCATTTGTGGCTGCTGTGGTGGTGTCTGCGGTTGCTGTGGTGTAGCTTGTGGCACTTGGCATTGTGGCTGTCATATTCTACAGGTGCAGAGCTGTAGTAGTAACAGTTCCATGGTGATCAGTTGCTTTCCAATGCTCCGTGTGTTTCCCTTATTTAGTAATGCGTGGGCCTCATTTTAACACCTGATTTGACCAGGAGTTAAAATGTTGATGCTAATCGGAGTTGGCGTACTTTTTCAGACCCGGTCCTTTGCGTGCGTTTTTTATCCGTTGTGTTCTACATTTGGCGCTAGCGCAATTTTTTAGGAGAGAATGCCTATCTTACATTTCATTAAACAACACAAGGTGAGGTGGCGCACCCAAAAAATGACGCTAAGTCAAAAAAATTTATGCTAGACTGCTCTAGCGTCACAATTTAAATATGAGGTCAAGTTAGCACCGCTTTCGCGTTAAAGAAATGGCGCAAAAGCAGTATTAACTTTTTTTTAAATCTGGGCCCTAGTTCCAAATCATAACGATAAAAACCTTTAAAGAAGAACTCTCCCCCAAGTACAATGCACTTTTTGTGTGAAAAACAATCAGTTTCTGCTGATGTACACTTATACAGATATTGTCAACACAAGTTCAACTGCCTGTATATCCTTCTGTATGCTATTTATGCCATTTATATCTCTGTTTTTCAGATTTTAATATTCATTTTTGGCAGTTATTGTTTGTGTGTTTTGGAGTAAAACCCTCTTTTCAGAACAAAAAAAAAATATATTTTTTTTTTTCAGCCTAAAAAACATGAAATCACGGACATCGTGTCCGTTCACTTTGCATACCCATTCATGAATACAAAATCAGTTCTCCATAAAAAAGTATTTTAAACTTGACAGCAGGTCTGGAATTCTGGTGGAATGGTGAATACATATTTTCTGTTTATGAGGACGTCACTTCCTTTTGCTTAAAAGTGTAGTCTTTTTTTCTCCCCGTAACAATATAAACAAGCATTGGTAAATGCATTAGGTTTTGCCTATGTGATTTAAAAAATATTTTTTGTTGTAATTCAATAAATTTTACTTGAGTTAAGTTAATCAGTGGGTAATGCAGTATCATACTTTATGAAAGTTTTATTAGATACAGCACAGGAGAGGTTTCTGTCTGTAACCAGAGAGGCAGGAATTGAATCCTGACTGGAGCAGTGGAGAATATTTAGGAGCGTAAGACAGGCCCCTGAAGCCGCTTCAGCGCAGGGGCCTGTGTTATGCCCCTTTAAAAAGAACACACTTCATAGCTCAGCTGGGAACTCCTTTCCAATAGAATTTTAAAAAAATGTGTGTCTTCAGGAAGCTTCAAGTGATGCCATTAATTTAAGCCAGTTCCGGTTTCAGAGCTTCCTTTACATTTGCAGATTAACCCATTGTGCACATTTACACTTCTTTCAGGCAAGCAGGCACTCTGGGAAGAAGGCTTGTTTACCTGTCTGTTCGCCTTTAATTTCAAGGCACAGGAGACTCCATGCCGTACACTTCAGCTTTCAGAATTAACCGTCCTGAGACGGCTATCTTTTCATAGAAAGTAGGGAAAGTGATGTTCTTAAATTTAAAAAATATGGTCACGTTGAGCACATTTGATCCCTACCATTCCAACCACTGAGTGAGTCCCAAAAAGTAAATAAATAATAGAGCTCTAAAAACATTCACAATGTGTACTGAGAGGATAAAAGATGGGAGAAATTTTTGCTGAAACAAAAATATGCTCTAAATGCATGAAAGTATGTGAACATTATTTACAAGGACTCAGCTTCAAAAGAAAGCAGACAAATATTAATTGAGAGGAGTGTACTACAACAGTGTGAAGTCATGCTTTAAATGCCTGCAATCGCCATCGGACAAAGGCAAAACAAATGATGTGATAAACGACTCTTTAAATGCATGCAGTCAGTCCTCCAACAAAGCAAAGAAAATGCTATTTAAAACCATGCTTCAATGCATTCAGTTATTTATGTGTTCAGTCAGAGGGCGCTAATAAAAGCTAAACAATAAACAGTGTGCAGCAAGCAAATTAAAGAAGTTCCACCCATCAAAGCAACAAGCGGTGGAAGAGAATGAGTACTTAGGCCATGGGAGCCTGATAAGAGAAAAAAAACAGAAGGAACAACAGGAAAAGAATGCCTACAACCAATAGAAAGGAAGAAAACAAAATTGACAAGGACACGGGCCAAATAAGAAGGGAAGGCGGGATGTAATCCCCTTTTTAAGATATATTTAATACAGTAGATTTCACAAGCACAGCACAAGCGCTGTGCATGTGAAACTTAAAAAGACTGTCTGACAGTTTGTGGGAAACTGGTAAGGGCCAGTGGCACCGTTTGCATACTTGGAGGTAGTATTACCAATGTTTTCATTCTATACATTTTTAGTCTTTCTTTTGTTTTCCGTCCATATGCTCAGTCGTATAATTTCCATAATTTGAAACAGAATCTTTCATTATTTATGATTTTATTGATAAAATGCTGTTCTACTCGGGATTAAACAAGCTATAACATGAATCTTGAACAGATTCGGTTCCAGCAAGGCTTTACTTGTCGTTCAGTCGCACCCACAATGATCAAGCCACATGAGCACGTATTTGCGTAGATGCAATTCTTGGATTTATATTGTGTGATGCTATAGATTCATCCTTTCTCCTGAGTGTCGGTGATGCACCAAAGACGGCTTTCAAAACAGAAGAACAATTTGTACAATGTAAACATAGATATGGTCCTGCTTTTTGTTTTAGAATAACGACGGCCAAATAACATTTCACGGTCTCCGTGGATATGTTTTTGGTGTTTGCTCCACAACCCTGGTGGTATTCATGTTCAGAACAGTGACAGAAGGAAGAACATAGCTTCATTTATCAGGAAAGCCGTCCAGAGAGGTTGCCAAGTCAGAAGGCACTAGCTACGAAAGAACAAGAGAGGAAGTAGTGTGTTTTTGTTTCAGTTCATCGGTCTAAAGAACACTAATGACAAGTTTTGGCTAAATTAAACTTCAATCAGTTTTATCACACAGTGACCATACTGAGTGGAACACAGTTGGTATCATAATCTCACAAACGACTTCCACTGGTTTCGGAGAGGCATTTGCTTGTAAGAATACTCATTGACAAAGCCAATAGTTCTTGCCTATGTGACACCTGTTGTCTTTGTTAAAGTGAAGTAGTGGCGTGCAGTGCCATTGGTGTGGAGTGGAGTGGCAATGCATGGAGTGGAGTGACATTGGATGGCATTGTGTGGCTTAGATTGGAGTCACATTGTGTGTTGGGGAGTGGAATGGAGTAGAGTGGAGTGGAATTGTGTGGCGTGGAGTGTGATTGTCTGTAGTAGAGTGGAATTGAGCAGAATGGCTGCAGTGAAATAGTATGGAGTATGGCGGGGTGGAGTTCAAATGTGTGGCATGGAGTGGAATTGTGTGGTGTATAATGGAAATGTATGTAGTGAAGTGGAATTAAGTGGAGTGGCTGGATTGGTATTGAGTGTAGTGGTGTGGAGGCGAATTGTGTGGCATTGAGTGGAATAGAATTTTGTGGCGTGGAACTGTATGGCGTGGAGTGGGGTGAGATTGTGTTGTGTGGAGTTAAATTGCGTGCTGTGGAGTGGAACTGTGTGGCATGGGGTGGAATTGTGTTATTTGTAATGGAATGGAGTGGAGTGGAGTGAAATTGTGAGGCACGGAGTCGAGTTCAGTGGAGTATAGCATGGAGTGCAGTTGAGTAAAGTGGGATTGTGTGATGTTGAATGGTGTGTTGTGGAGTGGAATAATGCGGAGTGGAATGGAATTGTGTGGCATGGAGCGGATTTTGTGGAATGGAGTGGAATTATGCAGAGTGGGGTGGTATGGAATTGTGTGGTGTAAAAGTGTTTGGGTAGAGTGGAATTGTGTGGAGGAGAGTGGAATTGTGTGGCTACAGTGGAGTGGAATTGTGCAGTGTGGAATTCCGTGTGGTGGGGTGTGGAATTGGGTGGCATGGAGTGGAGTGAAACTGTGTGGCATGGAGTGGAACTGTGTGGAGTGGAATTGAGTAGTACTGAGTCAGATGGAATTGAGTGTATTGGATTTGTATGGTACCCACCTGTGTGGTGTGGAGTGGAATTGTGTGCAGTGCAATTGTGTGGTGTAGAGGGGAACTGAATGGTATGGAATTGCGTGGTGTGGAATTGTGTGGCATGAAAATGTGTGACGGAGTGGTGTGGAATTGTGTGTTGTGGGGTGGAATTGTGTAGTGGAGTGGAAATTAGTGAAATAGTGTGGTGTGGAATTGTGTGGCATGGAGTTGAATTGTGTGGGGTGAAATGGAGTGGAGTTGTGTGGTGTGGAGTGGAATTATGTGGCATGTAATTGTGTGGCTCGAAGTGGAATTGTGCGGCATGTATTGTGTAACAGAGTGGAATGGAAGTGTGTGGTGTAAAATTGTGTAGCATGGAGAGAAGTATAAATGTGTGGAGTGGAGTGAAAATGTGTGGCGTGGTGTGGAGTGGCATTGTCCGATTGTCTAGCTTGGTTTGAAGTGGAATGGCATTATGTGGTATGGAAAGTTACCCGAGTTGCCACTAAATTTCCTATAGCACTTCGAAGCCTCGTATTATAAAAGCAGTCATCATTCAATATGCTACCTATTATATCGTCCTGCGATCCATGTAAGCATCTGATGCTTTTGAACCAATGTAGGAGCTTGTTAATCTGTACAACACTTGTTTACAAATAAATGTGTTTTCGACCAGAAGGGGCTAGTAGGGGAGGGAGCAACCTATACTTTACTGGTTAGGTATAAAGGACATGGACAGTGCTGTGGAGCAACAAATGTTAAGAGTATTTTCCTAACAGGAATAGCAGACGTGCTCAGTACTCAATCATGATAGAGAATGATAGTGTGTAACAATTAGATTGTCATCAGAACACTATACTGTCAGAGATTTAAATGAAAGTTATTCCAGAGCTGATTATCGGGGAGCTCTGTGACGACTCTCTCAGACATCGGAGTGTTGGGGGAGCGAAGGAAAGAAGCAAACAGAGAAAGTGGGGGCAGGTGCTAGACTGAGAAAGTACCATGGGCAAGGACAGTGGGAGGGGAAGAAGAAATAGGACTTCAATCACAGTGCGAGCAGCGAATGCACAATAATTAGTATGTGTCAATCTGTGCTTGGTCCATGCTCCACAGTGCTGCACATGCTGGCCAATTAGGAGGCAGCAAAGAATGGTTACAATGATTCCAATAAATGGTAAGCAATGGGTGGGCTTTAATCCCCGTATAGTAAACAACACCCCTCACAGTGGCAGCGCATGAGTAAACAATAACCCTCGCATGGGCAATGCACGCACTGCCACCAGGTGATACATAAAATAACAACTGCCTGGTCTTCCACTCTATTAAAACAAGCTTTGGCAAAGCCAATAGGTTTCACCTTTGTGAATTCTATTGGTTTTGTCAATGTTTATTTAGACATGTTGAACAGCAGCGCGAGCTGCTGTACAACATGGCTTAAAGTGTAAATAAAAAAGCGCTATGAGCTGCTAGCAGTTGTGATCTGCACCTGTCAATATCCACAGGCGCTGGACCCGAGTCAGGATCCGTCATTAGCAGTGCGGATGATACTGTGTTTGCACACATTGGGATAGTCTGTGAATGTTTTGTGAATTAAGCCCTATGTGCATTATTTTGAGTTATGCCTGAGAAATGCAAAGACAGTTATGTAAATTGACAGAGGGGCTTCAGTTCATGATATTGTGATTGCATGTTTCCTGTGTGACCCAGACTGGTTTGCGGGAGCTGTTGCCTTAGCGGCTACAGTAGCAAGTCCCGGGGTCCACCAGCGGGGTCGCTGTTGCACTGCGTTTTATGGCGAAGCATAAACCTGTACAGAAGGACGACATTGATCACACTGCTGTGCCAGAGGAAACGATGCTGTGGATTACGGATGTTTTTTGATGCTGCACCACCGGTCGCAAAACGGTTAATTCGACCTCTGTCCGTTACATAACACAGACGATGGTTCTGAAGTGGTGGCACATTCTGGTGTTATAAATACAAACAAAATGCTTAATTAGTTCAGAATAATTGAATTTCATAACGTGTTTCCATATAACTCAAGCATACATGCTGCAAAAAAGTACTGAATGATAGGTTAAACTTTGAGAACCTTTCAAAAGCATTTGAAATAAATTGTGCTTGGGGACACAAACGTCCTTCTTGTGACACTGGGGAGAGGGAGTCAGGGGTACAGATAGGCAGAGGCAGGGAGAGAGGCTTACACGGAGAAACATAATAGACAGATGTCAAATAATGAGAATGTTCATCCACTCAGGGTTCTCTTGGAAGATGGGCAGCCTGGGCCGTTGCTCACTTTGCCTATACCTTAAAATGCCTGTGCCATACTAAAGTACTTCTGCCTTTGGGAAGACAACTTGCCACCACAGTGAGACACTGTGCTTAAAAACAGCACAAGTTAAAGTTACAACAGCACGTGCCGTTTTGTTATCTTTTTAGGTTGGCATAACCAAGGTTCATTTTGTGAACACAATTAGGCCCGTATTTATAATTTTTTAGCGCCGCATTTGCATCACTTTTTGACGCAAAAGCGACGCAAATGTACAAAATATAGGGGCATTTTTATACTCTGTTTGCGCTGAATGTGCGTCAACAATTTTGACACACATTCAGCGCAAACCGTGCAGCATATTTAAACTTTGACGCCCGAGCCTGTGGATGTCAAAATTCCTCCGTGAGAGGAATTTTTTGGATGCAGGAAACTGCCTTGCGTTAATGACATGCAAGGTAGGCGTTCCCGTCCAAAACATGACTTTAAGGCCTGTTCGCCTTATTTATACTCCTGCGTCATTTTGACGCACATGAGAGGGCAGGCCTTAAAAAACAGCGCACAGCCTGATGTGTGCCGTTTTTTAACGCCTGGGTCAGGGCAGGCGTTAAGGGACCTGTGGGCTCACTTCCATGGTCTCTGACCATGGAAGGAGTCCAGAGGTGCCCT
The DNA here is from genome assembly GCF_031143425.1 of Pleurodeles waltl. Lineage (NCBI taxonomy): Eukaryota > Metazoa > Chordata > Amphibia > Caudata > Salamandridae > Pleurodeles > Pleurodeles waltl. Next base: position 870,283,176 of record NC_090439.1, read on the forward strand.
TCCCTGCCCCCAGGGACACCCCCTGCCACCCTCGCCCACCCCTGGAGGACACCCATGGATGGGGGGGACCCATCCCAGGTATGTACAGGTAAGTTGAGGTAAGTATTTTTTTTATTTTTTTAAAGTGGCATAGGGGAGCCTAATTTGGGACCCCCTGCATGCCACTGTGCCCATTGACAATGCCCAGGGGACAAAAGTCCCCTGGGCATGGCCATTGGGCAAGGGGGCATGACTCCTGTATTTGCTAAGACAGGAGTCATTTCAATGGAGGTTGTGCGTCATAAAATGGCCCAAGTCCGGTTTGAGGCATGATTTTTGCCTCAAACCTGAACTGCACCATTTTTTGACGCACAATCCCCATTTTCCCCTTCGCTGGCGCTGCCTGGTTTGAGTCTTTTTCTTTTACTCTGACCAGTCCGCAGCGCTGGCTAACGTCATTCCTTAAATAAGGCACCCGCATGGCGCATAGGAATGGCGTTAGCCAGCGGTAAAATTTTTAATGCAGGTGAGTTTTATTTGGCCAAGCACAACTACTGCAACTCCGGTTATACTGGCAGTTTTGTTCCCGATGCGACAGGACCTCCCCTCCAAAAATAACTAATTTTTCCAATGACAAGTGAAAAACAGAATTTTCATGTCACGCCTGCTTCTTTGAACTTTTACTGTGTTTGCTTATGCAGCATATACATGCCAATAGACCTGATTCTGTGAGAGAGGAAGCCCCCCCAAAAATTAAAAAAAATTAAACTGTGATCCTGTGCAGGAAGACTACAAACGCACACTCGTATGGAGTGTAGGCATGAAGTTAAATTAAAAATAGTACCTCGGAAACACACGGCCAAAGGAAGGACAATGTCTGCCAGCCACACATTGCCAACCAGAAAGGGTGCTTAGTCCATGCTTCAGGAAAGCTGAAGCCGCAGAAAGAGAAGAGGAAATGCAGCCTTATGATATCAGACTCTGCTGCTGCTGACCAATGAGAAGCAAGAAAAGGAGAGTGACCGGCGAAGCCTATGAATGGTAAGGAATGGGAAGGCTGTGGGTGGGCTGTAAGCCCTTTCCAAGAATTAATTTTCAAATACAAAAAATTTTGCCACAGCGCATGCGCTGTCCAGACGAAACCAAAAAGCACACACTCACTGAGTCTGAATTAAGGGAATGACTGCATGGAGGGTCTTCGAGTCAGAGGAGCTGTCCTGAACCCTATAAAGATAAAGGATTGACCCTATTAGCATTTAAAAAGTATTGGGCTACCTTCAACAGATATCTGGAATTCTATTGAAGTCTTTCTAGGAAGTTCCATTACAAAGCAAACTCAGACATGGCAATGTATGCTAGAGCTGACTGACTTCAAGTTACACTTTACCATATGGCAACAGTATAATATAGAAGACAGTCCTCACCAAAATAATGCTAGATGTGGGGATTTTATCAAAAATGCTTACACCTCTACAGTGCCACATTGACCAGATCTACCAAGAGAGAGAATGTACAAAATTATTGTATTAATTTATGTAGAGGCTAAGCCATTTAGGACCTCTGCTAACACAAGCTTGCAAGGCACTTTTGCAGACTTTCATGTCACACTCTATCATTGTGCACATTTCAGATAGAAGCCTTAAAGAAGAGAATGCAAGTTTAAGGGAGGAGTTAACCAAAAGCAAAACTGGATTCACAAAGTGGAGGAATACTTCCCAGAAAGGGAATCACCCATTCTTAAGCACACATACGTTTGGTAATACTTACAAACCTTCCATGGCACCCCCTCCCTTATCTCGCCCAGACCAAAACGTACATGTCACTGTCATGACTCCTAGCCCAGTTCCTTTGTCTAACCCAGAAAGATTTAATGGAGATAGCACATGGTTCACAGTATTTATGAGTTAGTGCCAATTACATTTCATTTTTTTTAGCCCAAGGTTTCTAACTCTGATGCAGCCAAAGCCACCTTCATTATTTCTTATCTGGGTGGAGTGGCCACTAATTGGGCCATTCCATTGATAGAATCTAATGACCTTATCCTCTACAATTTCACAGCCTTTAAGGCAGCGATGAATAGCTTCTTTGTGTAACATTTTTTCATTCAGTCCAGCGACAGTCAGCTATTAAATTTGTGACAGGGCTCTAAAGATCTGTTAACCTACATTACTCAGTTTAATTGCCTTATTTCTGAAACACATTGGACTGAGGATAAATGTACTTCCTTGTTTTATAGAGGTCTTAAGGATGATTTAAAAGACTCACTGGCCAACATTGTAGAATTACCTGAGAATTGCACAGAAGTAATTGATCTGGTTGTTAAACTGGATCATACAGTAGGTGAATGTAGAAGTGAGCGGCCATGAAATGACACACGAGTAGTAGTCCTAAAAACAGAAAGAAATGACAAGGATGATAAGGCATCTGAATTAGAACCCAGGCAAATTGGAGGTAACAGGGGGCCCCCATCATCAGAAGAGAAGGACAGATAACGTAAGGCTAATCTTTGTCTTTATTGTGCCAAGCTTGGTCATTTTGCGCTACATTGTACTGCCAAGACCAAAAAGAAAAAGACCGTAGCTTACAAAGATGCAGATGACACAGTGCAGGAACACTAACACTCTTGAAGAATGACAAGATCGCCTCTTCGAGAGTTATAGTTCCTCAAATCTCGCAATATGTGACTAATGTTATTAATCAAGTCCCAAGACACATAACCATTAGAATGACAAAGAAATACATAATTGTCCTGTTCTCATTGACTCTAGGGCCACTGGAAATGTCCTTGATCTATCCCTGGCTGAAAAATTGGGTATCTCCAGAGTGACAAAATCAGAACCAGAACCTGTGAGAGCAGTTGATAGTTCAGCTTCTTCCTCCGGATTGATACAGTTTAATAGCATACCACTGACCTTGGTTGGGGATAACTGCAGCGGCGGTCCATCCTTTAGGGCGGAGGGGCCATGCCCCCCAACCTTTTGCCCCTCATGAAGAGTGTCTGTCAGGCTGAACAAAGGCCAGCCTGACAGACACTCTTCATTTTCAGCTCAGACAGCCAGGAGTGACCCATGCGCGATGTTTGCGCAGACTCCTGGCTGCCTGAGCTGAACTTTACTGGGCTGAGGTCACAGCTCCTATGGGCGTGACCTCCTCGGCTTAGGAAAGGTGCCTCGAGGCCCTCCCCTGGTTGACGAGGAAAGCGTCACCCATTGGCACTCGCCCTGGGTGCTTCAGGTTTAAGCCCTGAAGTGCCCAGGGCGAGGGTCAATCAGTGACACTTTGTCACAGAGTGGGGTGGGGTCAGCAGTCTCAATGACCCCATCCCACTCTGTGATGAGGCTGGGACTCTGCCTTCCCTCATTGGCTGACCCAAGGTCAGCCAATGAGGGAAGGCAGAGTCCCAACCCTCCTGGCACCTGGAGGCTGAAGGTAAGTGTGCGTGTGTGTGTATGTGTGTGATGTTTGAAATTGAATGTTTGGTGCGCATGTGCATGTTTGAGTGTTTTGAGATGTGCATGCGTGCATGCGTGTGTGTGTGAAAGAATGAATGTGTGTGATCTTTTAAAATGAATGTTTGGTGCATGCGTGCAAGTTTGAATGTTATGAGTGTTAATGGATGTGCGTGCGTGCGTACGTGCGTGTGTGAAAGTATGAGTATGTATGATGTTTTAAAATGAATGTTTGGTGCGTGCGTGCGTGCATGTTTGAATGGTATGAGTGTTGTTAATGGATGTGCGTGTTTGCGTGTCTGTGTGTGAAAGAATGAGTGTGTGTGTGCTTCCCCCCTTCCTCCTAAAGCTGACGGCCGCCACTGGATAACGGTCACACAGAACATGTAATCTTTGATCTTATTGACACACCAACTTTTGGTGTGATTCTAGGCATCCAATGGTTAGAGCATCACAACCCAAAGATAGATTGGGTCCTGAGAACTATAACTTTTGATTCCCCCTTTTTGTAGGACAACATGTTATCAAGAAGCACAGGAACCAGTAACGCCAATTCATTGTGCGCTTGCACATCATTCTCACCCTAACACGTTACCACAGGAATGACTTTTAAGATGTTTTTGATCCTATCAAAGCTACCCAGTTACCGCCTCACAGTGTGTATGATTGTAGAATTGATCTAATTCCTGGGGCAGTACTCCCATGCAGTAGAATGTATGTTCCTACCGAGCCAGAAACCCAACATTTACATAAATCTTTGGTCGAAATGCTAGAACTAGGATTCATAAGGCATTCCACCTCACCTGTTTCCTCTCTCCTCTTTTTCGTCCCAAAACAGAATAGGGAATTAGGGGCTTGCATCAACTTTTAGAGCAGTTAACAAGTCCAGGATTAAAAAACATTACCCATTACCACTTATTCCTGTGCTATTAGATCTAGCATGTGGCTCCACTATACAAAGTTAGATTTATGTGGTGCTTACCACCTCATACGTGGTCCAAAAGACAATAGGTGGTACATTTTTCTCTGTTCAGGTGGCTAAACTATGGAATTAATTACCACCAAATATAATATCCATGGATAACTATCTTATCTTCAGAAGACTACTCAAGAGTTGTCTCTTTCCTTCATAACTACCATATACAAGCAGCAATGTACTGAATATCCATGTGCATGTATATATTTATTATTTGATTATATGTATATATCTAGATATGTATATTTCTTTGTACAAATATGTATAATAACTGTTTTCTTAAAATATATACATGCTGTTTAGGCCTGCTCAGCCCATTCAGTTAGGACGTGTTTTGGCTATTCATTTAGCCTTTATCAACTTTGCAAAGCGCAGTGTTTTAATCAATTTAAATACTGGGCACATGTGTTCATTAAATCAGCATGGTAAAAATACTATTGTCTTTCTTTCTCTTTTAAATAGGCATGTTCTCCAGTCACTGTGCCATTCCACATTAGGAAAATCCAAATTGGCATTACTTACTAATGCAGTCCTTTAAAATAAATAAATCACTTCCGTCACCTCACAGTTTCAAATAATTCCCAAGTGGGATTCCAATTTTTCTTTAGGTGCCATATTAACATCCTTCTTCAAGAACTTCAATCATAATCATGGGTTGCTGAAATACCAAATTCCTCTCGCTCCATCACTTTGGCAGTTTCCTGTGTGATACCCAGCTCCGAAAGTAACATACAGACTGGAGACACTCCAGCCTTTATACAAACACTGAAGATTGGGGGTGCAGGTGTGCTTCTAAATCGCTTTTGGTGCACAGTGAGCCGTTCCACCAACGTCTTAACATAAAACACTTTTCCCTCAAAATGAAGAGAAAACTGGCACACTAGCGTGAGAGTCATGTTATTTATTCACTCCAGCAGCCCACTCAGTTAGGACACGTTCGGCTATTTATTTAGCCTTCATCAATTCTGCAAAGCGCCCTGTTACAATCAATTTAAATACCTGGCACATGTGTTCATTAAATCAGCATGGTAAAAATACTATTGTCTTCCTGTCTCTCCTAAAATAGGCACGTTCTCCATATACTGTGCCTTGCACACATTTGAAAAATCCAAACTGGCATTTCCTAATTACTGTTGCTTCAAAATAAATAAATCACTTCTATCACCTCACAGTTTCAAATAATTCCCAAGTGGAATTCCAAGTTTTCTTTAGGTGCCATATTAACGTCCTTCTTCAAGAACTGCAATCATATATCACATGCTGCTGAAATACCAACTTCCTCTCGCTCCATCACTTTAGCAGTTTTTGCGTGATGCCCAGCTCCAAAAGGCTCTCGGGGCACTGCAACCTTTATCCAAATACTGCAGAATGCGGGTGCCGAGATGCTTCTATGCTTAACATGTTCATGGGTCATTGCATAGTTTCTAATTAATTTGTATGATTAGATGCTTATGAATCTGTTTTATTTATCTGTGACAATAGGTAAATAGTATCTTAACTATTTATCTAAAAACATTTCACTATTGAAATGTGGAGGAAAAGACAAAACATATTGTTATAAAAAAGTACACAAATAAATTAACTTCAAATACTGCAACACTTGAAAGTCTGTCTTTATACAATATACCTTTAAATTTCAGTGTATTATCTTCTTTATAGACATATTCCCTTTCTATGTAATATGAAAGGGTTGTATGTTTATTTCTTTAGTCCTACTGTACAAGAAACAAAGTTTATAAAAATGCTCTCTCCAACGCACTTCTCTGTCTCACTCTATATCTCTTTCATCCTATCTTCTTTCTCCAATTTCTGACTAACCTAAAGCTCATTCTACTACTATGATCCCCAAAATAACCCTTCATAGACTCTTCTTGCCTCTATCTCCCCTGGCTCACCCCAAACCTCAGTTTACTCATATGATCTCCCAAACAACCCACCTAAATTCTCGCTCATGTATTTCTCCTTTGATCCATCTTAAACCTCATTTTACTACTTTGATCAGCCTAATCCCTTTCTACAGACTCTTCTCTCCTCCATCTCTCCTTTACTCATCCCAAACCTCATCTTACTACTATGATCTCCCAATTAACACTTTCTGGAATCTTCCCTCTTCTATCCCTCCATTATTCTATTCCAGTGGTTCCCAACCTGTGGTCCGGGGACCCCTGGGAGTCCATAAAGCCTACTCAGGGGGTCCGCAACTGCTGAGAAAATTAAATAATATTAACAGATTAGGAACCCAGCTTTCAGTAATGACTCAGTAGGGGCCCCCTGGATTCCAATAACGATTCATTGGGCGTCCCTGAGTTCCAGTAGTGATAAAGTGGGGGTTCACAGAATTCAAAAGGTTGGGAACCATTGTTCTATTCAATACAACTAACTGACTCACATGTCCACCACTCAAATTCACTCACATTTCCCTATACTAATACCATACTCATATTTCCCTACACCAATCCACCATTAATCCTTTTGGGTTCTGGAGAAACGTGCTACTCACCAAAAAGCACTTTGACACCTAGTCAGGGGTAGTAAGCGCTATATAAATAAAATTACAATAACAGTAACAATGTTCATTAACAGTTGCATTCTCATTCCCATTTAATGCCCTTGTCTTCCCCCTGCCTCTATAATTTGTGCAAGTCCATGGTAAGGTCCAGGCACTCAAAGGTCCTGTGCCTATAGGGAGAAGATGGCCTTAGTATTACATGGAATATTAAGTTTCTGTATATCTTTTGGACAGCAACTCAGACCTAATCTGTTCACAATTATTGATGGCCTTTGAAAAATACAAACATATCCTTCCAAATACAACTGGGTGTATGGATGGTCTTGTCATTTTCCTTTGCGCTGTAATGTTTTTACTGTTTTTTAATCTCCCAGGCATTATCGCCCATCCTACATTCTAGTTTTTCTTGTCTTCCATTTTCACTTTCAATCTGTTTACCTGACTCCTCTTCTTTTCTTTCTTCTTTATTTCTGTTCCCACCCCTTCTTTCGCCACATACTATATATATATAAATGCTCAATCTTTTTTGTATCCTAGCTGCACAGATCCATGAGTAAACCATGTTGCTGCTCTAATCCCTCTTAAAACATACCTGGTTCAGAGGCTTCATTTGCAAAGTATTCTTGAAAAACCTTAATGTTTTAAAAAATATATTAATCAACAAAATCACAGATCTGTATACAGACTTTCAAATTTAAGACTAGCTGTGTTTGCATCACACTTTTCTGGCAAAAAATGCACTTTTTTAGAGTGTGTACCTTGGAAATTTTATGTTCAAATTCCTCACTTCATCCTTGGATGAAAAGCAGCAAAGCGTCTAAATTTCGTGTATATTTGCACAGATACATTAGGCTTCAGGCAGCAAACCCCAGCCTAACAGAGCGTTACATGATATGGGAGATATTACCTTAAATCTCAACAGGAAAGCCGAAGGCTCCCAAGAGAGAATCGGGAAAATACAGGGAAGCTCTCAAGAATGACAGAAACAGTGGAGAAAATAAGTGGGACAAGAGTAACGAAAGACAAATCCTTCACAAACGAAGCGTGTTAAGTGATTTCAGTGCGAGGTTTAATCAGGGATCCACGGCAGGCAAAGAAGCGACTGAAACGGATGAAAGTCAGCCTCCAACTGCCCCCACAACAGAATACAGAACCTTAACGTAGGAGTTCTATTAAAGGAACGGAATGGAACTAACAGAGTTAAATACTAACAAAAGGTAAAAGAGAAAAGAGGCAATAAGCACAGGCAAATGCAAACAATACACAAATACAAATAATAATAAATACCAATGCTACATCATCTTCCTCCTTCACAATGCAAAAGAAAAACATATTAACAATGGAAAGTAAACAGCAGCTAAACAAAGGTACATACAAATAATACCTAAACAGAGGCAAATGCAAACAATACACGAATACAAATAATTAGCAAATAAATAATAAATATACTAATATAAGCAATAATCACTGTATTTAGACGGAAGTTTAACAATTCTATGGCAGCGTGTATGTAGAGGTTCAACAGCTGGACCAACCGACAAGGATAGATCAGGACGGGAAACAAAAACCTGATCCTTGGAATTACTTTGCATGGGATTCGTCTTGTCTTCTTTGTTGATAGGTCTGTCTATAAATATGTCGCTAGACGTAGCCTCCTCCTCACGTCCAGCATAGACTTGTTTAAAAATGTCAGCTTGTAAAGGAGAAATAGGGATAATAGAGTTTTTATTCCACCACCCCTTCCCCTCTAAAAGTACAGCAGTTTTAGAAACTCTTAAAACCTTTACAGGTAAAGAATATTTGGAAATTCCTTTGGGCACTTTGCAAGGTTTTTTTATCAGGACATAATCATTCACATTAACTAATATCTCACACACGTTTCTACGAGAATCATAATTACGTTTTTGAATACGTTGTTTCTCAGAGACTCTCTTTTTCAACTCATTAATATCAACCTTCACCTCCTTGTGAGGGATGGTCATCCATGATGGTGTTAATTTAGATCTAGATTCCCTCCCTCTAAGTAATACAAACGGTGAAAGACCTGTGGTGGAATGTGGTGTATTAAGATATGCCCACAGTTTTTCATTCAAAGATTCTTTAACATTGCAGTTGGTGGCGATGGCTGTTTGAATCCCCTCTTTAAGAATGCGATTAGCTCTCTCCACCAATCCATTAGAGGAAGGACTGTATAAAGCTACGCATGAATGCTTTATGTTGTGTTTAACTAAGAAACCTTCTATTTTACTAGAGATGAATTGCACCCCATTGTCAGTGGCAATGTTAGACGGTGGACCTTCTAAATAAAACATAGATGACAGGAATGCAATAACAGATTCTGTGTCAGTATGTTCTACAAAGTCATAATATATCCATTTGGAAAAATAATCAATGGCAACAATCATGTATCTCATGTTCCTAGGTAAAGCGTTAAAAGGACCAGAAAAATCTACTGCAATACTCTCCCAAGCACCATTGGGAAACGGGATACTATGCAAGGGTTTAGTCTGGCATTTCCAGTGCTTGTCAGACACCACACAAGAGGTGCACTGATCAACAAAATCCGACACTTGTTTGTCAATACATGGCCACCAGTATTTTTCTTTTAACCTTCTGCAAGTGGCTGAAATGCCTAAATGCCCCTCATGAGCAGCCTTTATAAGCAATGGTCTTAAATCATAGGGAGGAATGCACAGAGAGCCTCTCATGCACACCCCGTTCTCATATGACAATTCAGCAGCCAATTGACAATAGGTGTTGAGTTCCCCACAAAGTTTCTGATGTTTGGGCCAACCATGAGTAATATGAAATTTCACTTTAGACAAAATTGAATCTCTAGTCATCGCAGAATTCCAATTATGTTCAGAAAAAAGACCATCAGAGGATGAAGCTACCTCCAATACGCCAATGACACATTCAGTGTCCTCATACTCAGTATCAAACAAAGGTAAAGGCAACCTAGAAAGGCAATCCGCCCTCACATTTTTCCCACCAGGAATGTATTTTACATCTAGGTTGAACTCTTGCAACTTGGACAACAGTCTTACTAACCTTGAAGAGGCTTTACGTAGCCCATTCCCTCCCATTAAGAAAACAAGTGGCTTGTGATCAGTGTAGAGGGTACAAGCCATACCCCAAATGTAAGTCTTGAACTTATGTACAGCCCAGACACAGGCCAGAGCCTCCCTCTCAATGGTGCTGTAATTGACTTCAGTATCTGAGAGAGATCTAGATGCAAATGCAATAGTGTGTTCACGACCATCCACCCACTGGCCAAAAACTGCCCCTACACCCTTCATACTGGCATCCACAGCTATAAAGGATTTGGCTGACGATATAAATGGCTTTAATGCCGGAGCAGATAGTACAAGTTTCTTCACAGAATTAAAGGCTTCCATAACTTCTTCACTCCATTCAAACTTGCTACCTTTTTTTAAGAGGTTTCTAAGGGGTTGCACTATCATAGCATAACCATGTACAAATCTTGAGTAGTATTCGCAAAGGCCCAAAAATGAGCGAAGCTCATCTTTATTTGATGGAGAAGGTGCATTTAAAATGGCATCTAGGTTCCCCTGTTTAGGCTTAATACCATCAGCAGAAATTGAATGGCCTAAATATTCTACGTCCTGGACCAAAAATTTACATTTGTCCTTTTTAATAGTAATCCCATGGTCTCTGAGTATAGTAAACACTTTGTCTAACATAATAGTATGTTCCTCTATGTTCTTGGTGTGTATTAGAATGTCGTCCTGAAAGGCACATACATTATCAAAATCACTAAATAAAGAATCCATTAATTTCTGGAAGACACTCGCTGCAGAGGCTAATTCAAAAGGAAGTCTGAGATACTTATAAGATCCAAAAGGAGTCACAAAAGTAGTGAGTTCCTGAGAGTCTACACTAAGAGCAATCTGATGATATGCTGAATGCAAGTCAATAGTGGAGAAAAAATTAGAGGTCCCCAAACTAGCAATCATCTCTTGTATACGAGGTAGAGGATGACAATCTACAATTATGTTTTTGTTTAATGATCTTAAGTCCACACATAGCCTTAAGTCCCCATTTTTTTTTTTTGTGATAACAATGGGTGAAACCCACTCCGAGGAATCCGTAGGGGTAATTATGCCATCTTTGACTAGTTTCTCTAAAAGATCTTTGAGTTGCCCTCTGACAGAGATAGGGACAGGTCTTACTTTATGAGCCACAGAAATGGCTCCATGCTTAAGCCTAATGCAATGTTCGAAACCTTTTACTACCCCAATCACGTCAGCAAATACTTCAGGGTATTTCATAGTAAAAGATTCCGAAATATTGGTAATAGGCAGGCTGATTTCTGATACTTCTAAAGGCATTTCCCCTAAGACTATAGGATTGTCAAATCCAGGACGTAAAGTTATGCCTAATTTAGCAAGATCTTTCCACCCTACGATATTTCTACCATCCACAGCTACATAAATCTTAGTCACTGTGCTCCTACCCAAGATAAATAATGTAGATGAAAAATATCCTAGAAGATTAATGTCATGGTTCCCAAACGCCTTGGGACTAATATCTGCCTCAATTAGTGTTTTATTTAAGGGCCAAGTGGTTTCTGCAATGATGGTGATGGGTGAACCCGAATCAGCCATAGCAGAAATTTCAATAGAATCAATAACAACCTGGCAAATGGGCCCCTTAATACTTCTAACCGTAGTAACATCCACAGTTAGTACAACATTAGATAAAATATTTTTACAGCCATTTACACCACCATCCTCCACCTGGTCACATTTAGCATATACATTACTGACTTTAACTCTGGCATTATAGTTAACAGGTTTGTAATTACGGTTATGTTGCCTACAGACAACCTGAAAGTGGCCAATTTTCTGACATCTCAAGCATTTTTTCCCCAATGCTGGACACGACTGATTGTTGCTTAAATGGTTGTGTGAACCACAACGGAAACATATTGGTACATTCTTACTAAATTTTGTAGTTCTCTCCTTTATATAATTAATATCAGAATCTGCTGTCAGTTGGTTAACCATTATGCCTTCAACATGTCCAGAAACTAATTTGGAAGTAACAATGGATCTCTCAATGGCTTTAGCTATGTCTAATGTCTCCTCTAACGAGGGATTACGACAAGCTAACAACCGTTCCTGATTTTTTTTTGAAGAACAATGAAACACAAACTGGTCTCTAATGTGTAAGTCTACTTGATTGCCAAAATCACATCTGGCAGCTAGCACACGTAAATTAGCCACATACTTGTCCACTGTCTCATCCACAGATTGCTTGTACATTGCAAAATTGAATCTCTCCAAAAGTACATTGTGTTCATCCGAGAACTGCTTCCCAATCCTTTCTTTCGCCTCAATGTAAGTGTTCCATGTTGTATTATCACCACCACTTTCATCAGGTGGAGAGATCATGGGTAGATTGTCAAAAGCCCGTTGACCAGCCACACCAAGGTGATTAAAAAGTAGAGCTAATTTCCTTGAGGGAGAAAAGTCGTTGGCATCAATTGCCACTAAGTAATTCTCGAAAATTCTAATCCATTCTCTCCACTTAATGTCCGGTTTGCCACTCTTGGTTAAAAATGGTGGAGGTTGTACTACCAAATTATTGGATGCCATGAAGAGACAGCAGAATAATGCAGGTAAGATTGCTTGTACTGTTGTGACAATGCCAAAGTTTTTTTTTTTTTTTTTTTTCTTATTTATTTTAAATTTGCTTGACCAGCCGCCAGGGCCACCGACCACGGGAGCACCGCCAACAGGCTGGCGGTGCTCCCACGAGCATTCTGACCGCGGCGGTTCAGCCGCGGTCAGAAGCGGAAAGTCGGCGGTCCCCCGCCGACTTTCCGCTGCTCGGGGGAATCCTCCATGGCGGCGGAGCGCGCTCCGCCGCCATGGGGATTCTGACACCCCCTACCGCCATCCTGTTCATGGCGGGAAACCCGCCATGAACAGGATAGCGGTAGGGGGTGCCGCGGGGCCCCTGGGGGCCCCTGCAGTGCCCATGCCAATGGCATGGCATGGGCACTGCAGGGGCCCCCGTAACAGGGCCCCGAAAAGTATTTCAGTGTCTGCTTTGCAACTGCACCCGTCGCACCCATGCAACTACGCCGGCTCAACTCTGAGCCGGCGTCCTCGTTGCAGGGGCATTTCCTCTGGGCCGGCGGGCGCTCTTTTGGAGAGCACCCGCCGGCCCAGAGGAAATGTTTGAATGGCCGCCGCGGTCTTCTGACCGCGGTGCGGTCATTTGGCGGCGGTACCTTGGCGGACGGCCTCCGCCGTCCGCCAAGGTCAGAATCAGGGCCTATATTGTTAAAATATGAGAACATGTATCAAATAGATGACACTTCCAATCTTCTGGCCTCCTGAAATCCAATATACACGTGGTGTACGTAATTCGGCAAATCAAACTTCCTAGAAATGTACTGACGCGTCCGTATAAACGGGACGCTTTTCCTTCAAAAATCCTCGCTAGGTGTAGGCACGTCAGTATCCTAGGAGACCACCACAATGCCACGACGTCAGCAGGGTGAACGCGCTAGTATCCTGGAAAACAGCGCGCAACGGCACGACGTCAGCAAATGCTGAAGACAGGCGCTGCGCGAGCACGGCCGTTGAAGCTCGTGACAGAAAGCGCGTTTAAAATGCACACAAGTAAGTCTTAATAATGCGCATAAGAAACCGCAAAACGCACACGTTACCAATCACAAAGGTAGAAGGTGAAGTCTATGCTGGTCGGTGAATCCCTGGACAGGCACCAACTCCGTTGTAGAACTGCTCCGCAAATTATCTTGGATGTTGGGTTTTCTCCACCTCACTCCTGGTACCAAAATATGTAGAGTAACGAAAGACAAATCCTTCACAAACAAAGCGTGTTAGGTGATTTCAGTGCGAGGTTTAATCAGGGATCCACGGCAGGCAAAGAAGCGACAGAAACGGATGAAAGTCAGCCTCCAACTGCCCCCACAACAGAATACAGAACCTTAACGTAGGAGTTCTATTAAAGGAACGGAATGGAACTAACAGAGTTAAATATTAACAAAAGGTAAAAGAGAAAAGAGGCAATAAGCACAGGCAAAAGCAAACAATACACGAATACAAATAATAATAAATACCAATGCTACACCCATCTTGGAATAGCACTCCTGTCACAGACACACGGCAGAGAGTAAGGGTGTCCAGGTGCCCAGCCAGGAATTATTATAGGATTAACTCAAAAATTATTACACTGAAACCGGTACGCTAACGGGATCTGGGTAAAGTCATTGTTAATGGTAATGTCAAAATTTCACCTTCAGACAAAAACCAAAGGGAAACGGCCTTCACAATGCGGCCGGAGCCACGCAGGCCGTAAGCACCTAATCGTTACCACACTTGCGCTGAACCACGCATGTGCAGAACCACGCAAATGCATGGTTAAGGGACCATGCATTTGTGTGGTTCAGGCTCACAGGAGAAACAGTCGGAAGAGAAACGCGGCTTACGAGTAAGTGGGGCAGGTGGGTGGATTTTTTAGGACAGGGTGGGGTCGTTTTTAGAGTTCAGGGGTGGGGGATCGGGGTAGTTTTTAGGACAGAGTGGGGTAGGTTTTAGTGTTCAGAGTGGGGGAATGGGGTCTGGTCGTTTTTAGGACAGGAAGGGGTAGGTTTTAGGACAGGGCAGGGTAGCTTTTAGGATTTAGGGCACGGCCGTTGTCGTTTTTAGGACAGGGAGGGTAAGTTTTAGGACAGGGATGGTAGCTTTTAGGGTTTAGAGTGGGGCGGAGGGTCAGGGTAGTTTTTAGGACAGGGCGGGGTAGGTTTTAGGGTTCAGGGTGGGGGGGTTGGGGTATTTTTTAGGACAGGCTGGAGTAGTTTTTAGGACAGTGTAGGGTTTAGGACGAGGTGGGGTGGTAGTTTTTAGGACAGGGCAGGGTAGGTTTTAAAGTTTAGGGCGGCGGTCACGGTAGTTGTTAGGACAAGGGGGGTCGTTTTAGAACAGGGTGGGTTTTAGGGCTTAGGGCGGGGGCAAAGGGAATGGGGGGGTTGTGTCACACAACCACGCATGGCATTACCAAATATACCTTTACTAAGCATGCTTTTACAATGAAATTCGTTGTAAAGGCATGTGTGGTAAAGGCGTGCGTGGTTAAGACTTGGTTGTAGTTCTGACCATGAAGTTAAGCCATTTGTGGTTCTGCCATGCATGGTTCTATCATACAACTCAAAAAACATAATGTAGTTGAAACAATAATGCAGGAAGCCCGAGACTAGCTATGGAGATCGTTAGTGGTCCATTTCACTCCATGTAATGTTGTCATTCAGGCCATCTATGTGTGTGGACAGACAAAATAACCACTGCTGTTCCCTTCTAAATAAGTTATTTTTTCTCATGTGTTGGTGTGCCTCTTGTATTGTCCAGCGTAAATCGTTGGGTGAATGACTTTCAGACAGGTAGTGTGTGCTTATTTTCAAACTGGCCTTTTTATAGCATATGCTACTGCAGTGTTCCATTATTCGCACCTTTACTGGTCTTGTGGTCTTGTCTATGTATCTTTTGTTGCAAGGACATGTGACCATTGTTGGACATGACTCTCTGTGGGGAAAAATTCTGAAATTTTTCCCTGTTTTCCTTCCAGTCTATGCTGTATCCCCATGCCAGACCTTCGAACTCTGGACACTTCCTTGTTGTTTGGCAGGGGGGAAGCAAGCCCCCCGTCCTATCAAAGACAGGGTAAGAGGGGGAAGGACATGGTGGGGGGGTGCCATCTTGAGCTGGCCCTATGTGATATACTGTGCGTACTAGATACCTGGGGGGGGGGGGTGCGACCCTGGTTTTCAAGGAGAATTCTGGTGCATGTGCTACCCACTTTGGCTACCTTGTTGGCCCACGTCTGAGACCTGATTGAGTAGGCCTGTGGCGCCTGCGGGCACCTGCACTCAGGATAGGAATCCTGTGGGGGGGACTAGACCTGAGTGGGCTCTACACTGTCCCCAGAGGACCCCAGTAGAGGGGTTGGTAGTCAGAGAGGAGCTGGACAGGCACCTCCCGAATTATGGGCCCTGGTAGGGGTAGACCCCCGGGAGGGGCAACTTCTACCGATGGGAGCCTGCCGGATCCCAAGGTGGGAAACTGGTTCCCTGAAATGTGGCCAAGGGCCACGAGCATCGACCCCCTTGTGTGAGCAGGTTGGAGATGTAGGCGTTGGTGCTTCCCGAGTGGGGAGACCGTGCTGGTCAGTGTGTGTGGGACGAGCCAGGGTTGGACCTGGAGGGTGTCTCAAGCCTGGAGGGATGGATAACGTATGGGACAGGCCTCTCCAACCTGGGCGTCTATGTCTACGACCGGGTGAGGTGGTTCTTATGTGGATACGCACATGGCTGACGTGACAACGGCGCTCGTATTTACACACGGGTATTCATGATATGAATGGAGCATGAGGACTCGGCTGACCGAGGCACACAAGCACCTTGGTGGTGGCTGTAACTGGAATGCAGCCTGACTTGGCATGTTGGTGCATGCAGTAGGACACGAGTGCCCATGGAGTGCCGAACACCCACACATGTTTGCACTGCCACTCAGAGCTGCTCTACCCATACAGTGATATGGGACACCAAGGCTTATTAAGTCTGTTTGCAATATGGGCTTGCAGGGGAGCATCCTCATACTGTTTAGTATCTTTGGACTCAGGATAACAAGGCTGAGCCATTGGTAATGGTAGCTTTGCCACTCCTGGCCAGGAAATGTAACTTCTGGGAAGTTGGCATTTCTAGGCGTTGGGACTGGTTCTGGTGCCCTGTAAATTAGGCTTCATTCCAGGGGCCCTAGGGGAAGAGCACATCTGCACATTGTCCAGATGACTGCTATAAAATTCGGTCATCCAGAAAGACAGATCCCTGCCATTTGGGGCCTGGTGAAAATAGATAGGGGGAGAGGTTGTGACACTTGGCCTCCTGGAGCCAAAGCCTGGAGCCCATGAAGATAAAGATCTGCATTCCAGAACCACAGGGCAGACATGGAGAAAATTTAGGGGAGACATCAGTGGTTCAAAGGAAAACCCTTCGAACCACCCCCCATTTCAAAAGTTTTACTTAGGCCCTCATTACAACCCTGGCGGTAAATCCCGCTTACCGCCGTGCTGACGGCCGTCAAAATACTGTGGCCGCCGCGGAAATCCGCTACAGGTATTACGACCCACATCTCGTAATCCACCACAATACAGACACCCACAAAAATCTGCCACACCAAAGGTCAGTGATAAACTGGTGGTAGCAAAACCTACACCGTCACGGCAACAGAACTACGCCCACACTATTACGACCTACGAATCAACGCGGCGGTCATTCAACTACGGTAATCCATTGGCGGTACACACCCCGCGCTCAAAATACACACACATTTACAAAAGACAACCACATTGGACAATTGGAAATACACACACCTGATACACATACACACACCACACCCACACACCCACAACACTATAAAACACACACCCACATTACCCACAAACCCTTACAACGATTTACTAGGAAGAAGCAGAGAGAGAGAGAGAGAATAGCAAACATAACACCAGCATCCACAGGCACACAACACCATCACTTATACAACATCCACGCACCTCATACAACAAATCACACAGCGCAACAAACAACACCTCACACATCACCCACACCACATTATAGCACCTCAAAGACACCTCAGGTTTTCTGAGGAGGAGCTCAGGGTCATGGTGGAGGAAATCATCCGGGTAGAGCCACAGCTATTCTGATCACAGGTGCAGCAGATATCCATTGCAAGGAAGATGGAGCTATGGCGGAAAATTGCCGACAGGATCAATGCAGTGGGACAGCATCCAAGAACACAGGATGACATCAGGAAGAGGTGGAACGACCTACGGGGGAAGGTACGTTCCTTTGTATCCAGACACCAGGTAGCAGTACAGAGGACTGGCGGTGGACCCCCACCTTCTCCCCCACAACTAAAAACATGGGAGGAGCAAGTCTTGGCGATCATGGATCCTGAGCGCCTCGCAGGAGTAGCAGGAGGACTGGACTCTGGTAAGGCATATCTTTACTACTATATCCCCCCCTACCTGCATGCTATCACAAACACCTAGCCCAACCCTCACACCCATCACCCCAACACCCCACTGATAACCCACTATCACAATCCACACATCCCAAAACCAAGGCCTGCATGTTATACCAATGCATGGAACCCATCACCAAAGCATGTCCAGTACAGATACTCACTCAGGCCCCAAAATAACCATTCACACAAGGCCAAAGACA
Organism: Pleurodeles waltl; assembly: GCF_031143425.1. NCBI lineage: Eukaryota > Metazoa > Chordata > Amphibia > Caudata > Salamandridae > Pleurodeles > Pleurodeles waltl. The sequence continues at coordinate 870,301,364 of NC_090439.1, forward strand.
AGAAGCCAAGCACAGAAGTAGAGGGTAACTCACCCATTGGACAAGATGGCACACACAGATATAATAACTATGCATTTACCCCCCAACAGGACCCCTACTTAACGTCACCGGACAGAAGGTGCCAGACATATCCAGTCCCCCCACAGAAGAGGCCCACAGTGATGACCGGAGCTCTGCACACCTGGATCAAGATGACCAGCCCGGCCCATCTGGGACCTCGGGACAGTCGGTTCCCCTACCACTGTCACAAACCACCACTGAACCTCCCCCCTCAGGAAACACCAGCACAGCACCCACCCAGCGGGCCCATCCCTCTGTCCCCAGGACACGTCAGTCAGCAGTGTGTCCACCACTACAGGGACCCCAGGCAAACCCACCAACCCAAGACAATCAGGCACCTAGGGTCAGTGGCAGTGGGCACACTGTTCAGGGGACAGAGGCACAGGATAACAGGGAAGCTGGGAGGACTGTGGGCGACAGGGGGAGGACAGGCCCACGGAACCCACTCTCCAACATCATAGGAGCATACCACCATTCCCAGGAGACCACAGGCACGGTACTGGCCAAGTTTCAGGAGACCCAGCGGCTGCAAGAGGAACAGTACCTGGGGATCAGGGAGGACTTGAGTCCATTACCAACACCCTGGTCACCATTGCAGGGGTGCTGGCAGACATGGCCAACACCAAGAGGGACACAGTGGCAGACCAACGGGCCCCTGACACTACCCTGAACAATAAACAGCCCACCACCTCCGCTAGCGCTAGTGGGCAGGAGTTCCCGCCACAGGACCAACAGGCCACCAGCACCCCACCCCCTGCAGAAGGAGAACCACCACGCAAAAGGTCCCTGAGATCCAGGAACAAGACAGAAAAATAGCAATGTCAATGTTCATTTCCACATATCAATGTTCGACAGTTGTTGGGCAGCAGTAAACATAGCAAAAGGCACAAAATGGTACCCAGATCTGTGAAATGGAAAGCCAAAGTGAACTGTCAGGTTCATACACAGAGCCAAAAAGGGAAAATCATGCAATGTCCTACAGTAGTATGATATGAGAGGAGCAGTGCCAGTCTCTTACTTGTGTCTCACAGAAAGTATTGCATGGTAAAGTTGTTTCAGTTGTCTATATCTTCTTCTTCTGCCTCCTCTTCTTCACTGTCCACAGGCTCCACAGCTGCTACGAGACTGACATCATGCCCATCCTCCTGCAGCAAAGGCACCTGGTGTTGCAAAGCCAGGTTGTACAACATACAGCATGCCACGATGATCTGGCACACCTTCTTCGGTGAGTAGTATAAGGAGCCACCTGTCAGATGGAGGCACCGGAACCTGGCCTTCAGGAGGCTGAAAGTAAGTTCAATTATCCTCCTAGTTCGCCTATGTGCCTCATTGTAGCATATCTCTGCCCTTCTCCTGGGATTCCTCACTGTGGTCAGTAGCCATGAGAGGTTGGGGTAACCAGAGTCACCTGCAAATATCGAGGGACAACTGTTACACTAACCCTTAGGGACAACCCCATATCCAGACACCTATGTCAACAGTGTTGGGACCTTGGGCTCACCGATTAGCCACACACAGTGCCTCTGGTGTTGCCCCATCACATAAGGGATGCTGCTTTCCTCAAAATGTAAGCGTCATGCACAGAGCCAGGATCCTTGCATTCACATGTGAGATGTACTGGTCTGCCAAACACACCATCTGCACATTCATCGAATGGTAGATTTTGCGGTTTCTGTACACCTGTTCGTTCCACGGGGGGACAAATGTTACATGTGTAACATCAATTGCACCAATGATGTTGGGGATATGTCCCAGAGCATAGAAGTCACCTTTCACTGTTGGCAAATCCTCCACCTGGGGGAATACGATGTAGCTGCGCATGTATTTCAGCAGGGAGGACAACACGTTAGAGAACATTGGCTGTGACATCCCTGATGCCATGGCCACTGTTGTTTGAAAGGACCCACTGGCCAGGAAATGGAGTACTGACAGGACCTGCACTAGAGGGGGGATTCCTGTGGGATGGCGGATAGCTGATGTCAGATCTGGCTCCAACTGGGCACACAGTTCATGGATTGTGTCAACTCTGTAGGTGATAATGATGTGTCTGTCTTCCATTGTCGACAGTTCCACCTGGGGTCTGTATACCGGAGGATGACGCCATCTCATCATCTGCCCCAGCGGACGTGCCCTATGGAGGAGAAGGGTGAGCAGAGGGTCATACACCACATAGCTTGCACAAGGGTGTTTAGAACAATTGTGATGTAATCGGTGTTTTACGCTGTATGTCCCTATTCCTGCCCAAAAGTGCTGTGACGCAGTTAGTTGCCCTGCCATGTGGCCCCTGAAATGGCAGCTGCCTGACCTGTAAGGAGGGACAAGGGGAAATGAGGTAACAGCTCTGGCACTGTGCAGCGGCGCGGTAGGCGGACGAAGACCGCTGGGCAATTCTGCATTGGTTATCATTGGGCCCTATGGGTTCCAGGAGTCAATGACGATGTACGCCGGCGGTGACGGTACGCACCGCCATGGACGTGACCGCCATTTTCTATCTGTTCAATCACTTGATACCTGACCATCAACAGGAGATGACCTACACTGCAAGTACTGCTGTGACCTGAGTCTGGAAGCGACAATGGCTGTAGTGACTGGGGAAAGGGCCCCTGCCTTCACCGCGGAGGAGTTGGACAACCTGGTGGCTGGGGTCCTCCCCCAGTACACGCTACTCTACGGTCCACCAGACAAACAGGTGAGTACACTGTGAACATGATGGATGGGACATGAATGTATGGAGTGGCGTGGATGGAAGATACAGTTGGGGGGGGGCAGAGGCCAGCATGTGAGGATGGTCAGTGTATGTGTTTTTGGGCCAGGGTGGGAGGTTGTGGACAATGAGTAAGATGAACCGGACAGGGGAGTAAAATCCATTCTCTCTTTACTTTTCCCCTAGGTCAGCGCCCACCAGAAGAAGGGTATTTGGCGTGCCATCACCAAGGAAGTGCAGACCCTGGGGGTCTACAATAGACGGAGCACCCACTGCCGCAAAAGATGGGAGGACCTGCGCCGCTGGACCAAGAAGACGGCGGAGGCCAGCTGGGGATGGCCTCCCAATGTGGAAGGGGTGCCTGTCGCACCATGACTCCCCTGATGTACTGGATCCGGGCGGTGGCATATCCGGAGTTGGATGGGCGCTTGAGGGCATCACAGCAGACACAAAGGGGTGACTACAGTCTTATGCAGCTGAATCTGCGCACTTTATGAGGTTCCTGGGTGAGGGAAGTGGACTTTGGGGTACCCTAGGCCAGGGCAAACGTGCTAGGGTAGATCCATTGTTAGGCAGGCTCAGTGGCAGTCCAACCCCAAAAGTGGTAGTGGCCCTCTACACCTAGTCAGGCTCCTGTGGGTTCCAGGTGTGCATCAAATGGGTCTAGGCACAGTCCCCCATGGGCATGTGAATTTCCCCTGAACTGTTAGTGCATAGCCTAGTGAATAGGGCTGCTCCCGGTGTGTTGTGTCCACCAACGGTGGTGTTGTTGCAGGCATTGGCCATGTGTCTCTTCTGCCTTTCCTTCCCTTTTTGTTCTTGTCACCCTGTCCTTGTGTGCATTAGCATCATCTGGCGGAGGAGCATTGGCACCGGAGCAGGAGGGAACTGCAACCCACATGGCCCACGAGGGTGAATGTACAGAGTCTGAAGGCACCAGTGGGACGGAGGGCGAGGGGTGCTCCACGACGGGGACAGGAGGAGACACTAGTGACAGCGACTCCTCCTCTAATGGGAGCTCCCTTGCAGTGGCGGGCACCTCTGTGCCCACCTCATCAACAGGTACAGCCGCCACCCCCCCTACCAGCACCGCCCTCCCAGCAGCCCCTCAGCATGCTTCCCCTGCCCGCTGACCCAGGAGGGTGGGCATCTCCTTCGCCCCAGGAACCTCAGGCCCGGCCCCAGTCAGCCCTGCTACCCTCAGTGAGGAGGCTATTGACCTCCTGAGATCCCTCACTGTTGGGCAATCAACCATTTTGAATGCCATCCAGGGTGTTGAGAGGCATTTGCAGCAAACAACTGCATACCTGGAGGGCATTCATTCTGGCGTGGCGGCCCAACAGAGAGCATTTCAGGCTCTGGCCTCAGCACTGATGGCAGCCATTGTCCATGTGTCTAGCCCCCCCCTCCAACTTCCAATACCCAGACCCAATCCCCTCTACCTCAGCCTATCCCAAGCACACCATCAGACCAGCATGCACACACATCAACACAGTGGCTCAGGAAAACATAAGCACCACACATCCCACAGGCACTCACACAAGCACCATGCAGACACACCAACATCCCCTGCCTCCACTGTGTCCCCCTCCTCCACGTCCTCCTTCTCCCTCCCAGTCTCGTCTCCACTCACACCTGCATGCACTACATCCTCAGCCACTACCTCCATCACCAGCACGCCCATCACCACACACTGCTCACGTGCAATCACCACCCCCACTACCATGCACACATCCCCTGTGTCCTCTCCCAATGTGTCTGCGAGCCCTCCTCCCAAACTACACAAATGCCGGCACACACCCACTCAACAGCCATCCACCTCACAACAGCCTCCAGTCCATGCACCCTCACCCAAATTCAGCAGACGTACACCTCCGACAACCACTACTTCTTCCTCCACTCCCAACCCCCTCCATCTTCCCGTCCCAGTGTGTCTAAAAAGCTTTTCCTCTCTAACTTTGACCTGTTCCTCACACCTCCCCCCGTCCTTCACCTAGGGCCAGGATGTCCAGATCCCATCCCAGCACCTCAGCCACAAAATCCTCGAGCACTGTGGTCCCTGCAAGTCCAGTAACATCGCGGGCCGCATACATCAGGGCTGGCAGCGTGCCACCTAGTGAAACCAAGGCTCACCCTATTCCGCCACCTGCCAAGGTGAAGAAGGGGACAACATGCCGTAGGGAAAAGCCGCACCAACCAACCAACCAGCAAGGCCTCCTCCAAGACAAAAGAGGACAGTGCTAAGGTCCCAGCAGTGACTTCCAAGGTGGGGAAGGGACACAAGGCTAAAGGGAAGTCAGCTCAGGGCACGGAGCCTCAGGGTGAGAGACTGGTGACACCCCTTCTGCAGGACAGAACAGCAACCTGTACGGCCGTGGCCACCACTGCAAACACTGCCATCTGCACCGCCACCTGCACGTCTGCTGCCTCTGCTACAGTCCCTAGCATCATCCCCAGTGGGCAGCCGTCCGAGGCTGCAGGAGACGTCCTGGTGTCTCCCTCCACAGGTGCTGAAACATGCACTACCGCCAGCATCTCCACCGCTGACACCGCCATCTGCCCCGCGACGTGCCCAGCCAGTGCCACCACAGCGGACATCAGCAGCATCCCCAGTGGGCAGCCGTCCGAGGCTGCAGGAGACACCCTGGACCCTGCACAGACTACATGAGGCACCACAACTAGCACTGGCAGTACCAGCAGTTTGCAGGCTAAGTCGCCGCAGGGTGGAGTGTGGCTCTGCCTCCATGGAGTATCAGGCTACCTGTTTCCTGTAAATCTCGTGGCTCAGACACCCATGTGAGGGAATGGGAACTGCCACACCCCAGGAGCAGGATCCCTGGGCACCAATCCCCCTCCAGAACCAGCGGAGAGATACATCCACTACCCCAGTCCTTGGCAGGATGGAGCACTCTGGGCCCCAAGCCCCCTCCGGAACCAGTGGAGAACAGCATCCAATATCCCAGTCCTTGGCAGGATGAAGCACTCTGGGCACCACGCCTCCTCCAGAACCAGTGGAGAACAGCATCCACTACCCCAGTCCTTGGCAGGGTGAAGCACTCTGGGCACCAAGCCCCCTCCAGAACCACTGGAGAACAGCATCCACTACCCCAGTCCTTGGCAGGATGAAGCATTCTGGGCACCAAGCCCCCTCCAGAACCAGTGGGGAGATACAGCCACTACCCCAGTCCTTGGCAGGATGAAGTACTCTGGGCACCAAGCCCCCTCAAGAACCTGTGGAGAACAGCATCCACTACCCCAGTCCTTGGCAGGATGAAGCACTCTGGGCACCAAGCCCCCTCCAGAACCAGTGGAGAGATACATCCATTACCCCAATCCTTGGCTTGAAGAAGCACGCTGGGCACCAAGACCCCTGCAGAACCAGTGGAGAACAGCATCCACTACCCCAGTCCTTGGCAGGATGAAGCACTCTGGGCACCAAGCCCCCTCCAGAACCAGTGGAGAGATACATCTACTACCCCAGTCCTTGGCAGGATGAAGCACTCTGGGCACCAAGCCCCCTCCAGAGCCAGTGGAAAGATACATCCACTACCCCAGTCCTTGGCAGGATGAAGCACTCTGGGCACCAAGCCCCCTCCAGAACCAGTGGAGAGATACATCTACTACCCCAGTCCTTGGCAGGATGAAGCATTCTGGGCACCAAGCCCCCTCCAGAACCAGTGGAGAACAGCATCCACTACCCCAGTCCTTGGCAGGATGAAGCACTCTGGGCACCAAGCCCCCTCCAGAACCAGTGGAGAGATATATCCACTACCCCAGTCCTTGGCAGGATGAAGCACTCTGGGCACCAAGCCCCTTCCAGAACCAGTGGAGAACAGCATCCACTGGAGAGACTGTGACTTTGCACTCCCCAGGACCAATCAGTGGGTAAACCACCCACCTGAGAGACATGTGAGACTGTGGCTTCGCACTCCCCAGGACCAAGCAGTGGGCATGGAGCCCCCTCGAGGAGCAGAGGCATCGTCCCATCATTCGGCTGAGGTGCCCCCCCTCCCCTTTCTCCTGAGGTGCCTGGCTTTTTTCGACCTGATGCCCTAGCAGTGTTCTCTCCATTTTGAGGCAGGTATCATCTGTGGGCTTCACCCATGCATTTTGGGACCACTGGTCCACGGACAATGAATGGAACACTATCTGGACTTGTGTAGTTGCTGTACATATTTGTATATACTGATCTTTTTAAGTTATGTTTCCCTATCTGAATTTTCAATGATTACACTTGTTACAATCATTTCATTTTGTCCTTGCGTTCTTCCAGAGGGTTACGGGGTGTAAATGCAATGTTGCTGCATGTGTTTGTGTGTATGGTGTTGTGGGTAAGATTGGGGGTGTTGCGTGTGTGTGTCACTCTCCTTTTTCTCCCCCTCTCCCCTGTGTGCTAGGTGCAGTACTCACTGTGGTCGTCGCCGCCATCTTTGATGTTCCTGGTAGAAGAGGAGGTAAACCAACATTGGTAGCACCTGTAACTCGGGCTCCATGGCATCCTGGTTCCTCGTTGGGTGTCGAGAGGTGAGTGGTTTCTGTTCCAAAGACTGTTTCCGCTGTGCTTTTGATGGCATTGGTACCGCCCCGGAAAAGCTGGCGGAGTGGTGCCTTGTAATACAGTGGGCAGTACATTGTCTTCCGCCTGTCTGTTAGCGGTTACCGCCGCAGTGTTTGTTTCTACCGCCGTGGCGGTCGGAGTGTTAAAGTGGCTGTCTGTGTTGGCGGTTGCCACCATGGTTCGTGATTCCCTTTTTTTTTACCGCCGGCCTGTTGGCGGTGTTACCGCCGCTTTAACACCGACCTCCCGGGTTGTAATGAGGGCCTTAGTGTAAGTAGGAGTACTCAAAGTCTGCAACTTTAAGTACCACTGACAGATACGCTGGCGACCAGTGTGGCTGGACCGCATCGGCGACCTGTCAGAAGAATCTGGGTGCCCAGGAGGATTGCTGTCCGAAGAAGGGTATCCGCATACCCTTACCGATTAGAGACTGGCCTGAGGCTGATTGCCTACTGCTGTGTAGCATCATCAAGTGGGTCTCCAAGGGTAGGTTGGCTGCCCCCTGTTCCCTGTGGAGGTCTCAGGGAGGGACCTACATCGTGATCAGTAATATCTGGAGAGAAGTGCCCTCTGTTTACGAGTACTTCATGCCGGACTCCACCTGGCAGGAGCTGTGTGTGTGTGTGGACCAGGAACTAAATCTGGAGACCGGGTGTACCAGGTTCAGGGTAGCAATGTACTGCTCGCATTACTGGTGTGTGGCCCTTCATCTTGGGGACCAATGCACCCCAAGATGGCTTGTGAAGTGAACAGATCACTGCTAGGGGCTCGTTGAAGTCGAGTGAGAACATCTCTCTTGGGTGACTTTCGGCTGGGTGCTCAATGTGTGCTGTGCCGTTCATAGGTTGGAACCTGCGGAGGTGTGGGTACAACCCCAGGAGTGCTTTATGGGGCCTAGTATTGCACGACAGAACTTGCTTCTAGTGTATTTGTCCAGAAAGTCGAGTACTACTAAGGTCATAGCATACTGGGCAGGGTGCCTCAACCCACAGGGGTACGGAAACCAAGTCTTGAGTGGAACTGGAAGTTCTGGTGTGGTTCAAATCATCATGCACTAGACTACCGCCTCCTGTCGGGGGGTATGATGCTAGGAGTTGGTTGAAGAAACCTATTGCCATCCAGGAACCCCTAGTGATCGGGGCAAAGGCACTGAGCACTTTCTACATGGGATCCAACCTGTCTGGGGCCACCAGAACTTCACAGGCACCAGACAGGGTGTCTCCAATCTGGAGTTGTGGACCTGGAACTTGTTGTGTGCAACCTGAAGTGTCGAGGCCGGGTTGAGTTAATATGCCCTGTGGGTGCTTCTCCATTCCGAAGGTGCTATTTTGGTTACTATTTGGTAACATTTGATTGCCTGGTGGTGTTAGGTGCCTCGGAGTTTAATAATTGGCCCCGGTGACCATCCCCCTGTGTTTTGCAGACCTCTGAGTGAACCTCCTATTGGGAGCTTGAACTTCTACTCCTTAATTGTTTACTGGCTGTTGTCTTCCCAGTTCCTCACCTTCACCCCAACACCTCGGAATTTTTGACTTAGCCATGAGTGGCTGAGTGCTCATGAGAAAGTTACTTTAATCTTTGAGGTTGCGGTGGGGCGAGGTTAACTGGAGGCTGGTTGGCAGATGGAGGGCAGTTTGGACCCAGAGGGTGTGCAAGCATATGGGCATCCACTCGCCAGTTATCAGGGCTTTATGGTGCCTGAAGTGAGTGCATATGAGAGTGTGTGTGTGTGTACCTGCGACAACTGATACCCAGGTCCCATGTCTAGGTGCAGGGGGGATGTGAGGGAGTGAGTCTGAGTGAAAACGAGTGAGTCCTGTCGCAGCACTGTGGTGTTGCTGGGTACTCGGGCTCTGCAAGGGAGTTCATAAGGCTGACATTGCAAATTACTAGTGCGGTTGAGTGTCCACTGAGTTATCGAAGATCATTATCTCTCCAGATAGCAACCTTCCTTTTAACTAGACAGGTGGATTTGGTTATTAAAAATCCCCCTGAGGACCACTTAGTCCATTTTAGCCTGCACTTTCCTTCATATCCACAATTTTTACTCCAATCTACACCAATAGCCCCATATCCACACTTGACATACAGCAGTTTACATAAAAGATCTCCGGCAAAGAGCCCCCTTATGGGTGCCCATCAGGCATTGCAGCGCCGGTCCAACGAAGAGCATGTCCTATGATGAAGCATCATGCCCTATGATGAAGCATGACACCCCTCTGTGTGTGTGAGGGTTCTTGCTTCTGAAGGATCAGACCTTTCCTGGTACCTCAGTCCGTAAACCGTCCCTATTTTTTCAGTCTTCATCATTTCTATAAAGGGAATTGCATGCCTTTGTTGTGATACTTAGGCCCATATTTATACTTTTTAGTGCTGCATTTGCTTCATTTTTTGACACAAAAGCGGCGCAAACGTACAAAATATAATTGTATTTTGTAAGTTTGTGCCGCTTTGGCATAAAAAAATTACATGAATGCGGTGCTAAAAAAGTATAAATATGGGCCTTAGTTTAGTTAGGAGCACGTATGCTAGACCTATAAGCGCTCCTGGTCTCCTCTTTTTGTAAGTAAGTTCAGCCGTGGGACCCTTGTCATTTTTCGAGACAGGCACCCCCACTAAAAAGCGTGATCCTTGACACGCCTAGTAATTTCTTTAAGTTTTCTTTTTCCTATTCTTACACTTCACCCTATTTAGTGTAACAACACATGACTATTGTTAATTCCAATATGGATGACAATCAGGGCTTGAGCTTTGGAGACAATGAGGTTACAGAGATTCTGAAAACTCCTTCCCTGTTAGGGGCTGAAGGGACTTCTCCATCAGTTAGCCAGATGGACGACTGGGACTCACTAAAAGCTATGAAAAGATAACTTGTCAAAATCACTCTCCATGGGGTAATTACGATAGAGAACCTAAGGGCAAACATCTGTCCCAATGGGCTAGTGGTTTCTAATGTCCCATGTATCTTCCTTGATGATCCTATCTTCAAAAATAATAGTCACAGGTAGCATAGAAGGGCACCAGAGACTGGCTGATCTTGATTATCAACATGGCTATGCGTCTAGCAGACGCCTTGATAATCAGAAAAAGCGTAGCAGAGGGTTCCTTAAGGACAGGTATCTTGATCACGCCTTATAAGACAAGATTGGCTGAAATTAACAATGAAATCAATGAAAATAAAGATTACCTGATGAAACAAAAGATAGTCAAACTCCGGAAGGATATAAACAAATTTGATAAGGAAAAGATCTATCTTTATCTAAAGGAAGACCACCTAACTACAGCAGCTGAAACATTCTCAAACGAGAGCCAGACTTCATGCAAAAGAAATACTTCCTCTAACAGTAACTCAAGTTCTGATAGTTGGGGCAATATTGATAATAGAAGGAGCTTTCCTTTCCCAGTGTTTGGCTACAGTATGGCCCCCTGTCAGGGCCCACCAATAAGGCAGTACCTAATATTTCCTCAAGGCCCCCAACAAGCCTTTCCACAACCTTACAAGCCCACGTTTGTAGGCAGCAGTTGGAGCAGAGGGCGAGGAAGAAGAGGGGGTAATCAAAAAAGAGTGCAATGGCAGAAACCACTTCCACCATCGTCACAGATGCAACTCAGGAGCCACTCCGGGAAGAAAAACGGATTGTGAATCTATCAACAAGAGAAACGACTGAGACAGGGACTAGGGTTTTTACAAAAAGGTTTAGGTTTTGTACCGACTCCCAAAACAGACAGGTTTCAGACAAATTGTAAGTTACACAATTTCTTCTGGAAAGTACGCCTGAAAGCTTTTTTTTCATGACAAACTGATCCCGGAGCAAAATGACTGTGGCTTAGGTAACCTTTCCCAATTCACACCACCATCTAGTACAGTACCAGATGAACTGTTGACCTTTGAACAGGTTGTTCTCAAGGATCTCCAACAGAGCTAGTTTCCATAACTGGAAGCTGTGAGATCCCTGGCTAACGACACCTGAATCGCCATCAAACAGGCAGACAAAGGAGGGATAATGGTGATTATGTGTTATAGAGAGAATGTGGTACAGTGGAAGGTTAGAGGGAATCTGGAATGTAGACCGGGGGGAACGTGGAAGGCACGGGGATGAGGATTATTCGTTGATGGATGTGGGACTGACAGGACGTGTTTTCTTTATGTGTAAATAAATCTCGGGAACTCCTTTCATTCGTCTTGCATTATTTATGACATTTTGGCGACGAGTTTACGACAAACCCACGCCTGAACAATTCAAGGAGCAGCAAGATAGGAGCCGCCCGCCTGAACTATTTAGCGTGAAGCAAGCTGCACACTCGGAGGAATAGAAGCCGCCCACGCTGTAAGAATACGGCAAACATTGAGAAGGGAGTTTAAGTAATTCGACAAATATGCGGTAACTTGGCACTTTTCTTGGGATTACCTTTCCAGTTTGAACCTACCTGCCTGTTGGTGTAACGGCAGTTAAAGATAGTCGCGCGGCATTATCTTGAACAACGCGCCGCGCGACAGCTTTTGTCCTTCATAAGTGCGTCATCCTGTTGGAATCTTTAAGCTCAGATGCATTCTGAGCTTTACAAGCGTTTTCTTTTCTGGTTGAGGCCGCGTTACTAAAGAATCGCTTATCTGTGTCCTGCATTTCTGCCGCTTGTGCCGTATTTGGTCTGACGGTGGGCGGGGCCTGTGTTTTTTTTTCCTCTCAAGGTGTGGACATGGTGAAAGGACTTTGTTTCTTGCTGTAGTGTCAACGAGAAAGGACTATATAAAAATAAAGACATTTGTGTTGACATTAGAAGAGGACTTTTCTGCAGTTTTTTTTTTTTGCTAAGACCAATTTTAATAACTGGAAATGTTATTTTTCAAAAAAGAACATCTTAAGTTCAGATTTTTTTTTAAGGAAAATAACTTGTGGAATCTGATATTTTTTATTTGTTTATTCTTTTCTCAGTAAGGTAAAAAGACAGAGACATGCAATTTGAACCCCCAGCTACATTTTTACAGAGCAAGGGTGATCCACCAATGCACTGGTCTAGGTGGAAGGAGGAGTTTTTAACCTACATGAAAGCTATTGATGATGACAACATGTCACAGGAAAGGAAAAATAATATTTTATTGCATTGTTTGGGTTCTGAGGGGCAAATGGTTTTTAGAACTTTACCCCCGATTCCAGTACAAGATCAAGGCGATTGAGAGGTGGATGTCTTCAAAGAGGCGCTAATGAGATTGGAGATGAGGTTCAAACCTACTGCGAGTCTAGCATTGAATAGATTCAAATTTTACACAAGAGTACAACATTCAGAAGAGACATTTGATTAATTTCTTACAGCGTTACGTGGCCTATCTGTACATTGCAATTTTGGAAATATGACTGATGAAATGATTAGAGATCAAATTATTGTGCATGTCAAAAGCAGGAAAATCCAAGAGCATCTATGGGTTATGGGTGATCCCAAATTACAAGATGTAATTGCAACTGCGAAAGCTTTAGAGCAATCTGAACAATGGATGAGATCAGTACAAGATACTGACAAGGTCAAATGTTTAGAGTCTGAGGTGGTGGGTGCAATGGTGGGCAGTAATTTGAATAGTAATGTTGCTGTCAAGCATACTGCAGCAGGCAGGAAATGGGTAAAACATGACAGGCCGGAAAAACTGTCATGCTTTCGTTGTGGTAGTCTGAACCACCTGGCTTCGTCACCTCAGTGTCCTGCGGTTGGAAAAGAGTGCATGAAGTGTGGAAGGTTGGGACATTTTGCACGGGTGTGCAAAGATGTCAAGAAAGGGAACTATGTTGCCAAGGGAAAGATGGCGTGCGTGAGTGTCAAGAAAGATAGTGAAGAGTGTCTGGAGTTTGATGGCGAGCACAGAGGCATGGTGTTGTCGCTCAAGCAGGGAAATGTAATAGGGTATGAACGTTTAAGTCAACCAAGGTGTGAAGTGCATGTTGCTGCAAGGAAATTGGAGTTAATGGCAGATTCGGGGTCCCCTTGGACCATCGTCACGTTTGAGTATTTTAAACAAACCTTTGAGGGGATTTGGAATAAGGGTGATCTAAAAGAATCTGATATTGTTGCGGAAAGTTTTGATGGGGGTACTATTGAGGTGATTGGTTTTATGGATACTGTTATCAATTTTAAAGGGAGATGTGCGAGTATTAAATTGTATGTTGCTGCTAAGGGTGTGAATGTCCTGGGATGGAGAGACCAAGGGAAACTGGGTATAATTTTGAACCCCCGGTGTAGCGAGCCTGTCTTGGTGGTAGAGTCAAGGGAGGTGACTGAATGGATTACGTCCAGATTTCCACAAGTGTTCACTAGCAAATTAGCCAATTCTAGTCATAAAATCAAGGTTAAGGCTAATGCTAAACCTCTGATACAGAAACTTAGAAATGTTCCCATCAGTGTGAGAGAAAAGTTAAAGCTGATGTTATCAGAGATGGTGAGTGAAGGTGTGATAGAGGAGATTGAATCCTCTGAGTGGGTTTCTCCGATTGTTTTGGCACGTAAGTCTGATAAATCTTTGAGACTATGTGTGGATCTGAGAGCTGTAAATGCCAATATCATTGTGAATTGTCATCCTTTGCCAAAGATCAACGAGGTTATTAGTATGTTGGAAGGGGCGAACATCTTTTCCACACTAGATTTGAGATCAGCGTACCATCAGATTGAGTTAACTGAAGACTCTAGACATTTAACAGCGTTTATTACCCCGCAAGGATTATACCAGTTCAAAAGGATGTCTTTTGGCTTGGCATCAGCTGCGTCTGTCTTCCAGAGAACAATGTTTCATCTGTTTAAGGACATGGACAAATACGTAAAATGTTTTCAAGACTACGTTCTGATTTTCTCGAAGGATGAGAATGAACATAAACAGCATGTGGTGAATGTATGTAAAGTACTGAGTAAGAATGGGTTGACCTTGAAGGCGAAGAAATGCAAGTTCTTTGCGAAATCTGTTGAGTATTTGGGTCACTCTATTTCAGGTGAAGGGGTAGTTCCCAAACAATCTCTTGTGGAAGCAATAGTTAATGCTCCAGTGCCTGATAATCGGGAGAAATTGTTGTCTTTCACCGGCTTGTGTGAATATTATAGCAAATTTATCAAGGATTTTGCTACCAAGATGGAACCTTTGAGGGAGCTCACACGCAAAGGAGTTCAGTATGTTTGGACTGATAAACAAAGTAATGCATTTGAGATAATCCCCAAAAAATTGTTGAGGCACCTACATTAAAGCCTTTCTGTGTGGGGGCACAATGCATTGTGACGGTGGATGCAAATATGTATGGAATTGGTGGTGTGTTATCTCAGTGGTGTGGGAAGGACAGATGAAATGTTACCTTCGCATCTTGTACTTTGACCGAGGCAGAGCGAAGGTATGCAGTGATTGAAAAGGAACTGTTAGCGTGCATTTGGGCGGTTGAACATTTCCGGGACTATATTTGGGGATCTAAATTTATTTTGCAAACAGACCACAAACCTTTGGTTGGTATCTTATCTCCAGGTGGTGGCTGGAATGCTACTGCTCGTATTGCTAGATTAGTCTCCAGGTTGCAGGAGTATTGTTTCAAGGTTGAACATGTGCCAGGAAGAAACAATGCTGTAGCGGATTGTTTGTCGCGCCTTCCACAGATGGAGAGAGGAGCTTGTGAGGGTGTTTTGGAGTGTGACGTGGTTTCTGCTGTTTCGGGTTATATGTCTGCTGAATTTGGTGGTATAGACGAGAATGAGTGGATCAGATGTGATAAGGAGGACCAAGTGCTCCAAGAGGTTAAGAAATACGTGAGGGAAGGTTGGCCAAACAGGAGAAGTGTAACTGTTGAAGTAGAGCCGTATGGTAAGGTGAAAGATGAGTTGGACATAGAGAACGATATGTTGTTTAAGGAAGGGAAATGTATTCCTCCAAAGGGAATGCAGGATGTGATTTTAAAACTAGCACACGAGGGTCATCCAGGAATGTCATCCATGAAAAGACTTATTTGCACTTGTTTTTGTTTTGGTGGCCAGGACTGGATAAAATGGCGGAGAGGGTAGTGAGGGAGTGTGGAGTGTGTGTGAATTCAGAGAAAAGACGGTTCCTGCTCCTCTAATTCCTGTTCCCTGGCCGAGTTCACCTTGGCAGAAATTAGGATTTGACATTTCGGGCCCGTTCTTTTCTCTTCCAACAGATACACGTTATGCTCTGGTGTTGATAGATTATTTTTCCAAATGGCCAGAGGTGAAGTTGGTTTCCCAGGTGACATCAGCAACTATTGTTGAATTCCTTAAAGAGGTGTTTGCTAGAGAAGGTTATCCAGAAGTTTTGATTTCAGATAATGGTGTCCAGCTGACTTCGCGTGAGATGAAAAGTTTTCTTAAGTACAGTAACACCAAACATGTAACTCCTTTATATGATCCTAAAGGCAATGGTCAAGTTGAAAGATTTAAGCGGGTCCTTAAAGATAGTATTTTCTTGGCGCGTGGATTTGGTGGATTGTGGAAAGAAAAATTGAGGGAGAGGTTGTGGCATTATCGTATCACTCCGCAAAGTACTACAGAGGTGAGTCCATTTAGATTACTTAAAGGCAGACACCCCGTGTCTAAATTGTGCCCTTGGGGGTTCAAGAAGAAGCAGAATAGAGACTGGGAGGCAGTTTCAGTTGAAGAAGTTAGAGAGAGGGTAAGGAGGAAACAGGAGTATTTCAAGAAGAGGTATGATGATAAGTGGAAAGTGAAAGAACCTTGTTTTGAGGTGGGTGATTGGGTGAAGGTGCGTGAACCTGGTTTCTTGGTGAGAGGGGCGGCTAGGTTTGGAGAGGCTTTGAAAGTTATAAAAGTGTTCAGGAATAGTGTTGTTACGCAGGACGGCAAGGTGTGGAATGTAAGTAGACTAGCAAAGTGTGCGTGGAATGACAAGGACCAGGACAGGAGTTATGCTATAAATCCTTTGTTTAGGATTGAAGATGGTATGCGATATGGTGAAGTTGGTTGTGATCATCAGGAAGTGGTGGAGGATAGTTCTGGAGAGGAAGAATCGATGCAGACGTGTGACAGTGACGTTAATGTTGCTGTGGGGGATACCTCTGTTGCATCACGAGTAAAGTCCAACTTTAGGGCAAGACGTCAACCAGCCAAGTTCAAGGATTTTGTTTAGGAAAACAGTACATCTGGAAAAAAAGGACTCTTATTACGATGTTTTATTGCAGTGGGTTTCTAAGTTTATTTTGTTAAGTTTGTTCATCATTTTATTGCCATAGATACATACCTGTTTTTGTTTAAAGAGGGAAAGTATGTTATAGAGAGAATGTGGTACAGTGGAAGGTTAGAGGGACTCTGGAATGTAGAACGGGGGGAACGTGGAAGGCACGGGGATGAGGATTATTTGTTGATGGATGTGGGACTGACAGGACGTGTTTTCTTTATGTGTAAATAAATCTCGGGAACTCCTATCATTCGTCTTGCATTATTTATGACATTATGTAACTTCAGCTTATGATACAGAATGTATCCGCCAGTTGGTGGACCATAAATGCCATACCCCCATCATCCAGGATCCTACTGGATTCCTTAGTACATAGATCACGTCCATTGTATCCACTGTGGAAACACAAGGGTGTGTCAGTGAGAATGAAGCAGATTTCTTGGTGAACACACATCCCAAAATCCCTTACTTTTACACACTCCCTAAAATTCAAAAAGGGACATTACCCCCACCTAGAAGGCCAATTGTCTCAGGTTTTGTTTCACTCTTGGAACCATTATCAAAATTCTGTGATCACACCCTTATTTGTTCAGGATACTAGGGATGTTTTGAATCTGATTGATGAAATGAATGATACACAACAGATAGACTTATTAGTTACCCTCGACGTAGAGGCCCTCTACACTAATATGCCACAGGGTGTTACCTTGGAGGTGATTGAGAGGACCCTACTGTCGTGGGAATGGACATCTCCTACTCCAGTTAGTTTCATCATGGAATGAGCATCCTTAGCTTTGACAGAGAAGCTTTTTCAATATCAATCAACTGTACCATCAGACCCAAGGGACATCAATGGGGAGTACCTTTGCCCCAAGCTTGGCATGTCTCTATATGGCAAATTTTAAGAAGGAAGAGATCTACTGTTCCACCAACCCGTATCACACCATCATCCCCCTGTGGCTCCGATATATATAAATCATAGTCTGATGTTCTGGAGAGGGGCGAGAGCAACCTGTGATGATTTCTGTTATTTGATGAATACCCTGAATCCTGTGCTACGATTCACCCAAAATATTTCGGTCACAGGATTTCCTTTTCTGGATTTGATGATCTACCACATTGATGGCAAACTACAAACCACCACCTACAAGAAACCTACAGAAAGCAATAGTCGTCACCTACTTTATGGTCGTCACCATCCTAAATCACTCAGAGATAATCTCTCCTATGGGCAGTTTTTACGACTGCATTGAAACTGTTGTACAACACAAGACTGAGATACATGCACAGCACCTGGCAGAGAGTTTAGAGACATGACAATATCCACCACACTGTGTGAGAACAGCACATAAACGTGCCAGGAATAACAACAGAGCAGCCCTATTAGAACCATGCATTAGATCAAATGCTGAGGCACTTACATGTCACTTCTTTTGCATCAGACTACAACACCCTATGTAAAATTATCAGAAAACATTAGCCCATCTTACAGACGGGTAGCCTTACATTTCCATAATCCCGGTTTGCCTTTAAATGTACTGCCAATCTAAAAGACATGTTGATACACACAAGACCATGACAATCTTTGGGGTCATCACAATGACCGCTATGGGACATACCTCCCGCAAGTGGCCATTTTCAGTGTGGTTTGTGTTCAGTTTGTGATTTTATTGAAACTACTAAAGATATTAGGACAGAATACACACACTAAATGCAATTCTAGAAATTGCACTTACATGATCACATGCCCTTGCAACAAAAGATACGTAGGCATGGCCACAAGACCAGTAAAGGTGTGAATTATAGAACACCGCAGTAGCATACGAAAATGAGCACACAGTACCTGACTGAAGGTCATTCATCCAAAGACTTATGCTGAACAATACTAGAGGCACACCAACACATGAGCATAAATATTTTTTTTCTGTCCACACACATAGATGACCTGAATGACGACACTCCGTGGAGTGAAATGTACCACTAATCATCTCCATAGCTGGTCTTGGCCTCCCTGCATTATTGATTCAACCACATTATGGTTTTTGTCTGACGGTGAGATTTTGACATGACAATTAATAATGACATTCCCCAGATACCTTAGGGTTCCTGTTTCAGTATTATAATTTTTGAGTTAATCTCATATTAATTCCTGGCTTGGCAACTGGACACCCTTTCTCTCTGCCTTCTGGCTGTGACAGGAGTGCTGTTCCAAGATGGGGGCTATTGTCCCATTTATTTTAGCCACTCTTTTTGCCATTCTCGTGAGCTTCCCTGTATTTCCTCGATTCTCCCTGGGAACTTTCCACTTTCCCTTCGAGAAATAAGGTATTATCTCTCATGTCACCTTGCTTAGTTAAGCGCTGGGACGACTATTGTGTGCCCACTATATTTGGTAGTTTATATTCCATTTATGTAGCTGTGTACTTCCAATATGGTGCCAATGAAATTCCCAGCCCTTGATTAGAGACACACTCCAGTCTCCACATGACACTCTGCAGCCACTGCAGGTTTTGCCGTTTTCATACTGGTACTTAAACGGCAGCCTACCCGCATACTCCTCCACTTCTGAGGAAGCAGAGCTGGTGTAGGTTTTCTGTTGGACGCCACTACGCATTCCTTTGAGTATTTGAGTATCGCTTGCTCCATTTTCTTCACAGGACTCGTATGAGCAGATTGGGGTGCTCCTAATGTGAGGAGCCCTTTTCCATGGTTAATGCTTATTCTCTTTAATAGTATGCTAATTAGCGTTTGTTCTGCCTTCCGTCATGGAGATATTATTGATATCCAAATAAGGTGAGTTACCCCTCAAGGACACGGTGCCAGCAGTCTGTGCTATATGGTTTCCCACTATTTTGTCACATGTGTATTTTATGGTGGGTGTAACTATACTGTTAAGGATTCACATTGTTTGATGCATGTACACTTATGATGACATGTAAGTGCAACACTGGGGATGTTGTACTTCTTTTTAAAGGTGCGACTTAGCTGTAAAAATGCAAACTGCATTAATGATGTTGTTTCTTTCTATTATAGGTCAGTTTTTATAACAACAAGGTATTGAACTACACCAAGTTTTGGTGACTTCTGATTGGTGATCTCTGTAAACATATAAGTTTAGATTCCAACCACTGCGTAGATTAGAAAAAGTGGTTCTGATAAATTTCCATAGGATCAGTGACGGCTTGGATCAGATCGAAACATGTTCACCCACAGAGTTATCGAAGATCATTGTCTCTCCAGGTAGCGACCATACTTTTAATTAGACAGGTGGACTATCTTATTAAAAATCCCTCTGAGGACTATTTTAGTCTGCACTTACTTTCACATCCACAATTTTTACTCCAATTTTCACCATTAGCTCCCACACCGACACTTCACATACACTGTTTTAAATAAAAGATCTTCGGCAAAAAGCACCCTTGTGGGTGCCTGTTAGAAATGGGGTTTTTGGTTGGTAGTCAGGTTGCCCTCTGTCCAAGCAAGAACCCTCACTCTAGTCAGGGTAAGTCACACACAATCCAAAATCAGCCTGTGCTCACCCTCCGGTAGCTTGGCACGAGCAGTCAGGCTTAACTTAGAAGGCCATGTGTAAAGCATTTGTGCAATAAATCATACAACACCATAGCAGAACACCACAAAAATACACCACACAGTGTTTAGAAAAATATATAATATTTATCTGGGTATCTTCAGGTCAAAACGATCAAAGTTGCAATATGAATTTGTAAAGATATCACTGAAAAGTGATATAAGTGTCTTAAGTCTTTAGAAAGTAAACAAAGTCTCTTTCAAACACAAAGTACCTGGTTTCTGGTGGAAAATCTCCTCAGAGGGCCACAGGAGAAGAGGTACGTGGAAAACAGGTGTGTGCATCGATTTCTCCTCAGCACACACGGACTTGCGTCGTTATTTTTCACGCGGGAGTCGTGCGTCGTTTTCCAGCGCGCTGACAGTCTCTTTCTGTGGTTCGCACGGAGTACCAGATGTCCCGGGTCTGTGCGTGGATTTTCCTGCTTGTTTTCCGGCTGCGTGTCGAAGTTTCGATCTCACGGCAGGCGTCGCGTCGATTTCTCCTGGGGAGTCGGGTGGCGTTGTCCTTGCGAGGCCGTGCGTCAAAGTTTTGATCTCACGGCAGGCGTCGCGTCGATTTCTCCTTGGAAGTCGGGCGGCGTTGTCCTTGCGAGGCCGTGCGTCAAAGTTTCGATCTCACGGCAGGCGTCATGTCGATTTCTCCCGGGAAGTCGGGCGGCGTTGTCCTTGCGGGGCCGTGCGTCAAAGTTTCGGTCGTCCCGAAGGCGTCACGTCGATCAGCGTCGGTGTGCGGCGTTTTTCTTGCCGCGGAACAAGCTGTGCGTAGAAAATTTCGCCGCACGGAGCGTCCAAGAGGAAGAGAGAAGTCTTTTTGGTCCTGAGACTTCAGGGAACAGGAGGCAAGCTCTATCCAAGCCCTTGGAGAGCACTTTTACAGCCAGACAAGAGTTCAGCAAGGCAGCAGGCCAACAGCAAGGCAGCAGTCCTTTGTAGAAAAGCAGACAGGTGAGTCCTTTGAGCAGCCAGGCAGTTCAGCAAGGCAGCAGGCCAACAGCAAGGCAGCAGTCCTTTGTAGAAAAGCAGACAGGTGAGTCCTTTGAGCAGCCAGGCAGTTCTTCTTGGCAGGATGTAGTTTCTGGTTCAGGTTTCTTCTCCAGCAAGTGTCTGATGAGGTAGGGCAGAGGCCCTGTTTTATACTAAGTTGTGCCTTTGAAGTGGGGGTGACTTCAAAGAGTGTCTAAGAAATGCACCAAGCCCCCTTTCAGTTCAATCCTGTCTGCCAGAGTCCCAGTAGGGGGTGTGGCAGTCCTTTGTGTGAGGGCAGGCCCTCCACCCTCCCAGCCCAGGAAGACCCATTCAAAATTCAGATGTATGCAAGTGAGGCTGAGTACCCTGTGTTTGGGGTGTGTCTGAGTGAATGCACAAGGAGCTGTCAACTAAACCTAGCCAGACGTGGATTGAAGGGCACAACAAGGTTTTAGTGCAAAGAAATGCTCACTTTCTAAAAGTGGCATTTCTAGAATAGTAATATTAAATGCGACTTCACCAGTCAGCAGGATTTTATATTACCCTTCTGGCCATACTAAATATGAACTTCCTGCTCCTTTCAGATCAGCAGCTGCCACTTCAACAATGTATGAGAGCAGCCCCAATGTTAGCCTATGAAGGGAGCAGGCCTCACAGTAGTGTAAAAACGAATTTAGGAGTTTTACACTACCAGGACATATAACCACACAAGTACATGTCCTTCCTTTTACCCACACAGCACCCTGCTCTAGGGGTTACCTAGGGCACACATTAGGGGTGACTTATGTATAGAAAAAGGGGAGTTCTAGGCTTGGCAAGTACCTTTAAATGCCAAGTCGAAGTGGCAGTGAAACTGCACACACAGGCCTTGCAATGGCAGGCCTGAGACACGGTTAAGGGGCTACTGAGGTGGGTGGCACAA
Source organism: Pleurodeles waltl (assembly GCF_031143425.1). NCBI lineage: Eukaryota > Metazoa > Chordata > Amphibia > Caudata > Salamandridae > Pleurodeles > Pleurodeles waltl. The sequence continues at coordinate 870,323,328 of NC_090439.1, forward strand.
CCAGTGCTGCAGGCCCACTAGTAGCATTTAATCTACCTGCCCTAGGCACATGTAGTGCACTCTACCAGGGACTTACAAGTAAATTAAATAGTCAATCATGGATAAACCAATCAGTAGTACAATTTTCACAGAGAGCATATGCACTTTAGCACTGGTTAGCAGTGGTAAAGTGCCCAGAGGTCAAAAGCCAACAACAACAGGTCAGAAAAAATAGGAGGAAGGAGGCAAAAAGTTTGGGGATGTCCCTGTCAAAAAGCCAGGTCCAACATGACCCCCTACCAGCCTAAAGCCAGGGGAGAACAATCACTATCCTGATGTACTTCCCTGTTTGAGGCGACAGAACAAGGACCCAGGCCCACAACAGCAGGGGCATGCTCCAGTTCTTCGCCTTCCTGACTCCAATTGGATCCCTCTGTCCATACTCTCAGGGCCCACTAAGCCAACCCATGGGGAACCTTACTCCTTACCTGCGGATCCCATCTGTGCAGCACCTAACCTTACTTTGCTCACAGATGTATCCCAGGAGCAGGATAGTACCACCATGACCAACACAGTGGTGTTGCCCACTCTACCCCCGGGGTGTGACACTTGTCCCCTCCCCAGGGATAACTCTGTCCACCCGGACAGCAAGCCACAGTGATTACTGACAGCTGCCAGAGATGAGAGCCAGGCCCCAGGCCTCTCAAAGCTCTCCCACCAAGGTGGCTGTGGAGAGTGGGGGGCAGTAGCCCCATGTGCTGGGCACCCTTTAACTATTCCACCAGGTCAGGGTTGACAGCCTGAACCTGGTCCTCCCCTCTGGGGCTCTGTACCCTCCCTCCTGGAGCGGTACCCCCAGAGTCCAACATGGTCAGAGTGCTTATAGAAGTCGCCCTGTACCATTCCTCCACCAGTGCAGGGCTGTTAACCTGCAACTGGCCCTCCAACCTGGGGTCTGTACCTTCAGGTTGGACTAGGGCCCGGGGTGAGGCTTCCCTCCCCCTGCCCTCCCTTCTGGGGTCCAGCACCCTCCAACTAGGAGTGGCCTCCTCAGAAGACAACATGGTAGGGGCACTGTTATCAGTAGCCCCTCCCTCCAGGTCCGGGGGGACACCCTGAACCTGGTCTTCCAGCCCAGGGTCTGTACCCTCAGACTGGATCACTGCCTGGCAAACCAGGACTTTCTGGGAGGCACACCTACCCCCCACCAGGTCAGAGTTTAACCTCTGCACCTGACCATTCAACTCAGAGTCACCACCCTGAAGTTGAACAATTGCCTGGCACGCCAGGACTTCCTGGAGGGCACACTGACCCTCCACCAGGTCAGAGTTTAACCTCTGAACCTGGTTCTCCAACCTAGGGTCACCACCCTGAGGTTGGGCAACTGCCTGGCACACCAGGACTTTCTGGGAGGCACACCTACCTCCCACCAGGTCAGAGGTTAACCTCTGAACCTGGTTCTCCAACCCAGGGTCACCACCCTGAGGTTGAACAATTGCCTGGCACGCCAGGACTTTCTGGGGGGCACACCTACCCCCCACCAGGTCAGAGTTTAACCTCTGAACCTGGGTATCCAACCCAGAGTCACCACCCTGAGGTTGAACCATTGCCTGGCATACCAGGACTTTCTGGGGGGCACACCTACCCCCCAACAGGTCAGAGTTTATCCTCTGAACTTGGTTAGCCAACCCAGAGTCACCACCTTGGGGTTGAACCATTGCCTGGCAGGCCAGGACTTCCAGGGAGGCACACCTACCTCCCACCAGGTCAGAGTTTAACCTCTGAACCTGGCCATCCAACCCAGTGTCAACACCCTGAGGTTGGACAACTGCCTGGCATGCCAGGACTTTCTGGGGGGCACACCTACCCCCCACCAGGTCAGAGTTTAACCTCTGAACCTGGCCATCCAACCCAGAGTCAACACCCTGAGGTTGGACAATTGCCTGGCACAGCAGGACTTCTTGGGAGGCACACCTACCTCCCACCAGGTCAGAGTTTAACCCCTGAACCTGGGTATCCAACCCAGAGTCACCACCCTGAGGTTGAATCTTTGCCTGGCATGCCAGGACTTCCTGGGGGGCACTCTCACCCCTCACAAGGGACACACCGTCCCCAAGGGCCACACAAGAGTCTGGTTGGCGCAGGTTTCCCGACCTCTGCCCATCCGGCAGAGTCTGGGTTTCCCCCAAACCAGAAACGGTTTCACCTGGGTCATTCCTGGGGGGCTCTGCTCTCAGAGCTGACCCCTGACTCTCAAGGTCCTCCTCTGGGGTCTGCAACCCCCTCTCAACCCTATGTCTGGACTTCTGCACCCCCTCACTAGGAGGGGTACTGCCAGACACCAGAACTGTTGGGATGCTGGCTACAGTCACCCCCCCAAGTTCTTCTGACACTGCGGGGCTTCCCTCAAAAGGTGGCCCTACGGTACAGGCTAGGCTTCCCTCCTGGTGTTCCCTCATGGAACCCTCTAGGACCTGGGACCTACCTGGGACACTACAATCCTTTCCCACCTCACTCGGTTGGGAACCACCTAGACCACTCCCTTCAGGAGCACCCCCAAATGCCTCTTCAGACTCTCTGGTACTCACCCAGAAGTCTGCCTCCATTGTAAGTTCCCTGGGGTCAGAGAACTCACACTCCATCTGGTGTTGGCGTAGCTCTGGAAAATAAGGACCAGACATATGCTCTCCAGCAATTACATCACTCTCCCCTTCACATGTATTAACCACAGTACCCTTCACCCAACCATCCAGTGACTCAACCTTGAAAAAGCACTCTACATCACCCTTCTGAGACTGGTGAGACAGTATCTGACTGTCCCTGACACTCAACCCATACTCTTCTGGGATGTCTCTACACTCTATATCCAGGACGTCCACCAGGGGGGAACCCTTTTCTCTGTCACTCTCTGCTAGAGTCAGTAAAGTGTCCCTCCCCCCAGTAGGAATATGACTCCCTGTGCCAGTTCCCCAATCCTTCTCAGGGACCCTGTGCATAACGGGAACTACCTCATACTCTTGAACCACCTGGGGTGTGTCAACTCCCTTCTTCAAGTTGGGCACCACATCTCTGGGCTTGTGCCCTTCTTCAGCAGTACCGGATGCAAGATTTTTGCTGCCACCATCTGAACCGGACTCAGCCCTTCCGGCCTCCAGTTTCAGCTCTTTACAGCTCAGCTCTTGAGCTGCAATCTTTTCTTCTTCCAGGGCTAAGAGTCTTTTTGCCTCAACCCTTACAAGATACTCCTCTAATTGTTGCTCCTGTCGCCTTTGACCTCGGAGCCATTCATCTATCTCTGGGTCTCTTTCCTCATCTGAGTAGTCTTCCTCCTCATGTGAGCAGTCTTCCTCCTTATGTGCATAGTCCTCCTCCTCATCTGAGGGGTACTTAGTCATTTGGTTTCTTGCTGCCTCTCTCTCTGCCCATCTTTCCTCCCCCCAGACTATGTAGTTATGTAGCATCTCCGCCTTAGTAGATCTCCTTGCTACAGGAAGGCCCCATTTTCTGCAAAGCTTCCTTAGGTCAGCCTTAGTGAGGTGGTCAGTACGAACAAAGAATGAGTAGGTAAGCAATCCCATTCTGATAAGATCTTACCAGCAAAAACCAAAATCCAAAGTCCAAAATATCAATAGTATATCCAGGAGGACATCAGAGAATCAAAAGCCAAAAAAGATGAAAAATCGAGTTGACCTTCAACTGTGGGTAGGTAGTGAAATACTTAGCTACTGTATGTCACTGCACAAACACAAGTCCTATCCTCACCGCTGATCACCAATGTTAGAAATGGGGTTTTTGGTTGGCAGTCAGGTTGCCCTCTGTCCAAGCAAGAACCCTCACTCTAGTCAGGGTAAGTCACACACAATCCAAAATCAGCCTGTGCTCACCCTCCGGTAGCTTGGCACGAGCAGTCAGGCTTAACTTAGAAGGCCATGTGTAAAGCATTTGTGCAATAAATCATACAACACCATAGCAGAACACCACAAAAATACACCACACAGTGTTTAGAAAAATATATAATATTTATCTGGGTATCTTCAGGTCAAAACAATCAAAGTTCCAATATGAATTTGTAAAGATATCACTGAAAAGTGATATAAGTGTCTTAAGTCTTTAGAAAGTAAACAAAGTCTCTTTCAAACACAAAGTACCTGGTTTCTGGTGGAAAATCTCCTCAGAGGGCCACAGGAGAAGAGGTACGTGGAAAACTGGTGTGTGCGTCGATTTCTCCTCAGCACACACGGACTTGCGTCCTTATTTTTTCCACGCGGGGAGTCGTGCGTCGTTTTCCGGCGCGCGGACAGTCTCTTTCTGTGGTTCGCGGGGACTACAATCCTTTCCCACCTCACTCGGTTGGGAACCACCTAGACCACTCCCTTCAGGAGCACCCCCAAATGTCCCGGGTCGGTGCGTGGATTTTCCTGCTTGTTTTCCGGCTGCGCGTCATTCTGCGGGGCTGCGCGTCGAAGTTTCGATCTCACGGCAGGCGTCGCGTCGATTTATCTTTGGAAGTCGGGAGTCGTTGTCCTTGCGAGGCCGTGCGTCAAAGTTTCGATCTCACGGCAGGCGTCGCGTCGATTTCTCCCGGGAAGTCGGGCGGCGTTGTCCTTGCGGGCCATGCGTCAAAGTTTCGGTCGTCCCGAAGGCGTCGCGTCGGTCAGCGTCGGTGTGCGGCGTTTTTCTTGCAGCGGAACTAGCTATGCGTCGAAAATTTCGGCGCACGGAGCGTCCAAGAGGAAGAGAGAAGTCTTTTTGGTCCTGAGACTTCAGGGAACAGGAGGCAAGCTCTATCCAAGCCCTTGGAGAGCACTTTTACAGCCAGACAAGAGTTCAGCAAGGCAGCAGGCCAACAGCAAGGCAGCAGTCCTTTGTAGAAAAGCAGACAGGTGAGTCCTTTGAGCAGCCAGGCAGTTCAGCAAGGCAGCAGGCCAACAGCAAGGCAGCAGTCCTTTGTAGAAAAGCAGACAGGTGAGTCCTTTGAGCAGCCAGGCAGTTCTTCTTGGCAGGATGTAGTTTCTGGTTCAGGTTTCTTCTCCAGCAAGTGTCTGATGAGGTAGGGCAGAGGCCCTGTTTTATACTAAGTTGTGCCTTTGAAGTGGGGGTGACTTCAAAGAGTGTCTAAGAAATGCACCAAGCCCCCTTTCAGTTCAATCCTGTCTGCCAGAGTCCCAGTAGGGGGTGTGGCAGTCCTTTGTGTGAGGGCAGGCCCTCCACCCTCCCAGCCCAGGAAGACCCATTCAAAATGCAGATGTATGCAAGTGAGGCTGAGTACCCTGTGTTTGGGGTGTGTCTGAGTGAATGCACAAGGAGCTGTCAACTAAACCTAGCCAGACGTGGATTGAAGGGCACAACAAGGTTTTAGTGCAAAGAAATGCTCACTTTCTAAAAGTGGCATTTCTAGAATAGTAATATTAAATCCGACTTCACCAGTCAGCAGGATTTGATATTACCCTTCTGGCCATACTAAATATGACCTTCCTGCTCCTTTCAGATCAGCAGCTGCCACTTCAACAATGTATGAGAGCAGCCCCAATGTTAGCCTATGAAGGGAGCAGGCCTCACAGTAGTGTAAAAACGAATTTAGGAGTTTTACACTACCAGGACATATAACCACACAAGTACATGTCCTGCCTTTTACCCACACAGCACCCTGCTCTAGGGGTTACCTAGGGCACACATTAGGGGTGACTTATGTATAGAAAAAGGGGAGTTCTAGGCTTGGCAAGTACCTTTAAATGCCAAGTCGAAGTGGCAGTGAAACTGCACACACAAGCCTTGCAATGGCAGGCCTGAGACAAGGTTAAGGGGCTACTGAGGTGGGTGGCACAACCAGTGCTGCAGGCCCACTAGTAGCATTTAATCTACCTGCCCTAGGCACATGTAGTGCACTCTACCAGGGACTTACAAGTAAATTAAATAGTCAATCATGGATAAACCAATCAGTAGTACAATTTTCACAGAGAGCATATGCACTTTAGCACTGGTTAGCAGTGGTAAAGTGCCCAGAGGTCAAAAGCTAACAACAACAGGTCAGAAAAAATAGGAGGAAGGAGGCAAAAAGTTTGGGGATGTCCCTGTCAAAAAGCCAGGTCCAACAGTGCCCATTGGACATTGCAGTGATGACCCGACGAGAAGCGTGCCCTATGATGAAACATGACACCCCTCTGGGTGTGTGAGGGCTCTTGCTCCTGAGGGATCTGACCCTTCCTGGTACCTTAAACCGTGCCTATTTTTTCAGTCCTCATCTTTTCTATAAAGGTAACTGCTTACCCTTGTTGTGATACTTAGTTTAGTTGGGAGCACATATGCTGGACCTATGAGCGCTCCTGGTCCCCTCTTTTTGTAAGTAGGATGATTTACAGTAGCCAAACAGGCTTTGTTTATGGTACTGTTTTTAAGGTGTGCTTTCTCAGATTCTGTCAGAGGGAGGGGTCCTCCATTCCAGTCTCATGTGACCAAGATGTTGTGAGACCCTGGAAGCGTAGATGGATTTTGCCTTTTGCTGATAGTTTCTTTCTTGCATTTCTTGATCCTACGTCTGGGGATGTTCTGGCTTCTGATTTGGCAACGTTCACCTAAAGTGGTATGAATGACTATAGTTTTTGATAGTTATGTAGGTGGTGTAACTCCTCTTAAAATAATGTAACTTTAGAGGGGGAGACACAGTTGTCCCTTCTGTGTTTTAGCAAATTTGTCAATCTTCTTAAGACCTTTGAAAGGATATGCTGTAACATGTAGTATGCCTTATAAGGGTGCCAGAGGGGTATGGGTCAAGTCGCTGGACAAAGCTTTGTTTCTGTCTTGGTCAGTAATGACTGATGCATGCAGTGTACTACCCGGTGGATCCATATGGGGGCCCATTTTATCTGGGTAGGATATTTAATGTGGGCTACTCAAACTATCAGACAAATCAGTGACTCACCACAGGGACAGTGTGAGCCTCAGCTGATAGCCTTTATATTTACTGTCCATCACAGACCATAAGGGGACGGTGTTATTTAATGGACACAGTAAATGAACTGATTTAAGTGACCAAAGATAAATTATCAATACATTCAAGCATTTGTCCTACTCAACATCACCTCTGTTAATAAGATCATCTGGCAACATGTACAGAAATATTGCTAAGTACATATGTGCCAATTAGGGCTTTTTTCTTCATAACAGATATAAACTGAACAACTTTTTCAGTAAGAAAAAATAGACTTCTATTCAGTAAGAAAGCTGGATTATTAGTATACTGCATATTAATTCAATTACTTTAATGTACTCAAACAATTGTTTGTACCTTTTAGACAATGCATGCTCCTTTGTGTTTTCCTAGTTCTTCATTTTGTGTGTAGCATATTTTCTGAATTTTAGCAAAGCTGTTCTAGCAATGTCTGCAACCACATTTCACTTCTGTTGTACAGCGCTACTTACATTTATGAGAGGTATTTGCAGAGGGCATTGCCCTCTAAAGTAACTGCACATATAAATCTTGAATATTCCTAATGAAATATCTATTTTTCTGTAAGTTAAATACTGTCTTTAATTCAACAAAAGAAATAATTGCGAATGTCTCTAAATTTAAAGAGGTTCAAGCCTAATTTCTGCAAGGACAAATTCACCAAATGTTCATGTGAGAAACTCTTTTCTGGAAACTTTATTATAGACCTCCTATGCCATTTTAATTCTGAATAGAAGGTTGACTTTTTCAGTATCTTAAAATGAACAGAACAAGTTATTTGTTGCAAGCTAATTGTCAAACGAGCATACATTCTTCTCAGTTCTAAATATGCACAGTGATCGAACTACGAAGTAGAATATGTTAATCTCCTCTTTCTGAATTATATCTCTGTGGTTTGATAGATCACAAAAGGTAGCTCTATGTTGTTTTTTTAATCCTATGTTGTGGATGGTGTTTCGAGCCTCTTCAAGTTTCAAGGGGTTTCATCAGGACAAAATTGTTGTAGGGGCATCTGTGAAGGCCATTCTCCAGGAAGCAGTATTGCAGGCTGGTCCTGATATGTGGTGACACATGGGCTGGTGTTCACCAGTGTTGATGAATAGAAGATCGTTACTCACACAGGGGTACTATTTTAGAACCCATGAGTGTACTAAAGGGATTTCTAGAATGGAGTGACCTTCCACCAAAACACCACAGCAGGTGTTCCAAAAACGTATGGAGGATGGCCACAGTGTGTTAAACCAGAATTTAAGCACCTCAGTGGATTATTCCCATCTGCTAGTATGCTTACAGTGCGGTATGGATGACCGCCACTTTCGTATATCATCTCATATGTTGGGACCAGCCTGTACTATTGTATCCTGAAGACTGGCCATCACAGATGCCACTACATCAATTTTGTTCTGATGAGACCCCCTGTAATTTACCAACGAAGCATTAATAATCAGTTGTTTGTCATGAAGACACAAAGACTCACATCACAGTCACTTCTTTTTGAGTACCTCTTAGTTGTGTTTTTTCTTTCTTTTTACACTTGGGGCAATGATTTCGCAGTGAATATTATATCATGATTTTGGATGAAGATTATCCTTACAGAATAAAAAGTGTGTTGGTCTGAAGTTACATTGTATTAAAATAAATCCATTGCTCAACAAAAGACAGGCATGTGGTGAGAATTGGTCAAAGGGATGGTCCCTTTATAAAAAAGGTGTTAACAACTTCTGTGGAAAATCCTTTCAGTGAAGAGGGTTGCCTACAACATCTGTTTGACAACTGTTTTAAAGGGATTACAGGAAGACTGAATAGTTCCTTTCGTAAGGGCATGATTTTTGTTCTTGGATGTAAAATTGTAGTTTCTGTTGAATTGTTTTATTTGAACACATAGGCCCTCATTACAACCCTGGCGGTTAGTGTAAAAGTGGCGGTAATACACCCAGCAGGCTGGCGGTAATTACCACCAAATTATGACCATGGCGGATAGATCTCAGATAGACAGCCACTTTACTACTCCGACCGCCAGGGCGGAAACCACAGGCACCACGGCGGTAGCCGCCTACAGCTAGGCGGAAGTCAATGTTCCACCCACCATATTAAGACATGCCAATCCTCCACCTTTTCCGGGGCGGTACCAACGACTTCAAAAGCTTGGCGGAAACACTGCACAGAAGTGAAAGAACTCACCATTGGAGACACAGGGAACAACCATGCCGCCATGGAGCCCGAACTGCATGTCTTCCCCATGGTCTTCTACGTGTTGCTCCACCACGAACACGAACGACAGCGACGATGGCGAGGACAGCCGCCTAGCACACAAGGGAGGGGGGAAAGAAAAAGAGAGTGACACACACATGCACAACACACACCCGACATACACACACCATACACACAACCAGATGCACAAGAAAACAAGTTATTCCCCCTAAATCAGCTGAATAATGCAAGGACAAAATGAATTTACTAAAGTGAGTGTAATAAGATCAACACAGTATAAATACAAATTTAGCCAATGTAACAGATATTTACAATTGTACAGTTCAAGGGGCACTGCCCAGTCCTCAGTTTGCATGGGCCACAGGGCCACAAGCCAAAGCCCAAGGCCCCACTTGTCACCTGCATCAACACAGAGAGAACACTGCAGGGGCATCAGTTGGTAAATAGGCAGGCACCTTAGAGGGAAAGGGAGGTGGCACCTCAGCCGGGAGATGAAACAAGACCACTGGTTCTGGAGTGGGCAACATGCCCTGTGCTTTGGTCCTGGGGAGTGCAAGGCCACAGTCTCTCAGGTGGGTATCTTACCCACTGGTTCTACATGGAGCAACATGCCCTGTGCTTGGTCCTGGGGAGAGCAAGGCCACAGTCTCTCGAGTGGGTGACTTGCTCACATGCTCTGGAAGGGGCAGCATGCCCTGGGCTCTTGATCCTGGGGAGGCTGGGGTTGGTGGGTGTCTAACCCATAGATTCTGGAGGGGGCATTGTGCCCTGTGCTCTTGATGCTGGAGTAGGTGGGTGTCTTACCAACTGGTTCTGGAGGGGGCATTGTGCCCTGTGCTCTTGATCCTGGGGAGGCTGGGGTTGGTGGGTGTCTTACCCACTGGTTCTGGAGGGGGCATTGTGCCCTGTGCTCTTGATCCTGGGGAGGCTGGGGTAGGTGGGTGTCTTACCCACTGGTTCTGGAGGGGGCATCATGCCCTGTGCTCTTGATCCTAGGGAGTGCAAGGTCACAGTCTCCCAGGTGGGTGTAATACTCACTGGATTTGCAGGGGGCAGGCTGCACAGCAGCCCATGGAGGCGGGACTACCTACCCTCCGCCGGCGGTGACGGCTGCTCAGTGGTGGTAGATGTGGTGCTGCTGCTGCTGATGGAGGGAGGCTCCAGCCCATTCCCTGGAGCCTCGGATGGCTGCACAACCATGGTTGGTGGTGGGGGCTCGGTTAGAGTCCCTGCCCCAGGCCCCTTGCCCTTCCTGCCTGCTGGTGCAGGCTCCTTGGTCATCCTGGCAGCAGCTGGGGTAGGCTCCTGCAGCAGCTGGAGCTGGCTCCTTGGTCTTCCTGGCAGCAGCTGGTTCAGGCTCCTTACCCTTGAGGCTGCCTGGTGCAGGCTCCTTCACCCTCAGGACATGTGCCCTGGATCCTTTCCCACCACGAGTTGGAGTGGTCACTACTGGGCCTGTGGACTGGGTGACTGAGGTGCTTGGCTGGGTTTTTGCCACCATAGCCAGACGTGCAGGACAGGGGGGAGGGACAGGAAAGAGGTCAATGGTGGATAGGAAAAGCTTTTTAGGGACATTGGGGTGGGAAGAGGGCGAATGTTTGGGAGTGGAGGAAGAGGGAGTGGCTGTAGGAGGTGTCTGCTGATTTTGGGTGCAGGTGCATGAGCTGGATGCTGTTGTGAGGTGGATGGCTGTTGGGTGTCTGAGTGCGTGCGTTGGTGTACTTTAGGAGGGGGGGACGGACACAGTGGGAAAGGACACAGGGGACGTGTGCATGGCTGTTGTGGAGGTGTCTGCCAGTGAGGTGTGTGTTCTGCTAGGTGTGGTGGTGATGCTGGTAGTGGATGAGGATGTAGTGCATGCAGGTGTGAGTGTAGACTGGGAGGGAGATGGAGGAGGAGGAGGAGGGGACACAGTGGAAATTGTGGATGTTGGTATGTCTGCATCTGGATGGTGTTTGTGTGAGTGCCTGTGGGATGATGTGTGGTGCTTGTATTTGCCTGTGCCACTCTTGTGTGTTGTCTTGTGTGCATGATCGTCTGCCTGTGTGCTTGGGATAGGTTGGGTTTGAGGTGAATGGGATTGGGAAGAGGAAGATGGAGGGGGGAGGGTGGAAACAGGGACAATGGCTGCCATCAGAGCGGAGGCCAGAGCCTGGATCAATCTCTGTTGGGCCACCAAGCCAGTGTGAATGCCCTCCAGAAATGCATTAGTCTGTTGCATCTGTGCTGCCAGCCCCAGGATGGCATTCACAATGGTTGACTGTCCTACAGAGATGGATCTCAGGAAGTCAATAGCCTCCTCACTCATCAGGGCTCACTGGGGCAGGGCCTGAGGTGCCTGGGGTGAAGGAGATGCCTACCCTCCTGAGTGAGCGGGCACGGGCAACTTGATGAGGGGCTGCTGGGAGGGCGGTGCTGGTACAGGGGTGAGGGCTGTACCTGTAGCTGGGGTGGTCACAGAGGTGTCACAGAGGTGTCAGCCACCATTACGGAGCTTCCTTCGGAGGAGGTATCTGTGTCTGAACTGTCCCCTCCAGTCTCCGCGTGGTTCTCCCCTCGCCCTCCGTCTCACTGGTGCCCTCACCGTCGGTGGACTCCACCTCCTGGGACCTGTGGGATGCATCTTCCTCCGTCGCCGGTGCCTCTGCTCCTCCGCCAGATGATGCTAACGCACATAAGGACAGGGTCACAAAACAAAAAGGGGGGGGAAGAGACAAAGGATACACTTGGTCAATGGCTGCACCAACACCACCGTTGGCGTACACAGCACACTCACACACAGCGTACAGGCCTACGCATTATGCATTGCACTACCAGTGATATTGCTAGCCACAAAGGCATGGGGAGGGGCACACACCGGCAAATCCAGCACACCTGGTACCCACAAAGCCTTGGCCAGTGGTGGATGCCTACGAGCTAGGTAGCAATATTATCCCTTCAGGACCCTTGCCACCAGGGGACCTACGCTGCAAAGTCAGGCCTGGCCTAGGGGCACCCACTGACAAACATCCCGCATCCGGATACCACCCTACCGTACGTAAGCTGTAATGATGGGCACTGTACACACACCCTTGTGGATGCTGTGATGCCCTCAAGCGCCCATCCAGCTCAGGATAGGCCACCGCCAGTATGCGGGCCATCAGGGGGGTCAGGGTTCGACGGGCACCCCTTCCTCGTTGGGAGGCCATCCCCAGATGGGCTTCCGCCGTCTTCCGTGCCCAGCGTCTCAGGTCCCCCCACCATTTCTGACAGTGGGTGCTCCGCCTGCCATAGACCCCCAGGGTCCGCACGTCCTTGGCGATGGCACACCATATACCCTTCTTTTGATGGATGCTGATCTGCAGAGGGAATACACACAGGAAAATAGTATTAGTCAGACAGTCCTGCCTGTTACATTTATGGCCCACCATGCTCCTTCACATCACCATTTACACACACATGGCCCAGCACACAACCTGTACGCCGGCCAGGGGACATCCACCCACCCCCCCTTACAAGAGGCCTTACACACCACTTCATGCATTCATGCCACATGCATCATGCCAACAGTGTACTCACCTGTTGGTCTGGAGGCCCATACAGCAGTCCGTACTGGGGTAGGACCCCATCCACCAGTCTCTCAAACTCCGCCAAAGTGAAGGCAGGGGCCCTTTCTCCAATCACACGGGCCATGGTAGGTTCCAGACACAGGTCACAGCAGCACATGCAGTGTAGGTCCTCGCCTGTTGAAGGTCAGGTAGCAAGTGAGGAATCAGATAGAAAATGGCGTTCATGTCCGCGGCGGTGCATACTGTCACCGCTGGCGTACATCACCATTGGCCACTGTGCCCCATAGGGCCCAATATTAACCAATGAGGAGTTGCATGGCGGTTCCAGACTGCCTCCCGCAGTGGCACACAACGTCAGCGTAATAACCTCACTTCCACCTGTCCCTCCACACAGGACAGGTGGACGCAATTTCAGGGGCGGGGCAGGCCCTGGATAATTACTGCATCACTGTTTCAAATTGGACATACAGAACAATTTTCACTGACCCATTACAATTCAACAGCATGCATTGTACTGATGTAGCCCCATTGTTCAGTTTGTGACCGGCTCCTCACTCTTTTGTCCCTCAGATTGCTAAAGTTGTGGATGAATAGGAGATGGAGACTACCCCCGTGTACAGACCCCTGGTTGACTTGGCAACAATGGAGGACAGGCACATCATCCTCACATATAGACTGGACAGGGCCACAATCACAGAGCTGTGTGCCCAATTGGAGCCTGAACTGATATCTGCTATCCGTCACCCCACTGGGATCCCCCTCTTGTGCAAGTTCTATCAGTGCTCCATTTCCTGTCCTCTGGTTCTTTCAAAGTGACAGTGGGCTTGGCAGCAGGAATGTCACAGCCAATGTTCTCAATTGTGCTGACCAGAGTGTTGTTTGCCCTGATTAAACACATGTGCAGCTACATTGTATTTCCCCAGGTGGAAGATTTGGCCACAGTGAAGGCTGACTTCTATGCAATGGGACTTATCCCCAACATAATTAGTGCAATTGATGAAACACATATTGCATTTGCCCCCAACCCCCCATCAAAATGAACAGGTGTTCAGAAATCGTAAGAGTTTCCACTCAATGAATGTACAGGTGGTGTGCTTGGCGGACCAGTACATCTCCCATGTCAATGCTAAGTATCCTGGGTCGATGCATGATGCCTTTATCCCGAGGAATAGCAGCATCCCAAATGTGATGGGCCAACTACAGAGGCACAGGGTGTGGCTAATACCTGAGCCCTGGTCCCCACCCAGTATATGTTGGTGTATGGGTATGGTGTGGGCCGTATGGGATAGTATATGGCTAAATGTTGTCCCTCAATATTTGCAGGTGACTCTGGTTACCCCAACTTATCATGGCTACTGACCCCTGTGAGGAATGCCAGGACAAGGGCAGAAGAACATTACAATGAGGCCCATGGGCGAACCAGTAGGGTCATAGAAAGAACCTTTGTCCTCTTGAAGGCCAAGCTCCGGTGCCTCCATCTAACTGATGGATCCCTCTGCTACTCACCCAAGAATGTCTGCCAGATAATAGTGGCATGCTGCATGTTGCACAACCTTGCCCTGAGACGTCATGTACCTTTTCTGCAGGAGGAGGAGGCTGGAGATGCCCGTGTGGCAGCAGTGGACCCTGTGGACAGTGAGGATGAGGAGGCAGAGGATGAGGATGAGGACAACAGAACAGCAGTGATCAGTCAATATTTCCAATGACACACAGGTAACACAGTGTTACTTCACATTTCATTGTCATTATTTTGAACTTCTTTGGCACTGGCATGCTGTTATTTCCCACTTCTATGCCCACTTACTGTACCCCTTTGGCAATTCATTTTACAGATGTTGGTGCCTCACAATAGCTCCTGGTGTGGTCACTGCAGCCAACTACAGGTCTTTCATATGTGCTCATTTACTGTACAGTTGAATTGCAATGTTTGTACCTAGTTAAACGTGTACATACTTGAAAAATGTGACATACTCCATACTTCTATTTTTTCCAAGGGTTTTTATTGAAGTGCTAAGATATTGAGGGGCAAGTGCAATGGGATGGGGTGATGATGGAGGAAAGTCCAGGGTATTGTTCTAGTCTGTAGCACTGGTGCATTGTCCATGGGACATAGGAAGGGGAGCAATGGCAGTTCAAGGTGGACAGGGTGACAGAGTGGGACACAAGGGTGACAATCAGGAGAGTCTCATTTCCTGGTGGGGGTCTTGGCAATAGTCTCTGACTTCTGCCTGGATCGCAGGTAACATTTGCGGGGTGGTTCTCCTTCTGCAGGGGGAGGGGTGCTGGTGGCCTGTGAGTCCTGTGGCAGGGCCTCCTGTCCACTAGCGGCAGTTGAGGTGGAAGGCAGTTCAGATGTCTGGCTAGTGGCAGGGGCCCGCTGTTGTGTGACTGCCTCCCTCATAATATTGGCCATGTCTGTCAGCACCCCTGCTATGGAGACCAGGGTGGTGTTGATGGCCTGCAAGTCCTCCCTGTTTCCCTGGTACTGTCCCTCCTGCAGCCACCTGTTCTCCTGCACATTGTCCAGGATCTGGCCCATCGTATCCTGGGAATGTTGGTATGCTCCCAGGATGTCTGCAAGTGCCTCCTGGAGAGTCGGTTCCCTGGGCCTGTCCTCCCCCAGTCGCACAGCAGTCCTCCCAGTTTCCCTGTTGTCCTGTGCCTCTGTCCCCTGAACCATGTGCCCACTGACCCCAGGTCCCTGATTGTCTTGGGTATGAGGTGTGTCCTGGGGTCCCTGTAGAGGTGGACACACTGCTGATTGACGTGTCCTGGGGACAGAGGTGTGGGTACGCTGGGTGGGTGGTGTGGTGGTGTTTCCAGATGGGGGAGGCTCTGTGGTTGTCTGTGACTGGGCTTGGGTAACCGACTGTCCAGAGGTCCCTGATGGGCCAGGTTGGTCATCCAGATCCAGGCGACCAGACTTGCTGTCATCACTGTGGGCTTCTTCAGTTGGGGTACTGGATATTGCTGGCACCTCCACTCCGGTGACATTGGCTGGGATACCTGTGGGGATGCAAAGGATGTGTTATTGTTTCTGTGTCTGACATATTGTGCATCGGTGGCTTGCCCTCTTTAGTTATATTTGCCCTGGCAGCTTTAACTTGTGTAAGCTGGTATGTGGTGGGCTAGCTGATTCTCTCTAGTGTGCATGCTTTAGTGATAGGTGTCCATGCAGGGCTGTGAGTGATGTCCATGCATTGGTACAGCATGCAGGGCTTGGCATTGGGATGAGTGAGATGTGATGGTGGGGTGTTTGGGAGGTGGTGGAGTGATGGGAGTGAGGGTGAGGGTATGTGATGGCATGAAGGTAGGGGGGTGATAGTACTAAAGAGTTGACTTACCAGAGTCCAGTCCTACTTCGGCCAGGCCATCAGCATGCATGATTGCCAAGACTTGCTCCTCCCATGCTTTAAGTTGTGGGGAGGAGGTGAGGCTCTATCGCCAGTCCTCTGTACAGCGAGTTGGTGTCTTGCTGTAATAGAACGTACCTTCCCCCGTAGATCGTTCCGCCTCTTCCTGATGTCATCTCTAGTTCTTGGGTGCTGTCCCACGGCGTTGAACCTGTCCACGATCCTCCGCATAGCTCCATCTTCCTAGCTATCGATATCTGTGGCACCTGTGCTCGAAATAGCTGGGGCTCTACCCTGATGATTTCCTTCACCATGACCCTTAGCTCCTCCTCAGAGAATCAGGGGTGTCTTTGTGGTGCCATGGGTGTTGTGTGAGGGGTGTAGGTGAGGGTGTGTTGGGTAATGTGTTGGGGTGTGTGATGTGGGGTGCGTGAGTGGTGTATAGGTGTGAGACGTGTGTGGCTCTGGTTGTGTCTGTGGTCTTGCTGTCTCTCTGGTGGCAATTGTTTGTAGTCGTAAAGGGTTGTGGGTAATGTGGGTTGGTGTTTTATAATGGTTTGAGTGGGTGGGTGGGTGGGTGGGTGTGGTGTTTGTATGGGTGTCAGGTGTGTGTTGTTTGAATTGAATTGTCCAATATGGTGTTATTTTGTTTGTGTGTGATGGTTTACCATCATTGAATGTCCGCATGGTGATTTGTGGGTCATATTGTGGTGGGCGTTGTTCTTTTGGCGTAACCGTGTGGGTTTGGATACCGCCAGTTTATTACTGACCTTTGGGCTGGCGGAATTGTGTATGTGGCTGAATACTGACGGATTGGTGTGTGTGTGTCATAATATGGTGAACAGATATCCGCGGCGGCAGCGGTGGTATGTTGGAGGCAGTCAGCATGGCGGAAAGTGGGATTTACCGCCAATGTCATAATGAGGGCCATATTTTTTCATTCTAGGGAGAATTTAGCTATCTTGCTTTTACCCAAAAATCCTCTGTAGGACTTGGCCAGGCTGAAATGAGATCTCTCAGTACTTGTATTGCATCACGTACTTGGGAAAGAGGAACTGCTGATAATTAGAATTATTTTAACATTTGCTAGTTTTACTAATGATGACATTGTGGGATTTTTCTTTAGACAAGATCCTGCACACCATTCTTTCACTGCCCAAGACTTGTAGAAGTTAAGTACAAGTAACAATGTTTTGGGGACACTTGGGGACGAAATACTTGATATTTGTCAGAACAACCATTTGAATTCTCAAAGTAAAGGTGTTTGCTTCGTTGTTAAAAACAGACACCTTCCTTAACTGACCTGCACCAAAACTGGGATGGAATCTACTTGTAAGGTTCTTTCTCTGCTTGGGATTTGGCATTGTTTTGCTTCTTGGATCTATAGCCCAAAGAAGGTAGTCTGTTTCCAGAAGACGTTGCTGGCCTGTGATGGATGGTAAATTTGGCTGGAACGCAATTACATTTGTTCTTGCAAGTGGAAGTCTCTTGAAGATTCCTAAATGAAAACAACTCAGCATGCCTGTGATGCCACCATAGAGAAAAAGACCCATATTTATCACTTTTAACGCAGCAAGCTACCTGCTCTGCATGAAAGGGCAGGGATGAACTGTATTTAACATTAAATGGTGCATTCCTGTCCTTTTCTAGCCCTGGTGCACCTTTGGTTGCTGAGCGCCAACACAGGCATCCTTGTGTCATGGTGGAAGTGTGCCTGTGTTGTAGGCGAAATTGTTTTTTGCGCTGAAGGGGACACCTTTCTATGCCTTTCTACTATGTGAGCTTCACGTACAAAGAGGAAAAACGAGGAGAAATAAACATATTTCTCCTCATTATGCCTCACCTGGGGAGACGCAGCATTTTGTTGCATTCCAAGAGGGGAACAAAGGAGAAAAAGAAAGATGGAAAAACCATGACTGGCGCAAACTTACAAAATCTTATGATATTTTGTACGTTTGTGCCACTTTTGTGTAAAACAATTACGCAAGGTGGTACTAACTTTTCATAAATTAGGCCCTGTGTAATTTTTTGACGCAAAAGTGGCGCAAACATACAAAATATGATATTTTGTACGTTGGCGCCACTTTTGCGACAAAAAATGAAGCAAAGGCGGCACTAACTTTTCATAAATCAGGCCCTGTGTTCTTTCCAGAGGGTGGAACGTGCAGGACACTGTTGAAGCATGCCCATTGTTTGAGGAGTATCAGTGCTTAATTTGAGCAGATGGTTTCTTGTGGAGCTCACAGCATTCATTTTTGGGGATGGCACTTATTTTTCCTCATCAAGCAGTTACCAAGAGCAAGAGAGCAAAAACACACAGAGGGGAATGAAGGAGAGAAAGAAAGATGGAAAAACCATGACAAATGGAAATGGAGGAACCAGCAAGAGTGGGATAAAGGGATTGTCTAGTAGAGGATTTGAAGGGGCATGAGGTGGATTCAAGACTACTCAGCCCTGGCATTCGGCGCACCGACATGTAATAGGGCCAGTCACGAGCTACAGAGCAGAGCTTTCAACGCTGGCACTTTCAGTCTTGTATATACAGTAGTTCTGAACTCCGATTGATGAGGGATATGACTGTGATTGCATTTTATGTACTTTCTGTTAAATAAATCTTTTTATTAGGTAACAAATAACAATCATTGCTCAGAATAGACAGTCAGCAATATACAAAGCAAAAATTCTCAGGGGCACAGTAGGAGCATGTAACCCATTCTACACCACATTGGACCCATGACCGTCCCTTCAGTAACGGTGATAATATTGGATCTTAAGAATGTCTCACCCGTACAGTCTTGTCCCCTTCCTCTTTCAAAGCCCACCAGTTACTCATCACCCCTATACACACACCCCAACCTCCCCATATCTTATCCCATTTTTTGGGGCATCTCCTGCTTTGGTAGATCACTCTTTCTGCCCACCGACACCAATCAAGGTCTTTCTTCCAGTCCGCCACAATGGGAGGATGTCCCCACTCCCCAAAAATGCTCATATTGCGTTTGGCCACTATTCAACTATCAACCAAGAACGCCGGATCTGCCTGGTCCACAATGCCCAATCATTGATTACCACTAAGTGGGCCATCTAGTAGTACTTAAGGAGATCCGGCAGGGGCAGGTCCCCCTCATAAGCACCCCTGTAGAGCCTATGTAGGGCTATGCGAGGACAACCCTAATTCCATAATAACAGAAAAAATTTCTGGTTTATCCGCTGAAACACCTCTGGTGGAACTCTGTAGGGGGTGTTCTAGACAACATAAAGCAGTCGTGGCAATGCCATTATATTATAGAGGGCTCCCCCCCAAACATCTTCATCTATTTCACCCACATTTCCCTCCAGAGCAGTAGGCAAGTCAGTCAACGGGTCTGGGGAATCATTCATCAGTTTTTTATGGATTATGGAAATTGCCTTGGCCTCAAGTGAACCAGAGAGAAAGCAATCTTCCAGTGGGACTGACCCTGGGAGTTGATCACCCCCCACCACATGTCTGTGCAGGACATGCCCTAGTTGCAGATATTGAAACCGTTCAGTTTCTGCCCTATTATATTCCTGACAGAGGACATCAAATGACACCATCCTCTGCTCCCTCCAAACGTCTCCCAGGTAATCAATGCTTAAGGGTGACCATACCCTAAATCCCCTCAGAGCCCCAACTTCACAGAATAGACCACTATGCCACAGGGGAGTTCGGGTCATCAAGGTGGATTCCCAACCCACATGTTGAGTCGCCACCTTCAAAGCCTGCACCACTGTAGCAGTATGAGCTGGTAGTGCCCACTCACTCAAGCGTTGGTACAGTGCTGCCTCATAGCCTCAGCTCCTGAGCATGTACCTATCAACCCAGAATGCCGGGTCTTCCTGGTCCACAATTCCCAATCATTGATTACCACTAAGTGGGCCACCCAGTAGTACTTAAGGAGATCTGGCAAGGGCATTCCCCCCTCATAAGCACTGCTCTAGAGCCTATGTAGAGCTATGCGAGGACAACCCCTATTCCATAATAGACAAATTTCCTGGTCTATCTGCCGAAACACCTCCAGTGGAACTCTGTAGGGGATGTTCTGGAGAACATATCGTAGTCATGGCAACGCCATTATTTTATAGAGGACTGCCCTCCCCATTAGGGATAATGGAAGGGTTCTCCAGTGGGCTACATCCCGGTGCGGCCTACTCAACTGTGGGTAGAGGTGCACCTGGAAGAAGAATTCTGGGTCTCTGGTAATATAAATCCTCAGATACGTAAGACTGTCATCCACTATCTGAGGCAATTTAGGGGGATCCCTCGCCAGAAGGAAGATCAGGGACTTATCCTAATTTATTTGGTATCCTGAATGTTCCCTAAAGATGCTGAACATCTTCATTACTCTATCAATGGACCAATGTGGATTAATGACATATAGCAATGTCATCAGCATAGAGTGAAATACACTCCTCCCACCCTCCAGTAGACCCGATACCCCAAATTAGGAGGTCACGTTGGATCCAGGCTGTGAGAGGCTCAAGCGTAATCGCGAACAGCATTGGGGACGATAGACACCCATGTCGGCTGCCCCTATGGAGTTAGAAGGACCTGGAGAGAGTAGCATTTACGCGAACCCTGGCCATTGGTTCCCAGTAGAGGAGCCTAACCCAGCCACAAAAGCGTGGACCAAAACCAAATGGCTCCAGCGCGGCATAACTATAGGGCCATTCAACACTATCAAAGGCCATTGTGGTGTCTAGAGCCAGGAGCGCCGCCTGGTCAGTGCTCGGAGCAGTGGTCATGTACAATACACTTTATAAGTGACGCAGAATGACGCATGTGCTCCTGGACAGCATAAAGCTAGACTGCCTGGATGTATTTTTTAGTAAGCACCCTCCCTAATCTAAGGGCCAGGGCCTTTGCTAATACCTTGACCTCTGTCTATAAGAACTGCACTTCGTCAGGGGCTTCCCCCTTTTCAGGATGACTACTACGCATCTTATGTACTTTTGAAATTGCTGTATTGCCACCTCTTCCAATAATTTGGACAGATCTGGTAGGCCTGCAATGATTTTTTTAGTTCTTCAGGTTCAGTGGGAACCGGGATGGCTTCATCACTGCAGAAGGAGGCGGCAGATTGATTTCTTAATTAAGTGGATACCGTCCATTGGTAATGAAGATACTGGTGATTCTAACAAGCAGGATATCATGACCACTTTGGCTAGACAGGCTGGGATGCTATACTTCAGTTTCTGGAAAGAACCTAAGCAACTGATGGAGAACTGGATTTTGTTGATGGGATGCGAAATAGGATAAAGTAGCTACTGGGAATGATGGAAACGAGAGGTGGAGAGGTAAACTGGATGATGGCCTGGAGTTACATGGTGATGTCCCACTAGATGTCTGAGATTTTGGTGAAGAATGTATATAATCTGAGAATAGTTTTGACATGGCTGTACAGTTTCAGTTTAAAAAGTTAGGAAACGTTTTAAAGAACTCTGGGGTGTCCTAAATAGCTTAACATAATTATTTTTAATCTAGCACTAAAATGTG
Organism: Pleurodeles waltl; assembly: GCF_031143425.1. Taxonomy (NCBI): domain Eukaryota; kingdom Metazoa; phylum Chordata; class Amphibia; order Caudata; family Salamandridae; genus Pleurodeles; species Pleurodeles waltl. The sequence goes on from NC_090439.1 coordinate 870,344,880, forward strand.
GTACCACCTTGTTCCCCTCATAAGATCTCCACTGTTGCAAGCCAGCTATCCTTTAATCATAGCAAACAATGTAATTTCTCCTCACAACGTTCTTTATTCAGGCCAACCATTCTCCAAATTAGGCATAACTTCCTTAAGAACACTCTCTTTCAGTCATCACTTTTGATTCGTTTTCATCTCACACCTTTCCAGGACCCAGATCAGAACTGAGATATTGTGGATGCCAAAAGCCACTTCTTTTTCCTCAGGCTCTACTACAATTTCAGAAACAGGCATGGGTAACCAAGACATACAATCAGCATTGACAATTATTTTCCCAGACACATGCTCAATCTCAAACTGGTAATTTTGAAGTTTAGTAGCCAACCTGGCCAATCTTGCTGTCATTCCTCTTCCTCCCCCTGGGGCAAACATTTTCACTAAGGGTTTGTGGTTGGTTCTTAAAGTTAATCTGTCACCAAAAAGAAATATCCTAAAATTTTCCACAGCCCAAGGACAGTAGCTTTTTCTCAATTACTGAGTAGTTTTTCTGAAATTCACATATAACTCTCGATCCATATGCCACTACCCACCTCTCAGGTCAAGCAGATTGCTGCAAAACAGCTTCTAGGCCATAATTACTGGCATCCACTGCTACAGTACAATGCTTTTCCATGACAAATTGTTTAAGATAAGGAGCACATTTTCTTTTAACTCTGAAAATATTTTCTTTTGAGAATCCCCCTATACAAACTCAACATTTTATTTGGCAGTTATCTCATAGGTTCAACCTTTGAACAAATATTCCCCACAAATTTTTCATAAAACTCATTTAATCCTAGAAAGGGCACAAATTGATCTTCAGTAATATGATCAGTGGCAGCCATAATGGCCTTCACACATGAGTCATTTGGTTTAATTCCCTCTTTTCATATTGTGTGACCCAAATACTTTACATTGTCACATATGAAATGACATTTCTTTAATTTGAGAGTTATCCCTTTCTCTGATAGTTCTTGGAAGATTTTATGCTGTCTCATTTTGTGTTGGCAGCTGTCCTGGCCAAATTCTAAAATGTAATCTTAAAATGCTATTGCCCATCATAACCCACTCAAAGTTTCCTTCATGTTATGTTGGCATAAGGAGGCAGCACTCGCTAGGCAAAAGGGCATCCTTTTGACTGATACATTCTAATAAAAACAGTGAGATGTCTGAAATCCTTATGGTAATCACTAGCGAGATCAACAGTCAAAAATACTTCTGCCCTTATCAAAGTGTAAATCATTTCATGCATATTGGACAAATGATGTTGACCGATCCATAGGGCGCTATTCAAACTACTGACCTCTACTGAAAGTCCTAACTCCCCAGTGCTGTTGAGAAAATTTACAATTGGAGCAACCCACGCCGAGGATTCAAGTGGTTCAATAATATATCTTTAAAAATTAATTATTCTAGAACGTCTTTTAAGTTTCCTTTGTAAGATAATGACACATTATCGACAGCAAATTTCTCATCCGTGGTCTTGTAGGAGTGGAATATTCTTTAGCAATAATTGTATGGGTTTCTCTAAAAAAATACCCCCAGAATATTCAGTTGGTATCCTTTATAACTACTTAGTTGGATGTCTCTTGCCAAAAATGTTCTCTTAGCCCAAAACTGATTAAATATTTTTTGACATCTGATTGTGATCTATGCACAAAGGTCATCCATTACTTCAACTTACTCATACATTAAGCTATAACACTTAGGTAAACCTCTACATTTCAGCTCCTATACTCAAAACCACATTAAAATTTAAACCTTCTTTGAGAGATTCTGTATCATCTGAAATCATGTTGACTTTCTCTCTTTTGCATTCTTTTGCATACGTTTGTGTGTGGCCTAAGGGTCTCATTATGAGTTTGGCAGTCCCACCGTGGGATCACCAAACTTGGGGAGGAGGGTGCCACTGTAATTGCGGTGGCATCACCCCAAGTGTATTACAATGTTCCCGCCGGGCTGACTGGCGGGAACATTGTAGTACGTGGTTCCCGCTGCCCTGCCTGGTGGGAACAGTCTACGATATTGGTCTCAGCTCCCTTAATGGAGCAGAGGCCAATACCATAGCACAAAGGCGCCCTCAGAATTCCGATGGTGCTGGCATTGGGGGGCCCTGCACTGCCCATGCAATCAGCAGTGCAGGGGGTCCCCCTTTGGCTCCTGGTACTGGCTTTCTGCCAGCCTCTCATGGCTGGCTGAAAGCGGAGTTGTAATCATTCAGGCGGCGCTGAACTGAGCGCCGCCCTGGATGAGTACAACTCAGACCGCCCCCAGACTTTCTGGACCCATGTTCCCGGCAGTGACGGTGGTCCCCTGGTGGTTCTGCCTGCCAGGGTTGTAATGTAACAGTCAGACTGCCACAGTTGCAGCGGTCCGGCCATCTCTGTGAGGACTGCCAGTCTCATAATCAGGCCCTAAGTGTTATCCCCACACCTATAGCAGATTGGTGATTCTTTCATTGTTGGTTGATTAAAATGTGTAATATTTTTCTTGTTCTTGTTAACTATATCTCTTTTTGTATGACATTTATTTAATGAGAATGTTGGTTCCTTACTTCTTCCACACATTTTACAGAATGTTCTATACTTTTAGCTAACTCAACTGATGCCCAGGTACAGCCCAGAATAATAATAATAATAATAATAATAATTTAATAATAATGTTATTATTATTAGTTTTCGTTAGAACTTGGTCCCTTAGCACCTTTTCATAATTTATTGTTTCAAAATGACACACTGCTGCCAAAGACCCTAACACAGCCACATACTCTACTATGTTTTCACCAATTTGTTGTTTCTTTAAATAGAATATGTATCTCTCCATAATTTTACCTATTTTCTTACCACACCTTATTTGTAATTGTTTTACTGTACAGTGGACATTATTTAAATTAGCTGCATTCTGCAAAGGAGGTAATAATTTAAACTGTCTTAATCCTTCTCCTCCTACTGAGTTTTTGAGAGGAGATAATTTCTTCTGGTAAGAACGATCATCACCTTTCCGTGCTTCAAGGTAAGTCACAAGCATATCAACCCAAACGTTCCAGGCAATAGCAAGTTCAAAAGGCAAATTCTCAACACTTTTCAGCCTGATATACGCAAATGATGACCAGTCTTGGAGATGTCATGGAGTTTTGCTGTTTTTCAGGATGGGGTACGCAGCACTGCTACTAGTCCAAGGCCCGTGCAGCACTCCCATCCTCGTCACCACTGTAAAGCAGAGGCCGGAAAGTTGTACAATGAAAGGTAAGTTTATTTCTGTTAAAGGATCCAATGTAAAATCCCCGCTGGCCACCACAGCTGCACCTCACACCACAACTCTCACCAACCCATACTCTTCTAAACATCAACATTCTCTGTTCACACATTCCGGCTCATGTTCCATTCAACAAACTACACATGCCTTGCACTACAGTGCAGGTGACCGGCAATACAAAGAAGTCAAGACATTGCATTGTGACTGCACCATACGTGCACTCTTAGTGGGGAGTATAAGGGTATCTTTTCTCTGACGGCCAAGTAACTTGGATGAACCCCATTGAAGTAGGAGCAAGGCTGTACATGGCTGTGGCATGTTTTTATCTGGAAAGATATTGATTTGAAGATGGAATAAATGGATAAATAAACATTTTTCTATTTATACAACATTCATGGTCTACCGTTTTCTTTGGAGGGTAAGTAAAGTGCTATCCACCTGTATACCAGCTGTTCCCAACAACATTGTTTGTTTGACAGATGCACGTTTTTTCTGCAACAGCAATCTTGTATGTGCATATTGTGAAATTGTGAACCATTCTGTTAATGCTCATTTTGTGGCTGAAGATAACTTAGCGGATCCTGCCTTAAAAGCAGTACTCTCTTGAACACTGTCTAGCCCTTCCATGCTGTGGAGTAGGACAGAGTGATTTGCGGTGTGAACTTCGAGGCAAGAGCAGTGTTGGTAAATTCACCCAGACGTTGAAGTTTCCAAGACACAGCATATTGTTGTAGAAGGACCGCCAGAGTGATAAAGGTGCTGGGGGGATCCACAGACCAGTAAAGTTCTCTATCCCCGACAGCTACAAGATCACCAGGAGAGACCGCACCAACCAAGTCGGTGGAGGAATCGCCATCGTTTTCAAGGACTCCATCAACGTCACCACCTCCACCGAAGACACCCCCCTCGCCGCCGAACACATGCACTTCCAGATCCACACCGACCCCAGGACCACCCTCAGAGGAACTCTCATCTACAGACCCCCTGGACCACGCGCCCTCTTCAGTGAATCCATCGCTGACTTCATCTCCCCGCACGCCCTAGCCTCGCCAGACTACATCCTCCTCGGAGACCTCAACTTCCACCTGGAGCAGAACAACGACCCCAACACCACCACCCTGCTCGACAACCTCGACAACCTTGGTCTCAAGCAACTGGGGAACACCCTCACCCACATCGCCGGACACACGCTCGACCCCATCTTCTCCACCAGCAACCACGTATCCTTCAGCCACTCCTCCGTAATACACTGGACCGACCACAGATGTGTCCACTTCACCTTCAGACGCAAGACTCTCCACCTCCGCACACAACCCATCCCACGCAGACATTGGAACAAAATCCCCACGGAACAGCTTCTCTCCACTCTCAACGACAACCAACCCACCTTCTCCACCGACCCCAACAACGCAGCCCTCAGCCTCACTCATTGGATCACCAACTGCGCGGACAACCTCGCACCCCTCAGACGCCTCCCAAGACAGACCAGCACCAGGAAACCTCAATGGTTCACAGACACCCTCAAGGAATCCAAAAAAAACTGCCGTACCCTTGAGAAAGCCTGGCGCAAAGACCACACCGTAGAAAACATGTCTGCCCTCAAAAACGCCACCCGCGAACACCATCAGCTGATCCGCACCACCAAAAGAACTTCCTTCACAGACAGACTGGACAAGAACACTCACAACAGCAAAGAACTCTTCAACATCGTCAAAGAGCTCTCCAATCCTAACGCCAAATCCAACTCCATCACGCCCTCACAAGACCTCTGCAACTCCCTCGCTACCTTCTTCCATCGTAAGATCACCGACCTACACGACAGCTTCGGACACCAGACCCAGCCAACCACCACAGAACCTACAACCCCAGCCATCACCCGCAACGCCTGGACTCACATCAGCGCGGAGGAGACCAAAGTTACCATGAACACCATCCACTCCGGTGCCCCCTCGGACCCCTGCCCACACTTCATCTTCAACAAAGCCGACGACATGATCGCCCCTCATCTCCAGACTATCAACAGCTCGTTTGCTTCTGCCACCTTCCCCAAGAGCTGGAAACACGCGGAAGTCAACGCCCTCCTGAAGAAACCTACGGCGGACCCCAGCAACCTGAAGAACTACCGCCCCATCTCGCTCCTCCCCTTCCCTGCCAAAGTCATCAAGAAGACTGTCAACAAGCAACTGACCAATTTCCTTGAAGACAACAACCTACTCGACCCCTCCCAGACCGGATTCCGAGCAAACCACAGCACAGAAACCGCCCTCATCTCAGTCACAGATGACATCAGAACTCTGATGGACAATGGAGAAACAGTCGCCCTCATCCTCCTTGACCTCTCGGCGGCCTTCGACACCGTCTGCCACCGAACCCTAATATCCCACCTGCGCTCCACCGGTATCCAAGGACAGGCCCTGGACTGGATCACTTTTTTCCTTTCTAACCGCTCCCAAAGAGTCTACCTCCCTCCGTTCCACTCAGATCCCACCGAAATCATCTGCGGCGTCCCACAAGGCTCCTCGCTCAGCCCGACTCTCTTCAATGTCTACATGAGCCCCCTCGCCGACATCGTACGCAAACAAAACATCAACATCACCTCCTACGCTGACGACACTCAGCTGATACTTTCCCTCACCAAGGACCCCACCAGCGCCAAGACCAACCTGCAAGATGTAATGAAAGACGTCGCAGAATGGATGAAACTCAGCCGTCTGAAACTGAACTCAGACAAAACGGAAGTCCACATCCTTGGAAACACCGCGTCCGCCTGGGACGACTCTTGGTGGCCCACGGCCCTTGGCACCGCACCCACCCCCTCAGACCACGCACGCAACCTCGGATTCATCCTGGACCCACTTCTCACTATGACCAAACAAGTCAACGCCGTATCGTCTTCCTGCTTCCTCACTCTCCGCATGCTACGAAAGATCTTCCGCTGGATCCCTGCTGACACCAGAAAAACTGTGACCCACGCCCTCGTCACAAGCCGCCTGGACTACGGAAACACCCTATACGCAGGAACCACCGCTAAACTCCAGAAACGTCTTCAGCGAATACAAAACGCCTCCGCCCGCCTCGTCCTCGACATACCCCGCAACAGCCACATCTCCGCCCACCTGAGACACCTGCACTGGCTTCCCGTCAACAAAAGGATCACCTTCCGGCTCCTCACCCACGCACACAAAGCCCTCCACAACAAGGGACCCGAACACCTCAACCGTCGCCTCAGTTTCTACACGCCCACCCGTCAACTTCGCTCCGCCAACCTCGCACTCGCCGCCGTCCCTCGCATCCGCCGCACCATGGCAGGTGGGAAATCCTTCTCTTACCTGGCGGCCAAGACATGGAACTCCCTCTCTGCCAACCTCAGGACCACCCAGCATTCCGGAGGTAGCTCAAAACCTGGCTCTTCGAGCAGCAGTAACCCCCCTCCCCTAGCGCCTTGAGACACTCACGGGTGAGTAGCGCGCTTTATAAATGTTTTTTGATTTGATTTGATAAGGTGACGTAGCACTGCATGACCTCAGAGCAGGTGCAGGGGATCACACAGACTTTGCGATTTTGAATACTCAGAATTCAATTAAAACTTATTGTTTTATTGCAAAGAACCTCGTTCGCTGCATTTATGAAATCAGTTAGATTTATTGGTAACCCAAACCCTCTGAAAAATCAGGATATTTACGACAACCGCAGGCACAGGTAGGTGCAAAACAATTTTTCCCTCCAGTTGTTTAATGATTAGCCACAATCGTTTACATCTTTGTGTTTTACAGTAAAATAATAAATACAATCACAAAAATGAACACCAAAAAATCTACCTTTAAACATCTTTGGCAGGGAGCTTTATAATACTACACAGTACATTTTGCTGGAGACACACTTCACCAAGCAGCCCTTTTAACTCTGTATGCAATAGTTCAAGATTGGTTTCTTGAAGATATTCCGAGATAATATTTGGAAGATTCATCTTCAAGTTATAGCAGTGTCTGAAATACAGACATATGACATATACAGAACATATTTCGTGATGTAGGCTTTGCTTAAATGGTTTTGCAATGCATTACCCATTTTCTTTGGCTGGAAAAAGCAATCGATGTCTTGCTCAATTTGCTGTAAAAATAAATTGATACAGTTTTGCGTTGGGTTTTCTGCGCCTTGTGCATTAATCTGCTGTGACAACTCGAAATAACATTGCACTTGGTCTAGTTTTTCGATAGCGAAAAGCCATTTCATGCTGCATAGTAACTATATTCATCAACCCCAACTTTTCGAGCGCGAGAAGTAAGTTCTGTCATTGCTGAAAGTGATAACAGCAATTTTAATGGGATTTCGAGTGTATATATATCCTGAGATTTTTAACATCCATTTGTTATTTGTCATGGTAGTCTTATAATGTAAACTTAACCCATAAAGGGTGTCAGAGCACTATACAATCAAAACAAGATACTAACAGATAAATATTATATAAATGTGTATGTCTGTGTGTGTATATGTACATGTGTGTATATATATATATATATATATATATATATATATATATATATATATATATATAATAATACATATATATATATGTATTTATATATATATATATATATATATATATATATATATATATATATATATATATATATATATATATAATAATACATATATATATATGTGAGGTGTGTGTGTGTGGAGAGAGAGAGACAGATGATTTGTGATTTGAAGACTTTACCGAATAATAAACTGTCAGACCAAATTTCAGCTAGAAATGTATTTCTAAATTCCTGGTCTAGTGCCTGTAAATTAAAATAGAATGCCCCCCATCCCCTGCCCCCCTAGGGATGGTAATATACTTGGCAAGTTATCTGCCAAGTTCCTTGCACAGGTACACAACAGCCACAGCATGCTACATTACATGTAGTGGGGCTGTGGCAAACTATTAGAGGCCTGGCAGAAGAATGTTGCACTGCTGCCGCTATGACTAGGCTGGTACCCGGACCTCTGCTCAAGTCAGTATAGACGGGCATATCTCACATTCATCCTTTTCCCACATACTCAGGTGAGCATCGAGCAGGTAAAACAGACTTGCAACATCCCCTGCATCCATGACTTTGGCACAATGCCTCATGTGTTCCTGCATCCTACTTCACCTATTCAACAGTGTCTCCTATGTCTGAGCAGGCATTAAAAGAGTGACCCTGTGAAGGCGCAGAACGACGCAGTAAAATCTTGTAGGTTTTACCGCACCAGTCCTGCATGTCTTCTAATGGGGGAATGCCTACCTTGCATACATAGGCCCATATTTATACTTTTTTTGTGCCGCATTTGCGTCACTTTTTGACGCAAAAGCAGCGCAAACTTACAAAATACGATTATATTTTGTAAGTTTGCACCGCTTTAGCGTAAAAAAATGACGCAAATGCAGCGCAAAATAAGTATAAATATGGGCCATAATACCTGCCACAGATATAATGTGGTGCAAGGCTTTACAAACTGGTGCAGTGGTCCCACTGCGCCAGTTTGTAAATGTGGTGTACTGTGGGGAACTGCTTTGTGCCACCACTGCGTCAAATGCAATGTTAGCACGAGGGGCTTGTAAATAAGCCTCCTGGTGCCCTGGATAAAGGGCAGACCTTATTCTGTTGTGCTCCAGGAACGCCTGTCCCCTCGTTGTTAAGTGGAGGGAGTACAGCAACGGAAAGAAACAAAAACATAAGGGATGAGAAGGAGGACTTTTCCTGGCCCTTTCCCTTGGACTGTCATACACTGTATGTAGAGAAACAAATCAAGGTGAGATCTCACCACATTGAAGCACTTCTTGAGCCTAGTGCTTGCTACTGCTCAAGGAAAACACATAGACTGCCTTCTTAGGGTCACCACCTTCAACATGCCCCAGACTCTTTTGGAAAGAGTTAGTACAATCTCTCTGAACTAGCTACTACTGTACATACTCAAGCCAGATTTGCTGAAAGAGCATACGTAAGCACAAATGACGTACTGGCATCCAGGGAAAAACTGGGTAGACTAGAGAACCCACCAAACGTGATGAAGAGGAGCAAAGAATGTGAGACACGAATACCATAGTTGGACACTGAAGTGGATAATCAAAGCGGTGCCGCACTTGTGTTTTTCTTAGATTTACAGTGAATTCCAGCATTGCTCACACTGATATGTCACTCACAAGATAATTCCTAAATTCTTGGCATCCTCATGCTTTCTTTCTTCCCCAGTTTCCTTGGCTTTCACCTGAAAAAAAGGCAGGGCCTACGATCATCGTGCAGCCAGAACCGATGTGCAAATGATTGGGCACTTACACCATGCTTACTGCCTGATCTTCTGAAGATAGCGGTGAATGAGTGGAATTATATTCTTTGATCTAACAAATTCAGTTTCGTATGAGATGCCCTTTGTAAGCAAGAGCCTTTAGATCATGGCCTACAAGGATATCATTTGGAGACTACTCAAGGTTGCAGTTGGTACTACCTCCATGCGTATGCTTGCATGCCCTGAAGACTCTGCAATCTGTCATACTAATGATCTTTTAAAAGTAAGTGTCTTTTTGTGTGTGTGCTATGCATTATATAGTACCTACCTGTCTGCCTTCTAGCATTCACTATTTATTAAAATGGCATACAGAGTTGCATAAGGATTTGTAGAGGAAATTTGTATTCATCGTGTCAAAAATTGCATGATTTCACATTATGTGATGCTATTGGGTTACAGAGCGTTTGAAGTAATTTCTGCAATGCCTATGATGTTGGTGAAATTACACTGTGGTGGCCTGGCATCTCAGAATTTGATTGTTCATCTCAGGACCACAGGAACTCTTACATCGGATTTTGCCAGTTTCAAATTTCTTCAGAACACAGTGGGTTGGCAGCCCAATAATGTTTGGGAAGGCACTTACAAACAAGCATTGGCATAGCCAATGGGTCTTGCCTTAGGGACCTTATTAGTATTTAGACATGCAGCACATTAAACCTTTATCAGAAATAAACTGTGTTTGTACATTCCTTCATACACTTGGCATTAGTCTATAATGGTCAGAACATCGCCTAGAGAGCACCACAATAAAAATAGCACTTGGAAGAAACATGGTCATGCAACCATATAGTCAGCCGCTAAAAGGCATAACCACATGAAAAGACAATAGCAGAGAGCATTGCAATGTAACCATATATTCAGCCCCTAGAGGGCATAGTGCACTCCACATTTTTAAGCCTGGCAAGCCTGCTAAAATATTATTACAGACAGAGCCCTTAAAACACAAATTACTTCCAACTGTATAGAAAAAGTTCCAACCATGAGAGAGCTTAAAAAGACATTGAATGGTGAGGGAGGTTATTAATTTGGGTTCTCTCTCAACCTAATGTGGGGACCCAGAAGACGAGCATTGTACTGAATGTTTTGGTGGTGGCCCCATCATTGTAGGACCATCACATGCTGAGTTAAGGGCAAAAATTGTTGTAAAATGAATGCAGTGAATATTGTAGTATCGGCTCTCCCGCTGTGCCAGGGAGAGCCGTCTTGAGGGTTTTCCTTGTGTTTTTTTCTATTTAAATGGTGCCAGTTTGTATATTTTTCAACTGCTGAACTTGGGAAGAATTTAGGAATGAGGCTGCAAATTTAACTGGTCGAGTTTGCGCTATATAAACTGCAAAAAAAAGAGAAAAAAGAATCCCCCTCCAGCTTGCAGCCTTTGTCAGGTGCAGACACAGCAAGGAAACAGCAAGATGCCAGAGGAAGAAACAACAACCCTCCACAAGTGTGAAGCGGAGAGGTAAAAGAGAAAAGTAGTGTGCAGACACTAACGTATATGGCCGATCGTGCAATAATCCATGTAACAGGGTCAGTCTCCAGGGCGGTAACAAAACAGCCTCAAGGTGGGACAAACCTAAAGCATTTACCTAACAAACCAAAAGAATATTGAAAGGCATGCCAAGGAACGAATGAAAGTGATGGGCATATGATGAGTGTGGTGAAGGCCCACAGAAGTAGATTACAGCATATATCAAGACACAGAGCATGTGCACTGCATAGGCTCCACCTAAAAACAGAGAGATTATCTGCTAGATTTTTACTTCTGGAGTATTCTAGCATTCTAAGAGGTTTGTGGGTACATTTGAAGAGCATGTAAACATTAGCATTATGCTACAGAATGACAGAAGTTTATATTTATACACGCTTATTTGCTCATACATATCACTTTTCAAGAGCCACAAAAGGTGTAAAACGAGCAGCTCTGGAAGGAAGGGACGCCCCATCAGTTTATCCATGCCGGGCAGCGCCATTTGGCAAAGAGAGGCCTGCTCACACCTGAGCAACCAAGGATGGGCCAGACCTGCTTAGCCTCAGGGATCTCACCAGATGTTTTATCACACGAGGTAGCCACTTGCAAAAGCGCCGCGCCCGAGGCGCAACTAAGACGTCAGACGTCCCCAAGCAGTGCTTGGGACGCAAGCCCTGGAAAGCACACGTGGTACCAAGTGCGGCGCTTTGAGAGGCGCGAGCAGAGCTTGAATGGAGGCACAGCCGCTGTGCAGTACTTGTATATATGCCAACAGACTGCAGGCAAAGCGTCCCTCGTGATGAGCAAGAATTTAAAACTCGTTCTGCTGCACGCTGTCAAGCTTCTCCACGTCACCTTCGTTGTGCAGCGTCCCATAGGAGAAGCTGTTTGACTGAGGCTGTATCGCATCCATCATTTGTTTTCCTGGGGAGATAAGAAAAGCTTATTAAGACCCTACAAGAGCCACCATCACATTATTTTATTATTATTGTTATTATTTCCATTTTGCGTGGGGTGAGCTTCTGGCATGCTAGTGTTCTTTGCTGCGCACCACTTATTGCAATATTCCAGAAATTATTTCAAAAGCAGTTGTAGGCACAATTGGCAACTTGGATGAAAAATCAAGCGAAGTAATGTTATTAAAAATGGAGACAGCTGCTTCCACTTCAATTACCCGCACACACTCCATGTATTATAAGATGCCCCTGGGTACAGGGAACAGACCGCTTGCCTGCGTTCAAACTGTGGTGTGCGCACTGCGCCTGCGTACCAGGAATCTGTCCGAAGGTTATAAAAGCCACTTCCCGACTGTTCTTGTCTCTGTTTTTGGCAATCAGGAATACTCCAAGGAATGTCAAAAGAAGTCTGCAGAAAAATAACAATATATTTACTACAAGCGGATTTACAATCCCTGGGAATAAGCAAGTGTATACTAATATTAGATTGTATTACACATTCTCAGCAACCCCATCCCTGTTCATTATAGTGACCGTTGGAAGATAAGATCCCAAGTTGACTAACCAAGGCTCAAATCATTCCATTATTATAACGGAGTTGTTGAATCAAGTTAGGTTGGACTAGAAAGCAAAATCAAAAAGCATTGGTAAAGCCAATAGGTCTCACCTTGGGATCCTATTGGCTTTGCAGTGGTTTTTAGCCAGGCTTCAAAGCATGCCCAAAGAGACATGAAGTACCTGGGGCGGAAGCAACACAAGGAAGGGGAGTGGAGATTAATAGAAGCTTCACAAGGATGATGCTGGAGGGGGAATTGATATAGAGACAGTTCAGAATGGAGCCCTAGGTAGGGGGAGCAAACAGTCGGAAAATAGCAACGCCGAGCTGGCACGGAGAAGTGCACATATAAGCAAGCAAAGTGGGGCCCTGGGGGAGACCCACCCAGATGAGAGAGAGGAACACCAGAGCACAGTGGAGGGGCGATAGAAGTATACAAACTCAAAAGCTGGAAAACACATGCAGTCTTGTGGAGTGCTTAATCAAAAAGAAAAATGTACTTCCTGATAAGTGAACAGCGGAAAGGCACAAGTAAAATGTCTATGCTTCAGGGGAGGGACAAACACAAGAAGAGGAAGGAAAGCCCACACATGCTAACGAATAAAGAAGCAAGCAAACGTGTGATAATGAAGCCAACCTATGGTAAACAATGGGCAGGCTCTAAGCCCACTGTAAGTTAACAATATGTCTTGCACCAGACAGCTCATGCGTTGTTTAATAGATAAGATCTAAAAAAATACAGGGCAAAGCATGGGCGCCCAAACCTCTGTGGTAGAAATTTGAGGGGTTTCTTCTTTTAATAACATTTTGGAAACACTTGAGGCAGAGTGCTATTCCAGCACAATTTTCCAATTCATTTGGGTAAAAAAGACACGTTTAGACACAATTCTGAGGTGGAACAATGAAATATTCAAATACGTCAAGGTCTGCCTGAGTGCACAGGCTCATAGGGTTCCTCTAGTGTAAAATGAAATCTGTTTCAGTAAACATTTTAGGTCATAAACAATGCACTAGTTTCAGAGCAAATTAATATTTGTGGCACAGGAGAAGAAATGTCTACCATTTCTGAAGATGCTTGTGTTCCTCTCAGTGGCGGTTTCTTCTTGAGGGCGAGGCAGCGTCCCTCCCCCCCGCCCACTGCGAGCCACACAGGCAAAAATAAAATGGCAATGAAAAGATTAATTACCATTTTACCTTTACCTGCACAGTGTGCAATACAGCAGCACCAGCCCAAAGACATTCTGGGCGTGTCCTCTGCTGCTGATTGGCAGCAGAGGACTGAAGCAGGGCTGACTGGATGCTCCAAATTCTGCATGTCACTTTGGCTAGCTATTTTGTGCCAGCCAAAGTGACTTGCGCACTTTGAAGCTCTCCAATCAACAGTCTTAAAACAGCTGGGTGGAGACCAAGCACGGGTCTCCAGGGCCTAATGGAGCGCCCAGCCAGCCAGCTCCATCCAATACAGGCACTTCTCTCATGCTGGTTAAGAGTATGAGAGCAGTATCTGGATTGTTTAGGGGAGCTCTTCTGTTGGAGAGCAGAAGAACACAGAAGATGCGCAGTCCGTGGTAAGCGCCATTTTTTTAATTGTATTTCAAATGTGTAATGCATGTAAATGTGTAATGCATGCAAGTGTAGTGGTTCTGTTTTGAAGTTAGTGTTATACTTTTATTTGGGGTTTTGGACAGAGGGGTGGTTTACTTTGAGGGTTTTGGAGGGAGGTTTTTTTTTTTTTTTAGGAAGTGGTGGGTCACTTCACTCGCCCCACCACTTACAAAGAGTACCAGCCCCCCTGGTTTTTGTGCAGATGGGATGCAACCTTGCTGTTTGGGGGGCACTTGGTCCCTGGAAGTAGTGCCACAGTTAACCAAAATGATGGTATTGAATACTTTCAGTCCATCATTATCGATTGTCTTGATCAGATGTCTTAGGTTGGATGGCATGCCCAGACGTGAGTCCTGGCCTGTAGCACATGACTCAAGCTACACGCCACTGATAAGAATTGACAAGGCCATAACATGGATGATGTCACTTGTGTTCCCATACAGAGTGGACGCGTATGGTTAGTCCTGCCTGTAGTGCCACTGTGACAAAAAAACATACAACTGGGATACGGGTTAGAGTAATTTCCAGCTTTTGAGTTTAAGGTAATTAAAGCAATGCATTCCTTACGCTGGTTTGCTGATTTATTCTGGGGTGCCAGTAATAATGTGGTTTTTAAAGGGGTAGCCTAGGTAGCTTCTGCTGAATTACAGCCGGACAGGAAATATCACAATGGGTCAGAAATGCTCGCGAATGAACAAGGCTCACAAATGTTGTACAAAATTCCTGCTCTGGAGCAGGTTTTTATTATTCACCACAGACTGCAGATACCAGAGTTACTGATTATTTTTCAGATACCGTGACGTTCCAAAACATTTTAACGTCATAATTTATGAATCTGAAGTAGGGCACAGAATAGTGGGCCAGGGCTTGAACACAAGGCACTCCAATGTAACAGCTTATCCCCCGGCTACCGAAAGCAAGTTCGTAAAAACTATTAAGGAGACACCTCTAAACTGTTACATCGGGTTTATTTGGTACGCAATAGGATGCTGGTTTTATTTAGAATTCATTTTGAATTCCACTGTTATTTAGCCAACAAGTATTTTGCAATAATCTCGTTTCTTCAGAATTTAAAGCCATGCCCTGAAGACACATTACAAATGTATAAAGTGCCTTGCAAATCACAAATAAATACACAATAATAATAAACTATTCTTAACAGCAGTTTTACCATTTCTGTGTCCTGTACAACAACAAGTTTGACCTGGACCCAGCTTAATTGCCCTTAAAATAAACACAGAGCTAGACAGATGCATGGAGCCGAAACACAGGACCAAAGACCTTCATCGTAGTTGAAGAAGGCGCGCACGTGACGCTGAGGGATTCGAAGCGCCGTCCTCACAGAGAGGGAGCGGGGCTCAGGTGTGGAGATTATTTTGCAGACTGAAGGGCTCCAAGTCACCGTGAGTGACAGTCACGCTATTAATAGGAGCTGAAATATTGATACCTGCCACAAGAGAGGTGTAACTTATTCCTGCATTGACATTTTGTAGGACACAACACGAGGACAGCGGCATTCCCAACGGAGCAGTGGCGGCTGCAGCCGTGACCTTTCACAGAGTACAGGAATAAACGCAGCAATCACCCCACAGGAGTGGTGAAGCGACGCGCGTACCTGTAACCACCTCGCTGGTAATTGCGGCGAGGAGCAACAACGAAAGGGCAGAAAAATACATTTTGAGGAACGAGCTGGGGGACTGGCAGTGTGATGGCTGCAGTTTCTACAGGAGTGAAGGGAGGCGGGGGCAGGGTACAAGACAAGATGGCACCGCATGCAGCCCCGCAGCACGGTAATACGGGGCTGCATCCGCACGCCGGATCAGTGCATTTGCCACACAAGTCTTTGCAGCTGTAAATCCATGGGGATGGTGAAGGAAAAAGAAAGATATTCAGCCACCTGTTTACAACAGGCAAGAGGGCCCCTACAAATGTGCAGCCACATTCTGAGTGATCGGGGTCCTGATTCACAGATGGGACCTCGAGATGCGGGTGGGGGGCAGGTGCAAGTGCGGGTGCTGACCTCGCATTTTCAAGCCGGCCGCCATGCGTTACTGAGCTGCAACATGCCCCGCTGGCCTGTGACGCACTGGCTCTCATGAGTCCCGTTGGTGTGGTGACGTGGACCGGAGAAGACGGACGTAAATACTCCATCTTACTGTTCAAAGTCTATTAAAGAGCAACTGAAAACCTAAGGAGAAGTCCTCTGTAATTCCAGCAGCCCTGACAGCGTGTGAGTTTTAGTGAAGTCTCTTGTCTGTTTAAAATAGTGAGGCATCAGGGAGAATCTGAAAGGCTTCTGGGGCCTCGTTTGCGAAGGCCTTTTGCAGTCGCAAACCCTGCAGACAGGGCCGGCCTTGGGTAGCGCCCTGTGCGACAATGTTTGTTGGTGCCCCCCAATGACCACTTCCGCCATGGGTTCCCTCACTACCACAATTTAACAGTGCCCCTCAAGTCTCCATAGCCACTCTCAGATGCATTTAATTTGTTTTATAGCAACACTCATACCAGTGAAGGGTGACAGAGCATTTTACAATGCACACACAGGGACAATCAATTATAGGTGTGTATATCAGTGTATAAGAAATGTTACATAAAACGGGACTACAAGCTGTGGAAGTCGCATGTCATCCATACTGATAGGCTGTATAATTTAAAAGTGCTTGGTGCTAAGAGGCACAAACTCAGAATTTAAAATGTGACACCGTGGTTAGGGGTTCTCTTTAATAATAATAATTGCTTCCCATCCAAATGAATCCTTTTTTGCAAAATTAGGATAATAAACGACAGGAAAAATCATAGCGCTCTAATCTATACCTTGCAGTATGCATGCAGTTCTTTAATGACAGTAGCTTACTGTTCCTCATTAGGATCTTAATTTATGAACTGCAAGTGACAAAAGGACCTCTCTGGCAAAATCAGTAAGCTATTGACCTATCTGCATTATTTGTACTTTGTGATCTGCATGGTACGCATTCTTTGCAGCAGGCATATTAACTCTCTGTGCTGCCTTTAAATGCCCACTAGAGAAAACTCCACTCTCTTTCCAGGCAGAACATTAATCACCAGAGTTATTTTGGCAAATTTATTGTCCTCTGAAAATTGCTGGAGGCAGGGAACGCTGTAGCAGGTACTTTAAAACCATAATACACCTGCAAACATGGCGCTCCCACCCGATGTCCCACCGCCCTAGAGCTGGCTCTGCTTGAAGATCATGATCTTAAATCACAGGGATTTTAGCCGAAAAAGTGCTTTTAGCTAAATACTATTTTTTTCCGACTCGTAAAAGAGATTTTGCAACTAAAAATAGGAATGGGCATTAAAGGGCCATTGCCTACTTGGGATCCACATTCAGATATATCAGTGGTTTGTGACCAGATTTGTGGTTGCAAGTTATTAAAAAAATAACACACCCTGAGCTGAGGTGGTATCTGATTCCCAAAGCGGAATCTGTCTTTGTGGGAAGGCTTCCCCTTTGAGGATTGTGCCAGGTGGCCTTGGGAGGAAGGGGGGTGGGGGCGGAATTGGGAGTATGCAGTGGTCCAGTGGACGCCTACCTGCTTTTTAGGAGTACTGCACGCTCCACCATGCGTATTTCAAGATAGGAAACATGTTTATTAAAGCAGCACCTCTCCTTTTAATGGACATGGTCTGCTTTTAAAAAATGTTTCCCAAATGCAGGGAGGGTGGTCTGCTGTTTGTTGCATGTCTCCATCCCTTCATTTGGAGCCATTCACGGGAGCTCATAAAATACAACCTTCCTGATTAATATTCATAAGGCAGCTCATTTTGCAACCTGCTGCAAATGGAAAATTTGCGATGCAAGTTACATTCCTGTTAATAAACCAGTTGGTGTGCTATTTGCGCATGAACTGCAAAGATCGGTTGTACTTTAGCTCATTTGGGGGCCTTTGCACCTGCTGTCATTTCCTCTTTCTATTTTTCACATCACTTTATTAAATAACAGAGCAAAAACATGACATCAAACTTATGATTAAAATATTGTTCACCAGTGAAATTGCATGCACTGGATAGGATTACAATAAAAAATAATTAATGTTAAATGAGGGTATAAAATCTTCCCAGTACTTAAGAGAACAAACAGCAAAAAAGAGATAATGTTCAAAAAGCACTGATTATCGATTACACAGAGTGAAAAGACAAAACGAGTACGAGATATTTTGGAGTTTAGATGCAGTTACAATGCAATCTATGTTACCTCAAAAGACTACAGTTGATGGACCATTATTAAACCTAAAAACTAGGGTTGTCCAAAGATGTAAAGATTTTCTCTCATTAACATCTTATAATTCTCACAAATATAATCCATCATATGCAGGGGTTTCTGCATGGATGTTTACAAGTTAAAACCAGGACTTTTCACCAGCTCCCCCACCTTGAGTTGATGCTAGAAACAAAATGATGACCAACATCCTCCATTTTCAAATTTGTGAATAAAACGGTGTTAAAGCTAATTATTGAGAAAATGGTCCACCCATGTCAGCACAATCTAGCACTTGCAAGAAGTTGAGAGTAAGGTCCGAAACTCCCAAATAAGTATTGTCAGTTTGTGAGGAACAACTGTGTGAGTGCCTAGAAATGGTTGCGAACTATGAGTAATCCATGAATTGGCAACCATGTGAAACAAGGGCTTGTGTAATAAAATTGTGTACCCACTACTAAAAACCAAAGAAAATTCCCTGATGTTGCTAGTTGTGCAACTATAATGACAGCATGCACCGCTCAAGACCTCACATGCAAGATTACAAATGGCATCACAAATTATATTATCAATGGCATCACCAATGGCACCATTATTGAAATCACTGATACATAAAATAATCACGTTACAGAAAGATAAATTTTTACTAAAATACAACTGTTTGGGGATACAGTAATGTAACAGAAGATGTGACTGACTACGTCGAGTGTGAAGTGATGTGCAGCACATTTGGGGTAAGCATGGTTCATGAATTTCAATGTTTTTTAGCTCTCCCTTAAGACAGCTTAAGTTGTATGGTGTCAAAAAACTACTATCTAAAATGCAATAATACATTGAGAGGGTATTGGGTCTGTCGTTTGCTCTTTTATGGATAGTTTTATTGTCTATCTCATTTAGCTGCTCCTGATCTGTTTGCTTCCTTCTCTGTTCTTGTTTTTGTCTCCTCCCTGGAGAATATCTTCTTTACCATAGTTTTGATTAGATGAGTTGTATCCTACCACTGCTGACACCAGGGATCTATATTTTGATTTGTTTCGTAGCTCTCTATGGGAGTGCATTGCTTTCTTGTTTCTCTTTCTCTACCCACTGTCCAAGCAGTACCCCCTCTTACTGGTCTTTTGCTCTGACACCCATCCCCATGTTCAATTTCTTTTTTATGCTATATTATATATTTTCTTTGTAACTGATTGAGCGAGGGCTCAGGAGCTGCACTTTGCTTCTTGGCCACTCACTTCCCCATTCATCCATTGCTCCCCACTCACCCACTCCTCCAGACCCTTCAAGGTTCCTGCCTACACTTTTTTTACATGTTAATTATTATTCAATGGCCTGACAGCTGCACATTTGGTGCTTGCTAATTTTGGTTTGCGCAGCATCACATTCACACTTTTGTTTTCTTCAATTTACCATTCTAAAATGGCTGTTGACCATCTTAGAACATTACATTACACTTAAAAAAGTCTATAACCACTGCTGGGGTACCATGATGCATGAGCACACATCAGTGGCCATCTTTGATTTTTTTTTTTTCCTTATTAGAAGAACCATTCCACAATGGCCATCCATGCATGCACCGTGAAGTGTTGGTTGTCATTTTGGAGAGCTTTTTCTCATAAAGAAAAGCATTTCCAAACTATCTGCTGGTACATCATGATGCATGCACACTTGTATGAATACATCATAACCATCTTGGAATGGATGTATTGACTTAAGTGAATCATTTTGTAGCTGAAACTACATAGGTTGAAAGAACTCAGATAATAATTTGTTCCTTCTGCTGATTATCATGAGGACAAAAGGAATGGGTGTTAATACCTCTTGATTGATGGATAGTCACACCTGTGGAATACTCTTTGATCTGGACTGGGCCAAAAAAAACATAAGAATTCTAAGAGCTTTAAAAAGGATCCAGTAGAAATGTGAACTTCTGACGCACACCATTAGTTTCAGGCCTGATGCGTGAGGTATCTTCTCCATCCCAAGCCTTGTTAGACAATCATACAGAAGTGTCATCTTTTGAAATTATTGTCTAAATCAATTATAGCCTATGGAACCTGTGATATAGCGGACAGGATATCGGTCACATTTGTGGCAGAGTAACCCCTCCGCTAAACTCTAGCACTTAGCCATGAAGTAGTCATGTACTGAAAGGAGACATCTTTAGAATTCCAAACTGATCATTGAAATCTGGAGTTTTTGCGAAAACTTCAATGCAAGAATGGCCGCAAAGCAACTTGGGCATTTTTCTTTTGTGCAGGTGATTTTACTATAAATTAAAGCCCTAGTTCAAAGAATGTGTTTGTAGATGCTGTTTCATTGTTATCTTGAGTTATCATATACTAAGCTCATCTCAAAGTGTTATTGAAATAGTTAAGTCTTGGCCAAAGTCAAGATGCTGGATCCAAAGAAATTATAGAACTTCATTTAAATACTCCTCTGGTTCAACAGCATGAATTTTATTTTACCAACAGGTTATTTCTGTTGCACCTTAGGGATAACATTATGATGCTACGAAAATGTATCAACTATTCCTGGTCACAAAGGACTTAAGACTACTTTAGATTTAGTTTTACAATCTTTTTGGTTGCCAACTAGTCATTCTGATGCCCAAGAATATGCGTGTGTTTGTCTTTTTTGTGCCCAGCATAAATCCTTATGTTATACGTTTCCTACTATGGTAATAGGAGAGCATATTAGGACCACAGAACTTCGGAATGTCTATCCTCACAATGAGAAACTGTTGGCCCAATTCCTGGCTAATTCACTGTGCCTCATCTAAAACCCCAAACTAACTGGGGAGGAAGGTGATTCTGGCAACCTCAACATGACTATCTGACACCCGAGGGAATCCGTGGGAAAAGATCTTACCCTTTTGTTTGATTACTAATGCATGCCCAGGCGAGACACAAAGTGGATGCAAGATGAGTTTTTAATAGATTTATTGAAACAATCGCAATCTAGCATATAGTGAATGAGCTGCAATAACTAGGCAGCTGGATCAGAACAAAATAATCAGCATTATAGAAAAATAAACAGTTCAACCATGGTACATGTGGTTATAGATGTTCTAGGGCTTCCTACCTAACCCTAAGACTATACTCAATAGCATATCAGGTGCACCCTTGGCCTGGCCTGATCTAAGGGATGAGCCCCAGCGGTGTAGATGGTAATCCTCTCTCGGAGCTCATAGATTAGCGCCATGCCCTTTGCTTCCTTGGGGTCAGCGCACAGCTTAAATAAATAACTCACTCTGAGTTGGAAGCAGAACTCTGATGCAGAGCTGTGTGTATAAGTTAGAAGCTGTCTGCAGAATGGGCAACATAAACTAGGACACATTGTGTACAGTGTTTTTAGCCTTGGAGAGAGAGTTTGATTATTTGTCAGGCAGAGGCTAACTAAACAAGCATCTCATTCTGTATATTCCTAGAATAAAATCAAGCTGATAAAAGTTTGTAAAAGGTCCTCAGTAAGAAAGCCATGCTCAAAGCAATGCCGCTAAAAATATGGAAATGTAAAATATAAAAAGAACCTAAAAATAGGGGAATCAACTCGGGTCCAAGAGGTCCTCATAACACTTACATTCAAATGTTAGCTAAAATGCATACATTCCAAGCAGTTTGGATATTTGCAGTCAGCACCAAAGACTCCTGGACCTTGGCATGTGATTTCTAAAGTATTTTATAACAGAGATTCCAGCTTCAAAAGGAAGTGTGATAATGGTGACAGGAGACACCTTTTCAAAGATGGCTCATGTCTCCTCTGTCAAAATTACCAAGACCTAAAGAAATGTCCCAGTATTTTGGGTGATATTTAATGTCTTTGTGGATTGACTCATACTATCATTTCTGATTGTGGTACATACCTTTCATGTTTTTTGGAGAGCTTTGTGCAAAGTTTTGAATTTTGAAGAGTCAAATAGGCATAGAGCAGTAACTAATCCCCCATGGTGCTATTGTAATGCAACTTGACAACTGGGTGTTCTGTTTATCAACTGCCCTATAGTGCCAGCAAAGTTTCACATTTCTCCATAAGCAAGGATTTCACCTAAGAGTTTTTCCATCTTTTCCTTGAATAGATCCATTGTTTCCAGCAGCTACTGATTATTTGAATTAGTTACAGAAATATAGAGACTGTTTCTGTAAGCGTATACTGTTCTAAAGTCAAGATAAAGGACTAAATTGATGAATTAATATCAAATTAAGCTTCTTTTGCTCCTGAAGAGAAAGTTTGGCTGACTTCTTGTCAGGAAATACTGGACAGATGCCTCACATATTTCCTAGATGAAAGATTGGCGCTTGCCGGTTGGGGTATACAGATATTGGAGGGTCACAGCAGTATTACCAGACGTTGGTGACAGGGACATGGTGAGAAGATTACCAGCTATTAGTTGGTGGGGCACAATGAGAGGCTTAAGAGCACTTAGTGGCTGGGAAAAATGACAGCAAGGTGATGGAAGTGATTTTCTGAGTCTCAGT
Organism: Pleurodeles waltl; assembly: GCF_031143425.1. Taxonomy (NCBI): domain Eukaryota; kingdom Metazoa; phylum Chordata; class Amphibia; order Caudata; family Salamandridae; genus Pleurodeles; species Pleurodeles waltl. Next base: position 870,367,744 of record NC_090439.1, read on the forward strand.
GACTTGGGCATTTAGGGATGAGAATGCTCTGAAAAGTTCCAGACCAAGTGAACTAAACACAGGTGCCTGGAAACGTAGGACCCGTTGTTTGGCTACTTGGTCACTGTGTTTGATCACTTGTTGCACTCCCTGTGCTTCTGTTGTGCTTTTCCTGAGCTCTTGGCAGGATTAGACTGGTTTTACAGAGGTACTTTATGAACTATTTGACACAGCTACTATTGCTCTACAAGCTGTTTCTTATTTCAAGTTCAACACCATAGATTAATCGTTTCCCCAGGCAGATTGACTGAATCTTGAGGCTACTCAGCGCATTTCTCTATGGAGGGGACAGTAAAAGCTCGGTAGCTGGGACAGTTAATTATTATACATGTGATTTTTTGGTTTTCACTTATGACTTATAAATTGTATTTTCTCCATACAGTATTACCTTGATTTTGAGAATAAGAGGGACTGTCCGTTCATTCTGTCCACTATCACCTTTCTACTTCCCCTACCCCTATCCACTATAACCTCTTTGCTTTCCCTACCCACTATAACTTTTCTCACGTTTTCCCCTTATGCAAAACCAAGTTAGTGTTTGATCACTGACAGGGTATTAGTTGATGGATTAACAGCTGGAATCCATCTTTGCTACCCTTTTCTGTTTACTGACACTCCTTTTTTACTGTCCTTGTCTTGACAGTTAACTTCAGGAAACATTTTTAGTCCATTTGTGTGCCTAGGAACTAGACTTAGTATTAGGTTGTGCTTAATAAACACATAAAATAAATCACTCATCAGATCAAACCTCTGGGCTTTCGGTTGAAGTTGCTTTGCACTTGGAAGGTTCATTCTGTCTTTCAATCAACCAAAATGAAGTCATACGATTCCAGTAATTTTCGTTGGCTTCCTTCTGAACCTCTACCAGCTATGGTACAAGGAAAACCAGAATAAGAGGTTCAAGAAATTTGTTTTTCCCAGATTCCAAGAAGTTCTGAGGTTGGATTAAATTTCAGATGTACTGGAATGATAATCATTCTCGTGGGCATTCTTGTGAAGGTGTTTTTTAAATTCACACTCCCTTGTTAGTTCTTAGCTTCTTTCCATGACAGGTGAGCTTTAGGAATGGGGCTTACTGTTACGCCTGTGTAGTGAGAGCAGTACCGAGAGCTCACCAAAGAATTAATCATTTCAGCCGATGAAGGAGTACTCTATGCATCATCCAGCAGTGAACTGATGGAAGTCACCTGTAGAACATGACAGGGTTGGATTGGTCTGGATTCTCCGTGCAGAACATAAAGGGCAGTGGGGGAGATGCAGAATTCAGTGCAGAGCAAAAAATGTCAAGTTTGGGCTTCATCTTCCTTTGCCAAACAAGTGGAATGACTCTCAGGAAAGTGGCATGGTCAAACATTATAAACATCCTTTTTCAAGGCAGTGGCCTATCCAAAATATCACAAACATTGATAGCGAAATTGTACAATCAATACTTACTGATAAGGAAATTAATACTGTCCACAGATGCTGATACATAGCAAATAAGCTCCATTTGTAATAGGGAGCTGCACAATTCAAACAGAATTAATGAAGACAATCAAGTAACGCCATCAGTGTAATGCGGAAGGACAGGTGTCGTCACCACCGCCGCACTGCACAGGAGAAATCCTATACCGAAAACATCAGAAAGTAATGTCTCAACTTTCAGCTAGGGAAGATGAATTCACCCTGAAGCTCAAATCTGAAATGTCACTCATCATGGATAACAAGGTGCATTCCTTGCTGGAAGAAAAGAGGTACTTGGTAAACACAAATTCATAAGAGCCAAAGGATCCCCTAGTAAACAGGAGTCTATTATGGCAGAAGGGCAGAAGGGCGCAGCTGGTTGCAGCCACTTTTGGTCACAGGCCCTTTAATAGGTCAGGAGGTTGAATATTCATGAATGGAGCCAAGACACACATTGTATCAGTATAAGATGGAACCAGTCCAACGTATAAGCATTTCTAAAGAAGAGACAATGCCTGCAGAGGGCAACCTCAATCCTGAATCATCTGCTCTAACTCGGCCCCCTTTTCACTTAGTTTGAAGTGGCCAGGCACGTTCTGACAAGAAACTTCACCCAGATGATTTGTTACATAATTTTTGTTTCATTCATGAAGAATAAAATTCAGTTCATGTTTTTATTTTGTTTACTGATTTTACCTTTAGACAATATAACAATTACAATGGCTTTCTGTATTTTTCCCTGTTGTGGCAGTGTCTGAGTGCAACTAACATACATTTTTCACCTGAAGTCCAAAATAAGAGATCTGGGAATCTCATATTTTGTTGTGCTTGTGGTCGCAGCCACGTGCCTGGTACACTTCGTTTCCCATCATTGCTCATATACTCATTCCCCCCAGCCATTCCTTCATTAGTGGGGCACCTGACAGCAGGCAATACTTCTGATTTTGCCACCAAACAACTCAACCCGATTAATGTACCGGCCCCAAGTGTGTGTCCCACCGCCTCCATTATTATCAAGTTTCAGTGGCATGTCCATGAGAATGTGTAGGACCTCACATAGTGTGTATATCATTCTAGACTAGTATTTTTGGATCGCTGGACAGGACCAAGTACCACACATTTCCAATCTCTGTTTGCATCTTTAACAGATCAGGGATGCAATCTTTCCCATTTTCCTAAACTGTGGTGGTGTGTAGTAAATTCTGTGGATGAGGTTACGTTTAACCAGCATTGCAAGCTTATGGGCTGCCATACTTGCCTCTTTCCAGTCATTCATACGCCTTATATCTGCCTCAAAGACGTATTTAACTTTGATTCATCTTCAGTGTAGAGAAGTCAATATATATTCCAAAAAAGATGTCAATATCACATTTAACTCGAGATTGATCGTATGTTTGAATTTTGCTTTATTCCAGTTATTTTGCCAATAAGTATTTACCAATGTATATTGCACTTGTTTTAATGTATGTCATATTTCTCATTCCATCAAAGGCCAGTCATCTAGACTCAGGAGGTGTACCAAAGAGCCCCGCAGCCCCCGTGGTCCAGGTGGGGTGCCAGAATTCACCATCTAAAGAGGACAATCGTTGTGTACAATGGATTGAAAAAGAACAGCTCAGGGAAGACAATTTTCTACAGAGCCACAAGTATAACAAGCATTTGCAATGCAATGGGTCTCGCGTTTGCTCATGTTAGAGCTGATAGCGTTGTAAACTCCTAACCCGACTTTTCACCTATCGGCAAAAGTGCATTTATGTACGTAACCCGAAAAAGTGCAATTAACTATGTAAAGCGCTCGACTTCTGCCAAGCGAAATCACGCTAGTAAATTAGAGAAAAAGTAGTCCACAAGCCGGACAGAAAACTGCGAGCCTCGCATGTTTTCTGTACTTGGTCGATGCGCTCGAGGAGGGCTAGCCACCGGAAAAGGCATGACATATGCATGCCTTCGACTAATGAAAGCAAGCAGATTTTATTAGGCAAGCCCACGAACCAATGAAAAACACTGACGTGACGTCGACAGGGCTCCGAGCCCTTTTCTAAACACTAAAGCATCTCGCTGCGATACGCATGCGCGAGCGCATGCAACGCAGACTCGACCCTAAAAAGCCCTTGAAACATTGTTACTTTTTTTTTATAACCAAATTTTTATTTTATTTAGAGCGAGATTCGTCACAAAGCAGGAATGATAGAACAAAACGTACAATCTTGCCCCCTGTCACCCAAAAGTCTGACCTGCACATAACAAAAAACTTTTACAATCATGTCAACATTTCATGTCTTATAGCAAGATGTTCAAGATATTACATTTCCACTTCCACAGGGAGTCACTGTCCATTTGGACCAGATTCTAGTATGTCTCTGCGGGCAGCCTCACGCCACATATACAGGTCTCTCCATTTGGGCCCACCAGTCCACCCCCTGCCGCCACCTCAAGAGCACCGAAGGACTACCCGCCATCCACTGCCCTGCAGTGTCACATTTGGCGACCAGAAGAGTGCTACCCAGCAAAATTCTATCCACCCGGGAACTCCCTACCCCCTCCATCACCCCCAGAAGGACCATCAGTTCCAAAGTCAGTCTCACAACCATGGAGAACTCCGCCAATACCTGCTTCAATATTGCACAATGAGTTGGCAGGAGCACACCATATGAAAGAAATCTGCTGGTGATTGGGGGCAGCGCCCACATTGGGATGTGGACCAGAGACCAGCTTGGTGCATTCTATTTGTAGTTAAGTACGTGCAATGCAGATAATATAGCTGTACCAATCACAGTTTGGCTGAGATTGCAATTATGCGCGGTGCTATTAGTGCATCCCGCCAGTCTTCATCATCCATTGATCCCACCGACTCTCCCACAGGGACCTAAGTGACTGGAAGGTCTCAGAGACATTTAGTACGATTGAGCAATATATTTGGGAGACTCCCCCCTTACCCAGTGCCCCCATCACCACCTTGGCATCCATAGTACAAAATGCAGGTATAACAGGAGACTCAGGTATGTGTGATCTCAGTGCATGCCTTAATTGTAAGTATTTATGGAACTGTATACTAGAGAGTGTGTATCCCTGCTGGAGTTCCTGAAAGGACTGCATGTGGTTGCCAGACCACACATCGGCAAGCATGGTGATGCCCTACAGGGCACTCACCCCCCCGCAACCAGGTACCTCGCCACAATGGGATTTGTTGTGTTAGCTTATTCCACCACCCGGTGTGACGCTATGGCTCCCGCCATCCAATGAAAACCATCCTTGTTAACTCTGGGATGTTCCGAGACACCGGGCTGCCATACAGAAGGTCCATAATGCGGGAGAACCCCATTGTTGTGGGTTTTAGGCGATAAGCTGGATCAGCCCAACCACCCCAGTAAAACAAGCATTAATCACAAGAGCTTAGGATGCAAAATAATAGAACTGTAGATTAGACATGCCTAACCTTGCTCATATGTGCTTCGTCTACATGTAGCCCAACTAAAACGTCGCCTCCCATTTTGCCACAGGAAGGCATTAGCCAGTGCATCCATCTCCCTGAACCAATGAGATGGTATTTGTATTGGAAGGTTTTGAAGGAGATAGACAAATGCAGTACCAGCATCTTAAACAAAGCAATGCACCCCAGGACATTACGGGGCAACGAGTTCCATTTCTTTAAGTCTGACTTGTCTCTGCGGATGAGCGGGTAACGTTAAGTGCCCATATCATGGATGGTTCAAGCACAATTTTAATTCTCAGGTAGGTAAAGCTGAGCCGCCATATGGGCAAGTCGGATTGCCAATCAATTACGTCCCGAGTCCCAGTCAAAGGAACTAAGAGAGATTTTTTAGGATTTATAAGGAACCCAGAAGCCTCTGTGAAAAGATGCAGGTGACACAGACAGCAGGACCACTCTCTATAGCAGCACATTTTCCGCATATAAAGTGATACAATCTTCCTCACCCTGAGGCCAACTCCAGCCTGTCAGCAATGGATCTTCACGGATCATGCTCCAAGGGCTCTATGGCCAAGCCAAAGAGAAGAAGGGATAGCAAACATCCCTGCCTTGTTTCCCTACAAATAGGAAAGGCCTCCGTTAACCAGCACCCTAGCCATGGGGCACTGATAGAGTATATGTAAAATACGCTGAAATTTGTGGCAAATCCCCTCTAGCGAGTACCTGTCTCAGATATCCCTAGTCCATGGTACTGAATGGCTTCTCGAAGTCTATCAACACTGAGGCCAAAGAAGTAGGAAGAAAATGCCAGTTTGCCAGTGCAATGTGTAAACGTTTGAGACAGTGCCTAGTACTGTGAGTCGGCATGAAGCTGCACTGGTCAGGGTGGATCAAATAACCCAGGACCCTCCGCAGGGGGTTCGCCAAGACAGTGGCTTATATTTTTAGTTCCCTGTTGATCAGAGATATCGGCCTTTAATCTGCCATGATACTGATGGAGGTTGTGTTTTTGGCAGGACTACTATGGTGGCCTGGTCTAGGCTGTCTGGAAAGGTGCCAACTTCCATCGCCTCTTCATAGAGGCCATGCAGCCACAGAGCCAGGAGATCTCTGAACTTAGAGTAGAACTTGTGAGGGAACCCATCTGGGCCCTGGGTTTTCACCAAAATGGCATCACCTATCTCATCTAATGAAATGGGCTGATCCAATGCCCGGCGTTCCTGTTCCAGGAGACTGGGCATAGATATCTCATTTAAAAGCGGCTCCTCGCTCTCCACCAAGGGCCTAGGGGGCGCAGTATAGAGCATGGCACAGTATCGCACAAATGAGTCCATTATGACAGCAGAAGTAGCCTGCAGCATTCCTGTCTCATCAACCACCTCGGGCACCACCCTTCCTGCCAAGTGGTTGGTAGCCAGCCAGTACAACAACTTTCTGTTTTCATCTCCCCAGCCATAGATCCTCGCTTGCGATACATGTCATATTTGTTTCGCTGCCTCTAGTGACTGGGCCCGAATTTCTTCCCGCACAAGGTTTAGAGCGCATTGCAGCTCACTCCGGCCCTCCTGGGCCACGAGCCTCTCCAACTGAAGTGCACAGGTCTCAAAGCGGGCAATGTGGGCTTGCTGGGTTCTCTCCTGTTTCCTCTGTTTTTGGCAGGACCACTATGGTGGCCTAGTCTGGGCTGTCCGTAAAGGTGCCAACTTCCATCGCCTCCTCATAGAGGCCATGCAGCAACGGAGCCAGGAGATCTCTGAACTTAGAGTATAAATTGGTAGGGTACCCATCTGGGCCCTGGGTTTTTTCAGGTTTTAACACCAAAATGGCATCACCTATCTCCTCTAATGAAATGGGCTGATCCGATGCCTGGCGTTCCTGTTGCAGGAGACTGGGCATAAATATCTCATTTAAAAGCAGCTCCTCGCTCTCCACCAAGGGCCTAGGGGCCGCAGTATAGAGCATGGCATGGTATCGCACAAATGAGTCCATTATGACAGCTGAAGTAGCCTGCAGCATTCCTGTCTTGTCAACCACATCCGGCACCACCCTTCTTGCCAAGGGGTTGATAGCCAGTACAGCAGCTTTCTGTCGCCATATTTGCTTTGCTGCCTCTAGTGACTGGGCCTGCATTTCCTCCTGCACAAGGTTTAGAGCGCATTCCAGTCCACTCTGGCCCTCCCGGGCCACGAGCCTCTACAAATGAAGTACACAGGTCTCTAAATGGGCTATGTGGGCTTGCTGGGTTCTCTCCTGTTTCCAGAGGAGAGCTTTGGCGTGACCACGGATCGTGAATTTCCCGGAATCCCAGTTTTGCCTCTGTTCACACTGTCCCTTTCATTAATCTCAAAGTATTGTTCGATCTCCTTACGTATCTTCTTAACATATTCCGCATTTTGTAGGAGCCAGGTGTTAAGGCGCCACATGGGGTGCTGTGTCGGGAGAGTATATCCAACATTCAGGAGAACTGGGGCATGGTCTGATATGCCCCGGGCAAGTATTTGGACCTTTGTGAACGAGGAGAGGTCAGTGGCCGGCATGAAGATCATATCAATGCGGGCATGCATATGATGTGCTGCAGAGGTATGGGCATATTGCCTGAAGCTGGTGTTCCAAGTCCGCCACACCTCACAGAGGCCCAGGTTAGACATCCACTTACGCAAGGAAGCAGACTGTTGATATCGGATGTCCGTGATATCCATGGCAGGATCTAAAACCGCTTTCATATTGCCCGTGATGACAGTGAGGCCAAGGGGCATCTGAGCGACCACGACCGCAAGCTCCTCAAGGAAGTGGTCAAGTGTCGTGGGAGGGCATATACACACACCAAGTTCAAGGGGTGTCCCCCCACCATACTCATCAGCGCGACATACCTGCCCTGTGGGTCTAGCCATCTTTGATGCACCACAGAGGGAAACACTGATGCATGAGTATTGTGACCCCACGGGAGCCCCTCATAAACCATGCATGATATACTCAATTGAGTCTGTAGCAGGCCAGGAAGGAACAAGACGCACTGATCAAGTGCATCTCTTGCAGAAACAAAATGGAAGGATGAAGCTTTTGCATATGTCGGAGTACTGCAGTTTGCTTGATCTTATCCAACACGCCATTTACATTCTAGGACACCACCCTACATGTGGCCATGAGAAGAGCAAGTCAGTATACTTAGCTGGCTCCAGAACCCACCTAGGGACTCCCAGGGCCATCTTAGTGTGTGCATTATCCGTGACTTGGCTTGGCAGGACACCACAGGGTGCGGATAAGTGAAGAGACCTGTGTGACATTGAAAGGAAAAGGATAACAACACTAGTGCAAGTGTGCATTCAAACACAGCCCATCTCCCCAACATCCCCACAGCCCATACTCCTGCCCGCCAACCAGCGACTGAGGAGACATGTAAAGTGGAGTAGTCGACCCCTCCGAATGGTAGGATTAAGGAACTGTTTAGTCAGCTAATATACATTGAATGGCCGTCCTGGTACAGCTTGAACTACACCAGCAATATATGGTTCAGTCCCTCCTCCTCCAGGACCACTGCTCCCCCGTCCTTCAGGTCCGGCAAATGATTTCTGTACTGCATGAGCAGTGGCACTGAGGAGCCAGAATTCGGTGAGTGGGAGTCCGGTCTAGCCCTAACCTCTCCCCCACCGGCGGGACCTGGTGCAGGATCGCTTCAGACAACCAGGCTTTCGCGACTGTGATCCACTTGCATGAGTCGTGTCTAAGGTCAAGTAAGAGGATGATCGGAAATTCCTCTGCAAGCGATGTTCCTCTGTCACCCACTCCCACGCAGATTCCAGGGTATCAAAGAAATGCGCTTTGCCAGCATGCAGCCCTTTAAGGTGAGCCAGGAACAGGAGCATGTATGTAAGTTGGAGTGCCCTTAACTTTTGTTTGACAGGCTCACCGATGTGCTTGCACCTCCCTTGATTAGTCTGGAAAAATCAAAATCCTGGAATTTTGAAAATGGAGATCAGACTGTAGGCGGGCTTCTTTCAGGATACAGTCTCGGAAGCTGAAGAAGGGAGCTATGAGAGCCCCAGGTGGCATCCGTGGGGGTGGGCCCTGGAGGATAGGGCCCTGTGTGCATGCTCCTCCGCAAACCATGGAGTCAGTCTATCTAGTGACACCCACAACTTCAACCAGGTCTCAAAGAAGTCCACTGCCTGTTACCCCTCAACCTCTTCCGAAAAGCCAACGAACCTCAAGTTATTGCACTTTGAGTGGTTTTCCACATCCTCCGCTCATTGCTGAAGCTAATGGGTACTAGTGAGCAGGCTATGACTTTTGTTTTCATCTCCACGGCTTCATCCTCCACTGCCGATACATGATTTTCTGCGTCCGTTATACAGGTTGTGGCAATCTTCAGGTCTTGGCGGAGCAAGGTCATGTCTACTCGCATTTCCCAATCTTATTCTCTACAGCAGTTTGAGAGGTGTGGATTGCCTGCAGGATCCTGTCTGTGTCCCCCACTCCAGATGCAGAGGCTTCCATGCTGTCATCTCCCTGGGCCACCACAAGAGTAGTGTGTTTGTTAATGCGTGACTGGGAGGCAGATGGCCTCTGCTGTCTATCTTTCCCCATCTCAGGTCCACCCCAACTTCAGGATTGAGTGCTCTGTCGACCACCCAGCACCACATCAGCCAGGGGCTCCCGCAGCACCCAAGGCCCCGCAGCCCCAGCACCGACAAGCCCTCGGACACCTGCTGTTTTCAAGCCATACATGGCACAGAGGTAAACCAGGCCCACACTGCCCAAACAGTATCTCACTCTCTTACTTTTGGGGAGCAGATCGCCTGGATGCCCTCCTCCACCTCAGTGGACACTGCCCTGAGGGCTGCAGAAAGCTCACGGGCCACGTTTTACTACAACTAGTTCTCCACAGCCCCACTCGCACTTTGGCAAGGCACCCACGCTCACATGCAGGCTGGCAACAGGCCCTCCGATCACTTATGTAGATCTCCTCATACACCAATTGAATAGTTTGCTCAGTTCCTTGCTACTGTCTCTTATCCGGTGCTGTCACTCTCCTTCTCCAGCACCTTTCGGACCTTGCGATTTCAGGGCCCCCGATCCACCGGCAGCTCTAGATCTGGGCCCCCACTCTTGTCTGCAGGGCCTCCATGCGTCTTCCTTTCAGGGCCTTGTCTCCCCCACTGTCCATCACTACCCGATCCGGCAAGGCTCAACTTGGCGACTCAGAGCTCCCGGGCGGACTGGCATCTAGGAACCGCCTCGCACCTCCGCAACTCCTCCAGCGTTTTCTATGGGGGGGATGGGCCCGCTGAGGGAGGTAGACCACAGTAGTGCAAGGCCCTGCCCTCTACCATGCACCGGCCCACCGTGCTGCTCCAGACTGGGAACCACAGCACACCACTCCAGGCTTCGCTCCCCCCTCCTGCTCCTCACCGGAGGAAGCGAGCGTCTCTCCCTGGGATCCTCGGCCCGACATGCCCTCTTTTCTCCAGTGCGCGGCCGCATGTCCCAGCAGCCCACCTCACACCGCAGGCCCCGCTCTGTAAACTCGACCCGGATGGTGTCCTCCTGGGGGTCGCAGGGCACCTCGGGCTGGAAAGTCCCTCCAGTAACCGTTACCTGGCTCAGCACCTAGGCATAATGATCGACCCCAGAACTCCGCAGCCAGCCACCTCTGCCATCTGCACAGGTGAGTTCAGGCCTGCGATATCACAGGCCACTACCGGCCCTTCAGGAGCAACACAGAGTCTCTCATTAAGGCGCCCCACTCAGGAGAAGGGCAGACACCAGCCAGGGTGCTTGTAAGGGCTGAATATAGACGAGGATGGTGACAGATGACAGAGCAGTCCGGAGCATTCTTAGAGTGCAACTGTCATCTTGACGCCCCAAGCCACGCCTCCCACATTATACATTTAATGTTGTTACAGTGCAACCTCTTCTTCAGTGTAACAAACATCACCTAAATTGAAGGATGCCAAACGGGGTCATCATTCAACTAGTCCCTGGATTCAGGCTGTGGGGCCCTGTGTTGACTTGGGACACAAGTAGTCCTGGATGCCCCTGTCCCCTTTATCTTGCCTGTTGGCAGGGGACTTGCCAGAGGTGGGATCAGACCCAGTACTTCATGTAACAAAAGTGCACTGTACCCATCTATTGCTATTTTCCTTTCTGCCTCATTTGTATGTCTAGGGCCACTGGCCAAAAGGCTGCACAAAAATGGGGAAACCAGAGGCCCACAGAAGGCCTCTGTTATGCCTTCCCTAGGCTCAAGAAGAGGGACTGGAAGAGTCTCATATATCACAGTGTCAATGAGAGCCGATGACCCTGGTTGACCTCCTGAATTTGGGCCAAATTCTGCAAATTATACCCCAACCAGCTCAAAGAGAGAGCCACTTTCAAGACAGATTTGAGCTGTCTGTAGTTGAAATACCTATTGTGGAGAATGTAAAAAATGCACAGTGGGATTTAGGTCAGTCAGTTCCTTATCATTGGCTGTTTTTCTTGTCAATCGTACTTGCTTATTATTCGACAGCTTTCTTTCCTCATCTTGTGCTTATCCTTCACCTGGAGCATAGCTTCTTTACCATCTTTCTCACTGGATGAATTGTATCCTTCCAAAGCTCCACATCAGGTAATGACATTTTTCTTTTTCTCTGAGCACTCGATAGGGCTGCATCTGTTTTTGGCCTCTCGCTGCCCATGTGCTGTTCCACTCTCACATCTCTTCCAGCCACACTTTGTGTTACCCCCACTCGATTCCTAGCTGATCCCTAAAAGCGCAGCAACATGCATATTTTTGTGAGTGTTTGAGTAAAAAGCTGAATTTATCAGGTTTGTTTGGTTTTATCTCTGTGTTCTCAAAATGCTTTATCAAAGCCCAGGCCGTCAGCCACAAAGAATTGAAGGCGCTGGGGTAGCAGCAGATTGCTGCACTCCATCAATAGAGGAGATATCTCTTCTTCAAAGGGCTCATAAATTGTTTCTCTGGGCTGCTGCAGACTAGGACCATCAGCTGGCCTGAGAATTTGCTCCAGTTCAGAGTGGTGCGGAAAATAAAACAGGGGTGGTAAGCTTCTTCTTTTAAAGTCTGACACTTAAGTATCTGCTACTAGTCTTTTCTGTTCTTTTTTTAAGCTGGATCACGTGCATCAAGCCATTTAAATTCTGTCCAGTTTCCTGCATGAAAGTTATTTAAAAAAATAAACCACACAATTTATAAAGATTGAAAAAATTGAAATTCAATATTTAATTCCGAGATATTTCTTACAATTAGTTTCTTTTGTTTTTTTTAAACAATATTTGAAAAATAAAAATTGGCAAAGCCAATAGCTTGTCACTTTGATTATAAAGGCGAGAACTATTGGCTTTGACAGTGTTTTTGTATGGCCGCGGGGTGTTTATTTACTATTTGTAGCTTGTTTAGCTATAAGTCATTCACAAGTTTTGATCTGTTATGCTTACATGTTGTGCACACTGTGTCAATGTGGTAGCTTGCATAGCAACGTAAGCTGTCTCATATGCAAGCAGATTCACCTCTAGGTTTTCCCCGTTTTGCCAAATAGGGGGACAAAGGTTCAGGGATACAGGGGTGTGCAAGACTGCATAACTTGGTTAATGGGGGAGCTGGGATTTAAACAGAGGTGGCCTGGGCCCTATAAATACTAGGGAACACCACATGCATAGGACCGTATTTCTTTACTAGTGCACTGCATCACGGGCCTGATGTATAAAGCAATTTTACAGTCAAAAAGGTCAAATTTCCGCCTTTGTGACTGTAAAATGGCTCTTTTAAATGTGCAAAATCCAAAATGTGTTACAGAATCACAATTTGGGCGTCAGACAAAATACAGACTTGGTATATCGAAGGTTTGTGTATAGGGCCTCCCTTCCAAATACTGATTCCTTAACTTCAGCATTAATGTTTTGCATTCGAAATCTGGTCACAAAACATTAATATGTTACCATCAAATCCAAATTAGTGATAACTATACGGAAACAAGAAGGAGTCCCCTTTGTGAATGTGGACAAAACCCTTTTTTGGGCGCAAGCGTGGCCTCCCCTGAAGCTACGCCTCTGGATATGCATGGGAAACATTACATACTTACTTTTTTTAACTGGAGAATATTGTGCTACAGACCAATATTATTGGTTTGCAGCATTCCTATGACTGTTAAAGCGTTTTTATTTACGATCACTTGATCACTCTTACTTAGCACAAAGGCGAAGGTATGGTCCTATACATAATTTTTCACCTGTTCATAATAAATAAACACGATAATTTGTTCAACAGTGCGTTTTCATGACACTTTTTGTTTATTCAGAAGAGTGGCATTCCCCTGCTAAATTTGATTATTTTAAAAACTGGATCCTTGTCGTAGCAGCAAAACGTAAGGGATGCTCATCGGGATACTGTTCACCTTCTTTCCTGTGGCTGCCTTTGCCACCTCTGAGGCCTGGGGTCGCAAAGGAAGTGCCAAGTTTAGCAGAAAGAAAGCCAGGGGTCGCAGCTGCGACCCCTAAAATGATGTCCATGTAAGGTTTAATGCTTGGGTTTGATATTACTGATTGTTGGGATACATATCAAGGCAGCAGACACTTCTGTAGAGTAATACAGTATGTCGTGCCCTCACCCGTGCCTTTATGTACACCAAAACGAAAAGTTTTAGGAAGAGGACGTCACCGTGTCAAGACTGAAGATGGTGGTCGGCGCAATAAGGCACATTATAATGCGCAGGTAGTATACATAACTCCGGGACCATTCCTTTGCATCTGCCACACATCCTGTGGAGCATCAGTCATAAACCCAAGAGTAGCGGCTACAAAACATGTACCTGCTCTGGAGTGGCAAAACACCTTGAGTTATCCCTGCATAACCCCACCGGAAATATAACTGTGGCCTGGGCTTCCGGGCCATCATTGTACATTAAATCATAAAAACACAGACGAGGCAGTCTGAAATGCCCAGGTGCCTAATAAGGACTGTGACACAGTAAGAAGATGACAGACATTTTAGATGACAACTTATCTGTGCATTTATATTTCCTTAATACATTTGACAATAAACACTTACCCAAACAGGAACATAAACACACTCAGGGGACCACCATCACGACATTCCTGATAAAAAATGACCCCTGAGAACAATGGACAGAGTCAAAGTTACTTACAAATCTGCAGCTATATTTTAGTCAATTGTAAATACCAGACAGTGTGAAAGTCCTCATTTCACGCCCTCGAGCAAGCATTAGTAAGTATAATCAGCTGTAATGACATATGGGTGGCAGATTTATAGGGTCAACTAATCAGGCCACTTTTGAGTCTACAGAAAAAAATCATGTTTTTCGTTCTTACTGTGAAAAGTGCCAAGTGACATCACTATGGATCTGAGTTCATCAGTTTTCAAAGTGCAGGTTAATACTTTCAGTAATTTTTGCTTTTATAGGCTATTTTAATAAAGTATGCTCAAAAGCATGATTAATTATAAAACAGTGGTGTTAAATGAGCCAGACCTGTAGACCCATTCAGCAATAACACTTTGAGATAGTTTAAACCTAGTACCTCTATAAATTCAATCAGCACAACTGAATGGGTGCTAGTGTCCTGGTTTGTCATTTATGTGCCGCCTAAGACATGATCAATGAAACATAGTGCATTCAAGCACAAGAGCCCATGGGCCTACAATCAAACAAAGGAGTTTTCAGGATGAATGTCTGCACACTGAGCAAGACCTATCTGCCTCTGACACTTCAAAAGTTAACCTGTTCCCACCCTTGTGTGTAGTTTGTATTTTCTTGAAGGCACCAGTGCAGTCAAGTAACATTTCGGGACAATATATAGCGAGTTTAACATTCCTATTTAAAAAAATATATACCACAGCAAACAGTCAAGTAAAAAGGAATGTACTTAGCAAAACGCATACAAAGTAGATTTTAGAAGAAACTCTGTCAACAAAAACTAAAACTGGAAAAAGGTGAGGAAGGGGGTGTTTTAAATTTGGCCTAGCTGCATTGCTGATTTGAAAGGGGGGGTCATATACATTTATGCCTAAAGAACTGAAGTAACACAGTGAAAACACATATTTGAGGAAAAATGCCTGAGTGATTGTTCAAGTATTCCAAAAAGTCTCATCTACTGAAGGCGTTTTATGTATGCATTAGAAAACAGCAGTCAAAAAGTGACTTTAGAAAGTGTTTATTCCTAGAAAATGTATTCAGATAACATCAATTTAGGATTCCACATCGACAAAAGACAAGATAGAACTCGCTGAAAGGCATAAACACTTCAAAGAACTGTATATGCAAGTGTTATGCACAGGGGAGACAAAGGATGTTGATTCTGGTAATAAACATCTCAAATCCATGACACTGCTGTTAAGTTGATAGCTCCAGTCACTTTCGAGAAGGTTTATATCTCAGTTTTTGAGCAATAGTAAATCCCAAAGGCAGAAAGGCGTATGCTAAATAATATAAGAACAATTCTCAAAAAATAACCACACACTGTTGCCCAAAGTGTTGTGGAAGGGTGTGTGGAAGGTCAAAGCGGAAGGAGAGGCACAAGATACTTTTTCATATGGAGGTCAGACTTTGTATCTCCTGTCCTCTTCTGTTTCTCTTGTAAACACTGACATGAAGATCATCTCCAAGATGTTATTTGATATCTAACTTAATATACTTAGCAATCCACAGGTATTTATTCTAGGTAGAAAGCCACTTTTGCTCATCTTAGTGACCATATGTTAGGTGAAGTAATTGAAATTTTCTCTTGCCAGTGTCTCTGGGCAACTATGACTAAATGTGGCTTACTAAGGGAATATATTGTATGAACGTGCCATGTCAGAAGACTTGCTAGAATTACAATTAATCAAACCTTTTTCCCAAAACTTCCAATGTCTATACGAAACTAGGTATTTATTTCAAAATACTCTTTAGATTTGAAAGGGACAGGCCAGGCAGATGTAAGAGAACTGTGCTGTAGCCAGCTGTTCACATAATGTTCTTGGTCCTTTGGTGGTATCCATTTCCATACATTACATATACTATGGACGTAGATGATTACAGAACTGAGGTATGAATAAGCTGCATCCATGGATCTGAATCTAGGTAATATCATTTTTGTACTCTAGCATTCATGTTATTTAGCAACACTAGCTAGAATAACAACCTTCCTAACACTGTCTTATAAAGAAAGCCCATGGATAAGGGCAACTGAAGCACAAAAATAAGTTGCCTATTTGAAATGCTTAAAGCTGGTTTGATTTTTAGGTTCGTGATGAGGGGGCTAAAATAAAGTTAAGGTACGTATCCTCACACAATTTAAAGTTTCCTGGTTCCCTTAGGCAGAAGGTTAAGTGCGATCCTAGATGTGTAATCACTGATGGGACACCTAGAACACAGACACCCTGACATTCAATGGAATAACAGGATATACGACTTACTGGACACCTAGAACACCCTCAACCCAGAATTCCACGCCATCACAGGATGGACTGACAGGACTCCAGACCCCAGATGACTGGCAGGACAGTTAGCACACCAAGGAATCTCATGGCACCTTAGGATGGATGACTGGCGGGATGGATGGATGACTGGCGGGACACTTAGCACACCCTAACATTCTATGGCATCACAGGATGAATAATTCACAGGACACCTAGAATACCCACACACACTGGCATACCATGGAATCAAAGGATGGATGACTAATGGGACACCTAGAACACCCACGGCCTGGCATTCCATGGCATCACAAGATGGATTATTGACAGGGCATCTAGGATACCCACACCCTGAGATTCAAATGAATTACAGGTGATGTAGTCAAAAATGTAGTAGTGTACCATGTGTCACAAAAAATCATCAAAGTGTGCCAATTTCTGCCTTATGTTAATCAAAGCACTAATGATTTGAATGTAGAAATTTCACTGACACTCCTTTATTAATGTGCATTCTTTTGCACTGTAAAGTTCAACATAGGTGGTATTTGAATTAAACCAAATGTTAGAAGGATTAAACTGATATTATGATGTTATTTAAATTTTAGACTAACAGAATGCATTGAAACAATACTGAATTTTTAATGATCAATGATTTAAAATGGGTGCAAAAATGAAAGAATTGTGCTTCCCCGTTATAACTAATGAAATGTATTAACAAAGTTATCCCGTTTAAAGTGAATGTAACACTCATCTTTATGAAGTATTATTTAATGTACAATTCACAAGTTGCATATTAAATGTGTTATATTAAAGCTGATTAATTGAATGTATTGCTGTAATTATCTTGTGTTAGCTTAAGTGCGGCCTGCTAAACTTATATTTCGTGACAGTGTAGGAAATGCTGGTTCATTCTTTAATGTGAATTTTCTTTCATACCTCGTTCCCAACAGAAAACTAGCTTTTGGTAATAAGCCCCTATTGTTTAGAAATAGGGAGAAAGTGTAATTGTGTCCATGAAAATGGAGCATCTTGAATAGATGGACTAACAAATTGTACAAATGTTTCAACTTCATGTGGAGCTTTATTGGTGGAAGAGGTTCCCATGACAGACCTGGGAATTGAAATTGATGTTACAAATTTGAGTTGTGTGATCGATTTCTATTGGAAGATGCCCTTCAATGTAAATTGGACTGTCAACTTTGGTAAATCAGAATGTCGTGTGAACTTTGATATACCAATGACCAGTTGGACTTTGATCAGAGAAGGTTTCCAGTTGTTTTGTGACCAAATGCTTTGCTGATGAAGAACGGCATATGCCGTGCCCATTGGAGGGATATCTTCTTCTATACTTTGCCCCTTCGAGATGCCCTGCTGTGACTTAGAGATTTTCCCCTACCACTTGTAGAAGACTCCTGATTGAGCCTCTGACATGCTGGCGCTTTCTCTTTTTACCTATCTTTTGTCAACCTTGCTAGTACCTTGCAGTCCGAGATGATCTTTTTCCAAATTATTTTTGCCTTTTTTGTGGTCTTTGCCTTTTACCCGCATGTGTTCCGCCCCACACGGTTTTCACTGATTTGGCTAACTGTAGGACTTACCCTGTGCCCAACTAAATTATGACTCTGCTAATTTGAATTGATTCATGATTGCTAATGTTGAGCAATGTTTAATTTCTGTTACACAGATATTTCTATTGATGATATGTATTGTTCTTCTTGAATGTTTAGTTTTGTTAATACTATTTCGCTCACATTTATTTTGTCGTCTTGGGCAACCCTTGGTGATTATGTATCTTTATAACCTGGCCTTGCAAATTGTCTAAATTACTTTGAGCTTGAGTTTATAATACATTCTTTATCTTTATTTTTGGACGGAGTTTTCCTTCCATGGCCACACTGGTCATGGTGTGTAACGTGTGTATTGAATTGTCCTAGTGGTTCTACCACACCCTGTCACAGGGTCCAAAGATCCACAAACCTTGAGGGGCATTGATTCCTACAAAGGATGGAAATGCTCCAGCACAGGAAACATGACCGACAAACACCGTCACCCCAGCCTTCCACGTAATCACAGGGTAGGTGGCAGGAAGGAAATTGCAGGAACTTAAAGCTCTGCGGTTCTGCTACATGAGAAAAAATAATTTTTAAACATCTTTTTATCTACCCTAGTGCAAAACACTGAGAATATGATTCTAACAACCTATATTTATCAAAAAGAATATCAACATTTAGATAATACGCCATGTGATGAAGAAAAGGACATCATTGAGAATATTTAACGATGAACATGATTAAAAAGAACATGAAACAAGGAAATGGAGGTTGAGTGGCAATTTGTATGAATGTTATTGTTTATTTGAGTTTATATTATAGCACCAACATGGCACCAGGGAAAGTTTTACACATGGCTTTAAAAAGTAGCAAAGAAACACTTGCTAGTGTTGCAGTGGGATGGCATTTGTACCTTGCAGATTGCTGGAGCAAACTTAAGTACAAGCTGCACTAGAGTGGATGGATCTTTAGTCTGAAACTGAGGATTAACATCAACAAATCAACAAAACATCAATAACTGTGAAGCAAATAAAGCCCCACAATGAAGACAGTGGGCAGTATATATGCAAACCACGAAGGTTTAATCAGCAGATTAGCAAAGTTACAAACTCAAATCCTTTAAGATTATCAAAAATAGATGGTCAACCATGTGACAATCTCGATTATATACTTCAAAACAATTCGAATTTCGCAAATATAATGTGATATGCTAAAAGTTATCATACAGCAACATCAATAGCATTCTGTTTCATTGCAGGGACGATTCCCTAATATGCTAGGTCAAAGGAAATCTGGAAATTTAGTGAGAGAAGTCAAGTAGGAGGTGTTGGCAATTAAAGTCCCTAAAAGACAGAATAAATATATTCAGTCAGTGAGAATGGATTTGCTCAGGAGTTTAACTCTTTAAGCAGGAACAGAGAAGAGTCCAGTGTCAAGAGAGTGGAAATGGTCACCTGAATTTAACTAGTTATTCAGTCATGGGAGACACAGGCATAAAGAGTCCTGATAGGTCCAGCCCTATCCTATGCAAAATGAAATGTGGGACACTGGCACCCATACTGTCTTACTTCATGAAGAGAGAATTCAGTTCCTTGAAGAGAAAATTCGCTGATATGCTAGACTAAAAAAACTGAATATTTAGTGAGAGAAGTCAAGCAGGAAGTCTCAGCAAGTAAAGCCTCTAAATGGCAGAATCAACAGATTTAGTCAGGCAAATGAGAATGGATATGCTCAGGAGTTTAACTCTTTAAGCAGAGAAGTGTCTAGTCTCAGGGGAGTGAAAAGGGGCATCTGAACCTAACCAGCTCAGGAATACACATATCTTGTAATAAGATAATACATCGTAGTCAGCCTGGCATTGATGCAGGTTTGGAGATTCACCCATGAAACACACATAGATAAACCTTCACACAGAAGCTTTAAACTAGAGAGTACATTTTAAATGAAAGTTGGGAATTACAGCTTATCCCCTGTAACAGAGAAAGAAAGAAATACACAACCACCAAAGGACACTTCCTTGGTCTAAAGTTTAAACCATTCATCTGAGTCCTACATTTACTGTGTTCAATTTTTCACTTTATACATAAGTGCATATGAGTGACCGAGAGTCACTACTAGCAAATAAAGTCAATAGGTTTTGTTGTGAACATGTCCATTATAATCGATTGCAGAATATGACGTGGTGTAGATGGGCAACAACTGAGAGAATCAGAACTGTCTTCCTTGACATGAGTCTCAGGCAGGGTTGTAGCCACCAGGAGACCCATAGAGGCCAGGCATCCCCATAAAAATGCTTGGCCCTCTAAATGTGACTGCCGGCATGTCAGAGGTTGCTTTCAGAATGAAAGCTTGCTCTGTCAGGCTGTGGGACTGGTGAGGTAATCCCACCGGCAGCAGTCCTTGTAAAGAGGATGTGACGTAATGGCCAGAGCGGCCGACTTTGGATCTGGAGAACTAGATCTGAATCTTGGCATCAGCTCCAAAGCCTATGATTCTGTGCAAATCACTTAATCTCCATGACCGTGCAAAAAATAAATGTGACCTCTATGTAATGTAACAGATGTTCATATGAAGCGCCCCAATACTTTTGGGTTGAGTATGGCCTATATGAAACGGGGCCTCACTTTTACACAGATGCTTTTTACTCTTACAGGGGATTTAGGAAAGAAAAACTGATTGTGGTGAAATGACTTGCCACAGAGGCGTGTCAATATTTTTTCATAGGCAAAGCAGCAAAATTGTGGCATTGTCATGGTTTCGCACAGGGTAGAAAGAAGAGGATTTCCCCTGGGCCCTAACAACAACGCCCCAAGCCAAACAGGAACAACATTTAACCTCAGTCTGCAGCACCTCTTGAAACGACATCAGCACAAGACACACTGGCCATGAATCAAGCTGAATCTCTGGTCAGTTTCCGATTCCTTTTATCATGCCCATTGTCTGTGTTGGAAGCCGCATTAGTTTAATGAATGAACAGTCACCCTCAACCTAGAACGCCTGTTGCTGGTGTATGGGGGGTTGAGCAGGGTGGGACTGGCCTGTTGGGCAATTTACCAGTAGCAGAAGGGCTGGTCTGACAGGTGAGTGGGTTGGCTGCTTGTGGGCCTTTTTTATGGTCTGGAGGGCTGTTTCTACAGTTGACTTCCCTCAAAATACCACAACCATTGCCTGCAGCTAGTATAAGTACATGCAGTCTTCCATATCTTGCAAAGCATTCATAAAGCGTATCTCCGAAAGTTCAAAATTGCCCCAAATTGTAAGGGCGGAGTTTTCAAGCTATCTAATTCACTAATGGGAGCAACATATATTTTTTGGTGCTGAGAAGGGAGACAGTGATCCTATGACTGTGGCCTCAAAACTGTTAAAAGAGAAAAGCAAGTCTTAGGAAGCAAGTGCATGAGGAAGGGAATAACATTCTAATGACAAAATTGGTGGGTGAGATAGGTTTCCAGTCCCTCTATGTCCCCTCAGAAGGGTTGCTGAGACAAAACCACTCAGCATTTTTTTTCTCTTTGAAGACGGAATCTTACATACTCAGTCTTAGAAAAAAGTGTTTGTCAAAAATGCTCATTCCAATAGCTTATCATAGTAGAAAAATTCAGGCTTGTATGTCTCTACAGGTATGCAGAACTACAGAGTTTATGGAGTTGGGGTATGGTATTAGTGAACCCAATGACAATATAACTTTTAATATTTTTCTGAGGGCAGCATTAAGGCCCAAATTTAAGGATGGCCTTGCACCATCAAATGCCACATTAGCATCATTTTTCTGATGCTAATATGGCGTTAGCTTGCCAAAAACGCTGCACCATATCTACAAAGTGGTGCAATGCTTGTATTGCACCACTTTGTGGCCCTTTGCACCACATTATGCATGCATCATGTATGAGGTATGCAAAGGGGGCCTTCCGGTTCAAGGAGGCACGCAAAAACAGGGCAATGAAATCTACAAGATTTTCACTGTGCCATTTTGGTGTTATTTTTAACACCTGCTGAAAGCAGGCATTAAAGTGACGCACCCATTGGAATCAATGGGCCTCCTTGCACTTTGCTCCACCAGAGTTAAAAGCTGTAGCGCTGGTGGAGCAAAGTGCCACAATAGCGTCAAAAATGTTTACACTATCATTCCTAATACCGCCATGGTGCGCTGTATCGTAAATACGGCACACATATGGTGGTGGTGTTAGGGGGGCGCAGGAGTGTGTAAGAAAAGTGGTACTTCACAATGTGAAGCACCACTTTTCTTAAATCTGGGCCTAAGAGTGGATGGAGACATTCAAGGCAAGGGATTGCATTTCTGCGTGGGGGACGGGGCAGCAATGTTAACTGCAGGAAATACAGAGTTTGACCTGGTATCAGCACTAGGCCGAACTAAGGGCAGTGTCACGCCTGTATACACTATTGTAGTGATATAGTCCTTCATACCCTTAGAAGGGTGTCAAAGTTTGTGTATGTTTGGGCCTGCATATGTGTCCACTGATATGTATGCTGGTGATGGAGTGTGTGTGTGTATCTCTGTGTGTGAATGGGAAGAGGGCAGGATGTCGTTCAATACCCGACCTAAGACAGGCATATACTACCAGTTTTGTTGAGTCTTTAATTTTTAAGGCAAAGCCTTTAGTTTTGCTTTCAACACCTTGAAAAAATCCTCCAGTTCAATGTGAGTAATTGGAGAAAATACATTTCCATGACTTCTTTGGTACATATCCATCTCAAACATGTTGGTATGTATGGCCATTTGTCCACTTTCACAGCTGTCACTGCCCACCTTGCTGGCATGCCTATTTATTGGATGAAGGAGTAATTAAGTCACATGAAACTTCTGTCTGGGGATGATGCCCAGAATCCCCCAGTGCCCAGCCTGTCATTTAAGACTTGCAAGGTGGAGGGGGTATGGAGACTTGCAAGGTGGAGGGGTTATGCAGGAACGTGCTAACCAGACTTTGATCTCCTCAGCTGCTATGTTCCCTTTCATGAATCAAGAAGAAATCTGCCTTGCAATGTGATTTGCATGCATGAGAACAGAATAAGGTTTGATGGCAAAGCATGAGAGATAAATGGTAGTAGCTCTTTAATTTGAGCTGTTTGCCAGGAATTCTTTGCAGAGCACAAGGGCAAAATGGAGGTGCTTGAATCATGATAAGGACAACACTGAGGTGCTTGAATAATAGTATCAATGCCTGTGCTATGCCTCAGTAGTTGTATATTTCCACAAAAAAATTAACCACCACAACAGCACCGCTAATTGTGAGTGATCTCAAGTTGACCCATGAAATCAAGTAACATAATAATTAGATTGTTTCACTGAATCCTGGTTCTAGTAGATTGACGTTTAGTATATATTTAGGAATACAAATACCAGAATGCAAAGGAAAACAGGAATAGAAAAGCTACTACACTAAACAAAGAACAACATTTAATTCAACATTGCAGAATGTGGAGTTCTGCAGATTCTGAAAAAATGGCAGATGCTGCAATGTATTGGTGCTTATGTTAAAGCCTAGTTGGTAATCAGTAGGGCACTGTACATTGTACAATTGTGCACTGTATTTTGTACAACACCGGCAGTAGGCAGAGTTGAGAGTGACTTGTAAAGAAAATATTTGGGCCCTGACATTTATTTTTGAAACTGTAAGTTTCACTTGGAGTTCATCAGCCTCAAGAATTACAGAACTCACAAGAAGAACACTATTTTGCCTGCTCGAACTGTAGAAGGATTTACAACTATTCCTGTCAACCAGCTTCTACATATCATACATGCAGCACACACAGACTTCAACAAATAGAACAACGCAAAGCACATCACATATGTTGCACAAAGACAGATTACTGACACAAATACTGAAAAGCGAGTATTGTGATTGTTTACACACCAACGAAGCCCTACTGTCAGAAAGGAATCTATTTTAACGAGGTCTGTACCAATCCTGACCCTCAGCTTCAACAGGTCATCGAGAATGTCACTCTCACCATGTCCTGCGGCGCATACAGTGGCTAAGGCTTCTTTAAAATTGATACGTGTAGTCAACTTCCAATAATGATACATGCAATAATTAAATCAGCAGTGGTGTAAGGAAAATTGCTCTCCTCACCCAAACAAAGTGGCCATCAAAGCACTAGGGGCCAGATGTAGCAAATAAAATATTTGCGAGTTGCAAAGTGCGAGTCCATGCGACTCGCAATTTGCAACTCGTAAATTGGTATGCAGTACGGTGTCTCAGACACCGACTGCGACTCGCTATGGGGTCGCAATGACCCACCTCATGAATATTCATGAGGTGGGTCGCAAATTGCGGCCCCATAGCGAGTCAAGGCACTCGCAAACATGGAGGCCTGCTGTAGTCAGCAGACCTCCGTGTTCGTGACTGCTTTAAATAAAGCAGTTTTTTTTTTTTAAGTGTAGCCCGTTTTCCTTAAAGGAAAACGAGCTGCACTTAAAAAAAAAAAAAAAACCTTTAGTTTCGGTATTTTTTCAGGGCAGGGAGTGGTCCCCTGGACCACTCCCTGCCCTGAAAAAATAATATGGGGTCCAGTCACAAAGGGGAAGGGGTCCCATGGGGACCCCTTCCCGTTTGCGAGTGGGTTATGGAATTGCATCCCACTGCGAGTCGCAAATAGGAAGGGAACACCCCTTCCTATTTGCGAGTCGGAAATGCATTTTGCGAGTCGGTCCCGACTCGCAAAATGCATTTCTGCATAGGAAACTCACATTTGCGACTCGCAAACGGCCATTTTTGCCGTTTGCGATTCGCAAATCGTTTCCTACATCTGGCCCCAAATTCTTTCATGGGTGCCTTTTAAGAGTAATTGGCTTTCTAGAAAATTGAATTGGACGTTGGTCTAGGGCGGTAAAATGCACTATTTGACCCACATGAAGAAAGCAATCACGCTTGCTAAAGTATTTTGAACATAGTCCATGCAGTAGTGGAAATGGGCGGCACCAGTGGTAGACATGAGATGCACTTGACATGGAAGTGGGTGGCCTCCTATGAAAGATTTTGGGCACCTGCACTTATTTATTTATATTTTACAAATTAAGCACTGCTCCAATCCATTGTGAAATAAACTTCAAACTTTTTCCTTAATTTTCAAATGATTAGTGAAACTGGTCCTGCAATCCTATCCACAAAAATCAGTCTGATGTTGGGATAATCATAATGCTGCAACCATCATTTAAGTTATTTATTAATGAAGTGCTTGTTTTACTTTACAATTCTCTCTTTTTGAGATGGGTCTCCTTCTTCACAAAATGCTACATCACATCTTGTTTTTTCAAGTGATACTTCTTAACACACTTTACCATTCCTGATTCACTTTATATATATCACTAAATGGCTCGTCCATCTAAACTCCAGCCCTCAAGACTCTTTGATCCCCTTGGTGCTTTGAACTGGACCTAGGACAGGATAAGTAGTTTATAAGCAAACAATGCCATAATGTGAGACAGTAAGGGCCTCATTACGGGTTTGGTGGTCAGATCCCCAGACCACCATGTTCGTGGTCCTAAAAAGACCACCATGTTGGTGGTCTCTCAGACTGCCGTATTACAAGTCATACAGGCAGGACCGCCGACCACCAACCAAAAAAGGCAGACTAGCAGCAGCGCAGAGGCCTGGAAATAGGTGTCCAACCTCCAGCCCCAACAGCACAATCACAAGACTGGTGGTGGCCCTCCCAGTGTGCCATTGCACCTCCTTCCATGGGAGAAGGTGATCTTGGCCATCCTTGATCCTGAGGGCTTGACAGGAACACCTGGTGGAAGGGGAGACTGGTAAGTGCTAACACAAAGAAAATCCCAAAATTGCTATGCCATGCATGCCCATAATTCACCTTGTGCCACTTTTACTGTTACTCCACTCATCAGCCCAGTATTCATCTATCCAAATACCCCTGTTTAGCAAATCTCAATTGAAATGTACTCATCTTTGGGGATAACATTTACATATGATGTATAGTACAGGGAGTTACATAACATCTCCCAGGAGGCCCTGTTATTGTCATGTAAACAATCAGCCCAGTGTTTCCTTCACTAAATACCTTTTCTTTTAACTCCCAATTGAAGTGTACTCACCTTGGGGGATAAGATATGTCATGTGTGTGAAGTACAGGGACTGACATAACTACAACTCCCAGCAGGAGTTTCAGCAACTCCAAACACCAGGACAGCGGTCACTTGTCCAAAGACCACCGTCTGACAACTCACAATTTAGGTTTACTCAGCTGGTAGGATACCAATTGTCAAATGTGGGAAGTAGAGAGAGTGCCATAACTACTAAGGCCAGGAAGGCCAGGAAGGCCCTGTGACTATAAAACTAACCACCAGCCCAGTTTTCTCTTGTCTAAATACCATTGTTTGTGAACTCTCAATTAAAGTGTACTCACCTGGGAGGATACCATTTGTATAGTGTGTGTAGTAAAGGGTGTGACATGACTGCAACTCCAAGGAGGCACTGTTACTGTTACTCAAACCACCAGCACAGTGTTTCCTCCTCCAAATAACATTGTTTGCGTACTCTCAATTGAAGTGCAATCATCATCGAGGATACCATTTGTATAGTAGTAGAGGGAGTGACCTGACTGCAACTTACAGGAGGCAAAGTTTCACTAACTCAAAGCACCAGACTTGTGTTTAGTTCTCCTAATACCCTTCTTTATGAACTCACAAATGAAGTGTACTCACCTGTGGGGATGGCAGTAATCAAGTATATTAAGTAGAGGGAGTGACATGACTTTTAAGGCCAGGAGGTTCTGTCTCGCCTAGTCCAAACACAATCCCACTGTTCTCATGCCAAAATATCCCTGTCTTAACTTTATAATTAAGTTTACTCATCTGGGAGCATAAAATATGTATGGTGGTGGGGAAGTAGATGGAGTGATCAGAATGCAAAACACAATAGGCCCTATGTCCCTAACTCCAAACACAAAAACAATGTTCACTTGCCCAATTCCTTCAATTTATGAAATCTCAATTGAAGTTCACTCACCTGGGTGGATACCATCTGTCACATGAGTGTAGTATGGAGAATAACATGACTGCAATTACCAGGAGGCACTGTTTCAGCAGCTCTAAACACCTGTACAGTGTTAACTTGTCCAAATACCCTTTCCTGCTAACTCTCTATTGAAGTTTTCTGAGCTGGAAGGGACCAAGATACAGGTCATGCTCAACTCTGAGATGTGTCTGGCTATCTAGCTCCATCTTGACCTGCTAAGCTAAGATGAAACTATTGAGGACATGAAAGTCAATTGACCGAGTGTGCAAAACAATGATCCCAAAGACCTCAAGATGCATATCCAGAATAGTATTGGCAGCAGACACATTCACAATGCACTGCCCACATAATGACTCAAATTACATATACAACAACAACGTCCTGGGTCTGCCTGCATAACAATCAAGTAGGCCTCAAAATGGCCAAAGCCTTATCTTGCCTAGACACGGTTTGGCCTGCACTGGTGGCAAGATGGCATTCTCAGGCCATGACCATCCTCCCAAAGGGTAATGATCTGCACATTTCAGCAGCTGCTTGACTTAAACAGAATTGGCATGCTTCACAAATGTCAGGTCAATACAACCAATAGCGTGGGTTCCTGTCACAATAGGATAACCTGGAAATCAACTACGTACAAGGGCTTTGTGAAATGTCCCTGTAAACTTTTGGAGGTAGATGTCACAATACAACCAGTTGCATGTTTCACATGAAAAGGCCAAGCTGCCAGTGGCCGCACAGATCCCACAGAAGAGTCTACCACTACCCCCCCATGGATGAGCCCTCAGGGCCTCTTCAACATCCAAGGGACTAATTGTGTCTACTGATGCACTCAGAGTATGCCATTGTAAGGGGTGCCAGACATTAGTGGTGATTACACTGAGGCTTGCTGATTCATTGTGTTGTGGATTTTGAGGACATCTCTCTCTGACACACTGCAGTTGATGTCTACAGTGTCCATTTCCATGCTACAAGTGTGGCCTATCTGAGCAACATTTATACTACCTCCACTACTCTATTGGGACAAATGTCACTTGGTGAAGTGTGCATTGTTGATATGTTTCCAGTGTGACATGGGTACTTCCATGTCACCTTCTCAAGGTGATTGTACTTTTGTCTAGGGTTGGGCAGAGCACACAGAGTTGTACTCCATGGAATTCAGCGGAATTAGTAAAATACTCTCTGAATTCTGCGGAATTCTGTGTCTGGCGTAGTGCCGCCTGCCTGGCCAACTATGTGCCTGATCTCAGAAGTGCTAAGCATGGTTAGACGTCCCAACCCTGCTTAGCGCTTTTGAGATCGGGTGCAAGTAAGTACGTGCACACTTCCCTTCACCAACTGCACATTGCTCACCTGGTCTCCAGCTCTCCCTGCTGGCCTCCGCAGTCCCCACTGTACCCCCGGGACTCTGGGGAGACAGATTCTCTCCATGGAGCTCTCAGTGCATGTTTCTTTTTTTCCAAGCACAGGCCCCTGCGCCGTCACATATGCAAATGATGTTCAGGACCAGTGCCCCTGGGGCAGTGGGCCTGGACATTATTGTATATGTTGCGCAGGGAAGGGGGGGATGTGCTTGGAAAAAAGAAAAGTCTCAATCAGAGCTCCATGGAAAATAACCTGTCTCCCTAGAGTCCCTGAGAAAGTTCTTTTCCGTGGAGTCCTGACTACAGGTTTCCTTTCTTAAAAGCCCCCCACCCCGTATGTAACAATGTTCGGGCCCAGTGCCCCCGGGACATATAGAGACACCACCCTCTGCCCCAGTTGCTGAGGACAGTAAAAGGAAGGAGGCTTGGTACCGGAGCTGGTGCCAGTGCACCTCTCAGCAGCAGCTTGCAGCAGCAGCTTGATGCTGACCCGCAGAGAGCAAAGCCAGGTAGGTTATCCACTCTCCGGTGAGCTCCACTCCACTGGTGGAGCTAGCAGAGTTTTTTGTCAAACTCTGCATCTCAGCAGAGCGTAGAGTGCAAAAAACTCTGTTAACTCCGCCAGCTGAGAGCTCACCGCCCACCCCTACTTTTGTCATCAACATGGCAGGATTTTGTATCATAATTTCTTATTGTTGGGTCATTAGGTATGTGACAAATAGATGTGTGCATGACTTTGTGCGGGATCTGTGGAACTACTATAGAATACCAACAGGTATCTGAGGTCTTCTCTGTGGGTCATAGGTGAGGGTCTGTGTCTCCTTTTTGTTGAATGTTTATTGTGATTGTGCAACTTCAGCCATGCAATTTTAGTTGTATGCGATCATGAATTTCCTGTGGGCAACTGTTGACAGTTCAGATGGCATGCATGCATATGGTATGATACATGTATGGGCCACTTAAGTGGAATTTGTTGCTGGGGTCTACTTGATATCCTAGTAATGTTTGCCAACCTGAGCTGTTATTCAAGTGTGATCATGGACATGTGATGATCCTATTTCTCTTTGTATTTGCAGCATCAGCACTGGCAAGTGAAAGAGACGGAGCACAGCCAAGTGGGGAAGCATCTGACCACAGGGCCTTGGGTCAAGACACCACCAACAAAGCGGGACCCAGTGGCCTGGAGGGTGAGGAAAGTGCCATGAGGGAGTCCGGAACATCCTCATCATCATCAAATTCTTCCTCCAGTGGACACTCTCTGGTGGTGGTGGACCCATTGGGGCATCCCCCTGTGCCATCTATCTTTATCTGCCAACCGCATTCTATCACTGCCCTCCCTGTTGCTCCCCACCCAGTTGTCTGTGCCCTCTCACCCAAGAAGGTGGGCGTCTCCTTTGCCGCAGGCATCTTCACCCCATCCCCTGTTACCCCTGTTGCCCTCCATGAGGAGGCTATTGACCTCCTGAGAAGTAGCTTCGTAGGTCAGTCAGCCATTATGAATGCCATCCAGGGACTGGCAACTCAGCTACAACAGACAAATGCGTTCCCGGAAGGAATTCATGGTCCAGTGGCTGGCCTACAGAGATCTTTTCAGGCCCTGGACTCCTCACTGACGACAGCCAGTCACCCCGCACCTTCCATCCCCCTCCACTTCCCAATCCAAATCCCCCTTACCCTATTTACCCAAAGCACACTGACAGACCAGCACGCATCAACACATAAGAGCAGCACACGCAAACACAAGCACCACAAAAAACACCAGCATGCAAGTAAACAACATCCACCCACAGACATAGCAGCAGTCACCACTTCTCCAGACAACCCCACAATACCTAGCATTACACACACAACATCCAGCATACCCACAGGCACCATACCAACAGTCAGTGACACACCCACCACACAGATCAAACCTGCAGCCACCACCCCAACAGACACACACACATCCACCACTCTATTCCCCAGCACCTCCACCTCATAAACCACCACGACACACAAATGCACTCACTCACCCACCCAACAAACATGCAAAACACAAACATACCTCTAAGAAGCACGCACCCACAACATCCACACGAACACACCACACAACCACTTCCTCGACCTCCAAATCCCGATCCCCTACTGATGACTGTCTCCGTGTCCCTAAGAATTCTTTTTTATGTGTGACATTGCCCTTTCCCCTGTACCCTCCACCTCTTGTCCCAAAACAGAGGCATGTCCCTCCCTTCCACCTCCACTGCCTCCCCTGCCCCCCTGAAGCCCACCCCTCCCAAACCCAAGACCAACCCCCTTCTCCCAAATCCGAGCCCCCTAAGGATGATCCCTGAAGTGCCTCCTTGCCCACTTGAAGTCCCTTCCTGTGGAGGTTCCATGACAGTTAGGAGTCAAGTGAGGGCACCATGAAGTGCCTGTGCATCACACTATCAACTGGCCAGAGGCCTTGGGAAATTTTAGGTTAATAAACCCAAAAAGTTGTTTTTTGGGGTATACATTTCACCTGCAATCCCTTTTCTACCTTAATGTTGTTCCTGAGTTACTTGTGTTGTCTGCCTACAGTTGTTTGCTTGCTGATCAATTTTCTGTTGTTTGCAGGATCCGCCTTTGTGGACAGTGCTGGTGTCCTTCAAGACAAGGGCGTATGTTGAGTGTATGGATATGTGGGTGTAAATACATTGGTGGTGACATGGCATTGTATGGTGTTTGTTATGGTAAGCATTTCATCTTGTGATTGTCCAGTGTGAGCATGTATGGTGTTAGACTTGTCCCCCTGATATCGATTATGTATTCACTGAATGTGTGTCAGCTTGAGCTTTGCTTGTGCAGACATGGAGTGTGTTGAATTGTGCTAGCTTTGTTTGCATTTGACTGTGCATGTGTACACTTAGCTGTGTGTTTTGCAGCTAGTTCCTGTAGAGGTATGTCCCAGGGAGTTGGAGTTGTATGTGCTTTGTTGACTTGCACTTCCACATTGTGCAGATGGGCATGACATTTGGGTCTAGTATTGTTTGTCCCAGAGATACCTGAAGGGCCAGTTCATGTGCAATAGTTGTTTTATGGGCAATTGCAAAGTGATATGTGTCCCAATGCAGCCTCCTTCCCTGGGTGTTTCTGCTTGCCCCATCCCTATTGTGCAGGTATTGTTTGCATAGTGAGCTTTGTTTATTTGTCTCTCTGACTATTAAGCATGCCATTGTCCTTCCATTGTGTTGCAATGTGTGTGATGTGTATATGTATTGCAGGGCTGTTTACTGGGAGTGTTGTTTGTGTTCCATGCCACATCCATACAAGTGTGTTGAAAGTGACAAAAGTCCATGGCATGCGAGGAATGTGAATGTGTGAGTTGTATTTGTATATGTGATGTTGGTGTGTTGTTGGTGTTGTGTGAGACAATGTTATGTAACCTTCACTGTCCCTGAGATGGTCTGACGTGTGTTGTGGTGCAATATGATTGACCTGCCCAAAATGGACATATTAACTGTGAAATGTGTCCTGTGTGAATGACTCAGACAGTGGACACAATGACGTGTACTTGGTGCCCGTAGCGTGACTACCATCTCATATGGATGACAGTGCAACGATTTGTTGTAACTTTTGATGACACAGGTGTACTTATTGTCAGTTGCGCCTACAGTAGCAGGGTTTTGTGCATCTTCGATGGCCAGCAGCAGTGGCAGGACGTGCGTGATGGGCTCCATGGCGGCACCGGACGTGTAAGGCCACCTGTAGGTGAGTGTCTCCCTTTATACTCCCCATTTCCGCCTGCTGGGATGTGGTGGTTGGACCACCACGGTCACATTGGCAGTGTGCAACCTCATAATGTGTCTGATGGCAACACAGGCTCCTCCCATCTGTTTGTGCTGCCTTGTGACTGTGGCAGTATGTGCTGCTGCAGCGGTCTTTGCTCAATAGGCCCACATGACTTGTAATCTGGTGGTCCAACCGCCAAACCAACTGCGGTCAGTCTGCCGCCACCACCATGGCAGTCGACAGACGCCAAAGTCATAGTGAGGCCCTAAGACTAGTATACTGACACAGTAGGTCCTACACTGAAACTAGGAAACTGATACAATCAGGAGCACTTTAAAAGGGCCTCCAACACTGTCACTAGTACACAACCATAGGGAAATTGACAATGACATAATGGGCATTGATGTGGCCACAGTGACAAAGGGGCATTGATGTGGCCACAGTGACAAAGAGGCACCTACACTGAGACACTAACAGGGAGACAAAGGCACAGGGGCACTATCAAATGTGCATTGTCAGTAGGATAATGGAACAGGCAAATTAATACTGACACTAGGGTACTAGCACTGGGGGAACAGAAGCATCAATACCAACCTGGGAACAGTGACATTGGGATGCTGACATGGGACACTCACACTAATGCTGTGACTCTGACACAGAACAGTTACGCTTTGACACTGACACATGTGCCAGGGCAGAAGGATATTGAAATTAAACACTGGGATATAATATTAGACCTTAACATGATATACTTACATATGAACACTGACTGGGGACACATTATTAATGTACCTGTGGATGTTGACAGAGGATGCTGATGCAAGAACCCTGAAATGGAGACGCTGCCACTGGGACACGGACCCTAGAACACTGACACAGTGGCACCAACAATGGCATGGAAATGCTAACAAAGTGGCAGTCGTTCATTGACATAAATTACAAACATTGACACTGGGACACATTAAGACATTAACTCATCATCACTGCATTGATGTTGACACAAGGGCATCTCCAATGAGACACTACCACTGGGACACAGATAATGGAACAGCAACATGGTTATATTGACTTGGGGACACACTGGCGCAAACATTGTTGCTGGTCCCATGCCAGGGGTACATGACAAAGGGAGATTGTCACAAGGACTGTAGGATTTTATACTTATGGTTGGACTTGACACCAGGTGAAACAAAGACAGTAATGGAAGCACACTTACTGGGGGGACGCAACGATCGGGTATTGACCTGTGGTTGCTGAGATGGGTCACTTACACTGGTGCACTGTTGCACGGGCACTGACATGGGGGCACATACAAAGAGTCATAGATACTGAAATTGACACTGTAACTGACATGAACACAGCATTGAAACACTGCCTAGGGTTACTGCCACAAAAACACTGCTTGGGTACAGAGACTGGTATTAGGACAGGTGGGCATGGACAGAGAGACACTGAAACTGACATGCTACATCGACATTAGGATACTGACATGAAACATGGCCAATGGCACAGAAAACCTGACAGAGGGACACTAATACTGGGACACTGGGGCCAGAGCACTGCCACTGGGATATGAGTAGATGAGGAAATAGGGACAGTGGCACTGATGGGAAATAGTGAACACAGGCATTGATGGGAAAGAAACAAAGGGACACTGACATATAATAGTAAGAGTGCCATTGGGGCACTAACCAAGTATCACTGATAAGTCCACAAATGCTAATGTTGAGGTCCTTACACAAGCGTGCCAGTATTGCGATACTGACATGCAAAGGACAACAATCCTGGAGGTACTGACATTTGGTTGTTGACATTAGAGAACCGACACTGATGCAAGGAAACTGCCTTATGGACACAGCCACAGGGGCACTAACACAAGCACACTGATAGGGATCCATTGACCCTGGGACAAAGGGATGTCAATACTGGCAATGACAGCAACAGGGCAGTGCATCTCTGCCACTGAGACACAGCTTCAGATATTGGGAGGCACTGACACTAGAAACGTGACACTTGGAAAATCGCACAGACATTGATGGGGATAAGGCCACTGGGATACTGGCACCAAGATGGACAAAGGGACATGTGGACATGAGGACACAGACACTGGTATGGAACTATTGACATTTGGGGCCAGATGTATGAATCTGGCCCATTGCGATTCGGTAATTGCGATTTTTAAGAAATCACAATTACCGACTCGCAAAGGGCCATGTATCACATTTGCGATTCGGTAATTGCGATTTCTTAAAAATCGCAAATGCAATTACCTAATCGCAAATTGCGATACTGACCCCATTCGCAGCTATATGCCTGTTGGCCCATAGCTGTGAATTTTTTGCATTTCCAAAATTGCGATTTCTGAAACAGAAATCGCAATTTTGGAAATGCAAAAGGCCAGGGTGCTGAGGGCCTAAGGCGCCCTCTCCTGCACCCAGATTTTTTTTTTTTCCATGTAAAGTACACACATGCCAAAAGGGCATGTGTGCTTTACATATTAAATTTAAAAATGCAGTTTTACTGCATTTTTAAATTTTGCACCAGGTTACCACCTGGTTGTAGACAATGGTATTTTGCATGTGCAAAATACCATTCTGCGAAAAATCGCAATTTGAGATTTTTTGCAGAATTGCCTTGCGGCCTGGATTTTGCGATTCGCAAAATCCAGGTCGCAACGCAGAAAATCGCAATTTTTGAGATTTTCAATTTGTGGTCTGCGAATGCCTTTGATGCATTGCAGACCACGATTTTGCACTCGCAGACGGCCGATTTCGCAGTTTGCGAGTGCAAAATCATTTGATACATCTGTCCTTTGGTTAGTGATATGGAGATACTGAAAGGCAGACACACTAAAACCAGAATATTGATTCTCTGGCACTCACACTGAGACATAGGGCTACAAGGACACAGAGGCACTGACAAAGGCACTAAAACTTACACAAGGTCACTTAAACAGAGGCACTAATGCATGGATACTAACATAGGGAGGCGGATTGGAGACCCCTCAAATTACACACATAGGAACAAGGTATTTTATGGTCCCAATTAAACAACATTCTTTAACAGCACCAAAAAGGCATAATGATGGCCAAGTGCTGATCATCACCAATACATCCCATACTTTTCTTTTTGAGATAATATGGTAGCCAGTCAGCAATGACTCCTCAGTCTCCCTAAAATAACCCCAATCCTTGCCTTTTCTAATTTGAGTTGACAGAATACAAATATGGTTTCCAGAAATAGTGATGGCACATTTTCTACTGTCACAGTGCAGCGGGGTCTCAATGAGGCCAGACCTGCTGCATGTGAGAGTAGCTGAATACTAAGGCTGTCTAGTCTTGATTCCACCTCTGGCCTCTTCCTTCTACCACCCTTCAGTTTCTCCCTCTTTATCTCACACTTGCAAGACCTTTTTGATCCCTGCATTCTGTCCACTTGGGTGTAATCCAGTTCTACATGCACCTTAGCACTGGATAGTAGTGGTAAAGGGTGCAGAGTCCTAAAGCCAGCAAAAACATAGTCAGCAAAACAGGAACATGGAGAGCAAAAAAGGTGGG
The DNA here is from genome assembly GCF_031143425.1 of Pleurodeles waltl. Taxonomy (NCBI): domain Eukaryota; kingdom Metazoa; phylum Chordata; class Amphibia; order Caudata; family Salamandridae; genus Pleurodeles; species Pleurodeles waltl. The sequence continues at coordinate 870,403,277 of NC_090439.1, forward strand.
GGAAAACCACACCAAGGATGTCAGGTCCAACATATGCCCCCCAGCTGAAAGGAGAGAGAACTATCCACTCTCATGGTAGTTCTCATCACTAGGGTGGTAGAACCTGGAGAAAACATAAGCACCTGCTTGGTCAGTTCCATGGAGATGCTCCACAATATAGTCCATTCCCTGTAGAGAAATAAACCAACTTGACAGTTTGGGATTCTCATCCCTCATCTGCATTAACCGTTTGCAGGGTCTGAACCCGGAAGTTAGCCCCAAACAGGTATAGTCTCAACATCTTCAGTGCCCAGACAACTGCTAATGCTTCCCTTTTGATTGCACTCCACTTCTGTTCCATGGGAAGTAACCTCCTGGTAATGAAGGCTCCATGTTGATCTAGGCCCTCTTCATTCAGCTGCAAGAGCACAGCCCCTATGCCATGCTCCGAGGCATCTGTCCTTGAATTCCTGTACATGGCCTTTTTCATGGTGTCAAAAGCAGTCTGGCACGCCTCCCTCCAGATGGCCTGTCTGGGCTGCTTCTTCTAAGTCAGCTCTGTCGCGGGAGGAACAATGGTGCCATACCCCTCGACAAAATTTTGGCAGTACCTGGTGAGGTCCAGGTACACCCTCACCTATGTTTGGGTCTTGGTGGGGTTCGCAAGCCAGAATGGTCTGAATTTTGGGCTGAAGGTAATGCACCTTGCCTTCTCCCACTTGTTAACCTAAGTACACCACTGAACCCTGCCCTATCTGGCACTTACTAGCCTTGATCAGGCCTCCTCCCTGCAGAACCTTAAGCGCCTCTCTGAGGGGGTACAGAAGGCCCTTCCAGCTGGAACTGAAGACTGCAATGTCATCTAGGTAGTTCTCCAACCCAGCCAGTACCTGTTTGACCAACCTCTGGAAGGTGGCAGTAGCGTTCTTCAGCCTGAAGGGCAGCATCTAAAACTGGAAATGGCCTTCAGGGGTAGAAATCCCAGACCACTGTCTGGCCTCCTCAGTTAAGGTGATCTGTTAGTACCCCTGTGTCAGATCAAACATGCTGAGGAACTTAGAAGCCCCTAAATGATCAATCAGCTTTTCAGTTCAGAGGATGGGGTGAGCATCCATCTTTGTGTCTGAACTGTGCTGCGGTAATCCACGCTGAACCAGAGTTAAGGGGTGGCACCTAGATAGGAAGCCTTGGGGACCAGCACCACTGGGTTGGGTCAAAGGGCTGCTTGAGGGCTCAGATAGCCCTAGCTCCAGCATTTTGGAGACTTCTTCCTTTTATGCTAGCTCTTATATTGTCAAATAGCCTTTAGATCTTATTCTTCACAGGCATACTGTCCCCAGTGTCAATATCATGGGTACACCACTTAGGGAGTCCTGGGTTGAGGGAGAAGTGAGAGGCGAACTGCCCCAGGACTTGGCAGCAGTCCCTCTGTTGCTTTAGGGTCAAGGTAGGGAAGATGTTGACTTCTTCCACTGACCCATCCTGCTCCGTGGAAAAAAGGGGTTTGGGGAGAGGTTCACTCTCCTCCTTCACTCCATCATCAATGACAATGAGCATGGTAACCTCTTGAAGTGGGGTTTGAAGCGATTGACATGCAGGACTCATAAAGGGGTTCCCTAGGGGTCTTGAGATCCACTAGGCAAGCAATATCCCTATTGCACTTCTTCACCTCACAGTGCTCAGACCATGGGTCTTGTAGGGCCCTGGGCTCCACAGGCTCTATCATCCGCATTTTTTGGCCAGGCTGGAACTTGACCAGAGTGGCACTCTGGTCATACCATTGTTTCATAACCTCCTGGTTGGCTTCCAGATTCGCCTTTGCATTCTCCCTGAAGCGCTTCATCTGAGCTCTGAGGGCCAGCATGTAGCTGACCACATCCTGAGGAGCTTTCTTGGGAGCTTGCTTTCAACCCTCCTTCTCCAGACTGAGAGGCCCTCTGACAGGGTGCCCTGTCAGAGGACTTGAATCCTACCCCCTTCTGTGGAATCTCCGTGTACGCAAACAAGATGTATGGCAAGGGGACATCCCTCTTCCGTCTCAAAGACTCTGACAGGAACATGATCATACTTGTAAAGGTCTTGTTGAATATCTCAACAAGCCGATTGGTTTGGGAGATGACAAGGTGTGGAGAATTTGTATGTTACCCCACACTCATCCCACATAGAGTTCATGTACGCCGACATTAAGTTGGTACCCTGGTCAGATACTACTACCTTGGGAACCCCTACACAGGTAATTATCCACATTAGTGCCCTGGCCACTGTGGGTGCAGTCACTGTCCTCAGAGGGAAAGCCTCCAGGTACCGGGTGGCATGGTCCACCGAGACCAGGATGAACCTGTTACCCAGGGCTGTCTTGGGGTCCAGAGGCCCAACAATGTTGATACTCACCCTTTCAAATGGGGTACCAATGACTAGAAAGGGAACCAGGTGAGTCTTGCACTTACCTCCTGACTTCCCACTTGCCTAGCAGGTGGGGCATAACCCGCAGAATGCATTTGATGCCACCTTTATCCGGGGCTAATAAAAGTGGGTGAGAAGCCAGCCAAAGGTCTTGTCCTACCTCAGATAAACTGCCAGGGGAACATTATTATCCAGCTTCAGTAGGAAGGCCCTGTGACACTGGGGGATCACCAATGCATGGGTTGTACCTGGCTGAGGAACCTTAAGCTTACTATACAGGAGACCATTCTACCAGTAAATCAGCTGATCATCAGAGGTGTTCCCAGCTGCCTGGGCCTCAGCCTGCCCCGTAGGCCTTCCAGAGTAGGCCACACCCCCTGTGCTCTGCAGAGCTCCTCCCAGGTAGGACCACCTTCCTTCTGCAACTGGTCAGCTCAAGTGGGTTCCGCAGTGAGGTAATATCTTTCTCTGTAGGTTCCTGGGCTTGGTCCTCAAGCTCCACCTCCTGTTAGATCATGGGAGTTTCAGGAGTGGGTTTCCCATGGCCCTTGCCCTTTCTCATCTTGGCAGGTACCTGGGCCATTCTTCTAGCCTCCAGGTCCTCCTGGCTACCCTCTTTGGCAGCCATGGACCGTGTGATCAGGCACACCCACTCAGACACCCCCAACATCTCCAGTTGGGATGGGAGCTCTACCTTGTTTCAGATGATGTGCTCCAGGTCATTACTGAGCAGACAATCAACAGGTATGGATGGACTTACAGCTAACTTCAAATAATCTGAGACCCCCCCCCCCAGTTCATTCAAAGAGAACCAGAGCCACTGGATCGTGACTCTCATGCTTGCCAGATACAAAACCCTGGTGAACTACATTAAGGACTACCTGAAACATGATGGGTGTCATGCTTGCTCCTGTGTCTCTCAGAACCACCACTCTCTGCCAATTGATGATGACTCACAGCCTGTACTTTTTAGTGTCACTAGGTATATAGGCCTTTGGCACCATCTCTCTGTTACCCATGGTCACTAGAGTAACCTCTGCACTACCTCCCATCTTAACTGGAGCAATCTCCACCCCAAGTGCTACACTAGCTAGCCCTGGTGTCTGCCCACCAGTGGAGGGCTGTACCCGCTTCGTACATTTGGTATTACCCTTGAAGTGCCCAAACTGATGATACTCATACCACTTAAGGGTGAAGTTACCTGAGGATTTATGGTCAGGGAATGTACTTTTCTTCTGTTCAGGAGGAGATTGGGAATTCTGCTGAATGGGGACCTTTAGAGAACTCCTTGTTTTTATATTCCCCTTCCTTCCTGTAGTGGAGACCCTGCCCACCCTTGTAGTGATTCACCAGATGCCTTCTTGCGGACACTGGTGCTGAGCCAGTGGTACGCTTCCTTGACAAGCATTCTGGGATCAGTGAGCTTGCTATCAATCAGGTGTTGGCCCAATTCCGCAAAACAAAGACTGAACGTGTGCTCTCTTGCCACCAAATTGTACAGCCCCTGGTAATATTTCACTTCACTTCACTGACCTTCACCCAATCATTCAGTGCCTTGCAAAAGGAATCTACACACTACCCCACGACTGACGGGGAAGCTTCTGGCTCTCCCTAAATTTCTGCCTATACTTCTCTGGGGTGAGGCCAGATCCCCTGATAAGGGTATCCTTCATGGTGAGATACCTCATCCTGTCCCCCTTTCTCTAAGGCAAGTAGGACATCGCTCCCTTCACTAGGTATGTGCCTCAAGAAACTGGCCCCAATCCGTTCTGGGACCCTAAGCATCTCCAGACCAAACTTGTATGCTTTAAACCACTTATCAATGTAATTTTTCACAACAATGTAAGGCATCCGATCCTTGGGAATCTGGATCCTCCTGTCTACAGATGACACTGGGTGTATGCTGCCACCATTATTGCTGAACTACGATTAGTTAGATGTGATGTCCAGCTCTCTGAGACCCAGCTCATGGGACAGTCATCTTTTTTCTATGGCCAGTTTCCTTTACTCCCTAGCCAGGTTCTTTTCAGCTAAAGCTTTGTCAGCCTCAGCCTTCCTCTCCTCAACTCCAAACTTGAACTTGGCCAGCTGCAGCCTGAGCTCTCTCTCTCAGCTTTCCTGTCCTCAAGAATTTCTGGGGACATGTGGTGGGAAGTGATACTGCTCCCTGGCCTGTGAAGGGGCACAACTTCTGTGGGTATGTGGTCCCCCTTCCATGTGCTGCAACTTAAGCCCTGTGTCTAGGTCCTCTCCTTGCCCTTCCATATCATTATCCTCATCATCCTGGGCATCCACTGTTGCCAGTACTTGGTGAAGCTCTGCACATGCCCTCATAGACTTCTGGAGTTCCAGTTTCCTGGTATTCCTCTTGTCTGGAAGCCCACTCTTCCTACAGAACGCCATGAACTCAGCCACAGTGTAGACACCCATGTTGGCCATTTCAAACTCCATCCTTGCAGGTGTGGCCACAGGCACGGTCAGGTAGAATGTAGGTAAATTTGAAAAAAACAAAAAGAGCCAATCAAGGAGAATTAAATAGAAACTGGAAATGGTATCAAATTATTTATCTGGGATTTTACTGTAACTCAAAATCACTGTATGGCAAACACAACAAACGCATGTCCCTAATCTCATCACTGCACACCAATGTTAGAAATTGGGTTACTGGTTGAGGAGGGTGAAACCCTACTCAAACAGCAACCCCAATTTCTGTTAGGTTGAAGACACAAGGAAACCCCAAATTAACCTGTGCTTTACCTTCTGGTAACTTGGCACAAAGCAGTGAGTCTTAACATAGAGACAATGTGTAAAGTATTTATGCAGTATTTCAAACAGTAATAAAGTGAAAATACAAAACCAGAACAATTCCATACCAATTTAGAAAAATATAGTAGAATTGAATAAATTATTTGGGATCAAAATACCAGAACCATAAATATGTAATTTCAAAGTTTTAAGTAAAAATAGTGCCTAAAAGCACAAAGTGCCAACTGCGTCATCTGGTTGTGCGGGAGCAGGGCAAAGTCACAAGTTCAGGCTGACAGCGATGGGGTACGGGCCTGATACAGGGACCAAGTTAGGCCCACTGAAAAAAATACACTAAAGCCTGGTTTGCGGAGCAATGTGAGATCACCCATCAAAGATGCTTTGTGCAGTGGCAGTTCTGAGGAGATGTGGGGCTGCAATGTAGAGTCCTACATGGTCATCTAGGATGCCATTGATGAGGGGCCTGCAAGGTGAAGTCGGTGCTGAAGATGCGTTGTACACCTACGGTTCCAAAGACACTGCAGGGCTGCGATGCGGATTCCTTCCATTGTTGTGAAGGATGCTGTTGAAGAAGGGCTTACAAAGCGAAAGCCTGCGTCAAGAATGAATTGCCCAACAGTGACTCCAAGTAGAATACAGGCTGAGATGCAAAGTCTTACATCTGGGATAAGTCACGCTGCAGCGGTTCTGATGAGACTACAAGGAGTTGTGGCTCACTGCATCTGTTCTCATCACAGGACCACAGCTCGGCTGGCAGTGCACCTTCAGGCTCACGTTCAGCTGTACAGGGAGCTCAAAGACTATGGTCCAGGTGGTGTATGCAAGGTGGTTGGACTCTTTTGTGACCCTGGAGCACTGATCAGGAGGCCAGCCACCTAGCCCTTGGAATCAACTCTGGTGGGTTCAAGTTGCAGGTTCAGCCTTTTCACTCAGACAGTAGGGCATCAGAGTAGCAGTCCTTCTAGAACAGCAGTCCTGAGCCTTCCACAGGTTTAGAGGTGGACTGAAGTGTTGAGTCTGACGGTCCATTATTTATCCAAGTGCCCACTTTGAAGTAGGAGAATGTTGAGGGAAAATCACACCAAGGATGTCAGGTCCAACACAATGCCTACCTTGCCTACCTCTCCTGCTGACTGTTCTATTGAGGTCTCTCTTACAGAAGATGATTTATACCTGCCCTAAAACCAATTCAATTATTGTCACTGGTTGTTTAGAAAATGCACCTAGAAACACTGGATTTGCCATACTTTTGCTCAAGGTTGTTTTGAGGGACGATGCACGGGCCCATACAAAATTGCATTTATTCTCAGTTTAGATTTTCAGCAATTTTTATGAATAGAAATGTATGGAAAATAGCATTTAGCACACTTTTCATGAAATCTTCTCAATGTTCCATGCTCACTGTGCTTTAAAAGTTACCATTTCCTGTTTATTATCATTAACAGTTGTAAATGTAGAAGAATATTAAGGCCCATATTCTGGTAGGTGACAGGCAACGCAGCCCAGAGCAGCACCCAAAGTTGCTGCGCTGCGTGACAATGAGAGAGCAGGAGAACCCAATATTCTCATAGAAATGGCACTCTCCTCCTTTTTCCCTAGTGCTAGGGCTGTTTTCAGCTGCTGTGCGCGACATACACACTTTAGCTCCCCAGTGCTAGGGTGTGTGCTTGAGTCTAGCACAGGTTTTCTACAGGAAGGGCATCCTTCCTGTACACATTACTATGCCTAGACAAGTAAAAATGTTTTTCCCACTCTGTATGTGTGCTGTACAGTGCAGCACACATGCAAAGTCGGAAAAGCAGGAAGAAATGAAAACATTTCTGTTTTGCAGCTACTTTTCAAAGGTGTTTATTTTTGGCACTACGTTTAAGAATTGAGTTTAGCATCAAAAAACATGGGTGGTAACACAGGTACGTCCATGTACCACCCATGTAATGCCCCATTGAGGCAAAGTAACGCAAAGCCGCGTTTTGGGCTGCTTTGCGTTACTTTGTCACACAAACCATCGCAAATGCGTTGGTTTGGGAATGCCAAAAAAATGTATCTTTGGTTTAGCAGTAAAAAAGTAATGCTAAACCAACGCTAAACCCTTGAGAATCTGCCCCCAACCCTTTTAAAGAAAAATGCAAACTATGCTACATTCTTCAACCTGTTAAGTACAGTGTCGGCCAATGGCTGATACCCGCACTACCTCAGCAACACAAAAGGATGATGGACGGAGTGCTGAAACTTTTCAAACACTCACCCATAGTCACAGATCTGGGTTTAATCCATTGTTCTTTTGCTCACCAACCCACCCCAGTTTGGACCACGCCATAGGCAAATCAGTCTTGACCCTGCTCCCCATGGGAACAGACCAACCCGAACTGCCAGGTCAGGTCCTCCCTGGACCGGAAACAAGCATCTGGGGACTGGTTTCGGGGTATCATCCCTCATCATTCAGGCTAGCTTAAATCCAGTGGCACAGTGAGCAGGGGACCCACGTCTGATTATGCCCTGGCCACTTAGTGCTCACATAGCAACATCACAAAATAAAATGATGGACGGAGTGTTGAAACTTTTCATACACTCACCCCCAGTCACAGATCTGGTTTTTAATCCATTGTTATTTTGCTTGCCACGTCACCCAGTCTGGACCCAGTCACATGCAAATCTGGGATCTGCAGGGAGCTACAAACATCCTTCCACACATCATTGCACTACTTTGTAAACCCTTGTGCCACATTATGCCTGTGCCAAGCATAATGTATGCAAGGGGGCGTTCCAACGCAAAATGGCGCAGTGAACTTTACAACGTTTCACTGCACCATTTTTTCCGTCATTTTAATGCCTGCTCAGAGCAGACGTTAAAATTATGCACCTATTTTAATCAATGGGGCCCCCTGTACTTTGACGCTAGAGCAGCAAAGCACCACAGTAGTGTAAAAAGTGTTTATGTTATTGTCGTAACAACCACCATGGTGCACCGCATTGTAAATACGGTGCAAACATGGTGTCGTTAGGTGGTGCATAGGCAAGGCAAGGAAAGTGGTGCCTATGGACCTATGCGTCACTTTCTTGTAAATATGCCCCTTAGTTTCTTTAGGGAAACTTTGAGGGATCTTCACATGTTACCCCTTGCTGACATGGAAATGTTGTTCAATTTTCAGGAATAATAACTCTCCTGGTTATCCCATGGGTTTCACACTGGTTTCCAGCATAAACTGGATCCAGACTGAAAGAACAAAAAAAAAAGAGGAAAAATGGGCTACCTCTTTCGAAAATGCAAAAAACGGAGAAAAAAATCACGTTTTTTAATTCAGCTCTGTATATTCCGTAAAGTCAGGAAGATGGGTGACTTTATCACAGCAAACCGTTTGTTGATACGTTCTTTGATGCCATTGTTATGGAAAAACCACAGACTCTAAATTCCCCAGGATGTTGGAGAAAGTACAGAAATCTGACCTGGATGCCTTACGTGGACAAAACTTTATTGAGGCCTAAGCACAAACTACCCCAATAGGCGAAAAAAAGGGCCCATCAGTTAAGCGGTCAAAGTCTCACCATATTGTGCCTTTAATTGAGAAAAATATTGTGGGCACCAAACCAATGTTCAGCACCGAGAAACAAAATCCTCCTGAAATTTTGACTTGGGGCCATGTCCCCTGGCCCAATTCATCGCTGTGAGGTTCCGGTGTCCCCGCTGGGGGGGGGAGGGTCGGTTGAAAGAAAAGCACGTTGTCTTACAAAACGAAATTGTAGTCTTCATACCGAAAAATAATACAGTGGCGCAAACATTATGATTTACATGCCAAAGTGCGACTATTTCGTGAAGTGAACACTAAACAGTTCAAGCTGAGCTTTAAACAGCAACTGCAAAGTTGTTTTTGGTGTGCAAAATACTCCCATGCCTATTGACATTGCCGCATTTTGTGCTCCACTTTGGTGTGGGCTAAAATGCAGTTGCTGTGCACAAACCTTAGAACACAGCCTGTAACATTGCCTCTAATGGTGCTGAGGAGCGACATATCATGTTACCTACTTTCCTACTCCTGGTGTGCTGTGTTTCGCTACATTTCTATTTGTGTCAGTCAGCTGCAGCAAAATAGCACGGTAGAGGCCTAGTCACAAAGGCATTTTGGAGTACATAAGGAATCACTCCTGCAGCACTGTTTTACACAATCTAACACGCCTTTGTATTGACCCAGTCGTCTGAAATGCGAATATTCGGGTAAAATTCATATATAGTTAGTACAAAGAAAAAGCGTTGGATGTTTCAGGCAGTATAAAGGCATACAAGAGTATACAAAATATTACTCCAGTAGTACTACTTTCAATACTCAAAATCCTTTTGTGAATCAGCCTCTATAGTATTGTACTGCTGCAACACGGTACTGACTGCTGCCAGAAGAAAAGGAGCAATATGGCATCTGACTACAAAAAACAGCATGGTGCTAAACCAGAATGAAACTGCAAGGGTAGGGGTCAGGACACTCAACAAACCATACGTTGCCATGTTATTTGACCCTTTATTCATGCAGCATTTTAAAGATTCCAGTGCAACGACTTGTATCAGAATACTCCTGAAAAACTTCTGCTAATTCCAAACGAGGACCATAGGCGTTTTTGGATGCATAATTGTGCATCGTGTAGAGATTCTCCATATTGAAGAAACACCCTCTCTACACCCCACCAATTGTGGCAGTGTTCTCTTCCTCTTCCAGACCTCAATAGGAATTTAATCATGCCCTTGGGAAGTGCAAATCTCTGACCATTGCCAGGTAAGACTGGTCGGACCAATATTTGTCTCTTCCAAAGGCATTCCTATTCTGGAAGGCTTGCAGGCCACCCCAGGAGTAATATTTACTCATGCACAATGTTACATATTTGGTTAATTCTATGCGTGAGTAAATAGAATTGTAATCACAAATTCACCTCTTGTCACTACCCCGCACTCATAAGCTGAATTGTATATACAAACGGATTTGTGAATTAGGCCCTTCGACACGCGTAGTTTCAAGAACTCATTCATGCACAGCTAGTAAACAATTCCAATCTATGAAACGCATTTGCACTACAGCCCCATTCCGCTGTCCCTTGAAGTAAACATCCGTCCTGAGACACAAACCAGGGCCTGCTTAGGACGCCAGGCCGCAGATGCTCCAAGTTTCAGAGTCTGTCCGCCTGCTGCTACAGTTTTACTACTGGCAGTGCAGGATGCTGGGCCCGCACGCTACTGTCAGAGAGCATCAGCGTCTGCGTCCGCGCCTCTGCCGTCATTTGGAACAGTGCACGAGCGGGAATTGCACGAGAAAATAGCAAACATAAAAAAAAAATCAAATGACCCATTTTCCGTGACATTTAGTAATATTTTATTAGCTGTTTATTAGGGTGGTAATAAACAGAACACAACTAAAGTAGAATGAGCCCTCCCTATTCCCGTACTTACTAAAAGTTGTAATAAACTGTGGGACCACTGCGTCACCTCACTCCCATGGTCATAGAGTTGGACAAACACAACGGATATGCTTAAACTACTGTACTTTACGTTAAGCCAGACGTCAGATGCAAATTTATGGCTGTGATGGTTAAGAGGAACAATCTCGTAAATATCGCCTAAATGACCTTGGTATTGTGACATCTAGACCAGACATTGTAATGGTGCGCACTGGCACAAAGCCAGTGTAACATTAAGTGATCAGGTCAGAGTTGGCAGCAATCCAATTCAGAATGTTTCAATTACATTTTGTAGATTACAAAATCCCAGCGAGGTCCTCTGTATCTTATTAGCGGATGAGCGCATGACCTTGAGGCTGAGAGTATGACCTTGAGCAATTGCCTGCTCAGGTCACGTACAGACGTGAAGCAATCCGGAAGTAATCAAGAAGTTGGCCGCTTCCCGATTTTAACTGACCTGCAAAGATAGGGGCAGCGCTTTAATTGGGAATATAGAAGTGCAGGTACTTGTGTGAGTTTGAAGTAAAACACGCGGAGGCTGGTTCGTGCTTTACTCAACTGCTCTTACTTGCGCTCTAGAACCCCGCCCGTTTCACCGCATAACTCTTTTATATCCTCTTGGTTGACGCTACTGCCAGCCAAACCATTAAGGTCCAATGAAGAAGGGATGTGCAACCATTTCCCCCTCTGTCAAATCGTGATATGGTGTCGTCCTGTTAGTGGCAACACTACCTTCCTCCCCTACTTCAGAATTTAAACAAAACATCCTGTGAACAAAACACAACAGAAAAATAACATCAGAATGACTGGAACAGTATGAGTGTGCAGCAGTAACATAAGGTGAGACTTCTTCCTGCATCTAGGTGCAGAGGCCTCCATTCACTTGGTCAGGAAATCATCATATCACCTGGAGGGGTCAGGGTTGGATCTGAAGTGTTATCGTTCCACTCCAGCTCTCGCTGATGGTCTTATTGTGGCCACCTCCGCCGACTGTGCTTCTGCTCTCAATGGGCAAGAACCCCTGGGTTCTGATGTAGGGATCTCGAGCTACCATGGACTCCACCCAGTTTGGCAGACGCTTATCGCCGCGCAATCCAGATAGGAGTCCGTAGATGAGATGTCATCCCACAGTTTATCACTGAGCAAACCTTCCACTGGCACTTTGGCAGACATAGAGGTGGGTATTCTTTCAAATTGGGAAACATTCCTCATGACAATGTCGCCTTTCCTCTCTGCCATCACTATGGTGCCCCTAACAGCGGTCACTGTCTATGGATCTGCTTTGAAAGGCAGGTGGAACTTCCTTCCCAGATGGTGGTCTTTTACTAGTACCTTGTAGCACCTTGTCCCTGCTTGCTTGGTGTGCCTCCTAGCCCGCTGCTGCCTCTGCACATATTCATTGATGAGTGTCCTTTAGGGCCATTGATTGGTTCAGGGGATTTGGCTGGGTGGTCCCTACAAGATGGTGTGATATAGGGCGAGTTATCGCTCTCCCAAAAACAGTTGGCTGGGGACAACTCCGGTAGACTTAATACTCTTGGAGGAAGTTGGAGATAGCTTGTTCGATGTTGCGGGCTTCTGACACCACAATATGGATGACTTTGGAAAGGGTCCTTACAAAAGGTCCAACCTCCCTGTTAGGCCATCTGGGTGTGATGCAATGATGTTTCATATTCTGAGATTGAAGGAATTCACCCTACGTGTGGCTGTTAAAAGGGGGTCCATTATCTGTGCGAATCTCCCCAAACAGTCCGTGAGTAGCCATAATTGTTTCCACCTTCAGAATGGCTTCAGAAGCTGACATGGTCAAAACAATCTCCACTTCCGAGTATCAAGAGTAGTCATCCATGACAATCAACATGTGTGAGCCATCAGGAAGACTCAGGGCGGTGGGGTCATCCTCGGTGATGACCGGCTCTGGTGAGTCAGGTTATCTACTAGCTTGGCAGACAGGGCAGACCTTGAAAACCTCCTCCACTTGCCGATCAAGGCCAGGGAACCACAGTTTACTATGGAGCCAGAATGGCTTCCAACCCTGGTGGGCTAGCATTGACAGCTAGTTGGGACTCCCACTGAGTGTCGAAATATACAAGTTTGGTGTTTGCCGAAAGAGCGTCTTTAGTAATTTGGCATCCACATTCTTGGCCTGCATCCCACACCCAGGGGTTGGTGGTCTTTGTCAGATCGCGTACGGAGCCTGTGATGTCAGACAGGTTTTTCATTAAGCACCCACAGTAGGTTACCATGGCAGGAAAATTCTGCACACAGGACACTGACGTTGGGGCTGGTGCTTTTTGACTGTCCTTCACCTTAGCAGGGTCAGAGCCGATTCCACTCTCTGAGAATTTGTAGCCAAAAAAGCGAACATCATTCCTCAGGAACTTGCAGCATTTTTCTAGATGGAGGGTCAGGCACCGTTCTTGTAGCCAGACAAAGACCGCTCGGAGATGGGCTAGATGGCTCTCTAATGTTGGGGTATGCACCAGAATGTTGTCATTTATGTTTAGGACTCCCGGAAGACCATGTAGGACCTCATTGATAATGTGTTGAAACACCTCTGTGGCCCTGGAAATGCCAAAGTTTAGCAGGGTGTATCTTCAGAGGCCAGTGTGGGTGGAGAAGGTCATGATAGGCCATGAGTTGGGTGTAACAAGATCTGGTGGTAACCAGGGCGAAGGTCCACCTTTGAGAACATTTTGAGCCTGAGAGCTCCCAATTTATGTAATTGATGGTCGGAGCCAAATGCCTTTTGCACCTGTTGGCCAGATTTGGCAACCTCATGTCCACACATATGCGCAAGACATCTGGCTGCTTTGGCTTTTTGGCGACCACAATAGGGTATTCCCAGGGCATGGGTCTAGACACTTTTTCAATGATGCCTGATTGTTCCAGGAGTTGCAGTTCACATTCAACTTTCGGGCTATTTGTCTAAGCCTGAGGACTACTGGGCTCACAGAGTCATCAATGTGTAGTTGGAATGGAGGTTCTGCAGGCACCCTATACCTTTCAAAAGTACGGTGAACTCCTGTACTAATTCTTTCAGGTTGTCGGTGTGGATGGTAAATGCAAATAGTATCAGGATCAGGCTTTGGGTGGTCTGGCAGCTGAGTAAGAACGTGGATCCTTGCTGTGACACATACACTTTGGGTGTCAGGCGTGTGGTGTTGTGGGTGATGTCTGTTGTAAAGACACCAGTTAACTGTAGTGGTTGAGCGTTCCCGAAGGTGTAGACCTGCACCCTGATGGTTTGAAGGGCAGGTGGATTTGGTGGAACCCGGTACATCTCTGATGTCATGAGGTTGATTGAGGCACCTGTGTCTATGAGAATTGAGATGGGGTGTCTGTGTACCACCACTTGGCATGTGAGTAGCTTCTGCTGATTGATTCCACTGGACTCAACTCCTCTTACAACGTACCGCTTCTTGGTCATCATCCATATCGCTGTCTGAGGATTTGGTGGGGAGAGCAGCAATGCCCTGACCAACTTTTTAGAGCTGGATGGCGTCACTCTGGGTGTCAAGTGACACACTTTTGCAAAATGATTCAGTTTTCCACAGGTGCTGCAAGTCTTTCCTCTGGCTGGGTAGTCACTCAGATGGGGAAGAAGGCCTCCGCACCATCTGCAGAGTCTGCTCCTCGGTCTTGGTTTGGGACGTTCTGTCTTGGTTTTGGTGGTTTCTTTGGGCATGCCATTGACAGGTTTGTTTTCGACAGAAACAGGTGGTGCATGCTCTGTGTGTGCTGCATGTGCTTTTGATAACTCTTATGATCGCCCTAGAGTGAGAACATTCCTCATACTCATGTTTGGTTCCTGGAGGATGCGCTCATGGAGATTTGAGGATGCACAGCCCTGGATGAACTGCGCTTTTATTTCACCTCATCAGGCAGTGTGCACGTCCTGGCCAGTTCTTTCAGTTAACTATAAAAGACGTCAATTGATTCATCGGGTTTCTGGTGTACCTGTTGCAGCAGGAACGGGTTTGGCACAAGGTTCAAAATGTGCTATGATGTCATTCTTTAGTGAGGTATATGTACGGGGGGTCGCTTCCACTACTGTTTTGGAAATTTTGTGAATGTCCGCTCCCCCTATTTGCAGAAGTAGGGGGTGTTACCTCTAATCTTCCATGGCAAGGGCTTCGAAGTAGGCCTCGAGGCATTCAACCCATGCCTTCCAGCGGGCGGCCTGTGTGGGTGCAGAGTCACTGTGGTCACGAATATTTCTATGGCAGGGATACTGGAGATTGCAGAATGCCAGTAACTAGCAAGGGTGTCACGGGGCAGTGCTGCTTTTGGAGTCCGCCGATCAGGAATCTGAAGTGGTGGCAGGGGCCGGAGGCGTCAGGGTGGCGGCCTGTACAGGGTCCCCTTCGCAGTTGGGGTGACGGCTGTGCTGCACCGACTGATCTCCCTTGATAGTTCGGCAGGGATCAGGAACACCATGGGTGTCAGAGGCATGTTATGATGGGAGTATTGTCCCCTTGTTGCCAATGTTGTGTGGCCCTGAAGTAAAACATGCAAAATCTGGTTGGTGTGATTAACATGCTTTATTCACGTGCTCTTATTTGCTCTCCAGAACCCCGCCCATTTTCCCCGTATAAATCTTTTATATCCTTTTGGTTGACACTACATCAACCAAACCATTAGGGTCCTAATAGTAAGGGGTGGGAAACCATTTCCCCCACTGTCAAATCATGACATGTTGTCGCCCTGTTAGGCGCAACACTATAGTACTCACCCTTTAGAGTATCAGTGTGCTTCTGAGAAGTACACGCACGAACACTTTCAGATTAAAGAAGTGTAGACATGGATGTCAATTCACCAAAACACCCGGGGTATCAGAAGTGACACCACATGACCACTGACCATTTTCACTCAAACCGACATATTTACACATAAACATCCCCCAACATAAACACACTCTCACCGGCAAGCATACACTCAACCCACGTTTAAAAACATTTTTTTACTTAGCATAGCTGCCAGCAAAAGTCATTCTGCAGCTAGTAATACCCCATTTGTATAACACATAGTGAATAATGAATTATTCACTGTTAGTGTAATGACACATTGACAGAAAGCAAGGAGGATGTAGCCCTAGCTGACGTCCATGAGGACGAGCTGCTGCTGTGTTTCAGGCACTGAGTTTGCCACCTCCGAGGATAGGGGGTCCCAAATGCAGTGCCAGGCGTCGCAAGGGGGAAGCCTGGGGTCACTGTTTCGACCCCTGCCGACCCCTAAATTACGTCCATCAGTACCAGACAGTACCTGCCCATATAAAGCACTGGATAGGGGATCTGGTGCGTTATTTTTTTTCCCCTTTTAACAATCTCATCCAGTTTCTAGGGGCTTGTTCAGGCCTTTTTGAATGTAGGGGCCTCCATAAGTGGATTGTAGTAGATCTATTTTGGATTGGAATGTAATTAACAGATTAGTGCCGCCGCAGTGGAGGGACCTGGCGGTAGCTGAACGGAGGCCCTAAGGTCTGGACTTCACACGCTTCACCACAAGGAGCTAATGCAAACGCAGAAGAGCAGGCTTAGCAGTGGCATTCTCTAATTCTTTACATAGAAGGCTCGGCAGGGTTTTCACTCTACAGGTGCAAGGCACGATACCTGGCAGACGGAGATCGGTACAATCGACTTCATCTAGGAGGTAGGGATATTAATATATGGAAAAACAGAATTCCCATATACACCTTTGTTAATGAGTATTTCTTTTCAGGCGTATACTTATGTCAGAACGTGATCTTAATAAAATAATCACAACTAGTTACGTGAAATAAATTATAAGATGGTTCATGGGCATCAAACACTAGTAGTAAAAAAATCTCTATTGCCTCACAAGGACTGAGGTAAAAAAACACTTGTACTCCCAATGCCGAACCACCACTACAAAATGGCTACTGTGGCCCAGGAGAAAACAACGACACAGTAAGGTCAGAGAAAAACAAATAAAGGCATGTACAAAGGAAGACGTGACAGTTGTTGATAAAACATCACACAAGACTCAGGTATTAAAGGAAGAACTAAGCATATTATTCTACAGAACTGTCCAGTTCAGGGGAAACCATGGTTTAAATACAATGTAATGATGAGATCTTGTCAAAGACTAAAAGCTCTTGATGGGGCAATGATTTTCAAAGAAGCTCATTTAGTGGCAGGTGTCTACAGTTGCCAGCTTTTGAGTCAAAGTTCTGCCGTGTGGATTCATGTTCCAAATGGTTGTATCCAAAACGGGGTCCGAAATCACAGCCCATAAAGGCCCTAGACACTCCGTGTCATTGGCTGGGGAAACGACTCCTTGTTCGCCCAGTCCTTCAAAAAACTCTCTCTCCAAAAACCTTTTTATCTCCTTCTCTAACTTTTGGATTCAACTACATACTCCCACATATTTAGCCATTTCTCTTATGAAGTAATCTACAAAAAGACAAACTCGAGCAGGTGTACCTCTTTCCTTATTTGACAACTCCACTAATTTTGAATCAATTTTAGCAAAATGCATTTCCATCTCTCATTTGGTGATGTTGTAATTGCATTTCCTGGCAGGCATATTGAATGCTGCACCCACTGCCACGGATTGTCTGTATTCACATACTTTCATTTAGATATGCCTCCTAGGCCAATTCAAATATTTTCTTTACTGGACCTATCACATCTAGAAGTCGGTCCTCACAAGTGCTTAAACCTCTGTTTAGACCCCTGGTCTTCATACTCTGGGCCATGCCGCCCATGGGTCTGTGGTGCTACGGGAAGGACGGTGCAATGCCAACAGAAACACTAAAACTGTGAGGGCTACACGCTTCAAATAGTCTGCTTCCTACACAGTAAAGATTAGGAAACCTAAAGGCACAATCCACTGCCCCACTCATCAACTTTCTCTGAAAGTGGAGCCATGAATGCTACAAAGTAGGTGTGAAAAACCACCTCATGGGGCATTGACAGATGGACACAAGATACTGCAATTTACCAAGAGAACATGCTTGTCTTTTATTCCAACAAGAAGTGAGATTGGACAGGAATTGGTGGCAGTGCTTGTTGGTGTGTGTATGCAGGGGTAGATACAGATGCAGGGATATACTTTTAAACAGACAATGACCATATATATTACCATTAAGAGTGCTTCACGGTCAATGTTGAAATGCAGTGATCAGAAAATGCAAGAGTTAAAATCCATGCAAGGCTGGCTCAGCCTTTCGTCCTTCCAAAATCAGTAAACTGGGTACCAATGAATTAGTAAAATAGTAACATATTATATATAGATCGATTAGAAACGGCAGATGTGTGGCACTCTTCGTGACCGTGAAGAATCAGTGCAAGGCACAGCAAGTTTGTCTCCTCGCACAACAAGTATTTGCTGCTTGTGACTGCGAGGCTCCAGTCTGCCCGTCTGTGATGCCCGGCCGACTCTTGCATCCACGGACCAACACCAGCTCCGCTCTCCTTGCTCCTGGAGAACTTCTTCCCTGTAAACAGGACTCTTGGCTCAATTCTTGAGAAGCTAAATCTTCAGCAGGACTTGTCTGGAACTGTATCCAACCTGTGCTCCATCGTGGTCAGCCTGCACTTTTGGATTTAACCTGGTTTAGCACGATCAGATAGCCTTGGTTGGTGCCTTTTAACCACTACACTTGAGTTTATTCTTTAATAATTCATATCTTGATGTCTACTTATTGGATTTATGTTGTTTTGTTCTTGTTTTTTTTCTCCATAAAATTAAGCTCTATTTTTCTAACCTGGTGTGGTGTCCTTTTGTGTGGCGTTTTCACTGTTTTACTCTTTGAAGTGTTGCACAAATACTTTACACAGTGCCTCTTAAGTTAAGCCTGCCTGCTCCATGCCAAGCTACGAGAGGGTGAGAGCAGGTTTATTTATGGTGTGTATCTGACCTACCCTGACAAGAATTCTGGTTCCTGCTTTAACAGGGTCTATACCTCCGACAACCAGAAAAACAATTTCTAACAAGACTAAAGCAGATCACATTTAAAAACAAGATCATGTTCACCTGGAATTTTTCCTAGAATAGGAATCTGTGACCCACAGGTTACATCAAGAACTGTACAACTGCATAAACCAACGGAGCAATCATTGTAGAATTTGAACCCTTGCTGTACATTTACAATGAGAGTAAACGTCAAGACTCTGAAGACAAATTGCATGTAAACAGAAGAAATTATTATGTATTTGAAAGAGGCTATTCCAAAGGGACATGTCGCTTTCTCATGGGCAGTGTTTAAAGACTGGATTTTGTAAGGAATGCCAGATTAGTGAGTGAAGTACCGGACTGGATTTTGAATGCAAGGGTTTTTGGACTCATCTGGCTGGAGAGCTCAAGACAGGCTGGCAGAAAGCAGTAGCAGCTTGGGGCGAAGAGGCTAGTGGAGAGTAGACAAAAGGCTCTGAGCAGCCCAGATGGGAGGGTGAGATTCTTTGAGTTCCAAGTGAGGGTCTGTCGGGTAGTACAGAAGCTTTGCTGATAATTGAGGCTCAGCCTAAAGTCTGTGTGGGGCCAGGTGAGTGCTAGGTGACAGGCTCTAACAGTCAGTAGAAGAGGTCTCAAGCTCTGGTGGCTACCAGGGTGTGAAGTCCAGCTGAGGTTCTCTGAGAATTGGCTGAGAATATGTGAGACCGAGTTCAAGGCTTTTCAGGATTAGGAAAGGGTATCATGAAGACAGTTAAAAGTCTTTGGGCTTTCAATGGCCCATGGAGGGTAACTCATGATGGGGAGAAAGCAAATTAATGATGCTTGTGGAATACCAGAAGGCAATCAGGAGGAGGGTGGCAGACTACAAGCGCAGACACAGTACATCTGAACACTGGCAGAATAGATCTGAAACACCAAGGGCTTGGAGAGAGTGTACTAGGAGTGGCAGAGGGTCTCTTAGGTGGGTTGACAGCTAGGATATGTTCATATGTTGATGCATATGTTCAGGTCAGGTGGTTGGTCAATAGTTTTTCCCAGGGGGTGGGGGCTCAGCATATATTTATTTTTTTATGTACTGGTGTAGGCCATTTCGAGGAACACTCACACGTTTACCGATAAACACAATCATCTTAGCATCTAACTCCAAAATTATCACTATCTTATCTGGAAGAGTAGGCAATGGCCACTCGGATCTTAAGCAGGCTCTTACCTTTGTATTTCCTTCCTATGCCAATGAGTTATATATTGTGGAACATGTGGAGATAGTGCACATTCTGTTTCCAGGGGATACTCAATGAACAGAGGCTCAAACATCTAATAACCAAAAAGATCCAGGAGTTGTGTTTTAGATATTGAGGCCTTGTCTGCCCCTTCTTCCTCACCACAAATACATCACGATCTGAATCAAAGTCTGAGGAGTATGGCGAATCAATTTCCACCCCCTCACTGAGTTTCCTAGACTCATGTGTACTGGAAACACCTTTGGGTCTTTTTCCTGTCCATCTGCAGTGCATGACACTATCAATCTCCTTCTCATTTAAAACGCCTTACTGTGCATCAATCTTTTTGAGCACTTTTTTTCCTCAGTACTCTCTGAGCAACTGTCCTCAGAACCTCTTGTTTTGGGTCCTACATGCCCATCCACTGCATCCTACACCTTCATTAACATCTACTTCCAGTGATGCATACCCCTCCGTAACCCTCTGCCTGAAATTTGGCCATAAACGTTCATATATTTTTCAAATAGGTTCTGTGATAAAGCCTATTATTTTTCATAACACCATATTAACGTAACCTTCTAGTTTTTCTTTCATGTCCTATTCTACTTTAATCAGAGACATATTCCTACATCAATCAGAATTCAGTTTGTCCTTACAACTATTTTATTCAAAGGAATCAGTAGTATCCCAAGATCCTAAAATGGCCACCCCATTTGAAAACATTTTCTTTTTTTTCACAACTTAAAAAGATGGCGCAGATCGCATATTGCATCATACACACAGCATGCCAGGACCCCCTATCCTCTAACACGCTTCCCTGTCAGTGTGTGACTGCATTTACACACATCCCCCTTCCTGCCAAATGTCGCTAAAGAACTGCATGCATGCATCCACTATAACATGTCCCTCTTAACTGTCACCGCAGGCATGCCCCTACACACGCCTTTCACATGTCACTGTGCTTACGCATCCAGCCTACATTCGACTCAGACCAGAAAGCACATGTCTGCCAGTAAGAAAAAAACTATATATCAGCTTGCGCTAGATTCTAATACCATTACTTGTAAATGTAAATTTTTTATACCCTCAACCAGCAGATATGATCGTATTTCGAACATACCAAATCGCCTCTTGAAGGTTACTAACGTCTCAAAAGGCACGAAATTCTTAAACATTTAAAACCTATATACCTTGACTACCACAATCATAAAATCTGTGTTTTTCATCCACAGAAACATAGACACACCGCAAAGCCCCAGCCATACCAAAAGCTTCATCACACTCACCACACATATATCCTATAATTTTACTTTTAGGTACAGAAAACATCAATGCAAGAGAGGTACTGGTTAGCTTGTGAGCAGCAGCAACAAAAGGAGGAGGAGAGCTGTGTGTTCATGGATTTGTATACTGTTAGAATTTTAAGAAGTTCTAAACTCCTTCTCTTGTTGCTGCTGTCAGTGGGGCAATTAAAGGAAGTTGCAGAATGTTAGCCTCCATGCCTTGAAATCAAAATATATTTGACACAGTATGGTGGGTGGGAGCTGAACAATATATATATATATATATATATATATATATATATATTTGAAGTGCTGAGTCTCAGCACAAAAGGTATATGTGGAAAACAAAAACAATAGAGTGTAGGAAAGGGACTAAGGGCCTGATTTAGAGTTTGGTGGACACGTTGATCCATCATAAACATGATGGATATCTTGTCCGCCATATTACGAATCCCATAGGATATAATGCGATCATAATATGGCTATCCGTCACGTTTGTAAGGTAGCAACCCCTTCCACCAAACTCTGAATCAGGCCCAAAAACATTTTTAAGAAGACATGTGAGGGTCCTCGCAGTATATTACAATGTATAAAATATCAGTCTTTAGATAAAACAGAGCACTTCAAGCCTCCTCAATGTTTTGTAACCTTACACATGTGAGAGGCTGAGAGGTGGTTATGGAACTCATCTGTGGCTTGCAATGTTCTAGTAGTGTATGATTGGGGATTCAGTTTCTCGTATGAAAGCATAGTGCATGCAAGGTCAGTATTTGGCATAGTTCTGGTGCAGTGGACATTGTTTTCTCATTTAGCCCTATCAAGATTCAAAGCAACACCTTTTGTGTTTACTGGTTGGGTATGCATTCACCGGTGTATTTACTGTTTATTTATCTGTATCACATGTGAATGTAAGAGTGTTATTGTTCAGAATGTTCCAATGCCAGCCAGAGCTAAAGCCTTCCGTGATGTCATTGTTTGAATGTTGGACCTAGTGTGGAGCCGAAGTAAAAATGTAAGTCATTCTGGGCTTGGGATTTGAAGAGAAAGTGTTTGTGGTGTTTAGAAAGATCACTATGATATATTGTGAATTTCTTTTTTGTTTCATATGAATTGCATAACATATATATAGACTCATGAGATCCCCATCGTTCTTCTTAACTGTCAGTTATCCATTGCTGGCCACCAACATTCCATATAACAAGTAAAAACTTTCTTTTTAACCCCTCTGTGGGAGCCTTTGAAGGTCACAATTAATTAACAGAATGTGACATCTTCCCCACTGTTTATCAAATAAATTAAATAAATAACATGAATATAATGGAAATGCAACCATACTCAATGTTATAAATAGAGCATTGAGTATCACAACATTAACTTAATTTTATATTTGCTCAATGAATCTTTTAGGAAGGCGTACAGCTCTGGTAGATCTTCTGGCCAGTCTCAGCACCGTTGGGATTATTGTTCAAAGATGGTGATGAATCTTAAATTCTCACTTACAATGAAGTCACACTAGTATGAGAAACTTCTTAATTTCCTCCTTGAATGACCAACTCATTTAAATTATGTAGTTCACTGTCATGAAATCTCTTGAAATGAGAAACATTTGAGGTGAATAAATTGAGCTCATAATCGGTCCATGATCCCTTTAACTTGTGTGACTTCAATCCGAGTAACTTTGAAAGGGACATCAGACTTCCTAGTTGTATGTCGATGTACTAAGACCAGACCTCTTACCTTCATCTCAGACAACTGAACTCCCCTTTTCTTGTAAGTTTTCATCACTTTCTTGTTGATGTCATTTATTTTTACTCTTTATTTAACTGAAGCAATCTGCACTAATGGATTTGTCCAAACATTAGTTGAGTCAGACATTTTCCTGTGGACCCACATGAGGTTTTCTAATAAACTTGCAACATTTAACACAAACTTGGTTAAGTGAGATTTTCGAAAGTTTTGTTCTCTGATGTGCCTTGTTAATCATCACCATGAACCGGTCAGCCACTCATACCCTGTGACCTTAAAAGCCTAATTCTTCTATGATGTATGCCTAAATACCATATGAATATCTTGACTTCTGCACCTTTGAAGGGAGGTCCATTGTATGATTGGAGAGTTTAGGGTATACCCCCTGGTGAAAGTATAACATCAACAATTGGTAACCTGAGGCTGTGACAGCAGGGGTTCATTTGGGCACACTTTGGGCAAGTGCAATGGACCAACAGCAGTCAAGTTTCGTTGGGGTGACCTGCTGCAGACACTCCAGCGGTGCTGCAGATCCTATGCTTCAACCTGGGTGAAAGGCTCTGATATTGGAGCATCTCAATCACATTCTTGTGAGTCTGTAGTTGATGGACCTGGAGCTTCAGGATCAACTGCACTTGTCCACACTCACAGTCACCATCTCCTTTGAGGATGGCTTGCTCCTTCCTTTTTCTCTCAGACAGGTCACCTTCAGGGACTCCAGGCCAGTGAGACAGTTCTTCCTTAAAATCAGACTCCAGGTGATGTATCCATGCCTCTTTGAAGCTGGTTCTCTAGCAGACACCAGCCCTGGATGCACAAACGTCCAATGGGGCCTACGTGGAGCACTGCATCCTTGGTCAGCGAAAACCTGGTATAGAACAACAAGTGGGTCCAGAGCTCCAGTCTTTCAATAGGAATTGCACTCTAGAGACGTGTATTCTTGGTCTGCACTTTCAGAACATTTTTGAACCACTTCTCATTTCGTGTGCCCTTCTCAGGCTGACTTCCAGACTCAACCTTTATCTAGAATGGTATTCCTCATGGCAGTATCATCTCCAGATTGCAACAGTCACAACAGAGTCACAAAGAGTTGTGAGCATTTTGTACCTGAGCATCCACAGCCCCACTGAGAGTGAAGTGCAGGAAAAGAGACAAAAGGGTTGCTTCATCTGAAGGGTCCTTCACATTCTGAACAAAATAGATTTTAGTCCCCCAATATATCAACTAGCTGTACTTCAAGAAGACTAATCACTGCTCTGTGTAGCAAAGTGACTTTATTGAATTACTAAGGTTACTGAGGGGACGTCTGTCACCGCCTCTCCAATTCAATGCCTTTGGTCCCTCCCTCAAGTTTCAGGAATGTCAGCAATACGCTTCTACTGCTGGGGAAGTACCCTAACCTCCATTTGTGAACATGAACAGGTCAGGGGTTTCAAATGGAACCGACAAACCTCTATCACTCTCAATCACTCAGAGATACACAATGCATATATCATGTGTGCTATATGCATAATTACAGGCACACATGAGCTGGGATATCTGCACAAAAACCTGGGTTTAGCTGGTAGGAGCCAAACGTTACATGAGTGAACCAGGCTGCCATCACTGCTTTGACACACATAAGGTCATGCACATGAGTTTGAGTTTGAGTTTATGAATTTGTAAAGCGCATAGCTACCCAAGGGCATCCCAGCGCTAAAGTACACAATGAATCGTGGTGGAGCCGAAGAGGGCAGATTACCTGCGGAAGAGGATGGTTTTCAGCTTCTTCCTGAAAAGAAGTTCTGAGGATTCATGCGGAAGTTCCAAAGGCAGAGCATTTCAGAGCCGAGCAGCCCTGATGGAGAACGAGTTGCCGCCCCATGATCTCTTGACAAAAGGGGTATAGACCTGTCGAGAAGAACGAGATCTAAGAAGTCTAGGGGGAGCATAGAGTGAGATCCGTTTTCTAAGAAAGAGGGGGCCCATATTGTGTATGGCTCTGTGAACAAAGGACATGG
The DNA here is from genome assembly GCF_031143425.1 of Pleurodeles waltl. Taxonomy (NCBI): domain Eukaryota; kingdom Metazoa; phylum Chordata; class Amphibia; order Caudata; family Salamandridae; genus Pleurodeles; species Pleurodeles waltl. Next base: position 870,428,030 of record NC_090439.1, read on the forward strand.
ATTTAAACTGAATGCGCTGTTTAATCGAGAGCCAGTGAAGAGTTGCAAGCGCTGGTTTAGCAGAAAGATGCCTAGGAGTGTTCATAAGACGTCTGGCTGCAGTGTTCTGCACAACCTGCAGCCTCTTTATTACATACTCTGGGGAACTCAGGTATAGGGAGTTCCCATAGTCCAGGCGAGAGAGAATTAAGGCTTGTACAAGAATTCTTCTGGCAGTAAACGGCAGAAGATTAAGAATCTTCCTGAGAGTTCTGATTAAGCCGAAGCAAACCGAAGAGATTCTTTTGGCCTGCAACTCCATTGTCAGACGGGGGTCAAGCAAGAAACCTAGGCTTCTTACCTGTGTTACTGGAGGGGGCAGACTATTAAAAGCCTCCAAATGCATTGCCAAAGGGACGGCAGGGGTGCCCTTGCCTACAATCATTACCTCTGATTTGCTGTCATTAAATTTGAGTTTGGAAATGGTCATCCAGTCCCCAATATCTTTCATACAATCGGCCAAGTTGGTAGAGGAAGAGTCCCCACTACTTGAGAGAGATACCACCAATTGCGTGTCATCAGCATAAGTGACCATAGAGAGGTTATAAGGAGCAACTACTGTGGCCAAGGATGACAAATAGATGTTAAACAAAGTAGGGCTCAGAGATGAGCCCTGCGGGACTCCACAGGTTAGAGGCCTGACGTTAGACAAAAAAAAACCATCCAGGACTTGGAAGGATCTTCCCGTGAGGAAAGAGGAGAGCCAAGCGAGGGCTGAGCCTCCTAGCCCTATCTTGGAGAGTCTGTCAAGGAGGAGGATATGATCAACAGTGTCAAAGGCTGCACTAAGATCAAGAAGAATAATAGCGACGTGACCACCTTGATCTAAGAGTTGCCGAGCCGATTCAGTTACCGTAAGGAGTGCCAATTCCTTACTGTGGTGAGCTCTAAAACCCATTTGAGAAGGGTGTAAAAGATCGTGGCTCTCAAGAAACCTGGACAGTTGCAGGTTTACATGTTTCTCCAAGATTTTTGCTGCAATGGGAAGGAGAGCAATAGGTCGATAGTTATCTAGAACAGTGGGATCAAGCTTAGGTTTTTTTAAAAGGGGTTTTATAATCGCATGTTTAAGGGAGCTGGGAAAAATACCGGAGGACAAGGAGTTATTAAGTATTTCTGTCAAAGGAGCAACAACAATATCTGCCGCCTTCAAAAGAATAGAAGGGGGGGCAGGGTCCAGGGGGGAGCCCGATTTGATATTGGAAAGAAAATTCTGAGTTAGAGCATCTGTGAGGGGGGAAAAGTCAGTTAGCTGGATCATATCGGTATGAGGATTCATATCCAGCCCCTTAAGTTTCTCCTGAGAGGGAGATGAGGGAAAACCGGAGTATATCTTGTTGATCTTGTCCTGAAAGTGGGCTGCTAATGCATTACTATGTATAGTGGAAGCTTCAACCGGAGAGGGCGGCATAGGAGTTATAGTGAGCTCCTTAAAAATCTGAAAGATTTCTTTCTGAGAAGCAGAAGAATTCTCTATTCTACTGCTGTAATAGAGAGTCTGAGCTGCCTTAATATTGTGATGATAGGATCTAATAGCTAATCTGTAAGCTTCTTTGGCAGAAGGGTAATAATCTTTCCTCCACAATCTCTCCAATATTACAGTTCTTTCTGAGTTCTAATAGAGAGGATGAAAACCAGGGATTGGACTTAAGGGCAGATTTTTTTTCCCTAAGTTTACAGGGTAAAACTAAATTCAAAGAGGTAGAGATCCAGCTGTTGAACCGGTCCACCGCATTAGGGGAGGCATAGTCAATAGCTAGAGGAGAGGCGTGAAGTGCCGTATGCCAGTTGCTAGGTACCAACTTCGACCAAGCACGACCCATAGTGGTGGACCTGGGCTGAGTCACTCCGGGTGTATCATAGGGGAAAATAAAAGACAATAAATAATGATCCGTCCAGAGTAAAGGTAAAGACGAAGAAAAGGTGAGATTGGAGACATTACTGAAAATAAGGTCTAAGGTATGCCCTTTCAAATGAGTTGGGCCAATCGCAAATTGGTCCATGTCTATTGAGGTAAAAGAGGCTGATAGTGATTTTGCCGACGGACAATCTGGATTATCTAAATGGATGTTAAAATCGCCAAGAACAGTTAAATTAGAAGCATTACCAATATAACTGGCTACTACATCAGGAATGACTTCCAAAAAGGCTCCACAGGGGCCGGGGGGGCGATAGAGAAGGATTCCTGAGAGAGTGAAAGTGGAAGACAGATACAAAGAAAAGAACATACTTTCACACCCTGGGATCTCAAGAGGCAGTGTCGAATATTTAGTTGAGTTTTTGTGGATAATGGCTATGCCACCGCCTTTCATCTGGGGTCTGTCTAAATGAACTATAGAGTAGTTAGGAGGAAGGGCGCTGCAAATATCCGCCGAGGAACCATCATTCAGTCAAGTTTCTGTAAGGAACAAGGCATCTGGTATTAACTCTTTTAGGTGCGTATGAATATGTAAGAGGTGGGCCGACAGAGATCGGCAGTTAAGCAGTAATAACTTGCCTGATTGATGAGAGGAGGTATTAGAGGGCGGGGCAATAGTAGGTGACCAAGAGCAGCTAGAACAAGGGAGACATACAGAAGACTGGGTAGGACCTACGGAAGTAGAGCATATCTGGGTGACTTTAAGTGCATGAAGATGGGATGAGGAGTACTTTAAACTGTTTGTAGAGAAACGAGCAGCATCCCTGGGCCCTGGGCACGTCAGGGCGCGGACGGGCGCAGACGGGCTTGCCTTAGGCACGCCCGCTGCGTGGCCGGCGGCCGCCTGCGTTTAAAAAAGGCATGCGGGAGGCCCGACCTGGTTCCACGATCAAGCACTAGACCGGCAACCAAAATGGCTGCCGAGAAATGGCACCGTAAAGGCTGCCGTCTGAAAAGTTCAAAAGTGATGCAACCAGGAGCCCCTAAAACCGGGCCCCGGTGCAGAATAGAAAAATGCTAGATTAGTGTAAGGTTGAATGCAAAAGTTTTTAAAACAAGGTACCTGTTAGACCTGACAGCCTTAGGGTTGTCACCCCAAACTTTTTGCCTGCCTCCCTTCACTTTTTGGACACTGTTTTTGCTGCCTTTTAGACTCTGCGCACTTTATCACTGCTAACCAGTGCTAAAGTGCATATGCTCGCTCCCTTTAAACATGGTAACCTTGGATCATACCTGATTGGACTTTTTAATTTACTTATAAGTCCCTAGTAATGTGCACTATATGTGCCTAGGGCCTGTAGATTAAATGCTACCAGTGGGCCTGCAGCACTGGTTGTGCCACCCACTTAAGTAGCCCCTTTACCTTGTCTCAGGCCTGCCATTGCAAGGCCTGTGTGTGCAGTTTCACTGTCACCTCGACTTGCCATTTAAAAGTACTTGCCAAGCCTAAACCTCCCCTTTCACCACATATAAGTCACCTCTAATGTGTGCCCTAGGTAACCCCTAGAGCAGGGTGCTGTGAGGGTGAAAGGAAGGACATTTACCTGTGTAGTTTACATGTCCTGGTAATGTAAAACTAAATTCGTTTTTGCACTACTGTGAGGCCTGCTCCCTTCATAGGCTAACATTGGGGCTGCCCTCATACAGTATTGAAGTGGTAGCTGCTGATCTGAAAGGGGTAGGAAGGTCATATTTAGTATGGCCAGAATGGTAATACCAAATCATGCTGACTGGTGAAGTTGGATTTAATATTACTATTCTAGAAATGCCACTTTTAGAAAGTGAGCATTTCTTTGCACTTAAATCTTTCTGTGCCTTACAATCCACGTCTGGCTGGGCTTAGTTGACAGCTCCTTGTGCATTCACTCAGACACACCCCAAACACAGGGTACTCAGCCTCACTTGCATACATCTGCATTTTGAATGGGTCTTCCTGGGCTGGGAGGGTGGAGGGCCTGCTCTCACACAAAGAACTGCCACACCCCCTACTGAGACCCTGGCAGACAGGATTGAACTGAAAGCGGACCTGGTGCACTTCTTAGCCACTCTTTGAAGTCTCCCCCACTTCAAAGGCACATTTGGGTATAAAACAGGGCCTCTGCCCTACCTCATCAGACACTTGCTGGAGAAGAAACCTGAACCAGAACCTGCATCCTGCCAAGAAGAACTGCCTGGCTGCCTAAAGGACTCACCTGACTGCTTTCTAAAAGGACTGCTACCTTGCTGTTGCCCTGCTGCCTTGCTGAACTCTTGCCTTGCTGCTGAAGTGCTCTCCAAGGGCTTGGATAGAGCTTGCCTCCTGTTCCCTGAAGTCTCAGGACCAAAAAGACTTCTCTTTTTCATTTGGACGCCTTGTGTGCCGAAAAATTCGACGCACAGCTTGCACCGCGGTGAAAAATTCACTGCACGCCGATCTGGAAAGACGCCGATCGACGCGACGCCTGCGGTGCGACCGGAACTTCGACGCACGGCCTCGCCTGGACAACGCCGCCCGACTCCAGAAAGGAAATCGACGCGACGCCTGCGGTGAGGGAGAAGATTCCACGCACAGCCCACCGGAATGAGGCGCAGCCGGAAAACAAGCCTAGGATTCCACTCACAGACCCCGGGACATCTGGTAATCCCGCGAACCACAGAAGGAGACTGTCCGCCCGCCGGAAAACGGCGCACGACTTCCCCGCATGAAAAATAACGACGCAAGTCCGTGTGTGCAGGGGAGAAACCAACACACACACCATTTTTCCACGTATCTCTTCCTCTGCGGCCCTTTGCGGAGATTTTCCACTTTAAACCAGGTACTTTGTGCTTGGAAGAGACTTTGTTTGCTTTTTAAAGACTTAAGACACTTTATATCACTTTTCAGTGATATCTCTACAATTTCATATGGCTTCTTTGATTGTTTTGACCTACAGTTATCCAGATAAATATTATATATTTTTCTAAACACTGTGGGGTGTATTTTTGTGGTGCTATATTGTGTTATTGTATGATTTATTGCACAAATACTTTACACATTGCCTTCTATGTTAAGCCTGACTGCTCGTGCCAAGCTACCAGAGGGTGGGCACAGGATAATTTGGATTGTGTATGACTTACCCTGACTAGACTGAGGGTTCTTGCTTGGACAGAGGGTAACCTGACTGCCAACCAAAAACCCAATTTCTAACAGTACCTTATACCCAGAGTTGGTCACTCCAGATAGGTGACACAGCTGTACACCATGCTGGGGACATTCATGTCCTGTAAGTAACTAAGAATATAGAGAGGGGACCCTCCTATAACCAATATAACGGGGGGAGTAGGGTACCATAGCACAATAAAATCATGAAAAAAGTCCCCCACGGGAAAGCCACACCAATCACACCTCACTCATACAGGCAATGAATCTCTCTATTGATCAGCTAAAGTCAAGGGTATCAAAGGTGAATTTTTAATATAAGCTTAATGGAATCTCTATTTGGGATGATAAATATCAAGGAATCTGGTTGGGATTTGGATAATGTGTCTTGTGTTTATCTCCCTTTTTATTGAATTTTATTTGATATTTGTGTTGCGCTATTATTGTTTTAGTATTTATGTGGTTGTTTTGTCCTTGTATGATTTTGGGTTTTTACTTGAAACTATATTAAAAATTCACCTTTGATTCCTTTGACTTTAGCTGATCAATAGAGAGATTCATTGCCTGTATGAGTGAGGTGTGATTGGTGTGGCTTTCCCGTGGGGGACTTTTTTTCATGATTTTATTGACATTCATGTCCTAACAGTATACAAACTCCTGGGAAAGTATGGTTCTTATGGTTGGCTCCTGTGCACATGAACAATGTTCAGAGGATGTCAGGTTGACGTAGCCTCAGTTATGGAGTGTGGTAATGCAGAGACTCCTGTTTTCATCCCACAACACCACTAGGTAAAATTGATCCCTCTTTACATCCCTGTGTCAGTATAATCATCAAGATAATGTACCCTTTTGGAAATTGTCCCATGCAGTAAAATAGGGAGGGAGTGGGGCGCTGAATATTTATAGGCCGGCCATTCTGCTGGCAGTGCATGTGCTCACCTGGTACTGGGCGTAACTATATTGGAATTGAAATGCAGCACCATGTTGCTTTTGTATATGTTCATTCCTCAGTAACACATTCAATCCTTAGTGTTTGTGCGGACAGTAAAAGCCTACCTGCAATGAGGGCACTGGTTGTGAAGAACACAAAGTTAATTGGCACTACTTCTGTGGCATTGAACAGCTGCATCGCATGATGGAGGAACCTGGAGAAAAGGAATAAAAACAAAACAACAAAAAGCCAATTACAAGATAAGATATGGGATTTTCTTGTCAGTTTAAAGGGCCCTGCTATCCTCAACCTGAAACAAGACTAGAAAACCCTAATAGTTGCAATTTAAACAGCACAAAACATTCATTTCAGGGAGAAAACTCCACAAATATCATCAAAAACGGGTACCAAAGCAATCTCAAAATCAATTTAGCAAAAAACATTTTTTGTTTATAAAGAAGAAATCCATTAACAAACTACAAAATCCGTAACACAGTCAAATGTATGGCACAGTTTTCCAATATCAAATGACACAGACTTCAAAGTTCTATGTAAGCAGCCAACATATGTTTCATGGTGTCACCATTCTTAAGGGCCACAATATTATCAATAACAGTCCATCAGAAAACACAGACAAAAATGTATCATATCAGTTGATGAATGTCTAGCACTCTGAACCTACGAAGAACTGCCCAAACACAGTGTTTTCACATATTTCAGTACAGGATGGAAATGGGCCTACATTGCCCTAAGACGTATTTGCAATAAAAATAAATCCTGTCAAATAACCTGTATGGCATACAGTAACTTCGAGAACATGAACACATCAGATGATGTAACAGTTAGAGAGACCAAGTTCATCCTGACACATATTTAAACTGGGTTAACATTCTATCAAGCAGCATATTTCTGACATTCTACACCTGTCTAGTGTCCCTAGTATGTATATATATATATTTATATATATACATCTCTCAAAATACCCATAAATTATGAGATCGCACTCCAGAGAATGATTACTTCGAGCTTATTTATTGTTACCACACAGAAAGATTCCACACCAATGCATTTAGACTGCAAGAGTCTTGATCACGGTGTCACTTTTTTTCTGTTTCCCCCTTTTGCATCCTACATCCCACTTAGCTTTAATGAGACATTGTAGGAGTTGAAGTCTCTTTTTCATTCCTTACATTCAAAATGAAAAGATCTTGTAAATTTAATGACATTATTCATTAACGTTCGTTTACTGCAACATTTTTCTTTTCATATTTCCCAACTGTTTCTTTTATTTAGTCTTTTTGTTTTTTTAGTAGTCTTTGTAGTTCTTGTTGTGGCTTTATATGCTTGTCATCCTCAGAGATCCTGAGTTTTGTATAAAACTGACATGCCATGATCAAGACTCTTGAAGCCGAAACGCGTTGGTGTGGAATCTTTCTATGTGGTAACAACAAATAAGCTTGAAGTAATCATTCCCTGGAGTGCGATTTCGTAATTTATGGGTATTGTGATTAGTGACAGAGCATGATCGGGCTTTGGAAATCGATACTGGTGGAAAGCGTTCTGAAAGTGAACTGGCCATTGAGGAATGAATATGAATATATATTACCTACTGGCGGTTGCCAGTAGGTAGTTATAGTTGGGACCATGTTTCCATAGGAAAATTTTTTTTTTGACTTGTCTATATCTTTGTCACTGTTTGATGTTGATGAATCTTCACAAAATTTTACAAAAAAGGAGTTCTGGTGATTCTTGTTGTGCACAGAAAATTTCGAACTGAGCCATCAAGTGGGGCCGAGAAAAAGGGGGGGGGGGGGGGGGGGTCAAAAAAGTTGTCAGTACACAGATTGTGCTTTGGGGTGTTTGGTGTAAATCCATTCAGTAGTTTAGGAAATATTAAAGGAAATCCAAATTTGTATATCTGAGGTGCAGAGACTACGCAAATTATAACGAGCTCGTGCAGGGAAATGCAGAGCACTGATTGGCTGCCAACACTTCAACCAGGAAGTGTTGGCAGACATCTTGGGACTTAACATCAGCCTTATCCCACCAAAAAGTTTTTTTTTAAAAGTCAAGGGGCCAAGGTAGATTCACCCTGACCCCTTAGCTTTGGTGTGGGTGTAGGGAGCCAAGGGGCCCCCCCGAGCAAAAAACAAAGAAATATTTTTTTTTAATTTGTCCTGTGAATGCCCAACAACCACCAGAGAAAATTAATAAACTACAGTCACTGCTTGGTTGATCTTACATTCCAAATTATGCACAACGCACAAAACCTATCTATGTATTAATACGTCCAGATTTTTCAAGTAGACATTGGCCAGTTGGACACACTCACATCCTTAGAGGGTTGCAGCAAGACATGCTAGAAGCAAAACACTTACACACACATGACAACAAAACAAATTTGGTCATCAGAATAATTATTGGTGCCATCGGATTTACCTATGTCACCTTTAATGAGGGTGACACAGTACCCATAGCAAACAAATCACATTTGTACTAAAATGCAGAACAATGTTTTGCACCCACAGAAATGATTCTGACTGCCGTACAGAGGGCTGTCATAAAGAAGAGGCCACTTGCCCAAGGAAAACACATTATTGTTGTTATCCTTTACCGGCCTTAGAGGTTGTCACCAAAACAAGCGTTCCTAACGCTAAAGCATTACATCCACATTGGATTCAATGGGCAACTTCCCTGATCGCCGCTGATGTTGACTACATCTTTGACCTAAATTTCAAACACAAGAATTTCTCCAGTATGGACAGGAGTGCCCCACACCTACTAACATCTTACCACTTGACAGATACCAAGCTGTCATTTACACTGATGGTTCAGCACAACCAGCTGTAGGTTCAAAACATCAATACTCAGCCACTTGCAAAGCTGTGAGCGGAGTGATGAATGATGGTGTATTCCACCCTCAACATACCTACACACAGACCCTACAAGACTGCAACGCTCAGTTAGCTGACCTTAATGCTCATCTGATGAGCCAGTGAATGAAAATTCAACACCATAGATCTCCTCACATAAGGTCCGAAGAGAGTTGTCCCTTGTGAACATTTCAGCAGTACCAATTTTTGAGGGGATTGTTTGGAATAAAGTACCATTTGATATATATGGGCCTACTGAGGTTATCCAAATTCCTTATGTATTTAAGATTTCAATGACCAATGAAATTACACCTGGTGTTGTTTCCGATGACTGGGTTGTTAAAACAGTTGACTCTGTGCTGTCTGAACTGCAGGATATACACTGTATTTTAAATGAAGATGTGAATATTTAAATATCACTGAAGAAGAGCTGAATGCTTGGGTCCAGAATAGTATCTATAATTCCACACTTTAAAGTCCCAGCAGGTGGTTATTGTGGCCAATAGACACAAATGGGTGTCCGGCGCATTTTGTGAATTACTCAGGGGGTTTCAAGATTAGCTGGTCAGACCCTCTCTGTGTCTCGGGTCAACAATCTGGTACAGTGACTACATACAGTGTGGGAAAACTGTGCCAACAATCGTTATGCACTAACACCTTGGCAGCTGTTAAAGAACATCTTAGTCTCCAATCAGAGGAAGTAGAGTTGCAGGATTTCTAGCTAGGTCCAAGAACACCTCACTCTAAGCGATTCCTGTATGCCATATAGAATGAGATTTGGAAGCATTCTCAAATGGAAACGGCTGCACTATTTAAGGAAGATAGATAAAGAAAATATGGAAAAGGCTTTAGCTGTTGTCGATAATGGAATGAACACTCTGTCCAATAGACTATGTACCATTAATAATATAATGTCATCTGTGGTTGACATTATTCAGAATGACATGTCCCTTTTACAACATGGGCAAAATCAGCTGTGTTTCATCATGCAGTTAGGTTGGACATTGCAAATTCTGAAAAATGGTCACGTCCCTTGAAAATACATAAACGTTAGTGAATTGTTTGCTGTTTTTAATTTGTCCAAGGAGCAACAGATAATGACTAAAAGGGAAGCAAGTTACAACATGTTTAACACTGAAAAATTTGAAAAGCTGCCTTTCACTGTAGCAGAGACACCATTAACAGTATGGTTAGTACATGGGTTATAAATCTGCTGATTTCCACTTTTTGTTTCACAAAATGTTTGAAGCAGTTTGCTGTGGGCAGATATGAGCGGCTAGGAGATAGCTATATTAAGGAAGAGTAGGAGTTGCCTTTTGAGCTCAAATGTATGAACGGCGAAACAGAGGCCTTTCTGAGCGGAAGCAAATGTGAGACTACTGTTAGTCATTGAATGATTTACAAGCAGGTTTGCCTTCATGGCTTTTGCAATGCAGAGGTCGCAAACTTGGCATACTTTCGGAAGGGTACTTCCATACCTTTGATTCATCCAGCATTTCATACACTTCTGAATGGAAGTTATGTGGTTCTGAACAGTCAGAGTTGCAGCGGAATAAAGCCGGGCATTGCCTAAGCTATTTCAGTTTCTCAAATTGTAACTTGTTGCTGCCATGTTTTATTCACCTCACACACAAGAGATAAGAGTAGAAGAAATGTGGCCTCACATTGATAGTACTTATATACATTTTGCCAATCTGAGCAGACTAAAGGTGCTATTGTTTAACAAATAAGTGGCGTTGACATTGGCCAAGGAGACATACAATCTCCAGATAGCGAGATCATCAGCCGTGATACAATCCTTATTAAATACCAAGACCTCAATAGCGTACCAGGGAAACGTTGTATTGGTCAGCAATAAGGAATGTGAGTCTAGTCTCATACGAGACAGAGGGGGCGCTGAACAGGAGGAAATTGCACTTTTTGGTCAACAGCTGCCAGAGCTCAAAGCCTTTCTCCAGCTTCTCATCTTGCTGCACTAGTTTTGTTCTAATTTCTTCTGTTATGCACCACTCCCCAACATCTTTTCTCCAGCTAGCAACCACCATCGCCTGCTGGCTTAACCATTGTATTGCCAGCCACCTACATGCAGTGTGTAATGTATAAACTTACATTTTATTTTTTTAATTACAGGCTTCTATGCCAAACAGGCAAACTTGTGTGTTATTTTCCACTGGAACTCTGTCAAATAGCAATCATCTATCTGCACCCAGTATGCGTTTACCCAGGTTTATGCAACATAGTTTTCCGCTACATTGTGTTAGATGTGCTTGGAGCTATGATTTCGTCAGGTAGCATGGTTTTGAATAATGTGAAAATTAAGAAGTTGTCCACTCTTGTAGATCACTTTGCTCCTAACATTGTGGGAGCACTAACTCACATTAATGAAGAATAAATGCCTATGCATGCTATGTTTAAGCATGATTATTTAATTTAGACTTTTTGCTTGCAAAAGAGAGTAGATAGAGTCTGCCATGTGTTGAATGTACAACAATGCATCACCTTCACCCCCAATAACAGAAAGCTTATTCATGAATATATAAGTAATATTACTAATGTTTCACAAGCGGTAAATGCACTTGAAGGGTATGATTTGTGTGATTCAGCTGGTTGTTGGAAACTGGAAAGGGATTTGCAAAGGTTGGCGTTTTCTTTAAAAGTTTTGGTGGGATTATGTTTCACATAATACTGACACTATTAAGAATTATGTCACTTTGCATAATTGGTATTATTTTTTTAAATTAAAGTTTTGAAGCAAAGTATTGTAAACAGGAGGTAAATTGTGGGTGTGAAAAGAAGGGATCAGTAACATCTGTTAATATGAAGAAGCGCTCCAAGGTCTGTTCCCTCTCTTTCAATGTAGGCCTATTAATTCACAAGACGTTTATTGTTTAGGTAATCAGATATGTGCTAACTTGTTTGATGGCATTAGGTCAGAACAGATTCATTATTATTAATTTAAGTGGCTAGTGGTTGCATGGTTTATGATGCTGTATTATAATCTGATGATATATAGATACTTGAGAAAGGAAGTGCCAGAATTAGTTCTTGTACCAAATCTCAGACCTGTTTATTTAGGCTGCCTTAGGGCTGTTCAAGCTTGCTATTTAAAGATCAATACTGGAGATTGTATTCATATTGCAGGGAAACTCTGGATAGAGTAACCAGACACTTTATAAATCATTTATTACTATTATCATTGAGCCAGAAAATCTTCCTTGTCTCTAGGGATTTTTCTCAGATTTTTCCCTTGATGTATCTATTTCAAATGATTTCAGTGCTTCATGCTTATGACTGAAATATTATACATCTTAATTGACTATGCAACATATTTCTGCTTTCTGCATTATGCTCTAATATTTAATGAACATTTGTGGATTCTGAATAATCTAATCCTGAGCCTTTTGGAGTCAAAGGTAATTCTTATTGATTGCTATTTAAAATGGTGTTTGAATCTTATCTTTAGGGGCACATTTCCTCATCTATTATTGAGGTTCACCTCTCAAGGGGTACATTAGTGAAAGTAGTAAAAAAACACAAACAGGCAAGTATCTCTTGATGCACAATCTGTCTTTCCCAGTGACACAATCAGTCAGTGACGGCATGCCTCAAAACACTTGCCCAGTGTGATACTCTGTTTTAGAAGGCCATAAAAAGACTCCAGAATCTGGGGCAGTGGGCTCTGATGCTCATGTCTAACATTGAAGCGGCATTCCACCTATTGCCAGTCCCCCTGGAAGACTTGAGTCTCTTTGGCTTTACTTTTGACAAGAAATACTATGTGATTTGTGTATGTTAATAGGGTTCTCCATCAAGTGCATTCATTTTGAAACATTCAGTCGCTCACTCAAGTGTGTAATAAAAGGCTTGATGACTTCTGAGGACATAGTCCACTACCTGGATGATTTTCCTTTCCCTGGTTTTTGCAGCAATTTCGGTTACGGTTTCAAGCACTAGATGTAACCTTTACGGAGGCCCAGACTAATGGTCCTGTGATTATACTGTCCATTCTGGGCACTGAAATAGATTCTAGAGCTGGTGTCTGTAGGTTGCCACCGGCCAAGAATGAGCCTTTTCAAGCTTCCCAGAGGGTGTGCTTACGTGTCCACAAAGTTACGCTCCATCAGCTGAAGGTCTTGGTGGGCCAACTTAATATTACCCTCAGAGATATCCCAACAGGGATGTTTGTTTTACAAGAAACATTGCAAGGGCATGGTAGTGGTAGACTTAATCAGAGTCCTCCAATTGAAAAGCAGCATGTTACATATCTCTTACATCATTCCAAAACCTGTTCACTTAGTGATGTCTACTTTATTGGCTGCACAGTACTAGTGATGGGCAATCCTTGTAGCAGATACATCAAATGTGAATGTAAGAGGTGTAAGTTACAGTTGGCTGCCAACCACTGGATGTTATAGTATTAGTATGAGTGTGGGTCAGAAATTTTATATGTGAAATGACATAACCATATAATACCCTGGTGAACTAAAGGTCAGCCCTCCTTAACTTACCTGCCTATCAAAAGTAGTTGCTGGCTGTGCTGTTTCCAATCAGTGGGTTGTAAGCTGAAGATTGAGTCTGAGGGTGCAAATGTCTTTCCAGGTTCTGTTGTTGGGATGTGAGGTGGTGTAGTTGTCTTGGGAATAGCCTGTTTTACAACTGTCTTCGAAGTGTATATGTCCTGGGTGTTTCAAATGCTGGCTGGTATTGAGTTCCAGAGCTTGGAAGCTGGTAATAAGAAAGCAGTGCCTCCTACTGATTTCTTATAGTATGTGGTACGGTGGTAAGTGGTGCAAGCCCAGAGCGCAGTCTCCTGTTTGGTTTGTATTGCTTGAATTGCTTGTAGGTGTAGAGGTCCTTTACCTTGTGAGGCTCTGTGGAAAATGCATAGTGCTTTAAACACTGCCCTTCTAGCTATATGTGGACAGTGGAGTGGTTGCAACACTGGAATCGTGTTTGCTTGGGTGAAGGTGGGGAAGAAGTCTTCAAAAGCATTTTGGATGAGTTGTATTTTGCACATGATGAATGCAGATGTGCCAAGGTATAGACTGTTGATGCAGTCAAGCTTGAAGATTAAGAGTGGGAGGATTGGTTCCAATTTCTGTTGGTATCCAAGGTATGGGAAGATGAAATGTAGTTTTTTGATTAGGTGAGAGCTCTCTATATGACGTTGTTTAAGATGAGGCATCAATTATAGGTCTGAATCCATGCTTACCTCCTATTGATATTGCTGGAGGGGCCTAATGTTTCTTAAGCCATATGGTGGTTTGCTGGTATTTTTGCCATTGTCTGCAGGTCATAATCTCTGTTTTGAGATATTGAGCTTTAGATGGTCATTCATCTTCCAAGTGGTTATGGCCCAAGGCAATTATCAAGTTTTAAATTGTAGAGGCCTTCCAGGGCATTTAGTTTTTGAAAAACATTTTGGTGTCATCTGCATTGTTGTAACAAGTGAGGTCGAAGAATGTAATCAGGTTTGGTATGGGGTTCGGTAGATGTTAAATAACCTAAACCTACTTGCCATTCAGAAGCAGTGTCCAATCCAGATATCTCCGGATTTCAATATGGCATAGTGCTTTGTTTCGCCTATTTGGCAGGGGAAAAGTCATACACGATGTACATCGTAAGTTAGACATGAAGTACATCTCACTAACATTGCTACAGACTACAGCCATTATTAGGGGCATTGACTTGTTGCCGTGTGAGATGATGTATCTGATCTAGAGTTCTTTTTTTATTTGCAGGAGCCAGATAGTTTGCTAGGCTGATGTGCTTGCTGCAGAGGCCTGCAAATTCTCTAACTAGCAGTACTGTGAATCGGAAATGATCCAATATAGACTTCTATGCCACTAAGGCCTAATTTAACTGCCTTTTTATCTTTCAGAAATAGTTTAATATCTAGATAACCTGCCAGGGTCAACACACTGAGGACTCATCTCCTTGAACCAATTATTATGGAAAACATAAGCAGGGCATCTGAAACTGAAAGCATCTGTAGTATAATAAACCTCTCTAGACTTGTCCACACAACATTGACTAACATTTTCTGACTTATATATATTGTAACCCCAGATCTGCATAATATAAATCTGCTTTTTGAATTGTATTGACTCATTTGAAATTCTGCTTTATCTTTCCCTAATTTATGGTCATAGCAAATAAATTGCTGTTATGAGGTCCTATGTAATTATTGTACTAAATACATAACACATGATGAACATTTGGGGTACCGTTTTTATTGGGAGATGTGTGGGAATGCTGAGTGATAGGAATTTTATGAATCTTCACAAATTCTGGAATTCCCCTTCACAGAAATATAGAGGAAAATCTGTGATTTAGTCAAAATGTGGTGTTTCATACCCAGAGAATTCTGAGTAAGAAATGTTATCGTGTCCACCAAAGCGATGCTACCCAGACTACCCTAGGTGTCTTGTTTTCAGAAATGTCTGACCCTGGCAGGTTTCCCTGGGTGCCTACCAAGACCTGTCCTAATTACCACATCTATCTACATTGCCAGAATGGGTTAGTTTCCAAACTCTTGTTGTTTTCCTGCTGTGTTTGGGGCTTTTACTTTCTCTCGTGATACCCCAGCCACACAAGTAGTGTATTATTGATAGAACAGTAGGATCGCTGTGTTCCATTAGCACTGTCTGCTTTCACTTTTATTTTGCTGTGACGTGCTGTGACATGAGCACACACAACATTTAATGTAATATAGCAAAACAAACAAAAAATCAGACTCAGGACTTGGAATAAATTCCTTTACATATTGACTTTCATTTTGGAAAAGAACATGCTTCTGATGTTTTCACTAGAAACAATTTATTTTCCAGTCATGTGGAAAACCTGTTGAAGTCCACAGCACTGTGAAGGTAATGTGGTGGATGTCAATGGTTTGTCCTCTAGCTTAAAGCAGTTAAAACTCACCATGTAGCTGCAGCCTGATGTCCTCTCTCATAAGAAAGGACAATAAGCTACAGGGATATCATGGACAGATTGCACTAATTTCTTTGTTGCATGATCTTATGGGACTTTTCCAGTCCAGAAGGGCTCCACGATGGTAGGCTTCCAGGACTAGAGAACAGCAAAAAGCACAATGGCCTAAGAAAGGTGGCCGGCTGTTGCTCAAGGCCATGCACATCCTAGAAAAAGTTTCAGTTGCCAAACGTGATCTGTGAAGAAGAGGGCTAAAGCGAGAATAAAAAATACTGAGAAGTAAATAGGAGATAGAGAGAAGAGGTTCCAGAAAAGGAGAGAAGGAGAGAAATAAAGGAGAGTACATAGAAAAAGAGAGAGAGAGGTAGAGCAGGAGAGACATGAGAGAAGATTTATAGATGTAGCAGCAAACAGAAAGGGGTAGTGGAAAACTATTGGGGTAGGCGATAAATTCTGTTCCATCGGCATAGTTTTTTGTTTTTTTTTATATTTTTATTGGTGTTTTATCAACTGGCAAACAGTAAACAACTTATCCCACAATACCCTCCCTTTGCCCCCTCCCCGTGTGTACGCTCCATTTCCTGCGTTTGATCTTCCCCTCTGGCCATTGTCGTTTTTGGTCATTCTTACTCCTTGCATGAAACAATTTGAGACTGAAAAAGTGTCACTGGGACTAGTCCTCTGCTGCATCCGATTCCTCTGAGGATGTGCTTTGTTCCCCGGAGCCAGATTGTGGATTTTTCATGTGATCCAGCAGGTGGTCCCATTGTCGAGCCCCATTCACATTCCCCACTCCTTTCACCAGTTCCTGGTGCAGGACCCTTCCCTCTGCTTCAGCCCATTTGACGAGTGTTTCCCTCCATCTAGGTGACTGCGGGCCTCTGGGGTCTTTCCAGTGCATTGTGATCTCCCTCTTCGCGAGTATCAGAGCTAAATCTATATACCTATTTATGATTCTTTTCAGGCGGGGTCTGGGAACTCCCCCCAGTAATGACACTTTCGGGGTAGACAGGAGTTTTCTACCCCTTATCACTTCGATGTTATTGAATATTTTTCCCCAATATTGTGTCACTACTCTGCATTTCCAGAGCATATGTATTAGGTCAGCTTTTTGGTCTGCACACCTAGGGCATGCACTATTTGTAGTGTTATACATTGATGCTATTTATGCGGGCTGAGGTAAGCTCTGTGAAATATGTACAGATTAATCAGCTTGAAGCAGGCATTTCTGGAGACTTTATACACGTGTTGTAATTTGTCCCCATTGTGAGTCAGCTATCTGTTCCCCAGTGTCGGTTTGCCATTGGGTCCTCAATCTGTCTAGGGGGAGTAGTGTATCTTTTTGCAATGCTTTGTATAGTGTTGATATCGTTTTCTTGTCCCCTCCAGTTGTGCAAATGGTATGACATCCAGCATGTGTGAGAGGTTCCTTAGTGCCCTGTTTCCAGTGTTGTTGAATTAATGCTGTGAGAGCTCTGTGCATGAGGAACAGCCCCGCCGGGGCTCCACATTGGATCATTAAGTCTCCATATGTCATCAGTCCCCCGTCTTTGAAAAGGTCCCCCAACAAAGTGACACCGGATACCCCAAGTTTTGTGAGTCCCACGATGTTGCTGCCCCCAGGTAGTACGGTCAGGCTGGTCAAAGGGAGGCTCGGTGAGTATGGGAGTGAGGTTTGTGTGGGCTGTAAGCTGTGCTTCCAGCAGTAGTTCAGTACCTGCATCTCTAATGAGCCCGTTCCGCGCCTCCCGGCGGGTGTGAGAAGCATCCCTGCAATGACTATAGCGGGTAGCTCTCCTGTGTGCCCCTCCGAGTCGTTCAGGGAGGCTGCGTGCCATTCCTTGGTTAGCCACTGAAGTTGCCCCGCTAAGTAGTATAACTCCATATCGGGAGCTGCCAGCCCCCTTTCTATTGTGGGTCTCTGGAGTTTGTGTAAAGCTAATCTGTGACGTCCAGCCCCCCAGATAAAGCTAGTAAGAATCAAGTCAATCTCTCTGAAGATTGGGTGGGGGATTATTACAGGTATGGTTGAAAAAACATATAGCAGCCTCGGTAGGGCCACCATCTTCACCAGCGCCACCCGGCCAGTCACTGATAGAGGTAATGTCTTCCAGAATTGAGTATCTGTTCTTAACTTCCGAATCGCCTTGTTTATGTTGCCTTCCAACAGGTCCGTCATGTTGTGGTATATATTGATGCCTAAGTAGCGGAACGTGGATGGGGACCAGTCCAGGCCCCGTCCCTGAGTGACCTGGGGTGCACCTCGTCGTAAAGGGTAAAGGAGGGACTTCTGCCAGTTTATGTGGAGTCCTGACATGCCCCCAAAACGCTCCAACAGAGCCATTGCTCCAGGTAACTCTATTTTCGGGTCCAGGAGGAATATTAGCATGTCATCCGCATATAGCACAATTTTGTGTGTCTGCTCTCCTATAGTTAATCCCTCATAGTGCCCTCCAGTTCTGGCCATCTGTGCCAATGGCTCCATAGCAAGGGCAAAAAGCAGGGGTGACAGTGAGCATCCCTGTTGTGTGCCCCTTCCGATTTTATACGATCTCGAAATTGCCCTGCCCGTGCGAACTCGTGCTGTGGGCGTGGAGTATAGTAGTTTTATCCACCTGAGGAACCCCTGGCCTAGACCCATTTGCCGCATTATTATTTCCAGGTAATCCCATCTGAGACTGTCAAAAGTTTATAAGCGAGAGCAAGAATTGCGGTCCCCTAGTACAATTTTCGGGTGCTAGGAGGGCACCTGGCAAGATTTTCCCAACGTCAGCCGTTGAGACTGTTTGCGATGAGAAAGCTGCCACTTGAGTAGAAAATCTACTCGAGCGGCAACCAAATCAACTTGAGAAGCAGCACTCTCTACTGTACTGGGTGGTGCCATTCACACAGATTTTTCAGCATGGAACAAGCCCCCAGAGCTAAAAGTCTGTGCAAGCAGTGCAATCTGCCGATTTCCGCGTGAGTTCCGCCCATCCCTGGAAACAGGGTAAGAGAGGCAGTGGGAACAGAGATTAGGAGATGAGAAGAGAAGAGAGAAAGTAAAATAGGACCACAAGAGTCAAAATGAGAGCTAGATACACACAGCGAAAAGGCAATGGAGATCTTAAGTGGAATTTATAGCTTATGTTTTTGCTAGTACAGCTGGCCCAATGTGATTTTAATGCACATATCTGCACTCATTTTTAAAAGGGATCGTAGTTTAAGATCCAAAAACCACCTTGCATAGAGGTCAGAATAAAGTCTAACCAATATTACTCCATCAACGCTGCTTTTTACAATTGTTTAATAATGGCACCCCCCTTTTTTTGTTACTACATTCTCTTGGTGAGAAGTGCAAAAACCTCTTTCAATGCACATTTTCTCCTATAATCACTGGAAAGTCCAGCCTACTTTCTCAGAAGTCCCAGCTCGTTTATGAAGATGATTTGGTTTTCTAGTGTACTTTGGAATATGGCAGTCTGTTTAACTATTTCATAACATGAAGCTTGACCTGTAGTAATGCAGAACAAACTCTCTGCAGGCAAATATTTTTATTTCTAATGCACATGGCAAGCTTCCATGCTTTCTACATTATCCACTCAGAAAAGTACATGCTTAGTCAAGCAATGTTAGGCGCGAAGAAGGTGTCACCTTTAGGGTTCTATGCAAGGAGTCTACTGCATGTGAAAGAAAGGAGAATGTCCATAATTTCAGGAGAGAACTCTGCAGCATTCAAATAAGAGGTATGATACAAGCAGTATCAAAGAGAGTGGTCATCGCAGAGAAGGATTCTAGATGAACCAATACTCAGAGCCTTAGAGGCTGTAATGCTGCCTGCCCATAACCACCTCCTCTGACTGGAAACAAAATTAATGTCCTCAGCCAGATCACAGGCCCAAATAGGCCCATCATGTCTCACATAATTACTTTTTCTTTAACATGCCTACCTAACTTGTTATTTGATGTTGCCTCTAACTGTGAGGGGATGTATGCCATGCTGAATCCTGATCCGAGTCCATTCACTTTTGACTGGTGCTTTTGATCAAATGTATTTGTCACAACCTTACAATGAAATTAATTGTGAGAACTTCCCCTGTAAAATGACATTTAAATTCTACTTAGTTTCTGCTAACTTGTTTAAAACACACTGTTTGCCACTATTTTCCCATAATGTCTTTTATGGATATGCTACAAGCTCTCTGTAAAGTTATTTTACATTAGTGGTGAGTTAACTTAAAAATCATCTTATTAAATTGGGCGGAATTATGTAACTCCACACTTTACAAAGCAGATTATGTTTTCTTAATTTAGTTGAGGTAAGGCATCCATTTGAAACTTCCAGATGTGATGATTTCCTGATGCAGAATGTCCCAGGTAAGACATTCTCCATCACAACAAATACTGAGTGTGAAGGCTTGACATTCATCACCTCAAGTAAGAGTATGGGATGGGGGGGAGGGCTCTGAGCTGAGAGAAGCTTATTATTTTTTTTGTTTGAAGAACTTCATAAGCTTTGTATTTCACAAACCTTGAACAGTTTAGAAAAATCACAAAGATCTGAGTCAGCCAACTTTACAACTTTACACCCTTCTACTTTAACTCCCATATAATTGATAATATTTAAATTTGCATTGTAGAACATTGATTGGGTGAGCTTTATTATGTAGTTAAAAACCCCATGTATTCATTTACATATAATCACATGGTGTGCACCTTGAATATCAAAATCAGATTTTCAATGGCACAGAAAATTGAGAGCAGAAAATCAAGTCCTAAATATCAGATTTATATATATATCTTCAAAGTATGCAGATGTGGAGTAAATCCATTCTTCCCTAAATTCACTTATTTTTTTATATTTTTTCCTCTGCATTCTTGCAGTACATACAACCACACCAATAATTAAAACAAGCATTTGCAATAGGTCTCGCATTTGCAAGAGTAGAGCTATTGGTGTTGTAAATGACAAGGTATTTTATTTAAGTGTCTTGGTTTGGAGTGGAGTAGATGTATGTAGTGTGGAGTGGAATTATGTGGGTTGGGTTGTAATTGTTATTTGTGGAATTGTGCGGGTGGAATTGTGTGGTGTGGAGTGGACTTTTGTAGTGGAATTATGTGGCATGGTGGACATATAGAGGCCTTAACTGAAGCTGTGACAGCCTCATGCATTACCATGCAAAAATTAAGAAAAATCACAAAGATGCAGACATTTGCAAATGACTTTAGTTGTACTCTTAACTGCCTGGTTAATGTGTTAACCGTCTGGCTAATGTTGCATCTATATTTTTAAGACGCACACGAAACTTGCAGGTGGAAATGGGCCATTACATTGGTAATGTGGATGTGGTTTAGTTCAAGTCACCAATGCACATAAAGTTTTACGAACTTTACAAGTAGCAGCATGTGAAATGACACAACCCCTAAAGTGTTTTGACATTACAGGGAGTGCAGAATTATTAGGCAAGTTGTATTTTTGAGGATTAATTTTATTATTGAACAACAACCATGTTCTCAATGAACCCAAAAAACTCATTAATATCAAAGCTGAATATTTTTGGAAGTAGTTTTTAGTTTGTTTTTAGTTTTAGCTATGTTAGGGGGATATCTGTGTGTGCAGGTGACTATTACTGTGAATAATTATTAGGCAACTTAACAAAAAAAAATATATACCCATTTCAATTATTTATTATTACCAGTGAAACCAATATAACATCTCAACATTCACAAATATACATTTCTGACATTCAAAAACAAAACAAAAACAAATCAGTGACCAATATAGCCACCTTTCTTTGCAAGGACACTCAAAAGCCTGCCATCCATGGATTCTGTCAGTGTTTTGATCTGTTCACCATCAACATTGCGTGCAGCAGCAACCACAGCCTCCCAGACACTGTTCAGAGAGGTGTACTGTTTTCCCTCCTTGTAAATCTCACATTTGATGATGGACCACAGGTTCTCAATGGGGTTCATATCAGGTGAACAAGGAGGCCATGTCATTAGATTTCCTTCTTTTATACCCTTTCTTGCCAGCCACGCTGTGGAGTACTTGGACGCGTGTGATGGAGCATTGTCCTGCATGAAAATCATGTTTTTCTTGAAGGATGCAGACTTCTTCCTGTACCACTGCTTGAAGAAGGTGTCTTCCAGGAACTGGCAGTAGGACTGGGAGTTGAGCTTGACTCCATCCTCAACCCGAAAAGGCCCCACAAGCTCATCTTTGATGATACCAGCCCAAACCAGTACTCCACCTCCACCTTGCTGGCGTCTGAGTCGGACTGGAGCTCTCTGCCCTTTACCAATCCAGCCACGGGCCCATCCATCTGGCCCATCAAGACTCACTCTCATTTCATCAGTCCATAAAACCTTAGAAAAATCAGTCTTGAGATATTTCTTGGCCCAGTCTTGACGTTTCAGCTTGTGTGTCTTGTTCAGTGGTGGTCGTCTTTCAGCCTTTCTTACCTTGGCCATGTCTCTGAGTATTGCACACCTTGTGCTTTTGGGCACTCCAGTGATGTTGCAGCTCTGAAATATGGCCAAACTGGTGGCAAGTGGCATCGTGGCAGCTGCACGCTTGACTTTTCTCAGTTCATGGGCAGTTATTTTGCGCCTTGGTTTTTCCACACGCTTCTTGCGACCCTGTTGACTATTTTGAATGAAACGCTTGATTGTTCGATGATCACGCTTCAGAAGCTTTGCAATTTTAAGAGTGCTGCATCCCTCTGCAAGATATCTCACTATTTTTGACTTTTCTGAGCCTGTCAAGTCCTTCTTTTGACCCATTTTGCCAAAGGAAAGGAAGTTGCCTAATAATTATGCACACCTGATATAGGGTGTTGATGTCATTAGACCACACCCCTTCTCATTACAGAGATGCACATCACCTAATATGCTTAATTGGTAGTAGGCTTTCGAGCCTATACAGCTTGGAGTAAGACAGCATGCATAAAGAGGATGATGTGGTCAAAATACTCATTTGCCTAATAATTCTGCACTCCCTGTAATAGAGACCTGCATGTATTTTGTCTTATGATCTGATAACATGCCAGGGCTAGCAGTGATATGTGTTTCATTTAAAACTATAACAAATTATGTCTAACTCCTACATCTGCTCGTTGCCAAGAAAGAAAAGAACGCAAAGTGTGTCTTTTAACTCTCAGGGCAAGAAGTATCTAAATTCTATTTTCGCACAAATAATAAAAAAATTAGATGTAAAAAATGCTTAAGGCAGTAATAACATTTCACAGGTAATGAAATTGTGAAAGAAACGCTTCCATGTTTTCTTTTCCAACAATGTGCATTTTTGTAAAATGCTCTAAATTGCGATTGAAAAGCACTGATCTCGCCATCCCCAGTCATTGTTTATGCTGCTCGAGTGAATGCAGATACTCCCACTTGGGAGAAGTGACGTAACAATTCACTTGGCAGATCTAATGAGGTCACGGACCTTTCACAGCCCCCAAGGCAGTGGGAGGGAGCGCTTGGTAAACCGGGTAACAAAATCAAGCCAATGTTTAACCCCTTTCTTAAAACTGCGGAATGGGCCTGGACAATGCCATTCACAGGGGCTGAAAGGAGGGTCACACAATAAAAAATCACATTCCTTCTTGTGGACGCGCCTTAAAAACGTCATTTGAAAAAAAAGACGTGCATTGACTTTTACGGTGCCCGCAGCTGTAAATATAACACATTATTTCCTGTACAGGGAAATGTGTGGATACCCATATTCCCATTGACACACTGTAGACATATGTGTGTCTAAACGCAGGCATGTGAATGGGAGAGGCACAAAGAAACAAAATGGCTGCCCTGGAGATTACCTATTGCTTTCAAGTCACTTGAACACATCAGAATTTCCATTGTTGCGGTTAATTAAAAACTTTTAAGTCACCCTGATTAAAGTCTGTTTTTCCGTTTAATGTAATGGGTCTGATTTGGTAAATGCTTCATTCATGTAGCTGTGCAGTGCAGCATCTGGGCAGAAGACATTTAATGTGCCCTCGAACATGCACAATTTATTATGCTTGTATATTCACAGGGATCAAGTTTTCTAGTTTAATGGCCAAGTTCGAAAGGGAGCCACATGTAAGGAGTCACTAGTAACAAATGTGACTTCCAGTTACTCTTTGCCATATCTCTAGGTGACTTTGTGTGCATTAAAGAAGGGAGAGGGTGCTGTTGAAAGTCACTGAAACAGATGTTTGTGCAGTGGGAGGGAGCACTTTAGTAAATTGTGTAACAAAATCAAGCCAATGGGTAACCCCTTTCTTAAAACTGCAGAATGGCTGGTGAACCCCTGCTGCCTTATCTCTCTGGCGCCTTCGGTCACCAGAAGATGAAACCAGGGAATCCAGGCTGTGCGCACTGCTTAATGGAGGCCAAGGCACTCCAGGCAAGACCCGGATTTGTGATCCTGGAAGCTGTTGCCGCAGTATGTCATGGGCATGGTCTAACAGCCGACAATGAGGCAGCCATATTGGAATAGGTCCAAACCTCAAAAGAAAAAGCATTTGTCTGTGTTTTATATAATAAATGAAATATAATTCAAGCACTTGAGAGAAGTGCTTGTTTAAAATGAAGTTTTGTGGTTAGAGTGGCACCATCTGAAAAAAACAAATAAATAAATGCATGCTTTCAAGGGGTGAGAGCTGATGCGAAAACCACGCTGGCACCCCAGAACAAACAAAGGCCTTTATTTTACTTTACAGTTAACACCGTATTCTAAAATCAGCCGCTCTGCTCAGTCCCCTGCTAAGCTGAAATACAGCAGAGACATTCAGAGGAGCTGACCGGGTCTTTCTACAGGAAGGCCGTGCAGGAAATGACATTGGCAGGCACACAATCCTTTGTATAATATCTGCATGCCCGCAATTCTTTGCAACATAAACATATTCTTTAAGAGTATAAAACACAATGTTAAGGTTTTCAGCCTTTGCTCTTTTATTGTATTTAAGGAGGTGTATTTCCTCCATTGACTTCTATTGGGACTGCCGCGCTGAGTGGGAGGTGCTTGTTGAAAATTGCTATTAGAAAAACATTGTTTTAAATGAAGCGCTGAGGTGGGTGCCGCACCGAGTGCGAAGTGCTTGTTAATTTCAACCCAAAAAGCATAAAACAACAATGCAAAATAGAAAAATCACAAGCGCTTGTGAACACGCACCCACAGTGTAACAGGAGCAGGCAAGAACAAAAAAAGTAGTCCCTGAAAACAACAGATAAACACCTAAAGTGTAAGACTATAGTACTTGGCCGATGCTCCTCAGCTATGAAGGAAAGTGACGTCTCGGCTGCACGAACCAGTTAGAAGCTAGCAAAGAAAAGCGACACTGGAGTCAACCTATGGCAAGCAGCAAGTGGGATCAAAGTCCTTATACTGAAAACAGCAGGTCTTGCGGACAGCGCATGTGCGGTGCCTAGTCTCAACCTAAAAAAGCACCAAAAAGCATAGTGTGCTTTAAAACCATGCATACTGTTGTTTTTTCCTTACCAGTATTTGGGAAATAATGCACTTATTGTGCACAGCTTTAATGTTTGGTCACAGACGGCTCCATAGTCCCCCATAAAAATATGCTTCTGGCTATGGGCCTCAGTGGCTGGCTCGGTCGTTCATGGATGCTTTCGAAGGAACAGTGGATATGCCGTTCCCTGGTGTCTCACTGGGTTTTATTGTGCTATTCAGATTTGCTTTATGTATCATGCTAAAACAACTTGCATTGTTTATATGAATATCCTTGTTGGCGTAATGCCCCTTGCCCCGAGGCACAGATGCGAATTGCTGCAGTGGGTGCCCACCACTGCTGGGGTGTAAATAGGAATTCATACTGCTGGATAACCTGATCTTCAATGGCTTATGTTTCAATGCATGTGCAGCAAGATTTATCTTTCCGCAATGTTTGTTTACTGCACTATATGGAACGTTTGCCTTCTTTTAATAGGTTAATGCCTTTGTTAGTCTTGGTTTTATTAAACTGAGCTATGCTCTGTTGACCACAACCCCTTTGCACCTGTCATATCTGTCCTGCTCTCTCAGGGCGTGGCGGACGGTCGTGTTCCACAAGGTGGGATGAACTGGGTGCTATGCACTGGTTCTCTTCCCTGCTTCCCTGATGCAGGCAAAGGTGACTCACATCGAAGCACACAATGCAGACTCTAAACAAAACCGGAACGGGAATCTTCTAAACAAACATCCGCATTTGTCTCTGATATGACTGCGGTACGCTATGCCGCTTGAGCTTGCTGCCATGATTAACATAAATTGCACAATTATCTCAGGAGCTGCTCAGCAGTCTATCAGGTAAATAAAACAAACAAAGACCTGTCTGTCTTGGAAACAAATGGGATTCAGGAACTGAAAAGGAGCTCAGCACACCTCATTATAGCCCCCATTTTGGCACCATCTATCACAACTTGACGTAGATTTTAGTGTTCGGCAGAGTCTGAATCCCCATAGGCAGAAAAAGACAGCAGTAAAAGAGCTTCTACTTTACATGAAAAATTTGATAAACACAGAAATAGTGACAAAGAAAGCACACGGCTCGCATGTTTTCTAAGCTCTCCCGATGCACATGCTGAAAATATATGCTGGGACAAGCTGCCTGACGCTACCACTCTAGTATCCCTGTTGAATGTAAAACAAAAAAATCACATGGAGGCCCTGTGAACAAGGGCAGTTTTTAGAACTCACTGCATAGCCTACCACTGAATGTCCTTACAATTGGATAGCCTACGGGTGGCAGACATCTTAAATACACTCATTCAATCCAAATAAGAGGACCATCTGGCTAGCTAGGTAAATAAAGAGCTGGATCTGAACTGGGAGAGTAAAAGAGGACTCCCTGCCCATGCTCAAGAACAACTGGTCAATGACTCCTGCCTCTCTTTAGTCCACCACCTATTCCTTTCCCTTCTCGACCCACACCACATACATTACTCAGTCTCCATCCCAAACATTCCCCTCAACCACTTTTACCCATATATCCCCTATTTTCCCCAACAGGGCACTTCCTGTCAGCCTATACTGCTGTTATCCCATCCCAAGCACCTTCTTTGGACCTACCGGGCTGCCAGCCCCCTAACTCACTTGTCCACCCATCTCATACACACACTGTTGTTATCTTTCCTATGACCTCGTTCTGTCCACTCCCACCTACCTACCTCAACCCCACTTCACACACAAGGAACATCACCCTCACACTGTGGGAGCCCTCTGGTACAACTCCACCTCCTACATACCCTGCTGATTCTTACTTACAGGGCCTACCAACCCTCTCCTCTCACAATACTCACAGACCCATGATCTAACTCTTTCCCACAACAACTACCACTCGTCCTTTCATTTTTCTACCACACAAGAAGCACTCTTCACATTTACATCATTCCCACCGCAATGGTTACTTCACACTCATTCCACCAATCTCCACACACATACACACACATAAACACACACACTGACTTCAATCCCCTTGTCCCCTCTCACTACTTCCCCTCAGCGCATACACTTTCAACTCACAACAACTGCAACTGCAACTACTCCCCACCTCTATCACATCAGGAAGTATCCTCCCATCACAATAAAATTCCTCCGGGACTACTCTACTCCCATTACACATTACCAATAAGCACACACACAACTGACAAACCTCAGCTTCCAGAATGCGCTCTGTCCCACAATCTGATACTATCCCACACCATCTTGCATTCTTCCCCATATCAATCTGCTGTGCAAGAAGAACTCATCTTGCACATTGACTGCCCTCCCAGATGCCCATACCCTCCTCCCACCCCCCTGGCTCACACTCCTTTGAACCACTCCTCTCACCCCATGTGGACAAGACCCCACTTCACACAGAACCCATACACCAAAAGCCCACCTAACATACTCCAGTTCCCCCACTCTATTCCTCCCACCCCCAACACCTCACTGGCAGCTCCTACACAATGCAGCACAACTCCTACAGCACACAACATAGCACCTCACCACTGGAAACCATGAATATCACCCATAACAAATATACCACAACAACAAAAACGCTAAATGATTATGACATCACACCACACTCCTTCTCTGCAGACCCTAGAACACAAACTTGATAATCTCACCTCAATATTCACCAAACTTGATGTCACTATTTCCCATTTAAGCTCTAGGCTGTCTACTCTATTGAACTCTACTTCACCAGCAGAAGGCACACTACACCAGACACTCAATACCAAGGAGTAGTCACTTTCCTAGCCCCATGAAATTCACCCGCAATCTCTCCCCAGCCGATATTGCAAACTTATTTGCAAACTAGAACACCCCAACATTGTCGACCCCTAAAACTGCCACTCCTCCGGACAAATCAAACCAACACTGAATACCAATTATTTCCCTTACTCTGTCAAAACACCAGTCTCTCCCAAAGGAGGCAGCGGCCAACAGAAATATCCTCCCTATTGCAACCAAAACCCAGACAGCCCTTATACCAAATAATTTACATCAGTTCTACGATGCATACTCGTCTAATTGCAGATCAACAATGAAACACAAGCTTGATGCTTCGGACACTATTACACATTGCAACCTAGACCTACTATTTCTCACAGAGACCTGGTTCAATGACACATCACATTCCATATTTCACCACCTTCTTCCTCATAACTATTCACATAATCAGAAATGACAGAGTAGGTAGAGTTGAGGGGAGGTGTTGCTGCCATCTTCAGGGACTTACTACAATGCAAGGTGCTTCCCAATTGTCCTTTTTCCACATTATAGTGCCTGATCCTGGACCTAAGAGTACAACACAACTCTCCTTCAGCATTAATGTAATCTATCACCCACCATGTGACAATTTGGCCTTTACCAGGGAATACATTGATCGCGTGTGACCAATCAACACAAAACAAGGTGATTGTTTTATTACAAGATTCTAATCTTCACTGGGACAACACCGAAGATTCTACAGTCAGTCAGCTTTCTCTCTGCAAACAATCTAAACAACACAGTCTTAAACTAACATACACAAAAGGCTCTAGGCTTGATCTAATAATCTTCAATGATAACCTCCTGTTAATTGATGAACCCATTCCGGTAAACTGGTCTGCCCACTTTCTTATTCTTTTCTTGTTGCAATTCTGTCACTTCGTGTCCAGAGGCCAACCAAAAAAAAAAGTAACTTCCTGATTTTGTGACACAAGAACATTGACATCAACACACTCAGCAAATTCTGCAATGAAAGTACTACCCCCATTAGTCCCACCACAGAGGTCAGTACCTCAACTGCCCACTGCTTCCAAAGTCTCTCTATTTTGCTTCATGAGGCAATCCCCACTCCAAAGCTAAACGAAAAGACCAACAACAACGTCTCCATGGTGTCATAAGGAGCTGTACGAAGAAAGAAATACCTTGAGAGAAATGGAGACAGACACCTTCCACCGCTAATGTCATGGCTTTAACAGATCAAATCAGCTAACTACCCTTCCTTGTCCACTTCCAACAAATTTGATGACCCCCTCCAAGGAAGCATTAGAGTTTGGTCAATATTTTGACTCCAAAGTGAAATCGCTCCTATGCCAAGATTATCATCCTACTTCCACACCATGGTTTGCAAAGCCAAGGACACCTGGCAAACCACAGACATTAACAGGGAGGACGTCACACTTAAAAACATGAAAAACAAACCCTCATATCACTTTGTGGACCCTATCCCAAGTAACATTACAAAATATCTTTACACACATGCTC
Source organism: Pleurodeles waltl (assembly GCF_031143425.1). Lineage (NCBI taxonomy): Eukaryota > Metazoa > Chordata > Amphibia > Caudata > Salamandridae > Pleurodeles > Pleurodeles waltl. Next base: position 870,457,550 of record NC_090439.1, read on the forward strand.
CTTTGCTGGGCAAAACTGGTGAATCTCTCTCTCAGACGAGGATCATTCCCTGACTCCCTCAACACTGGTCAAGTCACTTGACTTCACAAAAAATGCAAATGACCTCAACAACTATTGATATATCTCCAACCTGCGGTTTCTTGCAAAAAATCGAATTATCTGTAGCTCAGAAACTCACCCAATACATCAACAACAACAACCTTCTAGACAAATTCCAATCTGGGTTCTATCATGGGTGCAGCACCGACAAAGCACTGCTTCAGGTAGTTAATGATGCTGTTCAAGCCCGAGAATCTGGCAGCTTCTGCCTCCTGATCCTTATCGACCTGTCTGCAGCTTTTGACACAATAAATCACCACATACTTCTCAACACACAAACAAAATCAGATGGGCATTGACAGCATGGCCTTTAAAAAGTTTGAATCCTTCCTCATGGATATCTCACACAAGATAAAACAAGTGATGACTGTCTCTCTTCACTGAAGGCTGTCGATCAAAGAGTCACAGTGTTCTGCCCTTGCTCCTACCCTATTCAACCACTATATAAAGCCTCTCAGGTCATACTAGGAAAGGCTGAGATCCTCTATCATCAGTATGCACATGACATATATGCACATAACACCCAACTCTACTGGAAGGTCTCGTCCACTAACGACATCCCTCATTTTGCCACCACGTTTACTCTTTTTAAGATTCGATGACTTCTCACAATCTACAACTGAACCCTTCCAAAACCAAATTACTCCTCATTTCCTCTTTGGATTCGACACTGCATGTACAAACCTCGATAGATACACTCAACAATCGTAATAGCAATCCATCTTCGTGCCAGATCCCTGGGAGTCACTCTGGATAAAAGGCTCAATCTTCCAACTTAAATCAGCACCCTGGACAGGAATGTACAATATCAACTACGCCTTCTTTGGGGAATCCCCAGCGCCATTCCTGAGCAAGATCTAAAATCTCTTGTTCAGTCATTGGTTCTCCTCAGAATCAACTGGTGTAACTCTCTCCTGACAGGTCTCCCCAAGACCTACATCAGCCCTCTGAAATAGTTCTACAATCAGCGGCTCGTTTTCTCTGTGGAGCAAAAAGAATCAACCATATCTCCCGTATGCCTGTCACACTTTGATAGCTCCTCACAGAAGCCTCAGTGATTAGAAGATCGACTCTATCCTCCACAAGGCCTTACACACATCCTCTCCTCACCACCTAGTGAACGAAATTAAGCTATTGTGAGGCACCTGACAATCGCGAAATGTTGAAGCTATGTTAGTGCCTCTGGCCTTTAAAAAGAAAGAACTCAGGGCACACTGTTTCTCGGGTGGCACAACCAGGATATGGAACTCCCAACCCCAAAAACTGCAAACCACTACCTTATTGCCGATCTTCAAAACGGAGCTGAAAGCTCTTCTCCTACATAGACCTGTTGGCCAGTTGTCCCCTTAGCCAACCTCCCCTATGATCACGTATCCTCCCTGAGACTGAGATTAACTACACTACCCCGGTCTCACTCGGCCTAACCTTACCTATTCCACATACAGCCTCTAACAAACTGTCGATCCGTTCCTTTGCAACAATCGAAACAAGCAACCCGCCACTTTGAGCCTTTTGAAATGATCGTAACTAGCAACTGCTTGTAAAATTGTATCTCTTAAAGTAAATACGTTAATACCTGCAAAAGAAAATGGGGAATATACTCCTCTGCATGCCTAAGGCACAACTATGATCATGTTTTGGTTAAAAAAAATCCACTCATAGGCCCTCTCGTGCGTTTTTTGTTGTCTCAGGCAACGCGATTAGTTGGCGTTTGGGCTAATCGCTTTGTCCAAAATATTCCCCACCTTTCATAAGTGTAGCAGCGCATTACCTCTTGATAGATACCATTCCTCGTATATTACTTGCTGATTGAGGACGGTGCATCCCCTCAAGGCAAACACCCTCTGCAAAGGCAACATGCTCTCCAAATAAAGTTAAAAAATGTCATGTCTCCCAATGCCTTTATTCCAATACTAGCATTTTGGTCCTGTTTTACTAGTTACATTTTACTTTGTTCTAATAAGTAGGTGCAGGAATTTTACAGATTGATTTCATGTCTCTAATGTGGCTATTATTTCACCGACATTTCTATGGGGAAAAGCCGGCTGCGTTGTGCCATTGATACCGGGTTCACCCCAGGTTTTTATATTGAACTGCGTTTGAATCAGTGCTTAATTTGTGCTTGTTGTTGGCGGTGCTGAGCACGGCACTTATTTTTAAGGGCAGGGCTTATTCTTCTGCCTCAAGCATTCGCTGAGAGCAAAAGACACACATGGGAAAGGCGGCGGAAGAGAAAAACGAAAAATCGTCATAAAGGAAGAAAGCAGAAAGCTGCAGGAGTGAGCTGAAGGGGCAGCGAGTGGCTTTATATGGATTGACGAGGCCCGAGATGGCTTTAAGATTAAGCTGCCTCAGTATTCTGTGTTCGCACAGTTAATTGTAGCAGCTGCGTGTTCAAGAGGAGGGCTCTGGGCACCGGCACCTTTTTATTTACAAATGAAGCACTGGTTTGAATTAACAAGGCAGAACCAAAGTCTTTAATTGGTCCTCCCTTCAGTTATCATTCACGAATCTCACTCCAAGGAAGCGTACACCCATCATTCCCAGGTATTAGTATAGGTATATTTCCCGGTGTTGCTTTTGGGCTCTTTGCATCGGTGGTTGGCATTCTCTCCATTTCCCGGGATTCCCACGGTGCGCGGCGCATTCTCTGGCATGGGGTTGGGAGCAGTCCCTGCTGCAGCGTAGCCAGGCTGCTATTTGAGTAATAAAATGCAGCAATAATGGGGTCCAGAGGGCCACTCAGACCTTCGCGCCCAGATGCCACTTCATCTGCTGCATCAGTGGAAGCCATGCTGAGGAGAGCCTCCCCTCTCGATCTTCGCCTCTCTTCGCCCGAGGCATATTACTTAGGAGGGTGTGATTTTCTACCTCGCGCAGTTTTATTATGACGGATCGTCTGCAGCAAATTCAGCAAGCTGAGAAATACACGATAAAATACTTCGTCTGCTACTATAATTCCAAAAGATAAGACAGTATACTTGTACGAAATTCAGGACTTTTTTCTGCCCACATATATGCACGCAGAAATGCACACATGCACGCAGAAAATGAAGAAACTGGGCACCTACAAAATTGCCTTTCTTTATAAAGTAGAAACCTGCACAATATTATATGTGTAAATGAAATTACAGAGGGTCCATAAAATGAATGGATTTTTAGGCAATTGTGACACCAAGAAGTGGTGACAGGGGTGTCCAATAGGAATAACAATGACGTCGATAAATAACCATACCATGGAACATAGCTGCATTTACTTGCATATTTACAATCATTTTCACTTTTTCAACCATCTTTGCACATCTGTACGTATACGTAAAGGTCAAACAGGGTAAGAAGAGGTTCCCAAGGTGAAGTGACTCAAGTTTACATGCCAATAAGTTAAACCTCCAAACTAACCTAACTTGTTATGTATGGCTCTCACTGAGAGATATACTGTGGATTCTGAATCCAGTTAACCCACTGGTATGATGCAAAACAATAGCATAAAAAGAAAAGTTGTGTTTTCACGGTTCTGTCACAAAGAGAAGCACTAGCTTCCCAGTGTTGCCTCGCCTTGCTAGGTCTCCAGAGACCTGAGTGAAGCGACGAAATGGTGGATGCAGTGCTTAATTTGAGCCGGTGGTTGCAGAAGGGGGCCACTGGCACTCTCTGTTGGGGACCAACACTTATCTTTCTCCATCAGACATTGACGACAGCAAGAGTGGGAAAAACACAAAAGACGGAAAGATGTGGAAGAGAAAGAAGTAAAATTGTCAGAAAGGGAGAAAGCAGGAACCTGCAAGAGTGAGATAAACGACAAGGGAGTGTCTGGAAGTGGATTAAAGAGGCTTGAATGAGGTGGATTGAGGACTACACAGCCTTGATATTCAGCACAAAGCCATCTTTTAAGCAGAGCCTGGGGCCCCGCACTTACTCTTTTACAAGTTAAGCAGTGGGTGGCACCCTTCCATCGCACCCGCATTCTCCAGTTTCGTTTGGACCCTGCACACCTAATGGGGGTAAAGAAACATGTTGGGTGCCCTGCTGTCACAGTCAGGCATGTTTGCTTTCAGCACAGTTATGCAGGACCACAGACACACACTTTCAGGGAAATCAAGTACATACTGACAAGAGGCTCCATCAGCACTGGAAAAGCCAATAATTCTCACCTATGCAAGAGCTATTGACTTTTCCAATGTCTTTTAGACATGTTGTAGAGCAGCATGGCTGCTGTGCAATTACGGTAAAATATATTTAAAAAAATGTATTATGACCTGGGCAGCACTGGTCATGTCATAGCACTTTTTTTTTTTAAATTACAGTGGATGGGAGTTGGCAACACAGACAACAGGAGGGTAGGGTGTGGGAGAGGAAGAAGCAACATGGACGGGGGGTGGATGGAGGAAGAAGCAATATAGTCAGGGGGTGCGAGGGGTAAGGGGCAACAGGTACAATGGTGGGTGGAGGTGGGAGGGGAAGAAGCAACATGGACAAGGGGGTTTGGGGTTGGAAGGGGAAGATGAAAAAAATGTAAAATATAGTACCACAACCACAGTGCAATCAGTGGAAGGACGGTAATCAACGTGAATCAATCAGTACTTGGTCCATGCTCCAACTGAAAGAAGAGGAAGTGATGCTGTCATGCGCTGCCCTATTATGAGGCAGCAAATAAGAGTGATAATGAAGGCAATGAATGGTGATTAATGGGTGAGCTTCAAGCCCCCTGTAACATACAATATCCCTTGCAAGCGAAAGCACAGACAGCACATGCGCTGTCACAACTAAAAAGAACGCTGTCGGAGTGGGCAGGCTCTCTGCCCTCACTCTCAATGTGAAAGTGGAGAACACACCTTTGGGTCTGTAAGATAAAGTAATGCTCAAAGGGTGACAGGGACAGGGGGTCGAACACTAGGTGCTTGATTTCTTTTTATATGGACATGAGATAGCTAGTAAAATTGAGTGTGGTGGGAATGGAAGGGAGCACAGCAGATATTTACCTATTTGGGGAGGGACGTAGATAAGTAGACAGAAGTTGGTAAGGGTGGATTGCAAGAAACTAGGATTTTTTATAAATTGGGTTTGGGAAGAAAGAAATGGCAAGATGCTGGGTGGTGTGGGTGGCAGGTCAGCAGATAGAATTTTGGATGGGTAACTGTGAATGAAGGGGATGTTTTTCACCTTCACTAAAAAGACAAGTGAAGCTTCTCTTTCATTATCTATTTGATGTCACCCCGAACCTTCAGTGAAACCATCCGGTCATTTACAATCAACCATCTATAATTGTATGCGTTATGTTATACCACCAGCATCTAAATAAAACATATCTTCCATTTTGTACAGTATGTAGGAATTTCAGAACCTGGGCATTCTTTATGATTTTGGGTTTGCCCATTAACTGGAATCATAGTGATATGGTGTTGATAATAGTAATTACGTTTATTAGGTGTATATATGTCGGTCCACTGTAATGATTATTAGTAATATTTTGTATTGCATAATATGACCTACAGAATGTACCTGTTTAAGGGCAATATTTTGCCACTCTTTTTCTTTTATTGAAGTGTACAGTGTGCTATAGCTAGCTTGTAAATTTAATTAAATAGCACATAATGTTTCAGACTGAACTGCTTTGTAGCTCTATAAACAATAGGTGTTACTATTACCCAGCTCAATTCATAGTGACACATTTAGAAATAAGATCCAAGCTTAGAACTAGATGGCAGTGGAAATTCAAAAGAAAATCCACAGGTGAAATGCACTTCAACATAATATTCCTGTGATGGAGAAGCTGGCACCTGTTGATTATCCTTCAAACTTCTCACCTCCTCATAAATTGGAATATTTTGAATTATTGCTGATCCACAATATGGCCATATTTCTCTCCACTGTGAAACAGTCAATGCTGTTGGAGTAAGAGATAAAAAGAGAGGTTGAAGGATCACTTACTTGACCTTGGCGGCACAGGATGTGACCATCACCACAAGCATGACGTAGAAGATGGGGTAAGTCAACTGCATGCTTCCCTTCACAGTGAGAATCAGCAAACCCGAGACAGCTTTCACTGAAATCACAGCAACAGATCCTGGAACAGAGAAGACAATCCACACATGAAATAACTGAAAAGGAGTTTGACATGTCAGTTTACACACTAGAAAGGTTAGCTATTTTGTATATTTTACTCTTTTTCTTGAATATTTGCCATATAGTTAACTCGTAAGAGCACTCGTAAGACTGTTATGGAAATATACCTTCCATTAAACTCAATGTTGGCCAAAGCCAACCTCCATAAAACATTGATGGTCATTTGACTTCACTTAGCGAGCCACATTAGCGTCATTTTTTTATGCTAATGCGGCTAGGAAGGCAGTTTTGCCGCACCAGATTTACAAAGTGGTGCAATGCATGCATGCACTTGCACCAGGCATAATGTATGCAAATGGGGCATTCCGGTGCAGAGAGGCCCCCCTATAAAATTTCACTCCGCCATTTTTTCCATCATTTTTAACCCCTGCTAAGGACAGGCGTTAAAATGACAGACCCACTGAAATCAATGGGCCTCCCTGCACTTTGCTGCACTAGCATCAACATTTTTGACGCTAGTGCAGCAATGCGCCACAATAGCATAAAAAATGTTGATGCTACTGTCCTAACGACCGCCATGGTGTCATTAGGTGGGGCAGGGGCGACGCAAGAAAACTGGTGCCCCAGTGCTGAGGCACCATTTTCTTGTAAATCTGCCCCTTTGTTTGCACTTGATTAAGTTAACTACTCAGAAGAGATGACTGAGATGGGAGAGATGGAATACTTAATAGCATGGAGATCGGAAGTCTGAAAGAACATGGGAATGACAAAATAGTAAAACGGCCAAGGAGATCAATTGAAGCTTTCACATTTGAATGTAACTATTCCCAAAGTATTCCAATATTTGATCCATTGGAAATTAATTACTGAAGCACTCTCTGGGTAGTAGAAACCTCATTGCACTCCATACATTCATCATGTGAATGTAGATTCTCATTCCAAATCAACAATCAACTTGACTACACTCAGAACCTAGCATGCATAATTGAATCCCAGTTTTAAGCCAAGGAACCTCATTCTCAAAGGAAAGCTTTCCAAAGCGGTAATCGACCTACGACGATGGAAGAAGTTAAGTATCTGAACACATATCAATCTGTACAAAAAGCCAAGTGGGACCTATTCAAGAGCAGAGTATTCATCCGGAGGTATGAATTCCATGTGAAGGCCATCATGAATCCTAAGTAGCAAAAGATCAGTACTGAAACATGGATAATCAATAAATAATGTTCTAAACAAACAGAATTTTCATCATACATGTTCGTACACATACAAAACAATATAGGTATAGTTGAGGAAGTGAATTAGTAGTGCAGAGAACACAGTGGTCATATAGTATAAAAATGGACAATAGTTACAACACAGAATACTGTATATTCCCCAGTGGTTGTATACATGTTGAGGTCCTGAAAAAACTAGGCTAGCTTTCATAAAGTTAGCCAGTCCGCTCTGTTCATTGTAGAGGGACTTTGTTGATGTTTCAACACCAATGTCTTTGAAGGCTCTCCTCAGGAAGCAGTCATTCAACTACCACACCAACAGGGTGTTGAAATGTCCTTTCATCAATGAATTCCAGAAGATAATCAGGTAATGTCGATATTCTGCAGGCACATACATGTCATTGTATCTGCAATACAGTGGGACGCCTTTGTAAACCTCAGTTCAAATGAACTGCTCACGTTACAGATGCATCTTGAATAAGTCCCACACAATGTTTTGTACAGATTGGTACACTTGTACTCATGACACGTGGGCATATTTTGTTGTCCTTGTTATAGATATAAAGTTTAAGAACACAGCATGAATCCATGATTACCTCATTCTCGGGTGAGCCTTTACCATCAACCCACTACAGTTTCACAGCAAATCCAGCTCGGCTCCTTCCAGTTATTTCCTTCAACAGTTGTCACCCCTGAACCCCTCTTTCCACAAACCACCAGCCACCTCCTGACTAGCTGCCAACTGCTTGGTGACAGAAACAGATAACTCACCTTAGCCCCCTTCCAACAACCAAATAACTATATTAGTCTGCCACTTTCAACTAGGCAATCATGTAATCACCCATGGGTAAAGTATAATAAGCAAGCACAGACAATGGAAAACACTGAACCTCTCAGCACTGCACCCCATCTCTCCAAACATCTGACTGACAACCAGCTTCTACAGCTGACTATATAAAGGGCTGGACAATCAGAAACATTCAAAGGTTTGTCAAACAAACCAATTCTCAAGATAAGGATCATAATGTAAAAACTACAAGATCATGAAAATGAGAACAACACTACATCCTACAATGCAAATGGAGAAAAGCACAGGGTGACAAAAACAGTGCCCCCCTAACGCCATCACGTTTGCGCCGTGTCTCAACTACGGCACACCATACCGTAAGTTAGATAATTACAGTTAGTAAGATAATCTTTAGTCGCGTTCAGTTCGGTGTTGATCTCAGCCACACGGTTCTTGAATGCTATCATAGTTAAAGTAGTCGTAAGTGCACTCTGACAAATTAATCTGAATTGTAATGGTCTCTGCTAATCTTTTTGATGTGTTGATATCAGGACTAACCAATGTCTTGTGCATTCCTACGCAATTTGAGCCCAGTCTTTTCTAAATGCTAGGTCCTGCGGAAAATCAGTGGTACATTGGCTACTATCAGGCCATCTCTTTAAAACACAACTTGATTAAAACAGTAGTACAGGGCACTATCATGATAGAATATTTACGGGCCAATATAGCCCCAAATGTCTTGAAAGTAACCACTCACATTTAACTATGTGGGGTGTCTATTATCCAAATGTCTCTCACAGGAGCCTTGTAGAGAGGGCTGCCGTACAGTACACCCACCTATCTCTAAATACATGTCGAGAGGCCCACTATTTATCTTCCTCTTATTTCCAATAACACATTACCAATTCACCACAAGGTGATGTGGCGACTCCGCCATTACATCACTGGTATACATATTTGATAGTTGCGCGCTTCCCTCACGAGGACTTCTGTGACATACGCCTACACGCCACGTCCTGGTTGGACCTCCTTTCAGATATCCACTAAAATGAGGATGCCTTCGACTCGAGGGGTGCAGTGGGTGGTTACTTAAACGTGTCCATAAGAATATTTATATAACCCCCACCTCACTTTGACTTTAACAGGGGAAGAGCTTTGATTTCCGAGAGACTTGTCTATGAAGTATACAGGGTCTATGTATGTTCCCTAGTGATGCTAGTGGACTGCTCTTGTCTTGCTTCCATCCCTCTCCCTGACATAATTTGGGTCGTTTATAGTGATTGCTTATGACTCAGCCACAGTAGGTACACACATGCTCTGAAGCACTGAATCTATTGACCGCTCATCTATTTATCTACTAATTCATTGTTTTGACAGGCTTTATCTCTCACATTATGATATGTGTACACCCTAAAGTATGACCATTTTTCTGCATATGTATTTTATTCTTGAGTTTTGTTTATTATAGTATTGCAGTAGTCCTACGGCTCGTACGTTCCCAAGGGGCCCTTTCCTTAACATAGGATGGTAAGGCAACAATTCTATAAATATATATTTTATCATGTGTGAGGTGACATTGACTCTCACACAAAGTTTCCACAGGAAACTCTACCGGCAGAAACATGACACCTATTCACATTGCGTATGCATGTGAACACTGAGTGCTTGGGCACTCTAATGTTTTACTATATATTGATTTTTTATGTTGTACTATCTTGTTCATTCTCTCTTTTCAGGTCAACCTAAATTGAGGGCTTCTAGACTTAATTGTAAACCTTTCTCTTAATATTTCTACACACTGCAGATACACATAGGGTTTCTCAATTGACGACTAGGATTTTTGTTTGTCTTTTGGTCCTGAAGAAATGCCAGCTGATCCTTTGGTCACAACATAGGAGTGAAACATGTTGACCACTATTGTGGGTTAAAGGATTATTTTTCTTTTTCACCATCTCTATCTCTTTTGGCGAGTGTGGGAACATTATTTCCTTTGCCACTCTCTATGTATGTTTATAACCTTGACATACACCCTAAAGACTTAATAAACACATATGTTTAAGAGCCTTTAGTCCTTTTAACACACTATCTCCAGTCCTTCATTTCCTTCACCTGTAGGTTTAAGTCTATTCTTATGACCGATAATGGCACTCATCAAAAGATCTCCGGCAAAGAGCCTCCCTGAGGGGCCCGTCAGGCATTGCAGTGCAGGCCCGTTGAGGAGGAGGCCCAATGATGAAGCATGACACCCACTGGGGTGTGTGAAAATCTTGATTCTCATTTTAGAAGTGCCTTGCTGACCTCTATTCAGTATTGTGGTACAATCAATCCCATTCATTTCATAACAGTGTACCTTATTGTTTTGTATTTGACTGTTGGGAGACTTTACACTCGACCAGTCAATTCTCCTAGTCCCTCTATTGTATGAAGTATTAGCACAAAAAACTAACCAGCTGCAAGCAGTATTTCCTCATACGGGAGCCCAGGATAAACATAGGATTCTCACAATGTGCTTGCCAATCGGAATGTTTCCCTCAGTGGATGACTGCACCAAATGGGGTACAGAATTTGCTGCAATTTATACCACCACGCGTGGTACCCAGACAAGTGTTAAAACAAATTCAAAATGAACACGGGCTGCTCAAGCCCTGGATTTGGGGATGAAACTGATGCGTAACTTCAACACAATCTTCTCACTAATACTTAGTAACATTAAAGGTGAAGCGGTAGCTTTGGTTATACGCCAGTGGCTCTAGGAGATTCCAAAGATGGAACAGGAGCGTCAACTACCAAAGATTTTTCCAAAACCTATACTAGTATAGGACGTGATATTTTGGGAGTCAAGCTGAAGAAGCCTGAAATTCAGAGTGCCACCCCTAAGGACGGTACTAAACAAGCACACAAGGCTTCCAAAAAATGCTGGGATAAAGAAAAACAAAATAAAGACAAAAGAACTCAGAGAGCAGACTCTCCACATCCAGAGAACTCAGAAAGGAGATAAAATCTCAGAAATAGAGAAACTTTAAAGACTCCTGACAGATATACTGGTTCATGTCCCTCTCGTTCCTTTCAGGACACACCGTATAGATGGAGTGAGAAAATGGGCCTGCCAGAGCAACGTACTGACTACGTGAAACAGAAAAAAGACTCACAGCGGATTTCAGACAATAAAGAAGACAAATCCCCACAACAAAAGTCACAATTTAAAAATATGTAGTTGGACTCTCACTTCTAGACGAGACTGCTGGTTTAGAGGAGACAGCACTTTTGTTTGTAGGTGACTGAATCACTCCTACAACAAGTCGCAACTATCGGCCCACCCCTCCAGGCTCACGAGCTGTTCTTCATCAAAACTCAGAAAGCAAAGGTGATTTCTGGCAGCCTTATGCATGAACTCTAGATAAAGAATCTCAGTGGAGTCGTGGTGGAACAGAAGTTACCCTTTTCTCTTGTTAGCAACAAGTCTCAGTCAAACACAGGTATAGAAGGAGATGCAGGAGAGTTTTCAATATATTTATTGGAAAGACTGCAATCTGCAATAAAGTGCATGAGCTGCAATGATTAGGATAATGAACAGTAAAAGAAGCAGGATTGCGAAGATGAGAGTTGTGAATATAAAACTCCCCAGCATTTTACAATAAACATGAGATATACAATTCCTAGCATAGAAAACCTAATTCTCTACCCCAGTGAGAGCTTGGTATGATAAACCTAATCTGCCAGTACCACGTTCATGAGAAGCGCCCCCAACCCTTGTTACCTTGGAATGAGGTCTCTAGGTCAGACTCCGCGGAGACACAAAGAGTTCCGCAGCAAGTTGACATGCAGCAAGTTGACATGCAGCCTAGATGGTATCCGGAAGGAACCCCTCTAATGACTTGGTCCGTATGAGATTTATGTATACCGATCATGTAGGGTCCCTGAAGAAGGTATGTTCCTAAACAACTGATGAGGAGGCAGATTTGTGTTGGCAATTACATAAACAATCCCCAACAAGTGCACATTATGTTCCTGTCACACCTAAGTGAGAAAGGGACATGATAACAATACCTACGTCCATCACTGATCATGACACTGATAATGACGCCTTAACGGTGTGGCATTGATAATGCAAATCAAAATATTTGATAAACTATAAACAATGGCAGCCATCTTAGAAGAAATGATAAAATAAATGAGATAAAACAGAGCAAGCTAAGTAGGTTATAGGTGATGGGGTCACAGGCCTTCAAGCCACAGGCTGAGCTGAACTCCTGAGTCCCCATAAGAGCTAAAATGGATTCACCAAAGTATGTTTGTTGGCACTTTCTCGATTAAAGGCATTAAAGGTTTTTCTGAAGAACTGTCAAACTTGCAGATTTTTAAACTGGATCCAAAAGCAGGCAAACAATTAAACATGTTCCTACCTAGCAGAGCTAACAGCATCACGAGAATGACAATGTGCTTGACCTTTTTCCTCTTATAGAAGTAGAGCAGGATGCAGAAGAGGATTATTTCCAGGATCTGGAGAGACAAAACCAGGGTAAAAGTTAGTTCTGTGCAGCTTGCATCGAATGTTTTACTTAGGGCCTAATTTAGGTGTTTGCAGAGGGGAATACTCAATCAGAAAAGTTATTTCCCATGGGGATTGTAATACGGCAGACAGGATATCTGTCACGTTTGTGATGGAGTATTCACCTCCGCCAATTATAAGATTAGAATTTCAAGCACTCCACTCCTACACCAAGGTGAAGTACCAAAATGTAGTTTATAGTTTCATTAGTAATGCTCTGGCGTGGTGAACTCAAATTAGGACACGATCCAACCAAATTACTCATATGGCCTGTATCGATCTTGAGTTAGGTGGCACATATGCAACTGTCTGCCCCATTGATACGTTTGATTGTTGGTTGGACTGTGGGGATTGACTCTCTTGCGAACACATTGGAATGGTATGATTCTTTATTCTTTTTAATGTTGAATGCAAAGTCATAGCTAGAAGAGAGTTTTGTAACACATTCAAAGATGGTGATTGTTTAATTGTGAAAATGATGTTCGTATTGGGTGGTACACTCTCACTGGTCCTACATCACTCATGATGCTACAGAATGCTAGTATAAATAGGATATTCAATATGGCAGCCGCACTATATGCCGCTGCACGTATTGTAATACCCGGTGGATTCTGGAGTATCTTCCGTGGTGAGTGTACTATAACTTGGGGGAACTGGCTTAGCTATACTCTTGAGTTGATGGGTTGGAGACTAATATAAATTGTGGGGGAAGCATATATTTGAGTGTTCGCTTACCAGGAACCTATGCTATTCACACAGTTGGGATAGCACAATATCTTTATGTGATAAACCCTAGGTGGACTCATAAATTGGGAAGTGTTTTTATTATATTGTCCAATCATATTAATTTTGTCTGGAACATAATAGGTGGAAGGTTATAAATTTGTTAGACACTCTAAGATGGCGATTGGTTAATTGTGTGAATAACTTCTGAATTAAGCAGGGCACTCCCGTTAGTCCTACGTCACTTATAGTGTTGTTACCGAGTGCTAGTATAAATAAGATATCCAATTTGGCGGTGCGCTACACGCAGCTGCACGCTTTGTTACACTGGGTGGATTCTGGAGTACACTCCATGGTGAGTTTACTATTACTTGTGGAAACTAGCATAGTTTGAATCTTGAGTCGCTGGGTTTGGAGAATAATATTAACTTCTGGGGAAGCATATACTTGTGTTTCACTCACCAGGAACCTATGCTACGTATATGGTCTGGACAGAATAATGAATCTGTATTGATTTCCACAAGTGAGAATCCCAGTGTGGACTCAGTAATTAGGAGTGTGTTGAGTATGCATATTATGGGCTTGGAGATGTTACTAAGTATAGGTATTATAGACATATATTACATTATATTGTGTACTTATGTGCCACTACATTTCTGGAAATAATCCCCACCTTATTGTGTGTCTCGTCACTAAGTCAAGGCATTGTGCGGCCTCAAATTGATAATAATAACTGTATTGTATTGCTATTTATAGGTTTGGTGATAGGATATGGGAGCTTATACATCTTACAAGATATATTCATATTTTTTTTTACAGATTATGCACATATGACAATACTGGGCGACTACGATTAGAATGAAGTACTGTTTGATGATTGATTCTGGTGAGGAGCCTATATTAATTTGGAAAAGGGATATAGGTCATTTGGGCTTGGGTTTTAGTTTAAAGAATATTAATTTTGAAATTGCTTGGTATTTGTAGGATATGATTTTGGGAAGCTATAATGACAGATTAGACATTCCTTGTATTTTCTTAGGTGAGATATTTTTCCAAACAAGTTGTAAGTGGATTGATTTGATGTACTTTTTCAATTATGTTTCTGGGGGAGAAAGAATCTCTTTCTGGTACTACCTATGACACCCTCTTTTCACATGAGATATGAGTCTTTTCACTATTCCTTGGGCCTGGGCATGCAATTTTGATCTTTCCTTCACCCCTGGTGATGTTGGTGGTGGTTTGAGCAACGACCTCCTTTTTGATTATTTACTAACTGATTTAATATTGGTATTATGACCCTGAAGAAGTCTGTGATGACATCTGCTTAACGGATGAAACATGTGTTTTCTTTGTGTATGGAGGGTATGTGCTTGGATACTGGCTGTTAATGAAACCTGTGGTATTCTTGTCAAGTGAAATAAACAAGAAAAGCAAACGTATTGGAGGGCTCATTTTGGTATTTTACCTTGGTGTAGGAGTGAAGTGCTTGAAATTCTAATCTCATATTTGGCAGACTTTTCAGCTCCAGAGGAACAGGTTGCTCTCCTGCATTTTGAGCACCCATCACATACTTTGAGACTGAAGATACTTTACTGACTAATGAATGCACACTGGTAGTGGGAGCGCCTTTCTCCCAGCCACTTATATTCTGTCTTACTTTATTCACCTCCGCCAAGGCCTAAATCAGGCCCTTAGAGCCTGATTTAGGTTTTGCGGAGGAGAATACTCCATTACAAATGTGACGGACATCCTGTCCGCTGTATTACGATCCCATGATATCCCATGGAGATTTTAATAAGACGGACGGGATATCCGCCACGTTTGTGACAGAGTATTCCCTCCACCAAGACCTAAATCAGGCTCACAGGGCCTGATTGATGTATTGGCAGACAGGTTACTCTGCACACAGTGCTGGGAATCCCGTCCGCCTAAATCTAAATCCCATGATGTCTTTTAGGATTTAGATTTTGGAAGACAGGATATCTGTCACCATTGTGACAGAGTAACCCGTCTGCCGATATCTAAATAAGGCTCTTAGCCTTTAAAACTGCAAGCATGCTCCGCCGCTCGCGCACACGCATTACTCTTTAACAGATCGTTCCGCGTGGGCCTGCTTTATTATTCATGCGCCTTTCCAATGCAACACATCTTCCTGCAACAAATTGGGTTATCAAATAATTGCTCTCATAAATCTTGCAGGCCCCGGGTGAGTGGAGGCCGTTCAGTCACTCAGATCTTGGTTTCTGCTGCTGCTGTTTTTTCAGTTGTACATATTTACCTGCGGCTGGCACAACATGCTCCCCCAGCACCACAGGTGCCGCCGGCTATTAACGCGCCAATTTTAGACTGTCCTCGAGGGGAGTGCTGCGGCCTTTTCGGGTGAACATTTCAAATTATTCCACTTACTGTGATAGGCGCCTGAAATGGCCGGCACTAGGCGGTTGCTTCGAAAGCACACTGCAAAGGTCTGCCAAGAGCAGAGGAGGCCACAGATATATTTCATATATCGCAATACATGGCGGCAGAACAGCAAATAATTTCAAAATCATGTTTTTCTTTGTTTTGTGAGGCTGGACGGGAGGAATGAGAACACAGCCATCATTAAGCACCAGGCTCGAAAGCCACAAGAGTATATGTAAGTACTGGTACTGAATGACAAAATGGAACGTAATTTACAGGGAGCTTCCACAAATATCAAAATTGCATATTATAATTTAAAGGTAAACAGACCGACCACGCAAAAAGTGATATGTTGTACCTTATGTTGACCTGTTTCATAAGATTTTATTTGATTTTCAAAGTTACTTTATTTCCTCATTCGCTTTTAATGTGTAAGTTCAATATTTACAAGCCCTGTTGTATTGATGACATCACAATCGCAGCCTTGTCTATTTTTGCAGTTATTCGCTCACTGCAAGCAACTAATTAACACTGCAAGGAGATGGGAGGGGTCTAAACTTGTGATGTCACCTACAAAAGCAGGCCCACATAAGATCATAACAGTTTAGACACTGAAAGACTTAAACCAGTCAAGAAAACTTAAACGTGCATCTTATCAAAAGTTCAAAATAAAGTGAAACTTATGAAAGCTGGTCACCATAACGTACTGCGCAAAATTCAATTCATGCAGAAATAATAAGGGACCCAGAATGGAGGAAGAGAAGTCCTAAGATGGCAAAAAAGCTGTGCAATGTTTCACTTGTTCAACCTTTTCTGCCATGACCAGTGTTATGTTTTTACTGAAGTTGGCTATCTGAAAGTTTATTGAGGGTGCTCAAAGAAGTGCTTAAAATATGTAACTCACACATCTTACAAAACAGTACACAAAGTTACAACGTAGATAACACCTCCACCAACAATATTCAAGCACTACCCTCAAATCCCAAACCCCAAACCCCAGACCCCAGGCGTGAAGTGTTCCTGTTCTTCTACACTGACAGACATCATACCTTCCATTAAATTGGCTTTGCTGCACGGTAGGTCTGTCCCCGTCTCAGAGTCTCTGCTTTTTGTGGGGTCAAATCTATAACCAATGGCCATATGTAACTTCCCACCTCTAGACGCTGCAAAGTACCCCTTGCATTTTAGAAGAAGTCTGACCTGAATCCCTGGGACTCTGAGTCTCCACTCTTTCATGGCTACTGGTGCATCTCTTAGTTCACTTTTGTGAAAGAATGAGAAAAAAGCCTACAAAGATGCTTTCAACTTTAGCTAACTGAGTTTATGGTTGTTGAACATGGCACTTAACTTAATTAGCATTTGTTCTTGCCACTTCGACTAGTTTTTATCGAATACTAACACTACTGAGCCAATAGGTTGATGCTGTTATGACGTCTAGAGGAACTCTGGTGCACCACAAATAAAAAAGTCTGACGACCAGTGGTTTTCTGGAGAAGCCATTTTTGTGAAGCTAGGGAAAAACTTTGAAGTCTGGAGAATGCTCTACTGTTGTGACCTGCCCTTTAGCTGCAAGTGTATAACAGGAAATGACTCCTATCCATGACTCATGGATGAAAGCTCAGCTGGCTGAAGCTTCTGCTGAGGTTGTCTCAAGAAAATGAGACACACAGGAGCCCTAAGGTCCGTACAAAAGAGCTGACCAGGTCCAAAATAGAAATTTTAACTTTACAAGGAGGTAGATGATCTGCAGGAATTATTCCAGGACTATGAGGAGCCTCCACTGCCCTTCTATCCGTGAGTTTGTAGAAATTTGATTTACCCTTTTTCAACCCTGAGAGAAGGATTTAACCCTCGACATGAGGCCTTGGGGTCATGTTTCGCTTGTCGCACGGATTCTGGAACAATTTGGATCATTTTCTACCCTAACTGAAGATATTATGGCTTAAAGACAAAATGAAACCCACAATCTAAATCAAAGGTTACGTACTACAGCTGAGAACCAGTAAGCCCAGGGTGTGCCCTTGGTATTGGAGGTGATCCTGTTCTAGAAAATGAGGTCTCAGACAGCCACTCAAGAGAAACAAGCTCCTAAAGTCTGACCCATTTCCAAAACCAGTAGTGCCTTGCTTGAACTTTGACATTTATAATCAGTTGGAGGAGTAACTGGTCTTCTGTTGCATTGTTGGCAGTACCATTTTTTCACTGGTCAACGGAACAATGGTGGCATTGATAGGTGGACGCTTGAGCTTTGAATTTAAAACAATACTTTTAGGCATCCTTAAACCATAATTTTTGTGTGGTTGGCAATACTAGTTTGATTCTCAAAGGTGGGTTCTTGAAAACTGTTTTGTGCCTTGTGAGGTTTTTGAAGGTTTTAAGCATAATTCAGTGAGAGAGCCGGAAACCAAGTAGTGATGAAAAGTTATTTATTTGCTTGCTGTAGGTTACGATCTAGTCCTTATTTTAGGTTTAACATGTAAGAGGCCCGCAGGAGCAACCTGAAAATCGATCAGTTTCGTCTTACTGCCAGCCATATGACAATGACAGCATACAAATATGCAACATTCCACAGTACAGATCTATGACATAATAACTTTATATGCCACAATGATAGTGTAAGAAAGACATCTGAACAGGACACAGCACAGATAAGCATTCAAACATCACAGCTTTACTCCTTCAAAACAGCTTTATAAACAGAATAACAGATAGGGCAGACACAACTCTGGGGCTTCAATGAAACTAGGACAAATGCAAACTTAGTCCAGTTGGCACATTGCCATTTTTTGTCTGACACCTTTGTTTTATTCACTGGTACTGTAATGAAAATGTCACTTACCCAGTGTACATCTGTTCGTGGCATCAGTCGCAGTAGATTCGCATGTTCTGCAATAGCTCGCCATCTGGTGTTGGGCCGGAGTGTTACAAGTTGTTTTTCTTCGAAGAAGTCTTTCGAGTCACGGGACCGAGTGACTCCTCCTTTTGTCTCCATTGCGCATGGGCGTCGACTCCATCTTCGATTGTTTTTCCCCGCAGAGGGTGAGGTAGGAGTTGAATTGTAGTAATAGTGCCCATGCAATGGAGTGACTAAGTATGCACCTATTTAAGGTTGAGATGATACATATATAAATAATTGAAGGTAACTTCCAAACTGCTACAGGCTCCCGGGGAGGCGGGTGGGCACATGCGAATCTACTGCGACTGATGCCACGAACAGATGTACACTGGGTAAGTGACATTTTCAGTTCGATGGCATCTGTCGCTGTAGATACGCATGTTCTGCAATAGACTAGTAAGCAGTTATTTCCCCAAAAGCGGTGGATCAGCCTGTAGGAGTGGAAGTAGTCTGAAATAATGTCCTTAATACAGCTTGACCTACTGTGGCTTGTTGTGCGGATAACACGTCTACACAGTAGTGCTTGGTGAATGTGTGAGGCGTAGACCATGTGGCTGCCTTACATATTTCTTGCATTGGGATGTTTCCTAGAAAGGCCATGGTAGCACCTTTCTTTCTGGTTGAGTGTGCCCTTGGTGTAATGGGCAGCTGTCGTTTAGCTTTAAGGTAGCAGATTTGGATGCATTTAACTATCCATCTGGCTATACCTTGTTTTGAAATTGGGTTTCCTGCGTGAGGTTTTTGAAATGCAATAAAGAGTTGTTTAGTCTTTCTGACGTTTTTTGTTCTGTCAATGTAATACATTAATGCTCTTTTGACATCTAATGTATGTAGTGCCCTTTCAGCTACGGTATCTGGCTGTGGAAAGAACACTGGAAGTTCCACTGTTTGATTTAGATGGAACGGTGAAATAACCTTTGGCAAAAATTTAGGATTGGTCCTTAGGACGACTTTATTTTTGTGTAGTTGTATAAAAGGTTCCTGTATAGTAAACGCCTGAATCTCGCTTACTCTTCTCAGGGAAGTAATGGCGATGAGAAATGCCACCTTCCAGGTTAGGAACTGTATGTCGCAGGAGTGCATGGGTTCAAAAGGTGGACCCATAAGTCTAGTTAGGACAACATTTAGGTTCCATGAAGGAACAGGTGGTGTTCTTGGTGGTATAATTCTCCTAAGGCCCTCCATGAATGCTTTAATGACTGGTATTTTATATAGGGAAGTTGAATAGGTAGTTTGCAGGTATGCAGATATTGCTGCAAGGTGTATTTTAATGGAAGAGAAAGCCAGGTTAGATTTTTGTAAGTGAAGCAAGTAACCCACTACATGTTCTGGAGTTGTGTGTAATGGTTGTATTTGATTAATATGGCAGTAGCAAACAAACCTCTTCCATTTACTTGCATAGCAGTGCCTGGTGGATGGCCTTCTTGCTTGTTTTATGACTTCCATACATTCTTGGGTAAGTTGTAAGTGCCCGAATTCTAGGATTTCAGGAGCCAGATTGCTAGATTCAGCGATGCTGGATCTGGGTGTCTGATCTTTTGGTTGTGCTGTGTCAACAGATCTGGCCTGTTGGGCAATTTGATGCAGGGTACCACTGATAGGTCTAGCAGCGTTGTGTACCAGGGTTGCCTTGCCCAAGTTGGTGCTATCAATATGAGTTTGAGTTTGCTTTGACTGAGTTTGTTTACCAGGTAAGGAAGGAGAGGGAGAGGAGGAAAAGCGTAAGCAAATATCCCTGACCAGTTCATCCATAGGGCATTGCCTTGGGATTGTTTGTGTGGGTACCTGGATGCGAAGTTTTGGCATTTTGCGTTCTCCCTTGTCGCAAACAAGTCTATCTGAGGTGTTCCCCAGAGTTTGAAATAAGTGTTCAGAATTTGGGGGTGAATTTCCCATTCGTGGACCTGTTGGTGATCTCGAGAGAGATTGTCTGCGAGTTGATTTTGTATCCCTGGTATAAACTGTGCAATTAGGCGAATTTGGTTGTGAATTGCCCAATGCCAAATTTTTTGTGCTAGCAGGCTTAACTGCGTGGAGTGCGTCCCTCCCTGCTTGTTTAGATAATACATTGTTGTCATGTTGTCTGTTTTGACGAGAATGTATTTGTGAACTATTATTGGTTGGAAAGCTTTTAGTGCTTGAAAAACTGCTAGCAGTTCTAGGTGATTGATATGCAGTTTTGTTTGATGTACGTTCCATTGTCCTTGTATGCTGTGTTGATTGAGGTGTGCTCCCCACCCTGTCATGGAAGCATCTGTTGTTATTACGTATTGTGGCACTGGGTCTTGGAAAGGCCGCCCCTTGTTTAAATTTATGTTGTTCCACCATAGAAGCGAGAGGTAAGTTTGGCGGTCTATTAACACCAGATCTAGAAGGTGACCCTGTGCTTGAGACCACTGTGATGCTAGGCATTGTTGTAAGGGCCTCATGTGCAGTCTTGCGTTTGGGACAATGGCTATGCATGATGACATCATGCCTAGGAGTTGTAATACCATCTTTGCCTGTATCTTTTGTGTTGGATACATGCGTTGTATGATGGTGTTGAAATTTTGAATTCTTTGTGGACTTGGAGTGGCTACTCCCTTTGATGTGTCTATTATGGCTCCCAGGTATTGTTGTACCTTGCGTGGCAGAATTTTGGATTTTGTGAAATTGACGGTGAACCCGAGTTTGAAGAGGGTTTGTATGATCTGATTTGTGTGATTTGAGCACTGTATGAACGAATGGGCCTTGATTAGCCAGTCGTCCAAATATGGGAACACATGTATTTGCTGCCTTCTTATGTGTGCAGCGACTACCGCTAGACATTTGGTAAAGACTCTTGGTGCGGTTGTTAATCCGAAAGGCAGTACCTTGAATTGGTAATGTATTCCTTTGAATACGAACCTTAGGTATTTCCTGTGAGATGGGTGTATTGGTATATGGAAATAAGCATCCTTGAGGTCTAAAGTTGCCATGTAGTCGTGTAGTTTTAGCAATGGCAATACTTCTTGTAGTGTGACCATGTGGAAGTGGTCTGATTTGATGAAAGTGTTCACTACTCTGAGGTCTAGGATTGGTCTCAGCGTTTTGTCCTTCTTTGGTATCAGAAAGTACAGTGAGTAAACTCCTGTGTTTATTTGTGTGTTTGGCACTAATTCGATTGCATTCTTTTGCAATAGTGCCTGCACTTCTATCTCTAGGAGATTGGAATGGTGTGTTGTTAAATTTTGTGCTTTTGGTGGTATGTTTGGAGGGAATTGTAGAAATTCTATGCAATAACCATGTTGGATAATTGCTAGAACCCAAGTGTCTGTAGTGATTTCCTCCCATGCTTTGTAATAATGACCTATTCTTCCCCCCACTGGTGTTGTGTGGAGGGGGTGAGTGACATGTGAGTCATTGTTTAGTAGTAGGGGTTTTGGGGCTTTGAAATCTCCCTCTATTTCTAGGGAATTGCCCTCCTCTATATTGTCCCCGAAAACCTCCTCTATACTGTCCCTGGTAAGTGGACGGTGTTGCTTGTGAGGTGCTGGCTTGTGTGCTTTGACCCCGAAACCCCCCTCGAAAGGGCGTTTTACGGAATGTGCTGTAATTCCCTCTGCTCTGCGGGGAGTAGAGTGCGCCCATGGCTTTGGCAGTGTCCGTATCTTTTTTGAGTTTCTCAATCGCTGTGTCCACTTCTGGACCGAACAGTTCTTTTTCATTAAAAGGCATATTGAGAACTGCTTGTTGAATCTCTGGTTTAAATCCAGACGTTCGGAGCCATGCATGCCGTCTGATAGTTACAGATGTATTAATTGTCCGTGCAGCTGTATCTGCAGCGTCCATGGAGGAACGTATCTGGTTGTTGGAGATGGTCTGTCCCTCCTCAACCACTTGTTTCGCCCTATTTTGGAAGTCCTTGGGCAGATGTTCAATGAGATGTTGCATCTCGTCCCAGTGGGCTCTGTCATAGCGCGCAAGTAGTGCCTGGGAGTTCGCGATGCGCCACTGGTTTGCAGCTTGTGCTGCGACTCTTTTACCAGCTGCATCGAACTTGCGGCTTTCTTTATCTGGGGGTGGTGCATCTCCAGATGTGTGAGAGTTGGCCCTTTTCCTAGCTGCTCCTACAACAACAGAGTCTGGTGGCAGCTGTGTAGTGATGAAAACCGGGTCCGTAGGAGGCGGCTTATACTTCTTTTCCACCCGTGGTGTGATTGCCCTACTTTTGACCGGCTCCTTAAATATGTCTTTTGCGTGCCGGAGCATACCAGGGAGCATAGGCAGGCTTTGGTAGGAGCTGTGGGTGGAGGAGAGTGTGTTGAACAAGAAATCATCCTCGACCTGTTCTGAGTGGAGGCTTACGTTATGAAATTGTGCTGCTCTAGCCACCACCTGAGAGTACGCGGTGCTGTCTTCTGGTGGAGATGGCTTTGTAGGGTAGGCCTCCGGGCTGTTATCTGACACTGGGGCGTCGTATAGGTCCCATGCGTCCTGATCTTGGTCACCCTGGCTCATGGTGGTGTGAGCTGGGGAGTGAGATGGAGTTTGTGCTGGTGAAACGTTAATCACGGGCGGAGGAGAGGGTGGTGGTGTAATTCTTTTAACCACTTTTGGTTGTGGTGCTTGTTCCGTCTGGAACTCCAACCTTCTCTTTCTCCTAATGGGGGGAAGGGTGCTTATTTTTCTGTCCCCTGCTGAATGAAGATACGCTTTTGCGTATGGTCCACATCAGTTGCTTGTAGCTCTTCCTCAAACCTATGCTTTTGCATTTGGGAGGTTAGCGAGTGCTCTTCTGTATAAGAGCCTGAAGCTGGGTCGCTTGCAGTTTGTTTCGGCGTCGAAACTTTGTCTGCGTGTTTTTTCGGCTCCGAGGTGACTTTTTTCCTTTTCGGGGCCGAAACCTCTCGGCGTCGATCTGTTTCGGTGCCGCTGTCTCGGCGTCGAGCCGTGTCCACACCGGTATCTCGGTGTCGAGGCTTGTCTCCAGCACTTTCTCGGTCCCGAGAAGGCTGCGTGCCGGTGTCTCGACCGGAGTCGGACGATCTCGGCACTGTTTTGGCCTTTTTCGGTGCCGACGGTCGGTCACCGAATTTATGGGTCGAGCCATGGCCTGGTGGCAGTGGCGTCCCCTGGGCCTTGTAAATGTTTCTCTGTGTGTTTTTCGACGTCTTACTCACGGTTTGTGTATCGTCGAATCCTTCGGAGTCTGAGTCTTGGATCGAGAAGGTACCTTCCTCCTCCTGTTCCTCGAACTCCCGTCGGGCTGTCGGTGCGGACGCCATTTGAAGTCTTCTGGCTCGACGGTCTCGGAGTGTTTTTCGGGACCGGAACGCACGACAGGCCTCGCAGGTGTCTTCGCTGTGCTCAGGTGACAGGCACAGGTTGCAGACCAAGTGTTGGTCTGTGTAGGGGTATTTATTGTGGCATTTGGGGCAGAAACGGAACGGGGTCCGTTCCATCGGCGTTCCTCAGCACGCGGTCGGGCCGACCAGGCCCCGACGGAGGATCGAAAAACTACCCCGAAGGGCACCGGAGCTCTTCGATCTTCGATGCGGTGTTGAATCTAAGTACGCCGATCCCGAACGCAACAATACCGACGAAAATCTTCCGAAATTAACTATTTTGTCCGTTCCGAAACTCGGAGCGACAGGAACACGTCCGAACCCGATGGCGGAAAAAAAACAATCGAAGATGGAGTCGACGCCCATGCGCAATGGAGACAAAAGGAGGAGTCACTCGGTCCCGTGACTCGAAAGACTTCTTCGAAGAAAAACAACTTGTAACACTCCGGCCCAACACCAGATGGCGAGCTATTGCAGAACATGCGTATCTACAGCGACAGATGCCATCGAACACAAAATTATGGCATGGGGATTTTGATCCAAAGTTTCTGAGCACAGCTGAGAACTTATAAACTTTTCCCTGAAGCAGGTGTCTCTGTCCAGTCACCTGCCAGCTACTAGTAGCTTGCAGACACCTGCAGAGTAGCTCACAGCCTTGAGCCCCTTTTTAGATACGCACAGGGTCAAGCTTTCCTTTTAAAGTTAAGGGAAGGCTTTGTTTATTTAACATTATTATCACCACACTGCAGATAACAGAACCTGATAATGAGCAGTGCTCAGTCAGATTTATGACCCGGGCAGGGACACAGAGGTGAAGAACTGAAGCACTGAGGTATTTAACTCTCAAATAAAGGTCCTTGTCAACTCAGAATTGGTGTGAGAACAAAATGATATTTCTGAATGCTTTTAAATGGAAGAAATTAAAATGAAAAGTTAATGTTTTCTGTTATAAATATGGCACCATTTCTACGGGCCACTGTGAGCAAGACACCTGCTGTTTCTGAAGGTGACACTTAGAAATTGGACAAAATATACATGATGAGATTTATAGAATCTATATAAACATAAAGTTAACTCCTTAGTTTCATGTTCTCCCTTTTCAAAGTGTCAAAGTTAGCCACTGCAGGCATTTTGCTCACAGTATCAGGTAGACATTGTGCCATATTTATAATTGAAAAATACAGCCATTAATTTAAGTGAGAGAAATATAAAGTCCTGAAAAATATTCCATACTATGAACATTTTTGCAGAACATTTTTCTGCACTTTAAATTTCATCCATTTAAAAATGGTTATATGTTTGTATTCTACATTTAACTGTGCCACATATTGTGAAATGTATGTTCTGTGCCACAAGCACATATGATACAGGCTCTCAGTCACCCATGCACATATATCTCATTCACATGCACACGTTCATGCATCCCCAAAGACCACGCTCTCACTAATACACATGGCGGCCCTGTCGTAGCATCCTAGTCAATGTATTTTGTTCAAGCCATAGTATCTGGCTCTATGGACATTAGGCTTAAAGTCAATGAAGCTGGGGGTGGAGGTGTCTTGTAACACTACACAAATGGCTCGGTCTTCAGTAGCTCACAATGATTTTCACTCATCAGTAGGTCTCACTACAGAGAAAGGTGTAGACCCCTGCCCTATAGAATAGCCCTGCAACCGACACTAAAGTTATTTGAAGCCAAGTGCATTCTTGGATATGTGCTAAAATCTGTTTGCAGTTGCATCTTGGCCACAGAAAGTGCTGTTACTTTTTTTCTTTTGTTTTGATCATTATTGTATCTCCCTTCTTCTTTTATAAGGCATAACTCTAACTGGATGTTGAGTTTTTATCCCTATTAGCTATCCTCATGGAATTATGTATATAGATGTGATTGCACATTTATGTAGGCATAAGTAATTGCCTATTGGGTAAAATGTTGACTGCTCAAGGCTTGAAGCAGGGGTATATTCTGGCACCACCTGCTATTTAGTCTGTATACCACAGACATCAGCACCATATTATGACCCCTGCTTCCACTCTAAACTCTGCTACTCAGTTGGTGCAGACTAGGTTAGGCCGACAGCACCTCTTTGATAAACAAGTTGTATAAAAAAGGAACCTAATTTAGGTGTTAATCTCTCAAAAACCATGGAAGGTGATCCTCTGAAAGTCAGGAAATGATAAAAAATTAAGTGAACAATGGCGGATAAGGTTATTAATTCCTGTACGAAATACAACCAGCTAGCAATAACTTCATGTTACTCATTTGATTGAGGCACCTACTGTGTGTAGCATGGTTAAAGATAAACTACTGAGCTCCTGGTTTGTCTCATTAAAACTGCATATCAATGTGAGTGGTTTAAGCACTATCCCAACAATGAAGGTCGGGAACAGGTAACTGATACCATTGATTTTTGTTTTTTATCGCGCTATACATCCTATGGAGCAGATACATAAGCACTGAATCCTTGAGGCCTAATTTACAAATGCAACTTACACTTTTTGAATAATGTACATTTTTATTAAGTGTGATACTTCTGGCTTGTCCCCAAAATCAGAATGTAACTTACTACTGAAAAAATAGTAGTAAGTCCAGTTCCACACATAGCGAACAACTAGTATTGCCATACCTTCCCATGAGAAATAATGAAGGTAAGGACTTAAAATAAAACCTCATAGGAAATAAAGATAAATTAAATTAAATGATTTGTAACTCTTAAACACTCAAATAATTGCAATGTAATGCAATTTTTTTTAATAAAAATAGCACACATTTGTATTTAATTATAAAATATTTTAATATACTTTTAATTTAAAAGTTACTGTAACAATAGTTTTTATTAAGATATAACTAAGTTAATTTTAATTAATTCTATACATCACTTTTAATAATTATTAATTCATGTTAGAGGTCGGGCAGAGATCTATGAGTGATATAGTATGAAGAAAAAGAAAAAAGTTTATTTAACTCAAAAATAAATATTACAATGCTTTTATGTTAAATATTTATGTAAATTCAATTTACACAAAATACTAGCAAAGCACAGCATTTTGCACTAATGTTTCTACACAACTTACCAGATACACCAGACATTCCCAGCTAACGATGTATTTCTGTACTTTTACTGCTGTGATATCTTGAGGGGCAGTGGGAGAGAAAGTCACCAAAAGATAGACTCCTGTGATTGCCAATGTGCCACCTAGAAAAACAAAACAAAATG
Source organism: Pleurodeles waltl (assembly GCF_031143425.1). Lineage (NCBI taxonomy): Eukaryota > Metazoa > Chordata > Amphibia > Caudata > Salamandridae > Pleurodeles > Pleurodeles waltl. The sequence continues at coordinate 870,484,808 of NC_090439.1, forward strand.
TGTATGTTTGCTCTTTAAATATGGTCTGTTACTCTATCTTTAAAAGTCACTGTCCTGCTGTGTTCTGTTTGAAAAAGTCAAAGGTTATGGATCTGAACTGTGGTTGGAATTGAGATGAGTAAAGTGTGGTCTTGATAAAACATTTCTTGATAAATTCAGTGTGGAGTTACAATCCTAAACCTGTGGAACTTATTCTTTTGACCTCTGGGAACACCGACTGCATCAGTACTGGAAGCCAGGGATCCCCAATAAGACATTTCTACATTTTCGACCTCAAAATAATATACAAAGGTACAGAAACAAATTCACATCAAACAAAAACACAAATTGTAAAGTGTTTCATTTAATTTATAAAAAAATCAAACATTGAAATGTTAATTTTAATGAAAAGGTTGGAGGGCAGTTTTATTTTTAAAAGTTGAAGCAATATGATAACTTTTTACATATCACTTTGTCTTTTATGTTCCCAATGCAAACTCTCTTTTTGTTGCCGCGTACCAGTGCTGCTTTGAGGCCACAGTTTGCTGTACTTGAGCTGCTCCTACAAATCAAGACAAGGACACCAACCCAATTATTAGCTTCCAATTTCAAATTCATTTACATTACAGAACGTTTTAGAACGTTCAATTTTGCTTTATATATATATTTATTTATATATATATATATACAAAGCAGTCGCAGACCACCTGAGTAGGCATCATGGACACCAAGGGGTCCATGGCACTGCAGAAAAAAGTCTAAACGAAGATCATGAAAGGCAGGCTTTTTAGACAGTGCTTAATTATTTTTTAAAAAGCAGGAACCCAAAGTTTTTTTAATGAATCTTCAGGTGGCACTTTTGCAAGTATCAAGGCTGCCTTCTTGATTCATCCGCATGCCTCTTTCTTCTCCACCATACACTTCCAGTAACTTTATGTCACTCATTTACATTCTTTTTCATCTCCCATTGTAACTGTTTTCTTGTTTTTCTCATTATCCTCCTGGTCCCTTTTCTACCTTTTATCTCTAGGTTGGAGTCTGATGATAAAAAATAAGCCTCAAAATGAGTTTAGATATTATTGCCAAGCAGGCAGAAATACCATATTGAGTGCATTGTCAATAGAATACTCGTCGCCCTATCATGATCAGGTGCACTGGCTCAGTGCAGAACCAGGCGCCTGTTTTAATGAATCTCAGGGGTCTAGAGCTCATGCATTAACTCGAAGAAATTCCGAGATGTATGTATGAATTTGGACACAACAGGTGGAAACGATGAGCATTGACTACCTCTCTCTGTTTCTGACTTGCTCCATTTAAAGTACTTGGAGGTCACTCAAAAAACTTCTGAGACATCTGTATGAACTTTAGACACCTCAGACGCAAAAAAAGGAACTCATGCCGGTGCTTAGGCTGCACAGCTCAACATGATATGGCTCTTTCACAGCGCTTACTTACTAACACCACCGGCAAGCATTCACGGAAACACCACAAGAGAAGGCCCTCGGTACACCATGGCTTCTTTTGAGACCAACAACTTCAGTATTCGTTGGTTTTGCTCAAACAGCCCTATGCGGCAGTGAGTCACTTTATATAGTGTCCTGGCCTCAGACAATGGAGTTTAAATTTTACACTAGAATCAATACAGCCCAATAATCAAATCTAACTAAAGGTATTTACACAAATATACGTTTTATTCTACAAACACTATCTAATAATAATAGTATGTATAACAATGGGTTAGAACAGGACACCATACAAGAAATGTTACACTAATCTAAAAGTAACTTTCCAAGTACCACTACTGACCGCATGTACATGCCTGCGAGGGGGTAAATGTTGAGTCTGGGCCTGAAACAAACCAAGTGCACGGATTATTCTTCAGAGAATTCACATTCAGAAATGGACGGTCCGCACTGAGGCACGTGTAGCTCCAGTCACGTGTGTCCATTAGGGGTTGCCAAAGATAACCCTGGCTTGACCTTTGAATCCCCTGGCACAGCCCCTGCTCTCCCTGACCTGAGAGGCCCTGAAAGCAGCAGCGGAGCAGGGTGTTAGCAACACTGCCAGAGCTCGGGCGTCTTTATGTTCTCCTAGTCCTTTCCGTTGACCTTGAGCAGCATATAAGCAGATGTTACTGGGTTAAGTGTATGGGAAGAGGTCATCTCATTGATACGTTTAGGGGTCAAAGGTGAGAGTGGTCACTTCTTCAACTCTTAGTATTTTGCTGAAATGATGTCCAAGTTTCTGCAGAACACTAACCGGCCCTCTCTGTAGTTAAAAGTTGTGAGTAAACCCAGATATGGGCGTACATTCCATTAGACTAAGTTCCCATTGCCCTCAATCTCCACTAGGCAAAGTGGTAATTCAGGCTTTGCAGGTCAATGTCTGGAGCTACAGGGGAAAGCAGAAGGATCTGTGTTACTTCCTCTGTCCATCCGAACATGCCCAGTGAAGTAGAGGCTTCCTGGCAGAGTCCATATCCAGTGGTCATCTTGAAGTGCTTGTGGAAGAGAGCCGTGACCCTATGACAGATGCATTTCTTCCAGGTAGGAGGCGTGAGATTCATTTATATCCCCAGTCATTCAGAATGAATATACATATAGATTCAAAAGGCAGTGTTGTTTGCTCAAAATAGGAATTTGCAGGAATTAATTTAGCACACTCAAGCATCTTACAACTCTGAACCACACACTTCACATGCACATGTTTATTTATGACTGTAATCTTATGTCATGACGTAATCTAGACCTGATGCTACATCATTATAGTCTCTGATCTGGATCCAGATTCTGTGATATTACTGTCGGGCCAAAGGTCATGTGATATAATTCTCAATGATGCCACCTGAATGTTAAGTTGTGGTTTTGGAAACTGAAGCATCCTACCTCTTTTTACTCGCAGGATGTTGGTAAATACATAAAGATGCCTTGTAAAATACATAATAAATAGTGCATTCTTCAAAGAAAGGATAATTCATGTTTTCCCAAATTTTGGGCCAGTTTCACAAAACTCCAGACACACATGCGTAAGTAGAAAAGTGTACCTTTCAAAGTATGAATGCAGTTTCCAGAAGCATATGACCAGAGTCATAAACAGGATCAGCTAGTCAAGGGAGGGCCACGCTTTCAGTTCAAGTGCTGTGCAGTCCGTCCAATATGTGGACTGAAGTTGGGGCTAGGTGCCCACTGCTTTAGCATGCTTTTGCTTCAATGAGTCTTCTTCGTAGGGGAAGAGAGGCATTTCTGACTCTAGTAGGCCCTCCAACATCTTCCTTATACTTAGCATAACTTACACAACACTTTGTGAAGTTGACCAATCCGCAAAAATCAGCCTGATTCACAAACCCTTTTATTTGTTTATATTGAACACACATGCGCTCCTGAATCTTGGTGGTTTTTAAAGCACAATGGCAACCACGTAAGATGCCTCGTGAGCTGCTCCATTCTAGCTCGTAACAGAGATGGGAGAAAGATGGTACTAGATGACCTGGCATGTGGAGCTACCCATGTCGGGAGGATGGGAGTAAATCAGCAGATTGATCATGAAACAGAGGCTCAGTCCTGACGTTTGCAGCTTTTGTAGTTTCACGGGCCATATGCTGGGCAGTTGGAGGACCCGGCTGTGTCTCACATTGGAGTTTCATGGTAAGGAGAATGCCTCCTAAAAGTACGAGGCTGGTCTGGGACCGGACAGAGGGCACAGTGCCTCCACAGCATACAGCAGAAAAAGTCCACCTAAAGCAGACCGCAGCAGCATTGGGGCGAGGAGAATGAAGGCAAGTGTCAGCAAGAAACCTGAAGCTCATGCTCAAACCGCTGCAATAAAGAAGCCCCCTAACCAGGAAACTCAACAACAAGGACAGCAGGGCTCAGCCTTTCAGCCATAGCCTTCGATTGTGGTCTTTCTAGCCTTGGCTACAGCACTCAAGGATATTCGACTGGCCATGGAGCTGGCATGTGTTGCAGAGAAGGAGCCACGGTTGAGCCTACAGAATGCTGGAGCGGTCTCCTTGGGGGATGCCTCTTTGTTGCACTCCTTTGGTGGGGAAGCATACAGATTGCCAATTGAGGTGCCTCAAGATCTCTGGGGCCAAGAATCAGCAGCTATTACACATGCTACTACACAGGTCATTGATGGGTACTCTGCGGTTGAGGGATGATCCAAGAGCCCTGGAGGGACGGGCAGGAATGTGGCTCAAGCTGATGAAGTGGGTTACCTGCCCAAAAAGGACAGTAACTTTGGAAAAGCTCAAGTGGGATTATATTCCCAAGAAACAGCACATGCCCCCATTTTTGCTCCTCCTGAGCCACATAAGGAGAGAAAGAGCACTGAACCGAGAGAGGCATCCCTGTTTCCCATGATATCTACCCCACACACAGATACTGAGCTCTGCTCTCTTGCGGAAAGCATTGGAAGGTTTAAAATTATTTAGGATGCCCCTGATCACTGGGATATATTTTTTTCACTTACCGATGGCTCAGAATCCTCTAATCCAAGTCTTAGGATCTGCATGATGATTTGCACTCATCAGTCTCAGGGACTAGCTCAAGCAGCACACCTGAGGGGCCCGGTGCTACAGCTAGGCAAGTAAAATGTCTGAAGAAGCTGAAAAGGCATAGTCAAATTGATGGGGATGAAGCAGAAAATGGGTCCCATGACCCTTTGGCCTTGAAGTGAGATTACTCTGCAATTCAACAGGTCTACCATGATGACCAAGGTCAGCAACCAATTTCGTCTCCCCTGGAGGGGAAATACACAATCCCTGTGGCGAGATCAGAAGAGCCCTTGCTGAGGCTCATCTATAATTCCATTAAACAACACCAGAAAGAAACCCGCAACAACAGCGGCTGGGCTAGGCTAGCTACAACAAAGCTGCAAGGGTGGTCATAAAGGTTAACAAAGCGTGCAGAAATAGGGGAAAGGGCCTCTTCAATAGAAGAGCATGCTGCAGTATTGCAATCAAAAGTGGGAGCAATTAGAGGCCAGACTGGTGCGCATGAGTCCCAGATAACAGACATACTTTAAAAAATAGAGGATTTCGAGGATAGAAAGAGGCACAACAATTGGAGATTTTTGGGGCTAGCAGAAGGCATTAGGACTTTCTTGCTGAATCTCCTCAAGGGGGCATTCTCCGAGCTGACCTCATGGAATTGGGACCTGGAGGTCCAGTGAGTTCATCGCTTCCCACTGATGCTTAAGAAACAATGAGATGAGAAGTATGATAGACCCAGAGCTATCTTAGTATACTTTGGGAGCTACTTAATCAGACAAGCAATTTTTGAGAAGGCTCACCCCCACGCCAAATGGAGTTTTAGTGGGCAAGCTTTTTTTGTGCAGCCTGATTTCTGCCACGTCACAGTGGAGAGGAGATGGCTGCTTGGACAGCTTATTAAGCCATTCCAGGATCTTGGATGTAAGGCATTTCTGATGAAACCTGCCCGACTGAAGGTCAATCACAAGGGTAAGACTCGGACATTTATATTTGAGGTCAAAGCTAAGGAGTATTTGAGATTATATATATATATATATATATATATATATATATATTTTGCAATTTCATGACCATTATCCTGTGTTGGATACATTCTTTTGCACACTTTTGGGGTAGCTGGGAGGTGTGTGCAGAGGGTGATCTCAGGAGCCATTACTCAGGCCATGGGAGGCCTGACTGCTTTAAGGATTTGGTGGGGGTGGGGACAGGAGGGTGTGGTGGGAGGGGATTTGGGGAGGAGGGATTGGTTTTGTTGGGGGGATCTGGAATTAGGTTGGGGGGATGGGTGGGGATGGCTCCACACAAGAGGAGGATCAAGTCATGTGGACAATGCCGGTTAGGCATCAGCAGGATTTGCGGGAGGTTATTTGTAAAGATGGGCAAGTTCTTTTTGTTGTTAGTTCCTATAAATCCACAACCATGAGCAAACTTTGCATTGCAACTGTGAATATTTGTAGGTTGAATGACAGTTGGTGCTGAATCTTATTCTGGTTGGAATCCCAAAGTATTTAGATCTTTGTTCTACCCGAGCACAGATAATGGGCTAGTCAATGCTGGGCACAAGATCAAAATGCTAGATCCTGGTTTTGCCTCCTTTTCTGCCCCTCAATGGACACATTCTTGCCTTGATTATTTGTTCATATCTTATAGCTTACTCTAAGGATTAAAAATTGAAAAGTTCCCCTGGGTCATGTCTGATCATAACCCACTTATCTTAGGGATTTTAGTGGCCAGTCAAGGTAGGAATTTACAGACCTGGTCTTATCGAGAGGGCAGTGCTCACGACAAAAACTATATTCAGCACATGAATAACTAGATCCCAGAAGTTATTGAGCTTAATAGAGGGAATGCCTCAGTTGGAATGCTTTCAAAGCTGGTGTAAGGGGAGAAACACTTGGTTTTAGCCTGAATCGCCACAAAAGACAGAATCAGCAGTTGATGGAGTTATATAGGGCATTGGGGTGAAGCTAAGTGCCAATTAATCCTGGCGGCATCTGAGAAGGGTTGATCTTGAGAAGGCACAACATAAGGTGGCATTTGCTAAAGCTGCAATCAATTACACTTAAGCAAAAAAAGCAGCAGAAACAATATCTTGCTTGGAAGCAGGATTGCTATGAGTATAGTGAAGAGGTTGGGCATTTGTTGGCAGTCCATACTAGGCAAAAAATGATGCAAGGTGAGAGAATCAATGTGAGGGACATCCGGGGTTGCCATGGTACTGACCCAGACAGAATCTGGGATGTTTTTCAGAGTTATTACAAGGGGCTCTATCGAGAGGATGAGGGGCAGGAGGTTGAGGATATACTGCAGTATTTGCAGTCAATACCCGCAGCAAGATAAGTGCTGAAGATCAGGATTTCTTAGTCACTCCCATGTCAAGGGAGGAAATCCTGGCAGCCCTTAAAAGCTTGCCCTCTGGGAAAGCTGTAGGAACTAATAAGATTCCATTAGAATTCCACAATGTGTTTATCTCCATCCTAGGTCTAGTTCTGACCAAGACATTCTTGCAGATACAAAAGGGACAGCAGGTTCTGGAATCATGATCCTCAGCAAACATTGTTGTGCTTTTGAAAATAGCTACACCTCCACAAGAGCCTAGGTCGTATAGGCCAATCACTCTAATCAATAGTGATACCAAGATATAGCCTAAAGTATTGGCCACGTAGCTGAGCTAAAGTACTGGAAAGGTGGTCTTGTCTAGACAAAACAGCTTTATTCCAGCGAGGGGGACCGCGGATCACACCTGCCAGGTTAAAACTCTTTTTGATGCTGGCTGCAGCTGAACACAGACAAGTCGGAAGTACTGATCTTTGGCAACAGCAGCAGCACTTGGAATGACTCCTGGTGGTCATAAGACCTAGGACCTGCACCCACTCCCTTCGATCACGCCAGAAACCTCAGAATCATTGACAACAAGCTCACCATGAAATCACAGATCAATGCCGTCTATTCCACCTGCTTCCTCACTTGTGTGCAGGCTACGTAAGATCTTCAAGTGGCAACACCCCCCACATAAGATGCACCGTGAAACAGGCTCTCATCATCAACTGACTGGACCACGCCAATGCCCTCTATGTAGGAATCGCTTAACACCTCCTATTGAGATTTCAGATAATACAAAACGCCACCTCAGGCAACTCCACTGAATTCCCATACAGAAGAGATGGAAATTCAAGCTGCTGACCCACACACTCAAAGCTCCACGCAACTAAGAACCCACGTACATTAACCACTGACTGAACTTCCACCAACCGTTGAGAAGACTACACTCTGCCTCCCTTTCACTTGCCCATACTCCCTGTATCTAACAAAGCAGAAGAGGAGGACACTACTTCTCTCATACTGCATCAAAAAACCTGAAAAAGTCTCCCCATGCACCTCCGGACCATCACCTCACTTACGGAATTCCAAATGGCCCTCAAAACCTGACTGTTCAAATAAGCCTCTGGGACATGCAAGCACCTGGATACCCTATCGGGTGATTACCCACTCTTTATAAATCCTGATTGATTGATTGATGAACTGTATGGAATTGGGTCTGGCTATGTTAATGCAGTTTGAGCAGTTTACCTTAGGCCTATCCTGAGGCTACAGATTATTGGGGGGGGAGGGGCGAGGATTGTGGGAAAATACAAATTCAGGGATGTTCAAGGCAGGGTTGAACCTGCTCCACTCTGTTTTTTGCTTTCTTTATCAATCTCATTATCTGGAAGCTTGATTCTTATACCTCAAAAGCGCTTATGTGATTTCATGGCTGGGACATTAAAGTTCTTACCTATGCCAATGACATTGCAGTGGTTACGTTCAATCCCAGGGTAGCATTGAGGGAGATTGAAAATGAAGCCATGGCATTCGAGACATTTTCTTGGTACTCTCTAAATGACAGCAAAACCCAGATAGTGATTAATAGGCATATACAATTTACCGATATACGGGTATTTGAGAAAGTTGTATATTTGAGTATTGTTGGAAATGGGGTCTCTTGTTGGCAGTGGTTGCACCCTGTCCAAGTAGGGACCCTCACTCTAGTCAGGGCAAAAGAGTGACATAGCTAAGATAACCCCTGCGCACCCCCTTGGTAGCTTAGCTCAAGCAGTAAGGCTTATCTCAGAGGGAATGTGTAAAGTAGTAGTACACACATACACAGTAACAAAGTGATAACACCTCAAAAGTACTCCACACCTGTTTAGAAAAATAGATAATATTTATCTGAGTAAAACAAAACCAAATCGTCAAAAATCCAACAGACACAAGTAAAGATATCACTTTGAAAAGGTTTAGATGAGACTTAATTTATAGGAATCAATGGTTGTATCTTTTTAACACAGTACATGGGATGCATAAAATGAAAGGACAATGTGTGCTGAAGAGGAGGTGAGGTACCGAAAAGGAAATCGGTGTGTCAGTTCCTTACTGAGCCGGTGAGGTGATGTGTTGATTCTTTCCCCACAGGAGAGGCGATACACCAGTTTCTTATTGGAAGGGGAGGTGATGCATCAATTCTTTCTTAGCTGGAAAGGCGATGCATTGATTTCCGGACACGCAGCCTCTGTTCCTTGCTGCACTGCGGGGTCGATGAGGAATTGACACCCCGGGGACAGTGTGTGGAAAATCCAGATGCGCTGCGTTGATGCACCCGCTGGGAGGCAGGTACTGCATTGGTTCTGCAGCTGCGAGACAGGTGCTGTGTACTTTTTTCTAGTGCAGCGCATAAGTGTTGGGATTTTCTTTTTCAGGTCACCAGCTTATACTTCCAAGGGCCCAGGGACTAGAGTTAGCAACACTTAGCAAGTGTTACTCTCAGCAGAATAGCCCAAGCCCTGGCAGATGAGGTCTCTGATGTCCCTGAGACGTCTTAACAGGAGGCAAGCTCAGTTCAAGCCCTTGGAGAACCTTGGAAAGCAGGCTGTAAAAGACAAAGTTCAGTCCTTTCCGTCCAAGGACAGAAGGTTAATATCACCTTAACACCCCATCTTATCCTTCTGGGGTGCATAGTGGCATAGTTCCTGGGTACTGTCAGCTGTTTATTTTTGTAGCTATGGCAGTTGTTCGTCTGTGACTGCATTGGCCTGACCGTTGCCCCTTCCCGACTTTTTATCAATGGCTTGCGCACTTGCTGATGTTGCATAGTTTGGAATTTTCTTTGTATTTGCGCAAAGGCGAAAAGGCTAATAAGAAGGGGAAATTGGTTTGTGAACCTCTTCTGGGCTGGGTTGATGCCGTGCAGGGCTTATAGTAATCTGAAGGGATTTGGATCCATGACAACTGGACATGAGGCAGGCCTTCTCGGGTTTTGCTAGCCCCCTTTCTCCTGCTCGTCATTTTCCCTTACTTCGGTTTGCTCTGGATCTGGGAGCAATGTTAGGGAGAACAGTAAGATGCACATTATGTACTTTTTTCTACCTGTACTGCATCCTGCTCTTTCCTAGCCTTGAGGAGCTCGATTTTCTTCACTAAGTAAGATGTAAACACTGTCATGGACGTCATTTTGGGGGTCACCAGGGGAAGCAACTGCGACCCCTGGCATGCCCCTTGCCACCCCTGGCACTGCCTTGCAACCAAGATGACAAAATGAGTGTCTGGAAAACAGGCAGTCCCTATAGAAGTTGGTTGGGACCCACTTTCCTGGTTTTCTGTCAATTATTTTTACTACCCAGATAGTGAACAATATTATTCACTATCTATGTAAAAATGGAGTACAATTAGCTGGGATTTGACCCTATCTAGCAGCTAAGGTAAGTAAAAAATGTCTTAAAATGTATGTTGTGTGCACACTTGTGGGTGGGGGAGTGTTTATGTGAAAGAGAGTGTGTGAATATGCGTGTATGTGTAAGCATGTGTGTGAGTCAAAGTAAAGGTCATATGGTGTGTCATGTGATGTCACTTCCGCTACCCCTAATATTTTGGTGAATTGACGCCCATGAACACTGTGTGCACTATATTCTCTGATTGGTATTTTCCCTAACATTGTGAATTTTGTTTAAAGTGTTTCTCCATATCAGATTAAGCCCTGTTGAAGCTCTATATTCAGGATTAATTTTTTGTCTATAACAGGAAGGCTAGTCCACACTTCACTGCCCATAATTGCTTCTCACAGCCAGGTATGTTGGAGCTGGAAGTAACAATGGCGGATTATGAGGGATATATTCTTGCACTCTATTGTCTGTACTGTATGTGGCTTTGATATATATTGGGAGCCTGATGCTACCCTTGAGTACTAAGGCGGTCATTCTGACCGCGGCAGGCGGCAGTCGCCGCCCGCCATGTGGTTACCGCCGAATAACCGCCCCGCGGTCAAAAGACCGCGGCGGCCATTCCAACTTTCCCGCTGGGCCGGCGGGCGACCGCCAAAAGGCCGCCCGCCGGCCCAGCGGGAAAGCCCCTGCAACGAGGAAGCCGGCTCCGAATGGAGCCGGCGGAGTTGCAGGGGTGCGACGGGTGCAGTGGCACCCGTCGCGATTTTCACTGTCTGTCAAGCAGACAGTGAAAATCTGTATGGGGCCCTGTGAGGAGGCCCCTGCACTGCCCATGCCAGTGGCATGGGCAGTGCAGGGGCCCCCAGGGGCCCCACGACACCCGTTCCCGCCATCCTGGTTCTGGCGGTGAAGACCGCCAGAAACAGGCTGGCGGGAAGGGGGTCGGAATCCCCGTGGCGGTGCTGCAAGCAGCGCCGCCATGGAGGATTCCCTAGGCCAGGGGAAAACCGGCGGGAAACCGCCGGTTCCCCTTTTCTGACCGCGGCGGTAATAGCCCAGGAAGCACCGCCAGCCTGTTGGCGGTGCTTCCGCTGCCCTCCGCCATGGCGGTCATGGACCACCAGGGTCGAAATGACCCCCTAAGTGTCTTTTCTATGCACTTTACCATATGATTGCACTTTATCTAGCTTTATGGTTTGGATTAAGGGTTTTTTAGACATTTTTGGGCATATATACAAGCCACCTGCACCACTTGACGCCACCTTAGTGTAATTGTTTTTTACGTTACGGCTGCGCTAAACAGACTCTCACCCTCCACCATATTTAGAAAGAGTGGCGCAATGCTAGCATTGCCCCGCTTTGTAAACCCTTGCGGCACATTATATCTGTGTCAGGTTTAATGCATGCAAGGGGGGTATTTCCCCAGAGGGAGGCTAAAAAAAATGGAACAGTGAAATTTACAAGATTTCACTCTGCCATTCTAGTACCATTTTTTAATTCCTGCCCAGGGCAGGTGTTAAAGTGACACTAATGCTTTATCCTAAGGGGCTCCCTGAGCTTTGCTGGGCTAGCATCAAATTTTTGGCGCTAGTCCAGCAAAGCGTCACAATAGCATAAAAGATGTTGACCCAATTGTGCTATTGTGCACCCTGGTGTGCTGTATTGTAAATTCAGCGCTACCATGGAGTCATTAGGGGGCGCATGGCGACACAAGGAAACTGGTGCATCAGAGCCGATGCGCCAGTGCCTTGTAAATGTGCCCCATTATATGTATTTGTGATGATGTCATTTAAAGGTTAAACTTACGATGAACTGCAAGCACTTTGCTATGCTCTTTCCCACCTGATTGCACTTTCTATTGCTACACGAATTGGATCAAGGTTGTTTTATAGACATTATGAATGTTTTTGGGATGATGTCATGAAGGGGTTCAAATTATGCTGAACTGCAAGCTTTTTTACAATTATGGTCCTTGTCACGGTAATGTCATGCTGTATCTGTGTTATTCTCCTTTTGTGTCTCTTCTATGTAAAAATGTGTAAGAACAATATTTTTAAAAGAAGAAAAAAAAAAGAACAGACATGCGCAAAAGACAAGTGCAAATTCACTTTTGAAATGCACATATTACGATTGTGCACTTGTAAAGGCATTTACTGAAACCTAATATTGGCCCAATATGGAGTAATATTGTGCATGAATACATTTTCTCCAAGAATGTGCCATGCACAAGGCCTGAGGGATGATACCATAGAAAGTTTACAAAACCCACACATTTGTAGGTATTCGCCATGATTTTCTTTGTCCATTCCCACCCAGTAAGCAGTCAGCGATTTATTCCTGTTAGGGGCAGAAATAAATCCCATTCCAAGATGGGAACACTAAAGAAACTCCCTCAAAATTGGGGGGATCTCCTTGCGAAAAAAGTATTTTCTTTGTGGAGAAAAAATAAAAAATGTACGCACACTAATGCAAATACAATTTCAATTTCCATAAAGGTTCACTATGGACTATTAGACAAGTAAAACGTCTTTACGTGGACATAGCTATGAATTCGCAAAGGGTTCCTGCGAATACATTTAGAAGCCTGGAGCTGCCAGGAGCTTCTACTAGTACTTTTGGAAAGCTTTGCAAATTCTAAAAATGAGTAAATCTGCATCCAAACAGGAGTAAGGTTGCAGATGCCGACGTGTTTTTACCTCATTGTAATGAATACAACCGCTTGTGTACTTCGAGAATTTAGCTGATACCCGCACAGCACACGTGCAAAGTGGAATTCTTTAGAGTCCTGATCGTTGTTTACAGTTGCTTCTTTACAGAACACAGTACAAAGATTATGGGGGTTATTACAACTTTGGAGGAGGTGTTAATCCGTCCCAAAAGTGACGGATATACCACCAGCCGTATTACGAGTCCATTATATCCTATGAAACTCGTAATACGGCTGGTGGGATATCCGTCACTTTACCGTCACTTTTGGGACGGATTAACACCTCCTCCAAAGTTGTAATAACCCCCTATGTCTTTTGGTTTGGTTCCTTAATCCTGGTAAACCCACATAAATGTCTTTAAATTTACCGTTTCACCACCTTTTGCAAATTCTCTCAATTCTGACTGAAACTCATAGCAGCGCATAAAAAAATTGTGTAACAGCTCTAGCTTTGTGGTCTGTAAAATGTAGACCCCTCATGATAAACTGCAAATAATTCTCACATTTTATAATCTGAAATGATTTGTTACGTGTATTTGTAGAGTGCACTACTACCCGCTAGGGCATCCTGGCACTGAACGCGTGTGTGCCTAGCGCTGCCTATGGTAGGTTGGTTAATTGAAAAGTCAGGTCTTCCGATTCTTGTGTAACTCAAGAAGAGGGAGGAGGCTCTGATGTGGAGTGGGAAAACTCCATTTGCTCTTGATTCAAAAGTAGTTGTCCCTCTCCGAATGAGGGCCAAAGTAGGCCAATGGCTGGTGAGACACCAATAGGGTAAAGTTCTACAAGTTAGTCAGGAGGACTGATATCCAGGATACAAGGTTTGTGTCACAAAGGTGACACAAACCCAGCACGGAGTTGTAGTAGAATTTATTTCTGAATGGAAATTATAATTTAGGTTGGAAAGTTACTTAAAGTAATCTTATGCACCACATTTTGATACTCTGTGTAAAGAAGGTGTGCCATGGATGGTACATGGGTATTCTCATGCAACTACTCGTGTTTTAATGCAATCCCCAGCCTACAAAACTTTTGTAGATAGGGATTTATGCCAGAAATGACCCACCCTTGAGGCATGCATAACAGTGGAGCAACATTTAAGTCTCCACATTTTTTCAATTTGGCACTGCACATCAGACACTAAATGGGAAAAGCATTGCAGTGTTTCTGTACTTGAAGGGTCCCATACAGTGGTGCAAGGGTGTGTGTGCCGGCGCATGCAGTGTAAAATGCCCCAGCGCTGGGGGGGGTCTGCAACAGCAGTGTGTAAACAGGCTTCACGGAGCTCTGTCGTCTACTCCTAACATCATAACACCCCAGTCTGAATACAAATTAAAAAAGAATCTCATTATTATTCAAATTTTCTCTGGTACTTTATCAGATCTAAAATAATTCTCAGAAAGATGGGCATAATTACATCCATTAATCGACTGTCATTAGATTTTTTTTAAAGTAAAATTACACTCTGTTCTTTTCCCTAGAATACGTGTTTCTAACCCAAAGCACTGTTCCTGGAAATCTTTATATAAACCCCAGTCTGACAGACGGGGCGTATCGGTCTGTGCAGCCGGTGCAGTTGCACCAGGGTCCAGAGGGGCCTGCCGTGCACCAGCAGCAGTTTATTTAACAGGTTGCAAGAACAGAATTGTTTGTGCCTGACTGCCAGGGATACAGGGGCTAGAGGAAAGTGAAAAGCAGCTAATAAAAATGGATACATAGGAGAATGGAGAGAAGTAGGTGTGAATGCAGAGAAACGGTATAAAGGAACCAGTGTGATGCAGGAGAGAGAAACAGCGAGGAGGGCTTCGAGCAGTGCAGAGGGGAAGCATCAGTGGAGAGAGTGGAGGGAAGAGTGGAAGGATACAAGTGGGACTGGTAGGCCAGAGAAAGATGGCACGCGTGGAGATACAGAGGAAATGAGATTAGGGGATAGTGAAGCTCTACAAAGAAGGATGTAGAGACGCAGGATTAATGGGAAAGAGCAGGAGAAAGAAAACAGATACGGAAGAGAGGAGGGAAAGAGAAAGGGACAGGCAAGACACAAACAAAATAGAGAATGGCGATCACCACTGATTCACAAAGGCAAACTTATACTTTTGTGTCAAATTACTATTTTTTTGCTAATCACAAACTATGAGTTAATAGTACATCAAATTGTAGTTTATGAATCATGAAAAAGAGTAAAGTTACACCAAAATGTAAGTTTACCTTATGCCTCATTTTTAGTTTGTAGGGAATACCGGTGTGTTATTCCCCGTCTGTAATTACCAATACCTCGTGGATCAGAAATTACAGAAGGGCTTAGAAGTGGCAAAAAGCTGTGCGGAACATGCTAAGCACCTCAGACTCCTGGCGAGGCTGACACACATACACACGTACACACACACACATGTACCCCTCCTCCCCAAAATGAGAGTATGCAGGGTTGGTCAGACTGGCCTCTATAGTAATCAAGCAATACCTGTTTGGTCTGACAGGTCAATGTTGGGGTCTATATTTTCACTTGTAACAAAAAAAGACTTACAACGGGCTTTGAGCCCTCCCATTACTTATAATTGCCTACTATTTGTTAGCTTCCACGTTACTCTTGTTTCTTTGCTTCTTATTGGTCAGAGCCTCCTCCTCACCTCAGCTTCCTGTTGGGGCTTTTCTGTGTGTCCCTGCTGTGGAGCATGGACCAAGTTCAGCTTTCTGTCTGCGGTAAGTGTCCCTCCTCTGGGCGCAGGCTCCAGCAGGTACCTTAAAAGATAACTTTTTCACAATCACTCTTATAGAGCACTTGTGTCTGCAGTCCTTCTTTGTTACCTACCACCCTCCTCCCACTATCTGTTCTGTTTATCCTCACACTGGCTGATCTGTTTCCCCACTCTCCAGTCCTCCTCCCACTTTCCGTTATGTTTAACCCATCCACACCCTCCTCCTGCTGTCCGTTCTGTTTCACTCACCCCACACCCTTCTCCTGCTATCCATTTTCAGCAGCATGGGCTGATATGCAATATGGCTTGACGCAAAAAAACAGCTATGACGCAGGCAATACTGCCCGTGCCAAATCACTTTTTTGTTTTTTTCACTTTAAGCCATGTTGCACAGCAGCTTATGCAGCAGTGCAACATGTAAAGAAAAACATTGACAAAGCCAATAGATCTCGCATAGGTGAAACCTTTTTGTTTTGCCAATGCTTGTTAGTGTTGATTTTCCTATTATTAAAAACAAATATTGACTGCAGCAAGCTCAAGTCCATGCAGTCTTCCATACCTTGTATAACGCACAGCATGCATTTATAATTTCAAAACTGCCCCTATATATGAACATGGCCACTTGTTTTTTAGCTATCTAATTCGCTGACATAGCCCACTTCCATTTTAGTGCCTGGGCCAATTTTCTGTCCTAGTCTGACCCTCTCAGTAAATGCTGGATGATTAGGACATAAGAGCTACAGCCACAATGATGCATAACTGAGATAGGCCGTGTGTCTTCCAGCACTTTGGGGAAATCTATTTTTTGCGGAGGTCTATCCAAAGGGAATTTCTGTAGTTCACTCTCAAACTGACCAGCCTGAATAAACATGTATGGGTTATGATCATGGATAATTTTTTTTATTATCCACGAGGTAGTTCATATTGAGCAGCTCTCATAAAGTTTTTTAAGCTGTATTGGGAATGGAGTTTGTTGTGAAAATAGCTTTGCAGAGCACCACCTAGGCAAACAATCAAGCACAATAAGTAAACCCCAGTACATACAAGGAGGTAAATATATCGACACATAACAACTTGACAAGTATGCATAGAAGACATGCAATTTTGGAAGCGTGAGCCCTAATTTGATTTTGTCATAGGCATTTGTACAATTGTCACTAGGATGGCTTCCTGTTCCTGACTTACCCAGGAAAATTTCAGAAAAGAGGTCTTCTCCTCGAGTGGCAGCAAAATCACCTGGAATGGGCGCACACTCTTGTGCAATGAATGGTGCAGTTCACGTTCTTAAATCTCTATATTGCAGCGCGAGCTTCACAATCTCCATCCGTTGGTGGAACTCTGCGGAATCTAGCAGAGTTTTTATGCAATTCCGCAGAATTCCGTGCAGTTCCACCCACACCCACAGCTTTGGAGGGATCAGCCATATCATTCTAGGTGTACAGAATGGAAAGTGTGTCTTAATTTTACAAATTCACGATAGTAGTGAGTTCCATGGTTTGGCAGTGTTTACTGGGAACGACAGCCTCCTTCAAGAACTGGGGTAAAGAAGGAATTCTCAATCCTTGGCTAGGTCTTGAATTCTAGGTATGATCAGCGTCAGTAACAGTGCAGCTTCTGTTGCAAGGACCTTGGTCTTTGGAGAACACAATGAAGAATGCAGAGAACTTTGAAGGAGATTCTGAGGCCCAGTGTCACCAAGTGAAGTGCATTATGTGATCCCCAAGGGACAAATAAAATAGGAGTCTTTCTGCCATGTTTTTGAGTCCTCTGAAGTCCACATAGGTGGCAAAGCAGGGTACTATGCAGCTACAGAGGGCAGTGCCCTTTTCGTGCTATAACTACCCAGACCTTTTAAGTGAAACCAATTTCGTAGATGATTCCCCAACACATTCTTTGTTGCGTGAATTTAGAAACTACTTGTTCATGTGACTCCCTTCTCCTGGGGGCAGTGACAGATTACAAGACAAGGCTGATATCAACTCCCTCACACGCCTGCAGCTTTCTTTGAGACAGTGCTTGTGAAAGAGGGCCTCACACTGAAAGAGAACAGCAGTAGCAGAACATAAAATGAGGCTTGCATTTGTTAGCAGGAAGGCACTTTGCAACATACCAGCAGGGAGAAAGATGTATTTTTTTAAAAGAATGGCAGAGCAATGGCGGCCTTTACTCAAATTAAACAAGTGTTTAGCAAAGACAATAATTATGCTTTTTTCTTGATAGAAAATGCTTCTTATCAAGTTTCAGTAAAACACAAAGCACAGGTATCACAAAGAAACGAGCGGAGCATGCTTCCCTTACACAGAGAACAGCTCTCTCACACACACACACACACACACACACACGCCATATAGAATACATGCAGGCAGCGGTGCAAGTGACTCACACAAAAAGTACTACATTGGGACACTGCTTCAGCTTGCGTTATGAGGCCGCATAATTCCTGCTACAGCATGTCTGAGCACCAATTCATGCAGAAGACACACAGGCTGAGCCGCACAATCAGCACAAAGGGAGGACGGTGCTGCGGCACAAGTCAAGGAGGTGCATTGGAGAAACTGAAACAAAGGACCTTCTGCAGAGGAAAAACAATGCTTCTGGGTAGTATCCCAGATGTTTGCCACTGGAGGAATGCTCCTGAATATGGAAGCTAGAATATCCAGGTATATAAATATTGCTGCACCTTCCTGCCTTTATGGTAGTCTGTGTGTCTCCTGCACACATTGGTGATTAACCACAGTGGAGCAGGAGCTATCTGGAGCTCACAACAAAAGCTGAAGTAGTGGCCCAATGTAGTCCATTGTCACCTGCACTGATGCTTCCTGGGCTGTAGTGTTTATGCTGTGTGTGTGTGTGTGTTTGTGCCGATGTACAGCTCGCAATGTTGCTATGTTAGGACTGTTCTCTTTGTGAGGGAAGCAGGTATTACTCATTTCTTTTTGGTACCTGTACAGTGTGAATAGTGGATCTATACTTCCTCTATGTGCACTTACCTTTCAATATTTTCTCCACTATATTCTTGTATCATTATATTATTAGCCTTGATATTTAGTAGTACGATCACCACTGTAAATATCAAGTGTTTTGATTCAAAATACATGTAGAACATATGGCTTTTAAGCAAGTTTATTTTAAAAATGGTGCTGTTTCATGTATCCTTTAACAGCCTTTTCGACATTTTTGGAAGAAATTACCTAAATGCTTTTTGAACAGAGCCACATTCTTTGAGGGAAACCTTGGTGGGATTTTCATGGTGATATTATGGGGTCAGATTACGTTTTTATACTTGAGTTTGGGGGTAACTGGATTCTAAGAGCAAAAATGTGTAGAGTTGCTGAACCATGACATACAGCTCTTTAGAGAAGTGTTCCTTCAGATGCTTCCTTACATTGGAGCACAGTTGCAGCAGCCTTGATCGATACAAAGATGTCATTCCAGATCATGATTACATAGATGGAGAACTCCTGTTGCCTTGTTTTTTTCTTTTTTGCATTTTTTGTCTCTAGTCTAATGGTGTACTGGCTGAAGATATGCTGACAGCCACCTGAGATGATGGACCTGTCAGCCAGATAACATGGGGACTTGGGTGCTAGTTATAAGGGCTTAGAAGATCATGCAGATGGTTTTTAAGATGGTGTGGGTTGGCAAGGGGAGTCCATGGAGTTTCATCAGGCTTGAGATCATGTGGTCATATTTCTTCAAGACCTTGTCTGCAATAAAAGCTTAGAGCCTTATTTACAGTTTTGTGGAGAAGATACTCCACCAAAACGTGGCAGATATCCTGCCTGCAGTAATATAATTTCCATAGGTAATAATGCACTTCTAATAAGGTGTATGGGCCATTCGCAGCAAACTGTAAATGAGGACTTGAATCGCTTGTAAAGGTGTGTAGACACCCAATAATTGCACCCACTGTGATTCACCTCCATGTCCCACACAAAATGAAAAATGTTGTGGACAAACCTGAAAGCAAAAGAGCAATTACTGAAGAAGCGACCACATTCTAAGGAAGGAAAAGGCTTGTGCTGCCTCTCTTCTTGAAAGCCTCATTTTGGAGTATTTAATTCCACAGACTAAAAAGATTGAGCCTGAGAACAAATACATTTTCTGCTTGTTTGGGAAATACTTTCACAACAAGAGGGCGGACTTGTGCCCTCTTTTAGATCAAGAGCCAATGCTTTAGTGCTTCAGTGGTGATGGCCTTACGTATGTCTCTATATGTTGAGAATAAGTCTCTAAACTCTGCCATTTGTGATACGACCATGTAAATGCCGACAGAAGATGTCATGGGCACCTTGAGCTAAAGAACTGCAAGTTACACCTAAGTAATAACGACCAATGGGAAGCACTAAATACACCCATTCCACCACAACCAAGACTGACACACAGAGTGATCTCTGACACTTCCGCATAATTCTAACACAACACTCAATGATGATAAACAATTCCTACCCACAGAACCTGCCCCCTAGGCATCCAGCAGCCCTGCCCTCACCAAGAACTTACACCATCCTCACCAGTCCACAAAAAATCTGAATGTGGGGGTCACGTAATTAAAAAAAATTAAGAAAAGTTAGTTAATATCTGGTTGTAGCTGTTCTTTGTGCAGGTGTTTAACACCCTTACTTTGATTTTATTGCAGTCTCCTGTGTTTTTTGTTTTCTAATTTTAGTTGGCCTTTTATTCATTGGTTAATTTGTAACATAATGAGTGCCGATGCTCAAAAGCAGTGTTCAAAAGACAGCGGCCGGTGCTAATAAATGCCCCCGCAGTGAATACCAAGGCTGCATAGTCCTGAATCACCCTCGTGCCTTTTTAATCCACTACCAAACACTTCCTGCACCGTCAGGTCACTATTGCAGGCTCCTTCTTTCTCCCTTGGTGACAGTTTTTCTGTCTTCTCTTCCTTCTTATTTCCCATTTGTGTGTTTCTACCGCTCTTGTTCTAGGGGCATGTCTGATAAGGAAAAATAATGACCTGTGGGCGGGCCTCACCGGCAACTACCTGGTGAAAAAAGCTGCTTTCGTTGTTCAAAGGGTTTAAATATCATATAAACAGTGGTGGAAAAGGTCTCGGTATTGATGACATGCATTCACTTATAATTGTAACTGGGTGAACTGATGATGCCTGGCCTGCTGATATTAATTAAACGCAGTAGTGCACAGCAATGCCTGTCATTGCTGTAACACAGGAAGCTGGGATGTTTACATCTATTGATTGGTGACGTGCAGAATAGTAAATGGAAAGAATCCTGTGTGTGCTGTTTATAACACTGTCCTTGGAAAGAAAAGGTACTTGAATAAATGAATGTAAGGCATGCCCCCCTTCCGTTCTTTGCTCCTGTGGACGAGAAAATAAATATTCTGGTGCGCCTTATGGGAGTCCTGCCGTGTCTCCTGACCAGTCTGTCCAGAGCTGCTCAGAAGGTATGAAGGGTGCAGTAAACATCTCAGAGGTAATCCTGGACATGCTTGCGTGTGGGGACTGAAATGCTGAAATATTGTAGCACGAGCTGTCTGCGCACTGCACCTAGGAGCCCTAAACAACACTTCTACTGCCACATAACCAGTGCTTAATTTGTCAATAAAAACGTGCCGGTGCCCACAGCTCTCCTCTGAAACATGTGGCTGCAGCAATTAAATGTGCGAGCAGGGAATACTGAGGCAGCGTAATCCTGAAGCCATCTCGGGCCTCTAGTCCATTTACAGCAACTCCCTACCCCTTCAGCTCACTCTTGTGACGCTTTTTCCCATATGTGTCTTTTGCTCGCAGTAAATGCTTGAGGCAGAAGAATAAGTGCCGGCCTTAAAAAATAAGTGCCAGTCCCCCGCACCGGAAACCACCAGCTCAAACTAAGCACAGCACATATCACCTAACTGCCTGCCACCACCTATGAGAATTGCAGCGTGGCTAGAGGACCTTTGTAACCCCTTGGCCCCCCACTTTCGTGGTCCCACATTTTCTCATAGGGTTACAGGACTTCCTGCAAGACAGTCTTAGCTCTTTCTTTACTTTGTGAACCTGGCCCATATAGATTATATGCATACATACATTGCGTTTAAGTGCCACTGCCTGAATGATCGTGCCAGCACCTCTTTCCACGCAACATGCACCTGACCCACTATGCAACACTGCTTCGGTAACTGGGCAGGTGGTTCATATCCTGTTAGGGATACCCTTGCTGATGCAGAATTGCGTAAAGATGATGCTCTGCTTTTATATAGGGTGACCCACTCCTGATCCGAGGAGCTCACTTTTGCCTCGGTTTCCTATAATGCTGCTCTCTCCATACAGGTATTCGAGGCCAAGGTAGGAAGGATGCTTTTGCTAAACCTTACAGTAGTTTTTCTTTTCCAAAACCTCTTCTGGCCGCATCAGGATAGTGATTAACTGTCAGAAACTCATGAGCATTTATTCACCATAGACCAGGTTAGTGGCAATAGTCTGTTGAGGAAGCCACATGTGCGCACTATTAAAAGGGTAGCGAATTTATATTTTCCAATTGACATAACTATCCTTTTAGAGAGACAACTGCCTGCGTGCAAGATCCCTCCTCATTTGCATCGAACAGTTTGGGCAAGGAGTAGCTTGGTCAGTAAGATTTTTGGGGTGGGGGGCTGAGCTTCAGGATTCTCGACAATCTCACTGGCATGTAATGTTTTTTTTTTCTTTTTTTTTGTTCTCATCTCACTTATCCATGCCAATAAAGGAAGGATCTTCCACTCGTTAGTCCCCAGGTATAAAGTCCCTCAATATCAACGGGCCACTCCGCCTGTCTCTCCCTTGCGCAGATCCTTCCGCATCCTTGATTGCCCCCTGCCGATTATGTGCCTGGTGCCAAAGCACAGCAATACGCGGAGAGAGGGAAAAAGTATAATCATCGGACTTCTTGTCTGAAACTAAACACCACAAATCATATTAAGGTCTGACAAACATTTTGCCATCCCACACAAAAAGTGTCCCTCTTACTAGTAGGCCCAGCTCTATCCAAGTTACACAGTCGATTTACCAATTTTTGCCACTCTTGAACTGTGGGAGGTGATGAGCACACCCATTTATAACAGATTTGTCGCCGGGCAATAAGCATCAGCACAAACAAGAGATGCTGCTGTGATTGAGCTTTTAGATCACAAACCCCAAACAGGACCAAAAGAGGATTTAATGTCATAACTTCACCAAATATCTTGTTCAAAATTTTCTCGATGGCTTTCCAAAAATTTCCCAACCTAGGACACTTCCAAAACATATAGATATCATCTGCATTTGGATCGCTACATCGAGGGCAGTTTTTCTGGGTTTTCCCAATGCGGGATATCCTAACTGGAGACCAGTATACTCAGTGCAAAGTAAACAAGTGGTTCTTCCTCATTGCCGCTGATTTAACAGTAAACCAAAGATTCAAACATGA
Source organism: Pleurodeles waltl (assembly GCF_031143425.1). Classification (NCBI taxonomy): domain Eukaryota; kingdom Metazoa; phylum Chordata; class Amphibia; order Caudata; family Salamandridae; genus Pleurodeles; species Pleurodeles waltl. Next base: position 870,507,784 of record NC_090439.1, read on the forward strand.
CTTTTGCCACAAAGATATAATATCGACAGTTGGGAACACCTCCCCCCATTTCTGGAGCAGGAGTGGGGGATCCTCTACAGCTGCATCCAAAAAAGCTTGATACCAAACAGTGATTTCCTTAATTAAAGATCTCTGAGTTAATTTCTCCTCCCAGCTGGAACTACCAATTTCCCCTACTTGTAGCGATTTAATCCAGCTGGCCAACTGATAATATTTAAACTTAGAAACGGTCCCCCCCGCCTGCTCCAAAAATGTGGTCCAAGGAATCAACTCCAAATCTTTTATGATCTGTCCCCACAGCAGCACCCCATTCGCTTTCAAAGGAACAGATAACTTATCAAGAAGACATACCGGAGTACCCGGTGAGTCTCCAAGTGGGGCCAATCCGGAATAATAAGCTATCCCTAATATGTTCCGAATCTGTACCCATGCCTTACAAGCCTGTAGTGGAATCTTAAGTCTAACTTTTTTTTAAAACCCTGGATGACCAAATTTATACCGAAAATACTTGGCCCCTTCCTCAAGATGTGCTGTCAAAGCTTTCCACAGTGGAGTATACTCTGACTTCTTGCTTAAAAGAATTCTGATATTTTTTAATTGAAAAGCCAGATAATACTTATAAAAATCTGGTGCTGCTATCCCCCCCACTCCTTCTTCTTACATAGCTTCTTCCAAGATATCCTTATTCCCCTAGATGCACAAACAAACGTAGACAGATCTCCCTGCAATTTTGTGAACCATTTGACCTTAAATTCCAAAGGGATAGTATTAAATAAAAATGTAAATTTTGGCAGAATGGTCATCTTCGGAATATTAGATCTACCTATTAAAGAGAGAGGGAGAGCCGCCCAAGCTTTAAGAAGTTTCTTAGTCTCAGAATGCACTTTCTCAAAATTCACCCTGGCTACCTCACACAGATTGTTCTAATCTGGACTCCTAAATATCTGATCTCCTGTTTAACTAATGGGGGATTCATACAGCATGTTCCAACACATGATCTCTGTCTTTTCAGCATTTACATTATAACCCGTTATCCTCCCAAAGCCTTCTATCAACAAGTTTATAAAGGGAAGTGAAAGAGCAAGATCCCTAGTATAAAATCATCAAATCATCCGCATACAATGCAACTTTTTTTTCCCAGCCATTACTCTGGAATGAGAGAATTTTCCCGTTATTTCTTAACAATATCGCAAGAGGCTCAATATATAAATCAAACAATAAAGGGGACAACGGGCAGCCCTGACGTGTTCCTCGTCCAATACATCCCTCCTGCGACAACATATCATTAATCAAAATTCTCGCTGTCGGGTAATCTATACAACTCTTTAACTGCTCTAATGAAAGTATTCCCTAATCCTTATAACTTCATTGCAACCTGCAGGAATAACCAATTCACCTGATCAGATGCCTTGGCTGCATCAAAAGTTATAACTGCCAAAGGAAGTTCCTCCCCCGAGGCAAAATCCACTGCAGCCATCAAATCATTAACTAATTCCTGTAGTTGCCTACCTTTAATAAATCCCTTCTGATATGGATGTACCAGACCAGGAGTGACTTTCCCCAACCTTTTAGATAATAGTCTTGTGTAGATCTTATAATCTGAATTAAGTAGCGAAAAAGAAGAACACTGTATTGGATTCTTATGGGGTTTCAGGATCAAACAAATTACAGCTTCAGCCCATGATCTAGGGGCATGCATCCCTTCCAAAAGCATATAGTTAAACAATTTCAGTAAAATTGGGGTTAATTCCTCCCTCAGTAACAAATACAGCTCGTTCGGGAGGTTATCCGGACCAGATGCCTTCCCTTTCTTCAATCCCTTAAAAACTTCAATTAGTTCCATCTCACTTATCTCTCTCTCTAATAAATGTCACGCCGAATCCTCCAGGACAGGCAGACTAATGCTGGTCAGGAAATCCCTAACCTGCTCCTCTGAGTTCTGGAGATCATGCGTGTACAAAGTTTGAAAAAAGGAAACAAAAGCAGCTTCTATTTCTGTCCTCTCTACACAGATCTGCCCTGTGACCTCTGATCTTATTGAAGAAATATATTTCTTTGAGTGATCTGACTTTGTTTTCCATGCTAGTAATTTACTGCATCCTTCGCCATATTCATAATGTGCATACTGACTAGTTTCCCATTTCTTCCTATTCTGAATTTCTAAGAAACAATCCAAGTCCAGACATGCTTTTTCGTATTGCCGCTCCAATATCTCCAGTTGGCCCTTAGCCTCAATTTTTTGTGTATTCTGGTTAGATTCTTGCAATGTTGCTATTAAAATTTCAATGTTACACAACTTCCCTATTTCTTCTCTACGCCTGTATGCTGCCAAACTAATCAATCTGCCCCTTATATAAGCCTTATATGCATCTGCAAGCTAGCTGAACCCTGATTTAACTCAAAAAATTATCTTGTGTCTTTTCTTAATATCTCAATTATCAAATCATCCAGCAATAATACATGACTTATTGAACACCAAAACCTAGGGACTTGTATCGTAAAAGAAAGATACAACTTCACAGCTGCATGGTCTGAAAGGTGTGCAGGAGCATGAGCTACATAAATAGCATTCCCAAGAAGGCTATTATGTAGTAGAAAAAAGTCTATTCTAGACTTGTGCCCATATTTCTTATTATGAAAAGTAAATCTGGGCCCTTCCCACCCTTCACTTGCCAAACATCCACAAGCCCCAAATCAATCATAGCCTGCTTGACCAGTGACCTACTTCTAGGGGAATTAGCCGTTGCCCAGGGGTTGGATTTATCCACATCCAGATTCAGCAATACATTAAAATCCCCCCTAGCACAACTGGACACAACAAGCATGGTGCATGAGAGGGGCTTAAGAAGCAGTGAAATATGAATTGGTAGCAGTATTTCAAGTTAAAACACAATCTTTTGTAAAATAATCAACATTATTGAGGACTTTCAAAATAGAGAGGGAGAGAGTGCATTTGTGTTTATGCCAGTGTGTATGCAAAAATCCCGGATGAAATCCGAAAGACATCTCACCGACTGAAAGCTATTGTACCCAACTATTTATAAGTGTGGTGTAACACCCCAAACACCCCCCTGAAGCTACACCCCTGGGTATGGGAAGTATGAGTGAAAATATGTTTGTCCCATACCCTTCTAAAACAAAGAATGTGTTTTGAGATTATAGGGTTGCTCTAACTGTTTTTAGTTTAGTGAATAAATTAAGAATGTTTTTCTGAAGTTTAAACGGAAAAATTAATTACAAACTTAATTTATTTCAATTATGCACTAATAAATATGAAAAGTTGCAAATAGAATGAATTAAAAGTAATTTAATTATATTTTATTAAAATGTATTCTTACGTTAATTTTTAAATTAAAAAAGGTCAAGATATTTTATAATTAAATAATAAACATTATGTTTATATATGTTTTACAGTTAAATTACATTTATTTATAGTTTTTAAATAATTTAATTCAACATTATTTCCTATGACGTCATATTTTAAGTATAGCATTTTCCAGTACTACTGCAGTACTACAAACCACACTACAAAATGCAGTTTGTGAATAAGCCCCTGTGTGTTTATTTTGTTCCTGAGCTCTCTTGTTGTTTGGCGAAGTACTGCAGTATTCTAGGTGTGTTGTGTAGCCATTTTAGTTATAGCTCCATGCACCTTATTTTAACACACTAGGCCGCTGTGCACTTTAGCCTAGATATATTTTATCCAGCTTTGTCTTATTATTGTTACAATAACCATTTTTATGGTCTTATTTTATTTTCCGTTTATCTAACTGTTTTTTCCTAGGCCAGCACTCTGTTCTCAAACAAGACATTCTTGATCACTCTGTTCTTCTTCCAAGGCTACAGCACAGTACATTGCCAGTAAACGTGGTAGAAGTCTAGTCTCCAACATTCGTGGAAAACACACATCCTTACGTAGGGACATTTTCTCAGAACATCAGCTGTGTTATTATTAAAACACTTTCCATGTCCCTTACACGACAGAGGGAGATTCCAGCCAGGGAACCACGATTGCATGCTGATTGCTGAATGCTTCGCTACAGATGCTAACGCAGACCGCAGGCCTTTGCTCAGGTATGGGAGTTGATGTCTTCCCAGGGGAACCTGAAGGGCAGAATTAGAGCTCAACATGCTGTGCTCAATTATAACCTAGATAGGAATTAGTCCATTAATCCTAGTGACAATATGATAGCGTTGTTTTTATGCTTCACTCTTCTCGTCACAATTTTAATACTGTCATGTTGTGTTGTCCTGGTTACTGCAGCTCACGCTTTGCTATCTAAGATCCAGTTGTTTTATTAAACTCATTATTGAAACAAATACTGCTTCTGTTTGTCATTTATATATGAGACTGAACTGTAAATGAGAGAACCCGATGAGATCTGAGTGTCCACGACTTCACTGAGAAGCTAAATATGTCATGCCTATACTTGGGTAGAGATGAGGCACTGCTAGTTAGCCAGAGCAAAAGCTGAATTGGAGCGACAGGTGTCACCAGCAGTGGGCTGGACTTAGTCTCCCACACCACGGGCGATCCTGCCACTCAAAATCCAGTAGTCTCATTAGAATAATGAGAGCCTACTCGACAGATGCATTCCATTTCAGTATAGCCTTGCTACTTGAGCCAAGCTAAAAGGGTGAAACAGGGATTCCTCTCTGAAACCGGTAAGTCTTTGTGTATCAAGTTTTTTATTTAGGCCTCACTTTGGTTCTGTTGCTTATTTAGACCACAACTAAGCACTACAGTTTCCCGCAGCTCTTTTATTCGAGTTTTTGGTACATGGTACTGTCATACGGGGTCATATTAGTTACTTCATAGTAAACAAAGTATATTATGATGTGTCCTGTAGAAAGAAATAGATTGACAGGAAGGATATTGTGCCCCACAGTGCTCACGGATTTGACTGTGCATCAGATAAACCAGTGAACATAATTATTGCTTTTCATGATACATATTGGCTTTTTTAGATTAAGACGGTTTGTAGTGTTCATAAACTAACAGCAGAGAACGTACTCTCTGTGTGTACTTGCTGCAACGCCTGATGTCCTGGTTAATTCCCCAGGCTTTAGCATAATGGAGTGTAAAGATTACAGTTTACCCTTACTGAACGCCCAGCTGCCACACCTTCACGAAATGGTAGCAACCAGAAATATTTCCTGTGTTGAAGGAGAAACTCTACTATGTATTTATTTTAGTATTTTTCCAAAGAGGAATATCGTGAATAATTCGGTCAAACTTATTTGTGCAATTTTAGGCTTGAGAAGAAAAGACCGTTATGGTAGTTCCAAATAAATAGCTGGAAGGTCTCTCGTGATTTAATTAGGCAAAATATGCGCACACCGGGCTTGTATTTCTTCAAATATGTGACAGCACCTGAATATTAAACATGGCCAACCCACTTGGATTAGCAGCAGCACATAAACATGTGAGCCATATATATATGATTATGGCGCAATGCTAGCTCAGGAGCAGCAGAGCGCTGTATACTAATTACATGGGCTATTGGGAGACGATTTAGAAGATCCTGTACATCACGTGGGAGATACACAAATGCATTCCACATTTACTAGGCACAGCGATGTTAAGTGTCTTGCCTAGACTCACAAGGTGTTGAACAAAGTGTAGAGGACATGATTCGACCTTGGCTCTTAGGGTTCCAAGGTTGGCAGTTCTAGCCACCGGGAGACACCCCCTCCTATGCACATGCACAGGCTTCCTGGTTTGTGCCTTCAATTGAGCTTTTGGAAACATCCAGCAGGTCGAACGAAGTTGTAGGACCTGGTTCATGTGGTCTCCTGGGCTCAAGTTCTGACACATGAAATCGCTTACCACTGGGTAGCAACTGGAAAGGAGATGGCACACCAGCAAGAAACACACTGACCAAGCCACCTTCAAATTGGCCTTCAACAACTACCACCTCCAGATCAAAGCCACAAAAAGAGGCTCTGACCCGCCAAACCGAGACTAGTGCCAACCAAACCAAGGAACTCATCACCACTGGCAGAGAGTTTGCTTGCGCGTTAGCCACCAGAAACTCTATCCATCCCCCCCCCCACAGGAACCCTGTGATGTCCTCGCCAACCACTTCCACAACAAGATAGAAACCATCTATAGAAACTTCAGTCCCCAACCCTCCAAACTCCACAGCATCCCATCAACCACCACCGCTCACTGCATGGGAACAACTAAGCACACCAAACATGACCACACTCATGAGCTCCATCCACTCAGGAGCACCCACCGGACCCTGCCCCACAGGATTTTCAACCTCAGAAGAAACAAGATCAGCCGCCAGCTCACCACCATCCTCAATGCCTCGTTAACCATGGCTACCTTTCCAAAAGCCTGGAAACACAGAGATCAGACCCCTTCTCAAGAAACCCTCTGCAGACCCCAGTGAGATCCAGAACTACCACCCAATCTCTCTGCTCCTGTTCTCCACCAAGGTCCTAGAGAAGGCCATCAACCTCCAACTCACCAAGCACCTGGAGAAAAACAACCTACTAGATCTGTCCCAATCAGATTTCAGAGCAAATCACAGTACGGAGACAGCTCTGATCGCCGCAACAGATGACATCCACAGCCTGCTCCACAGAGGAGAAGCAGCTGCCCTAATCCTGCTCGACCTCTCCGCTGCCTTCAACACCGTTTTCCACCACACATTCATCGACCGATTACACCAGATTGGGATCACAAACGATGTGCTCAGATGGATGGCATCCTTCCTTACGGGACGCACCCAGAGAGTTTGCCTCCCTTCCTTCACCTCACAAGCCAAACACAGCAGCTGTGGCATCCCCCAAGGTTCATCCCTCACCCCAACCCTCTTCAACATTTACATGACACCACTCGCAGACATTGTCAGATCAGACAACATCAACAGCATCTGCTATGCTGACAACACACAGCTTGTCCTCTTGTTCTCTGCAGACCCCAACTTCCACAACTGCATGAAGAACGTATCCGCCTAAATGAGGGACAACTGCCTAAAGCTCAACACGGACAAAACAGAGGTTCTGATTTTCAGCAGACACTCAGCCCTCTGGAATCATTCCTGGCGGCCATCAGAGCTTGGACCCACCCCACGGCGAAAGATCATGCCCGAAACCTCTGCATCATCCTAAACAGCAAACTCTCTATGAAACGCCAGGTCAACGCCGTCTCCTCAGCCTGCTTCCATGCGCTCTGCAAAATGTTTAAGTGGCTCACCATCCGCATGGGGAAGACAGTGACGCAGGCCCTCATCACCAGCCAACTGGACTATGACAATGCACTCCACACAGGCACCACCATCGAACTCATGCAAAAACTCGACGATCGAAAACGCAACTGGCAGACTGATCCTTAACCTGCCCAAGAGAACCCACATCACTGAGCACCTGAGGGACCTCCACTGGTTCCTGATCCAGAAGAGATGCCATTTCAGGCTTCTGACCCTTCCCTATAAAGCCCTCCATGACCAAGGGCCTGCTTACCTGAACCACCACCTGCACTTCCACCAACCGCCCAGGAACCTCCGCTCGACACACTACACCCTGAAAAATATACCACACATACGATGCTGCTGCACCAGAGGATGCTCCTTCTCCCACCTTGCCAGCAAGACCTGGAATGCCCTCCCCCTCAACCTCCGCACTGCTCCCTCACTGACCTACTTCAGAAAGGGGCTTAAAACCTGGCTCTTCAAATAACATCAGCAGCAAGCCCCTGGAGATCCACTGAGGTGACAAACCACACTAATCAAATACCACCTGATTGATTGTCCTGGACCCCCAAGGTGAAGTACTAAAAACTCAATTTTAGGACTTGAGTCTCAATGGTAACAAGTTAGATCAGTCAAGGACTTACTGAAGGAGGAGAAGAGAGGCATGTTAGACACTCAGAACATAGCAATACATAAAGTTACACTTTAACTTAATTGCCAGTCAGTGCTTTACTCTGATAAGAACAATAATTTAATATGTATAAACTGAATACTGCATCTAAAATATGCACACACAATGAAAACCAGAACTCTCTAGCCCCTACCTAGAGAGAGATCTGACCCCAAATGTTATTGCTGATTCTGTGTGATAAGCATTATATATATATACTTCACTTTAACATTGGTGTGGAGGTGTTCACCATCAGCTGCTGATTTTGTGAAAATGGAACAAAGATGCTTACATTGTTGATTATTTACTTCAATGAGAATGGTTAGTACAGCATGCATATGAGCATGAGCCACCAAAGTCAGAAATGAAATGCACAATCTCAGTCTTCCACTTGATACAGTTCAAGTGACCTCCAGTCAGGTCGCCAGTCGGGCTCTTACAGTTCCAATGTTGAATATATATCCTTGTTTCCACTACAGAGGTTTATGATATCGTTCAAAATATCAAGAGATTTATGAGGTTTCAATGCACTTGCTACAAAACCCTCAAAGGCTGAGGTGATGTCTGTATCCCACCAAAAACAAACAGAAAAGCTCTTCCAAGATTGGTAAAATAAAGCAATGCTAAAACAGTGATGGGGCAATATCCAGTTTCCGGTGTCAGCTAGCCCAAAGGACTCCATATGGCTCTGGTGTCCATTTACCAGAACATCCATAGAGGGCACAACATATTTAAAAAGTATATCTCTTGAACTGTGAGTGGTAATATGGTATCAGGTCTAGTCACCAGTCTAAGCACATGTACTCCAATAAAACTCTTCAGAGAAGACATAGTTGGAGTCAACTGACCCGAGGATTCAAGTGTGAATATCTTCAGAAATGTTTAAGAGATTTTACATCAGAAGTTTGGCAGTATTCTAGATCAACTAGACATAGAGGACCTCATGCTCTAGAACGTACACAGTACAACACCTGCTTCCACAGGTCTCTTCACTATGACTAGGTTCTGACTTCCTTACAGGTAGGGATTCTTCCTGCTAAGGCACAGCATAGCATCGCCTCTTCACAGACAGCAGTCTGCCAAGCATAAGGCATCATAGCACCTCTTCTACCTGAGTTCTTGGGTCCTGAGCTTATTTACAGCTTGGTGTGGGGGGCAGTCAGCACAGCTACCATCAAAGTTCTACCACTCTCTGAAACACCTCATAGAGAAATTGGGAAACAACGTACTGGTTAGGAGAGTCAGAATCAAAAATCTGAGTTGACAAATCGGGTATCCAGTACTGTTCAAATTCTTGAAGACTCCTCCATGTAAAGGTAGCATATGACTACTAGATGACCAACCAAGTCCATAGGTCAAAGGAGCCTCTCCTGGGCTGATCCAAATTGGCTCAGATTTAGGGGCAGATTTACTAACATTTTACACTAGTTTTGTGTCACAAAAATGATGCAAACCAGTCTAAAATGTTTATTTTGTATTTACTTTCCAGTTCCAAACTTGTCTCCCTAAGGATCTGTGTTTAAGGACTCCAACTCTGTTAATGAAGTGTGCATGAGGTAACCAGCAGAGTCGTTGGGTTTAGATGGTTTTCAACCTCCACCATTCTCTGATGTAGTGTTTGGAGATCCCCTTGAAGCACTCTGATGTCCTAGTGGGGCTCTGCACACAAGGTGCCCATTTCACTGGAAAGCGTTCTTTCGAAGTAACTTGAATTTGACTGTCTGGGTGTGTCAATCAAGTGGCCATTTTGGAGGTAAGTCGGTATGACCCCTTGGTTTTGGACTTTGCTGGTTTGGACATGAGCCCCACTTGCCAGAGGGAGGAGCAATGTAGCACTTTAGTGATCAGTATTGCTAGAATGGCAATGCCCCTGTCCAGAACAGGACCCCCCTTGAGCTAAATACTTGGTAATGTTTATTATAAGGTGAAAAGGTATCTATCAACGAGAGTGGCAAAAATGAAAAGTTATTTGGGGGATAATGGGAGAGGCATGAGCCGGCCACCAGACATCCCAGTACTACTGACGGCAGAAGTGGGGACCCTAGAGTCTACCTCCAAGTATCTCCAACTCAAGATATATGCACAGGCTGTGCTTCATGAAACTGCACTTAGCCTCCCTGCCGCTTCCCTGTGCTGGATGGTTATGCAGGATCTTGGCAACTTTACTAACACAGCCTTACATCTGGTACTGTGGTAAAATTCCATGGATGCTTCCTGAACAGCAGATCAGCAGGGGCGCAGCTAGTGGTGCTGTCTGGGGTTTATCTGTATGTCCTCAGGAACCTCCCAGCATCCTCTTCTTGATCCTTCCCGATCCTAAGGGACCTGTTCAAAGTCTGCATGAACCTCTCAACATCCCCGTTGGCTTGAGGCCAATGAGGAATGACTTTGCGGTGACGGATGGCAAATGATGCAAGATAGTCTTGAAATTCTTGGTCCTGAAATGGGGGCCCATTGTCTGATCGGGTCTCTTTGGGTAAACCCAGAATTGTAAATGCTTTGTCTAGTACTGTCTTGACATAAGCAAATGTTGTGGACGACACCAGCTCTACCACTGAGAACTTTGTGTCTGAGTCAATCAACACAACAGTGCGACGCCTGTTGGGGAAACTTCCAAAGTCCATGCTGATCTTTGACCACGGTTTGAGACTTGTTTCTTCTATCAACACAGGGGCGAGTATTTGATTTCCACTGGTTATCGCACATAGATAGCACCTCCTCACCTTTTCGTCCACCACTGCATCTATTCCAGGGAATAATACTTTGCTGCAAAGTCGATCCTTTGTCTTGGCTTTCCCCTGGCGTACTTGGTGCACCAGATCAACTACTCAATCCCACAGGCTCCATGGCATTACTATCCATTGCCTTCTGAGCAGCAGACCTTCTTTGCTCTCACTCAACTCACTTCTCACCCTCCATATTAGATGTCTTGTTGTCCTTTCTTCATGTATTAGGGACCTCGCCCCATTGAGGAAATGCTGCCAGTGCTGTTGCATTAAAGCCTCCTTTACTTTGATTATGCTTCCATCCCTCTGGGTAGCCTCCTGAATTTCTTCGAGGGTCAGACCTTTAGGGCATGCTTTCTGCATAATAATTTGTATGAAGGCGTCCCTTCTTCATCACCATCAGAGCCACTGGATCTGTCCGGATATGGATGTCTCAACAAATAGTCAGGAGGGTTGTTGGCCCCGGGACGGTAAACAATTTTGAATGCATTAGGTTGCAATTGTACGGTCCACCTCTCAATGCTGGATGGGCCAAGGCTAGCAGTGCCAGTAAAGAGAGGGATGAGGGGCTTGTGATCAGTGACCATACTAAACTTGTGACCACACAGACATAGATGAAAATAATGGCAGGCCCGCCTGATAACAAATGCCTTTCTTTCAGTCTGGACGTATCGAGTTTCTTTCGCTGAAAGTGTGTGGCTGGCAAAAGCCACTGGTATCCATTCACAAACAGACCTTTCTTGCAGGAGTACAGCCCCTAGCCCTGCAGGGCTGGCATCTACCACTAGTTCTGTCTTCCGCCGCAGGTTGAAATAGGCCATGGTGGCCTTGTCCAAAAGAGCTTCTTTGCCCGAAATGCCTTCGCAGCCTCCGGGCTCCATTTCCACGGCCACAAGTTTGAGTGAGAGTCCGAGGTGGCTCAGACATCGTCGCGAGGTTTGGAATGAATGCATGGTACTGATTTCGAAGGCTCTTTCATGATGCACAGTATGCAATAATCAGATGCTCAGCCATTCATCGACACTGCAGCCCCGTCACAACCTGCTGCTACTCTCTGTTCTAGGCCTCCTCTGCTCCTTTCTTCTCTAGGCCTCCTCTGCTCCAGGCCTCCGCTGCTCCTCTCGGCCTCCTCTGCTCCTTTCTGCTCTAGGATTCCTTCTTCTCTAGGTCTTCTACTCTCTTCTCTAGGCATGCAGCTCCACCCCTTGTCCAAAAGCACAGATTACATTCTGTTAACAGGCGAGGACAATAGATGGTTTCATTTAGTAACTGAGAAATAAGCTCTGTTTCTATTTTTCAACAATATATTGCACTCAGGTCAGATGTGCATTGACACTCTCGGTTTATGTGCTCTACAAATATCTTTGGTATTTGCATTTGGGTTCATGTGTGGTTAACAAAAGGTTAAAATGTGGTTAACCATTGATGCTCACCAAAAAATGATGAATAACCATTGTTTGTCAAGGAAAAGAAGACACGCTGCTGTCCTCTTTTGTGCCACCATAGCCCTTCTCTGGCTTCTGTGTTTTTTAAGGAGCATTAAGTCAGATCAGCTGCTGTGACCCTGCATTTTCAGTAGTCACCACCTTCTCTCTGATTCTATAGCTGACAAGATACGCTAAACCATGAACCTTACTTTCTCTAGTCATGTTTTTTATTTTTAGCCAAAACTACTAAATATGCTGGGGCATTTAGACATACACTTCTAAAGGGTAAGAGGACTTCAATTCCCAGTATTCCCAGTATTCTCAGTGCATGTCCAAATTCACATATGAAAATGATAACAAATAAAAATAATCAGTGGTGCCACTCAACATTTCGAACAGGTGCATCACCGAGGCTCAGTGTGTGCACCGTCAGGTGGGCAAGCATTCAAAAGATTTTCTAAGAGGGTGGCATCTGTGTGCTTGTTTAAGGCACAGTTACTTAAGCTGTGGCGTGACTGCTCCACAAAAGAAATATCTGCCAGGAAATGGCTACTTCTCAATCCATGTGTACCCAAAGAATCAACACAAACACCAGTTCTCTAGGTGACAGTAGCAAGATTTCCAGGATGATGAAGTGGAATATCACCTAAGTGAGCATGGTGTCAGAACAGCAGATTTACCAACCCTACCACCTATACATTCCCTTCACCTACCTCGAGGGATCTGTTTGTGACCTACTTGTCATTCATTCATGTATTAAGTGTACCTGTTCTGTGAGTGCTGAAAGCCTGTACTAGTCTGCCCTGCTGGATCTGTTCTGCAGGGAACAGGATATTGCACTTGCTGCCTCTTTTGAGAGAGAGAAGCTTGCTCCACAATACATGGTGATTCTGTTATGTGAGGTAGCAAAGCTTGCACAATTGCTGCATGATTTGTACATGCCCTGTGACTGGTAAAGATTGCTGCGCCCCTAGCCGTACATCTCCTCTGAAGGAGAGAGGATGCACTGATTCTACCCAGGGTGTACCTGATCTGTGAAGATGGTGTGTTTCCACTACTGATGCCCTATTTTATGAAAAACAAAGGATTATTTCAATGATGCCATAGGGAGAGAGCAGTGTCAAATATTTTTTAACTTATTCACAGAATTGTATTATAGGTCTAACAGTTCAACAAAGGGAGAACATAGATGTCGATGTAAGAGACATAACACCACTCAAACCAGAGAACCCATAACTGCGAGGCTGTACAGCCAATGAACAGTATCAGAAGGTTCCCAGTGCAAAGTGTGGGACCTACTGATGAAACCTACCATGCTAGGTAAATGAAAGTTCATCATCCAAAATGAGTACTTGAATACATAGTAATTCAAAAAGATGTTTGGCTGTTTCTTCCAGGGGTTATACGTCTTGCGTGTTTATGTCTGTTTACGAAGAGCATAGACCCCAACAATCATTTAACTCTTCTCACTTCCTTTTTAAAGAGTAAGCTACCTGTGTTGTACCTGTCCTGTATATATGAGAGAATCATGCATTCTTCCTCTTGTTGCTGGCACCTGTCCTTTGCTTATTCTTTCTTTTAGGGAAGGCTGTACTACTGCTGTATTTATTGCACCTTTGTTGTGTTGTTAAGCTTGGTCTAAAACTTCCACTACTCAAAATACAAAACGATTTGCATTGCCAATGCTTGTTTTATTGCATGATGTGAATGAAAGAGTGAATCCCACAGATTATGTGAGCAGAGTTTATTGTTGGCTGTGCTTGTGAAACAAGTATTTTTAAAAAACAGAATAGAAGATTGTAAAATTTTAAAACAATGCCGTCAAGTGGCTGTAAGGGATGCATAACAGCTTCTGCCAGTTCTGGCATTTTAGCGGACATCACTTTGTATTCTGGAGTTTTTAACCTATACTGAAATTAGTAAACGCAAAACAACTAGTCACACAAGGCAGTTTGATGTTGGCTGACGAGCCAAGGATAGCTGATGGTACCTTATGTCTTAGTGCCACTTGGCAGATTTGTGAAATAAATAGTAAAATCTAGATCAGACTTTCTGCATTTCTAAGCTGAGCCTATCAGACACCACATCTTTCTGGTTGGGAAATATAAATTGTGGGCTTACCAAAAACACACCGGGGGTTGGTAGCCCGCCCATTTTCACCGCTGGTTGGCTTTCCAGTCACTCCCATTTGCCTGCTTCGTATTCATGTCCCAGCTTGTCAATCTTCTGTTTGTCCCTCTCATGGAGCACAGCCTCTATATCATCTCTTTTGATTGTCTGACTTCTATGCTTCCACTGCTTGCATTTCAAGCACTACTTTTTTTATTTGTGTTAAGCATTCCATGAGAGTACATGTGTTTCCCAGCTGCCTTAACTCTATGTTTCTCTCTTTTGCCCATGTGCTTATTCCCATCCCCTCCTTACTGCACTTACATGCCTGTAATTCATCCTATTATTTTCTCCCCTGGGCGTTTCTCCTCCATCTACTTTATGGCCATTGCTTCTTTTATCCACCCCTCCCCTGTGTTGCTTTCCCCTACCTCCACCCTCCTTCTCTCTAGCCCATTGCTTCTCCTCCCTGCCGTCTGTGTTATGCCTTGCCTTGCTTCTCCGCACCACGACCCTCTGTGTTGCTCCCCACTACCCACACGCTCTTCGTGGCCCCTGCATTTAAAATTAAAATGGTTTTGCGCTACTTGTTTTTTTATTTAACAATCCAACCCAGTAAATATAAAAAAAATACTCATGTAATTTTGCATACAAGCATATCTGCCTACAAAATGACGCAACCTCCCCATCACAGCACCTTTTATTTGTTTGTTTTCTTTAGCCATGTTACACAGCATCAGGAGTGCTGTACGGCATATCTAAAAATCACAGGCAAATAGGTTCCAAAAGCAAGGTAATTTAGCTTTGCCAGTGAGTCTTTTCTTGTATGCAGTGAAGGATTAAACAGCCCAATGGGTGAGAGGAAAGAGATAGCTTTTCAAACACAAATGCAGAATCTCAGTGTTAAAAGGTAAAAAGTAACACTTGTTGCAGTAAAAACAAAAGCATTTTAAAATGCATTATTTACCAGAACAAAATGAGCAGCAGCTGCACTTGCCCAAAAGGAAAAACAATGTGCTGTTGCCCCTCTTCTGCAGCCCATCATTGGATTAGAGTGCTATTTCCCAAACTGTGGGTGGGTTGTGAGCTGCTATTTGGTGTGACTGTATTTATCTTGTAACATTTGCGGCACTTCAAAGACAGAGGTCAAATGTCCGGCTATTTCTTATGACAAATTAATGCTTATGTTTTTAACACAGGGATTGTGTTTATAAACTCCTCTCACTTAGTAGTCCTGGAAAGAAAAGTAAAGTGGATTATGAGACAATCTTGCTGAGGTACAGAGAGTGTGAAAGGAAAGGCTGTAGAATGACATTGTTTGTAACACAGAACAAAATGTAAAAACCTGTAAATGAACAGTACTAATTCAGCAGTTAGGAAAGCAAAAATAAAGCACATGTTTTGTAATTCTGAAGTGTGACGGAAGCAAAGATTTTAATAGGATCAAAACAAATGAATACATTTGGTGATAAATATTCACTGAAACCGATATCCACACAATATCATTTTTGTGCAATATTGTTTTATCAGTTTACTTGTATATCTGGAGGCCAACATGGCGGTCGAGCCTTAACAGCGCTCCCGTCGCCTGACTTTCATCTTTACTAACCCTGCCTGACCGCACAGCACTGCTACCCCCCGGTAGCCCCTTGCCCATTAATACTCTCAGAGTGCCCCTTATCGGACCCCATTTTTGAGCCGCCAATGACATACTGAGGCTCTTTGCAGAGGCTGTGTGGACCCTGCCCTGATTAATGGCAGGTGCCAGGATTTTCATTGCAGACCCGGAGTGGCTCACTGGCGCAGTCCTTGTTTAGGTGGAGGCCCGTGATGCCCCTGACATCCAGCGGGCTAAGGTAATAAGCATAGCCCCCACGGTGGATGACCCAGTAAAGAAGGCACGTCTGGGACTCTTGCAGAGGCTGTGTGGATCCTGCCCTGATTAACGGCAACTGCCAGGACTCTCATTGTGGGCACGGAGAGCTTGTGTGTGCTTTTGCCTCACTGGTGGCGTGAGATCACCCTGATATCCCAGGGGCCTAAGGTGGTCAGCACAGGCCACTGTGGATGATCCAGTGCAGAAGGCACATACTGAGGCTCTTTGTAATGGTTGTGTGAACTTTCATCAAGGGGCCCAAAGGGGGTCGTGGGTGTGGCCTAGCCTAAGCGGAGGCCTGAGGTCCTATGATATCTAAGTGGGGGTAAGGTGGTAGACAGAACCCCCGGTGGACAACTCAGTGAGGGAGGCACAGACACGGTGGGCTCCCTAGGGGTGTGATTGGGAGCTGCTGGCAGGTCAGAACTATGAAAAGCTCCTGTGAAGACCTGCAATGAGGGACAACAATATGGCCAGACCCCATGGAATGTATGCGACCATCTGACAGAGTCCAGATCCCGAGAGGTAAGTGGCTGTCAGCCTCCGTGAGGGCCTAGACACCCTGTGGCGCAGGTTACATAGAGCTCACACATAGGTGATGTAGCATTCACGGACGTACACTATGAGCATTAGAGGGAGTCCACGCCACCTGGGACTTCCCTGCTGGGGGCCATTAGCTGCAGGAAAGGCGCAGTGACCCTGGGTCTGCTCACCCAGCAAATAGCATTCACAAGAGATGACTGGCTGGGCCTGGAGTGCTGACCAATGGCAACACAAGGCCCGGGGCCCACTGACAGAGGTGGACGGACCAATTCAGGGAGTGCACCAGTGAGTGCCTACTGGCACAAGGGTCCCCCCTGCAGGGTTGATTGGAAATCCTGCCAAAAGGGTGGGAACCCCAGCGCCATGTGGATCACCTGCACAGGAAAGACATTTATGCCTATGGGGCCCAATGGACATTGACCTGAGCTCTACAATTGGGCCTGTTTCCCCTGGGTAGGAAAAGACCATTAGATGATTATGCAATAGCTCTCACAGTGGATGAATGCTCATAACAAACTTCTGACCGTTAGAGGTCCTCTCTCTATCTTCTGATCGCTGATGACCCCAGAGGTGTACTGCTAAGACTTTATGACTCGGGCATTGTTGCCTTGTAGATTCTGGAGGGAGCCTGAAGGGGTGTGGAATACATGTCTGTTTAGACAAGCTTTCCTCCTACCCTCCCCCACTCCCTCTAGATGCTATACTGCTCCCTTCCTAAGCCGATTTGAGCTGACCGCTGCCAACTGCTCACACAACCACGAGGCAAGCCGGTTGGGGCCACTGGACTATCCCACTTGCCCTGTCTACAAGCTCTCCCTGCTTCTCAACTATCCTGTGTGTCACAACCACATTCTTTTGGGGGACCTAGGACTTGATGGGACATGCTGCTTGTGCTCCCTTGGCCCCTTTTCAGATATCTTCTTCCTTGTTGTCCTCGGTCAGCTCTTATCCAGAGATGGGGTGTGGTAAACTCAGACTAAAATGGATCAATATACTGTGTCGGCACCTGAGAATAAAGAGGCCGCAGGGTTCCCCCCACCTGTCGACCCCAACCCACTGCAGACTTGGTGGCTGTTCTTAAAGCAATCCAGGACTCTAGAGAGACAGTGGAAACTAAGGCAGACAGTTTCTGTATTGACCTTTTCCTCCTACATCACGACCTACGCATGGAGAGGGTGATGGAAACTGAAACGCAGAACTCAGCAACTGAGGAGGATGTGGTAACACTCAAACTGATGTCTACAGTGGTTACTCTGGATGGGAGGGTGGAGGATGCCAAAAACTGCTCTAGATGCAGCAATTTATGCCTAGTTGGGCTCCCGGATGGAGTGGAGGGCTTCCTATTGAGTGAACTTCTGGAGGACTGGTTTCCGTCATGGGTCCCAGCAGACAAACTATCTCACTATTCTGTGGTGGAAAGGGCACTTTGGGCCCTGAGTAAGAGACCTTTGCCTAGAGCCCCACCTTGTCTGGTGATACTATCCATTCTTAACTTCCGAGATGTGACAATATTCTATGTGAGGCTCGGAACTAACAGGACCTATGACATCTTAACTCCAAAATCCTGATTTTACTAGACTATACCAGGACGCTCCTTCGATGAAGTTAAACAGAAGCTCTGTGTGCTCAACATCCTCTTCAGGCTCCTGTTCCTGGACCGCTTCAGGGTACTTTTGACTTGCCAACCTATCAGCGACCACTGCAGCCCCCAAGACTGGGTGATCTTGGATTCAGAGCCAAGGGGCCACCCGCTGATGCTCCTTGCTCAGAGGCCCCGGAGGAAAGCGTTCCAGATCCAGGAATACAGGATCTGGCCAAAGCAGGAGACAGGCTTAGGCGGGCCTGCTTACTGTGGAGGAGAACCCAAGTGAAACAGAGCCAGATGGGACTCTCAGTGGCACCTCGCAATTGTTCGGGTCCTCAATCTGCATACCCAACTCCCTGACCTCCTCCTTACCCTTCTGAATGGGCAAAGACGACTGCCCATGAAGGAGCCAAACGTGACCACAGTTAGCTGGAGTGATAACGTAAACCTCACTGCCAGACTCATTGATTGTTTAGAGGCAGAGGGAGAGGACTGTACTGTTTTGTTGATTTTATATACGGTCCATATTTTGCAGGCCTTTACTTCAAATTCAATAATTAACCTGCTGTTAGGCTTCAAGATCCTTCACATGGGCGACTGAAGGTGACATTTAAGTTTCCCTGAGTTTTCTTATTTCCTGTTCTGTTTAAGGGCAACAGATGCTTCAGGGAAGGAAGTGTTGGAGAAGAGTGGGGGGGTTGGTGGGGGGAGTTGTGTTGTTTCAAAATTGGATTGTTGTTTTGATGTGTTTTCTTTTCAGGTATTTACCACGCAAGCTCTCCACTTTGTTTCTTTTGTTTGCTGGGCTAGGCTCTGAAGTACCCTGCACAGATGAACTCCCACCACTGACAGACCCTAATCTGTCACATCCTTATTCAACTACCCCCTCAGATTAATAAAATTGTCTCCTGGAATGCAAATGGTCTACTGGACTGTATTAAGAGATCAGCAGCACTGCACTATGTCAAGAGATGCAGACCAGATGTGTTCCTACTCCGGGAGCAGCATCTCCTGGGCTCCCAGTGCCCCTTCCTTGGTCTGTTTGGATGTGGCTGAGTCTACCAGGCCCGCTTCACCACAGACTCTAGAGGGGTCGCAATCCTTCTACATAAGACCTTTCTACTGACAGTAACTAAGGTGCCTCCAGACTCCCAGGGCAGGTACATGGGGATTGAAGGGTGCATGGCGGCACAACACTATAATCTTGTCTCCTGCTATTTTCCTCAACAGTTCCTGCAACTGAGTTTACAGGTAGTCCAATCCCTGATAGTGGTCTTCCCCCCAGGAACTCCCTGATAGGTGGGGACTTTAATGCAGTCCCTGATCCCAGGAGGGATACCTCCAGTGCTCCGTGGCTTTGTCTATTGGACAGACTCCATGGGTCTCTGTGACACTTGGCGCTCGTGGAACCCCTCAAAACACTCTTACACACACCTGTATGCAGCCCGCAATACAGAATCGAGGAGTGAGCTCTGTTTAGTGGCCAATGACCTTCTGTCATTATACTCTGTTCAGATCCTAACACAGGGTACAGCCGATCACGCCCCCTCTTTCTTGAATGGGGTGCTTGACCAAGAGCCCTTCCTTGGATATGGAGATTTAGCGTGTGGCATCTGTTCGACCCAGAATGAACCGCTTTCGTGGAGGAGGAATTGCATAACTTCTTCCAGACCACTGTGGACTCAGTGTCTTCTGTTGCAAACTACTTTCTGGGGTCTGCTCAAGGGTTACCTGGGACAAACAGAACTGATACAGCAGGCACAGGTGATGGAATTGGAGGCCCTAATCCTTACCTTGAAGCATCGGGTGTGTGGTCAGGACCCGGGCAAAACAAGCCACTTATTGGTGATAGCACAATGTAAATTGAGGCAGGTCTCTGTGGAGGAGGTGGAACAGTGCTGGAAAGCATCGATCCAGAGGATATTTGAATCAGGAGATAAATCCAGCAAGCTGAACAGGCTGAGTCGGACCTTGTCCGATTTAATCCATCCAGACCAATGTGACTTTATGCCAGGCAGAAGTTCCCAGCACTCTATTCAGCACTGTATTTGTAGAGTGCAGTTGGCCCTCTCCCAGTCACACCACCTACATCACGACCTAGCCCTTCTCCTTATAGATTTCCAGAAAGCATTTGACATAGTATCCTGGACATTTCTCGAGGCGATGCTGCAGCGAGCGAGCTTCGGCCCATCTTTTTGGAAAATGATGCATATCCTGTATAATACCCCTACTGTCTGAGTCTGGGTCAATGGTGATCTGTCTTCCCCCTTTCCAATCCACAGGGGTATGCGCAAGGGATGCCCCTTACCCCTGCTGCTGTTCATAAAGCCCCTGGCACACCGGATCACTCGAGTCTGGAGCTGCTGATGGGAAGGTGGTGTCAAGGACCGGATTGCTCTATGTGCAGATGACATACTCCTCTTCCTCAGGGACCCCCAAACCTCTGGCCCTAGGTGTCCCGAAATCCTCTGTCTCTATGAAAAAGTCTCTGGTTTGTGGGTCAATGCATGTAAGTCCCTTCAATTGAAGGTGACTGGGGAAGCTTCAGGGCGACATTGGTGCCCCAGCATACCAGTCAGTCGGAACTCTGTTATGCACCTAGGAATTCATATCTCGGGCCTTCCGGATTTGAACTGGTTCCTTAACTTTCATCCCCATGCATCAACACTGGATAGGGACCTGTGTAAGTGGAGCCGACTGCCCTTTAATCCAATGGGCCATATTGCAGTCTTTAAAATGATATGCCTCCCCAGTACTTATACATTCTAATGAACTGTCCATATCCAGTTCCCTGTGGGTGGTTCCATTCCTTGACCTCGAAGCTGACGTCCTTTGTTTGGGTGGGTGGGCGGCATTGAGTGGCCTTCACCTAAGCGCAGACATTTCCTTTTGACAGTTGTATTGGTATGACTGATACCTATAGTTACTATCTTGCTGCACATCTGGTTCCTATAAATGAATGATTTACAGGGGGTTGGGATGACACTGCGTATCATCTGGAGGATCACTTGCTGGGATGTGAGGGGCTTCTCGACTTGCTCTGTGGTAGCTGGATGCCCCTAAACGGTGCCTTCATGTATTCGATTGGCGGTGCTCTGCTGGAGGACAGCTTTGCGCCTATTCCATTGGGACCGCCGTCTGACAGATCTGACTTCTCTATGGCATGGCACATGGCTTCAACACGTTTCGAGTCCAGAGGGTTTTTCTCAAAGGGATCAGATCGGAATTACATACAGGGGGATATTCACTGGAGAGGGACCCTAATGTCCTTTCAAGAATTCAGAGACCAATACTTCCTGTCCCATATAAAATTATTTCCAATCTTTCAGCTGTGTTATGCTATGCAAGTTCACTTCCTACTAGATACCCAAATCCCCAAACGTAATCTGCTCGAGGCAAAACGTATTATTCTTATGGGGTGCCTAGGTAAGGGAGCCATATCAGCAATTTATCATTCATTTATTATTAATGCACCACATGGTTTTCCTTCTTTCCTGCGGATATGGGAAGGTTGGGTGGGCTAGCTGACGAGCATGTTTGGCTCCCATAGAGCTGGCCATAAAATGGCATTTGTGAATGCTCCAAAATAATTATCTTCATGCAACCTATCTGTCCCCACATCGTCCACGACGGATTAGCTGATTAACCCAGGCTGCATGTGCATGCTGTTCTCTCTCTGATTTCTACCATGTGGCCTGGGACTGCCCAGCTCTACGCTCCTTTTGGGACGGGGTGAGCCATGAGATTTTCAGCTGTATTGGGTCACTCGATTAACTTGGGTCCCCGGGTGGCACTGTTGGGCCTTTTGGAGGAACTGGGAGGGCCACACTCAGAAAGAATCTTCGTAGGGGATTGCCTGCTTGGTGGAGAAAAGGGACCTTGCTAGTCAGTGGGAGCAGCCTCCACCCCTTTGCTACCGACATTGAGGTGTTGACTGGTGTGCACATCAGGAAAAGCCAACATACAAGGCACGGGTGCCCCTAAAAACACAATAAAATATGGGGTGGTAGTGGACATATCATGGGATATCGACATAGTGTAAAAAAAAAATGGATAGTTATTCAGTTAAATATTGTACCCCAGAGCTACTGTGTAAATTATATTTGTGTTGCAGTGGATGATGCTTTTATTGTTAAACATAATTACATTTGGCTAACAATAAAACTGTATCTATGTGCGAATGTAGTGGTAATGGAAAATGTGCTCTCGGTAAATGAAAGCGCGCTACAGCAAGACCTTGAGTTACATGTAGCCTGTTCTTTCCTTCTGCCAAATGAGCTTTCAACTGTAATCCTCAAAAGTGGGCACCAATAGTAAAACATGTATTACTAAGTTTACTCATGTATTAATCAGTTTAAAAGTGGTTTACGGTGGCACTCCCTAAGAATGGTAATATGGTGGACCGTTAACTATAAAGTAAAAATATCTAAAAAAAAAAACAAAAAACCTGCTTCTTAGAAGAACAATACATTATGTGTTTTCTCCACGGTGGTTTCACAATGGAGCTTGGCACTACCAATGAGGTCCTCGGCCTCACCTACCTTATCATGAGGTATACAGATGAGGTGACATCTACAATATGTTGCCTCTTTGGAATTCACAGCTCAATTCGGCTTAACCCCAAAAAACACCAGTAGGCGAAATTGACACAAAAAAACATGAATCTAAAACTTGTTCGCCCTAATTAGGGAGTTATACAATGACACACCGTGTGTATTATGGAAAAGTGTGAAACTCAGGTCGAAATTTGAAGCAACCAAGGAAGTGAAACAAGGCTGTCAGCACCAAAACTGTTACTACCGTACACAAGCGATCCCGGAAACTATCTTAAGAGCGGTCCCTTCAACCTCCCTTATGTATGAAAAGAAAAGTTATTTTGCACCTGCTTCGTGAAGATGATACTATTTTGCTGGATACTACACCAAGTATTCGACAAGCACTACTAAAGACAACGTAGAAGTGCTGCAGAATCAAGTAGATTCAGGTGAATGAGAGCACGCCAAACATAACGTTAGTGAGTCCATCTGACCTAAAAAGAGAAACAAAAAGTTCTTCCTTGCAAGAAAAGCGTGCGCGAATATTAAGAAATTCATCTGCACGAGAATAACACGTGTTTCATCCCACACCTCTGAATCAACATTTAAAACACTGATTTACAAAAACACAGGACTCTAACGTCATTTTATGCATAAGTAGGGAGGTTCCTTGTGTAAGGAGGTGGACCCTAGGGCCTGCTAATAGAGGCAAAAAATGAGCCTGGTACAACACAAGTTCTGGAAGAAAGTGCTGTGGCTCTCGCAGGTTTATTCACCAGAAATTATGGAGGTAGCCCAGTGCTTAATTTGTGCTAGTTGTTTCCGGTGCTGAGCACCGGCACTTATTTTTGCGGGCCGGCGCTTATGTTTCTGCCTCAAGCTCTCACTGCGAGCAATAGACATATATGACAAAAACGGAGGAAGAGAAAAACGAAAGAGTCACAATGGGAGAAAGCAGAAAGCTGCAAGAGTGAGCTGAGGGGGCAGGGAGTACCTTAAAATGGATTGAAGAGGCCCGAGACGGCTTCAGGATTACGCTGCCTCAGTATTCCGTGTTCGCATATTTAATTGCGGCAGCCGCGTGTTTAAGAGGAGGGCTTTGAGCACCGGCACCTGTTTATTTCAAAATTAAGCACTGAGGAAGCCTATGAATCTACTCGTCCTAAGCTAACCACAAGAAAGCCAGCCCTACCACATGCCCTTAGGTGAATTCGTGGATCAAACACCCGCCTCAAAACTCTTGATGGAAACTGAAGATACAGCATTGAAAGCTAGAAGCAAAGAAGAAACAGCTACTTACAAAACCAGTGGGTCTCGAGCACAGCAATTAAGCAAACATCTAATCAAAACTATAAATCACCACAGAGCCAACTATGGTAATCAGCTTTTTTATTTCTGCAAAATGAATATGTTACAGAAATATATCCATAAACAGACTAATATAACCTTCTAAAGTAGAATTACAAGTAACTTGCAAATGGAAATCAGCAGCCCTTCCTTACCTAATTTAAATTGCACTTAAAGTGTGTTCCATATAAGTATCCATTAAACAACATTGATACTCATATATAAAAGCCCTAAGCTTTCTAGTAAATCATAATTTATCAAGTATTAATATTTAAAATACGTTTTAAAAAGTTGTATTTATCAATAATCCCATTTAGACCCATCATCTGAATAAAAAAAAAAAAATCTCCTGTGCGGCCGTAAATCTGCTGTGTACCAAATCAAGAGGGGCAAACTGGAGATGGCTCCCTCAGTTTAAATTAAACCACTTCCTGTCTCACAGGGAAACAAGTGCCAACACACTAAAACTGCGTACTGAAATTAAGGGCCAGATGTAGCAAAGGTTTTTACCCATTCTGTGTCTATGGGAAAAAGTGTTCGTACATATGGCCCTAATTTCTTTATTGGCAGACTGCAATCTGCCAATAAAGAAATTCATTTGTGTACGGAGTTTTTGTATGTCGGCACCTATTTCCCTGTGAGACGAGAGGTGGGTTGATATAAATATTTTCATAAATATATTACCCAGCAGCACTCGCCACTGGGTAGTTTTAGTTAGGTTAACTGTTCCTTATGGAAAAAAGTGTTTTTTGTATTGCTAATAACTTTGGCCCTGTTTGATGACTCTCCACAAAACGTTCCAGCGTGATACTACTTTTTGACTAGTTTTTGCATGGAAAGCTTCAGGTGATCTGTCAAGTGGGGCCTGTGAAAAAAAGAGAGGGTCCCAAAACAGAAGATCCCCAGGCATTTTCCATTGACTTCCTTAAGAATGGCTACAGCAAAAACTGCTCAACAGAATGACACCAAACTTGGCAGGAAGCTAGATCTTGGTATGCACATTGTGCTTTTTGTGATTTGGTGTAAATCCATTCAGATGTTTTTGAGTAAGTAAGGTTAAAAAGATATAGCTATCTGGACAGTTGGGTCCCACAGGAGTCAGATTCCTGCCGAAGTGAGACTGGCTGCCAGCAACATGAGATAAACATTGCTGGCAGCCATTACAGGACTCAGGGACATAGTCCCCTGCCCTGAAGTTATGGAAAAAAATAACATAAGGGAGCAGGGTAGGAATACTCTGCCCCAGGGCACGTAGGGTGGTGGACCCAGAGGAACACCCTCCTTATGTCCCCCCCCCACCCTCCGGGGCCAAAATAAAACAAAAAAAATCCGCAGTTTCTGTTGCTATCCCATGGGACTCCAACAGGATTGTGAAAAAACAAAAAACACAAGATGTCTGCCGGGGCCTCTTTCTTTTATTAATGTAAAGAGGATGAACAGCCCCTTCCCCGAGCCATCACAGACACCAGGGAGCCCAACCCCGGAGGACAAAATCATTCATTATGGGGAGGACGGTGCACAGCTTCCCCTCCCTTAGCCATCCCTTGTCCCAGGGAGCCCCCCCCCCCGGCTAAACTTTGCCAAAAAGGGGAAAGAGAGGGCCCCTCCCTGAGCATCTAAGAACCCCAGGGACCCCATCCCTGGGTTGCTAGACTAATTAAAAAGGAGGGAGCGCACAACTTTTCTCCTTGAGCCATTAATAGCCCTGGGGTCCCTATCCCCCGGGGCCAGCTCACTACCTATGTCCCGGGGAGCCCAACCCTGGAACATAGCGGTTTCCCTGCCTGCAACGGATATAGCCCTGGGGAATGGGATCCCCAGGGCCTCTTAAAGGCTTGGGGAGGGGAACCGCGCAACCCCAACCCCCTTAAAAAACACAGTCTAGGGGATGGGGTACCCAGGGTCTAATAAGGCTTGGGGAGTGGGGTTACTTGGTACCCCTCCCCTTTAAAAAAAATAAGGCCCTGGGTGATGGGGTCCCCAGAGTCTAATGAGGCCTGGGGAGGGGGGCAGGGGGGTTGGCGCTCTCTCCCCTTTAAATAAAAAGGCCCTGGGGATCGTGCCCCTAGGGTCTAGTAAAGCTAGGGGAGGAGGGACACCTGGGCCCCCTCACCATTAAAAAGATAAGACCTGGTGGATGGGGTCCCCAGGGTATAATAAGGCTTGGGAGTGGGTCTCTTGGCTCCTCTCATTTAAAAAAACATAAGGCCCTAGGATCCCCAGGGCCTAATGGGCTCAATGGAGCACATGGAGGGGGCCACTTGCCCCCCCTCCTGTTTAAAGAACATAGGGCCCTGTAGGGGGTTTGCTGCAGAACCTGGGAGGAAGAGGGATTGGCTTTACGTATAGTAATAAAATATTACTTTAAAAAATCCCTAGAAATTCACTAATAAAACCAAAAGGTTAAGGAAATATTATGATAAAAAGATCTGTTTTTGTTTTAAAAACACCTTTGAAATGCAGAGAAAAAAACAACAGTTTAAGGCATGTTATAATATGGTAATAAAATATTACTTTAAAAAAAATCCCTAGAAATTCACTGATGAAACCAAAGGTAAATTAATGTTATAGTTAGGTGTGATTAATGTTATAGTTAGGTGTGATAAAAAGATATGTTTTTGTTTTAAAAACACCTTTGAAATTCAATGTAAAAAACAACAGTTTAAGTCATGTTATAATAAGTAAATATTTCAGTAACAACATTGACGTTTTGAACTAAAGAAAAATACACATTTATTATGTTTGCCTCATACCTGACACCTCTTTTACATCTAAATAATTGACTCCTATTTTGTGCATTAAGTGTAGGTATGTGCCCTGACTGTCCTATCACCCACTGTTAAATGGTCTATGAGAGAAAGAGTGTCTTCACATGGAAAAGTGAAGGAAAATGAAAGATATTTGTGAAATTTCACAAGTACCTTAATCCTACCTGCACTAACAGAGTAGGTCAGGCGTGTGTCTGGACAGTTACGAAAATTGTAAATGTTCTTCACACAGATCCCTTCACCCTTGTAAATGTTATGTTATGTTAAGGTATGTTTTGCTGATTGGGAGAACTCACTATCATCCGGGAGGGTATCCTGGTGCTGAGAAGGTGTGAGTCTACGCACTCCTAGGACCCAGTGGGACTACTTGAAAAGCCAGGTCTTCAGCTTCTTCAGATTCTTGCGGAATTCAAGAAGTGAGGATGAGACTTATGTGTAGTGAGAGGTCGTGCCACTCTCTAGGAGCGATGTAGGAGAAGACTCAATTGACGGATCTGGTTTTCAGTATGCGCAAGATCAGTGTAACTAGGAGTCTGGATGAGCATAGATGTCTGGAAGGTTTTGTGAAGGCAGATGCGATTGCGAGGTGTGCTGGGTCAGTGTTTTGTAGTGCCTTGAAAGTATGGGTGAGGAGTCTGAACTGTGCTTGTTTGTGAATGGGAGCCAGTGGAGCTCCTTCAGGTGTGGTGCGATGTGAGTGAGGCATGAGAAGTTGGGAGTGATTCAGGCTGCCAAGTTCTGAATGGTCTGCAGCCTTCTGGTGAGATTTGTGTTGATCCTGACATAGAGGAAGTTCCCATAGTCCAGCTTGCTTGTGACCATGACGTGTGTGATAGTTTTCCAGGTGCTGATTGGGCGCCATTTGAAAATATTCCTCAGTATCTTTAGGGTGTGGGAGCATGAGGCAGTGACAGCATTTACTTGATCTAGAGGTTCTTGATGTGGGTCGTGGGGGTTGGTGTCAGTCCTAGCTCTGTGGTCCACTAGGTGGAGTTCCATGGTGATGTTCTCTTCCCAAAGATGGCGATTTCAGTCTTGTCGCTATTCCGATTTAGACAGTTGGTCTTCATGCAGTGGGCAATTTCAATCATACAGGCATTGAACTTCGTCTGGGTACTGGGTGTCTTTTCCGTGAGGGAGAGAATGAGTTTCATGGCATCGGTGTAGGAGAGGATGTTAATATCATGAGAGTGGATGATGCTGGCTAGAGGAATCATGGATGTGTTGAAGAAAGTCTGACTCAGGGAGGATCCTTGCTGAGCTCCTAAGATGAGGTCACACATGTCTGAGGTGTAAGTGCAAGGCAGATTGACTTGGTCCTTCTGATCAGGAAGGAGCAGATCCATCAGAGTGTGTGCCCTTGGATGTAACTGTTGTGTTGGAAGAGAATGGGGTGAGAGTCTGTGTCAAATGCTGTGGAGAGGCCCAGAAGGATGAGGTTACGGAAGAGGTGGAGGCATACAAAATGGGTGTGAGCATGGTGCTGATGGTCTATAGTCTTCTGGAGTAGATGTGATGGGGCAAGGGTCTCATGGAGCCCCTGAGGGAATGGACTTCATGGTGGCGACGGTTTCTTCTGTGTGATGACAGGTCATGTAGTTAGTATTGGTTCTTCGGGTAAGATCGGCAGGCATTTGGCGAGGTCTGTTAGGTCCTATTGTGGGCTGAATTTCTGTAAACTGGGGTGATTTTGTTGCTGAAGTATTGAGAGAGGTTGTTGCAGAGGTCCTGAGAGGGAATGATCAAGTTGGATGAGGTGAAATCTTTCATAAAGGCAGAGATTTATTTGCTTCCATTTGTGCTGGCATCGATGTGGTCTGCCAGAGTGGTGGGTTTGGTGGTCCGGGTCATTTGGTGGTGGTGTATTAGGGCAGATTTGGACGTGCTGTTACCTGCGTTGCCCTGGCTCATTCTCCATTTGCAGTTGAGTTGTTTTCAGTGGGGTTTCATCACTCTCCTTCATGTAACAACTGGCCTGTGTTCTGGATCATGTTGTATTGTTGAATTTGAGGTAGACCATGGGGTCGGAGCAGGAGGTGATCTAGTTGTACAAATTCTTTATGGATTTAGGGAGGCTGTTGCTGTGGTCGGATTCAGTGGGTGCGGAGAGATGTGTTCCAGTCAGTGATGCTGTTACAATTTCAGCAGGCTCATCTGACAGTGGTGCATGTGCGTTAGACTGGGACAGGAATACTGACTCTGACAAGGGCATGGTCTGTCAAGGGAACTGATAGGGGTTCATCGACTAGGATGTTGCCGAAGTTAGTTAAAATAGGCTCTAGGAGGTGTCCGCCAATGCGTATCGGTCTATTTAATCATTCTGTGAGGCCTAGGCTTCCCAGGTCGTCAATGAGTGCTCTTGAGTTGGGGCCAGCATGGTCTTCCAGGTGGAAGTTCAGGTCTCCAAGTAGGATGTAATGGCTGGCATCGAGGGTGCGTGTCGGTGAAGTTGGTGTGTGGTCCCAGTGGTCTGTAGGTGAGAGTGCTGCTTAGGGTGAAGTTGGCTGTGGCGTGCAGCTTGACTGACAGGTGTTCCATGTTGGAGGATGACGTGTCCATGGATGTAGTGCAGCTGACGATGTGCATCTTGTGGATGATGGCTATTCCACCCACGGGGCTTGTAAAGCCTGTCTTGCCTGGCAATCTTTTAGCCGGGGGAGGGATGGATGTTGTGGTGCCAGGTGCCGATGCAGGGTTTAGCCAGGTTTCCATCAGAAAAATTAGGTCCAGGGCATTGATGTGCAGCTGTCCCAGATCTCTGTGGGGTGTTGGTGAGTGAGTGGGTGTTCAGGGAAACCCATGCATGAGTGGAGTGTTGTGTGGGTAGTTGCAGGACTGTATGAGTGTAAGAGAGCGGGATGCTGGGCGCTGTTGGTGTTTGGTGTGGGTAAGTGCATGAAAACATTAATCACGCATACATAGGCATATACAAGCATGCAGATAACATTTGTGCAAATCGAGTCATAAGTCAATAAGACTAACCTTATTATTAAAATGTCCTTTTTACTGAGAATTTGAGGAAACAACGGCCCTATCCTTAGCACTGGAGGCACATACTGTACCCTTGGGATTCTGGGAGGTCATAGACCTAACTAAATAATAGATACTTTTTGTCACATAAACAAATATTTTGTTGTACTAAATCTGTTAAAAATTTTAAAATGACATACTGACTGCAAGTGGAATAAGGATTCACTTACCAACCACATCGGAGGCCCTCAAGAGTTCTTTCAGAAACACAACAGATATAATTGCGCTACCTAACAAAGGAAAAAATATGTCATATTAGAATGTCAGACCGCTGAATAGCACATTTCTTTTTTTAATTTTCGTTCTAAAAATGTATTGTATATTCACCATTTAACCATGTTTAAAATAGCACTATTTTAATGTTTTTCCTCTGAGATTGGGTAGACGCTTGGAAATGTATATTAACATTTAAGGCGTTCAGGGTAAAGTCAAAGGAAACAACAGGTACAGTTTTTTCATCATTATTTAGAGAAGGTGTCTTCAAAGAGTTTGCTCCCACATCTTCACATCTTCACATCTAAAATAATATTTGAGGTGAGCGTGTAAGTCTAGTTCTTCTCATGCTGTGGTGAATTTTGCACAAACAACAGACAGCACTGCCTTTCATTTTGGAGAAAAGGCAAACAGAATTATTCACAGGTAGCAAAGAAGGCCCTCAGCCATTTTGGATGGGGAAGGGGTGGATTCTGGCAAGAGAGACTAGACGCCTCCAAATCAAACCCCTTAACATTTGGAAATGTGTAGGAAGGAAGATGTGCATAGGAAGGGCATAAGAAATGCATAGGAAGAGCCTAAATGGTGTCCGAGAGATCTTAAAAATATGCCAATATATTTAGGGATTAAAGATAAAAAAATCAAGAAGAATCATGACTGTCAAATTAGGTCAAAGGTTCCAATAAATACGTTTTGAAGGACCAGGAGTTTGAAAAGTATAGTTGTAGAAAACAATGGTTTGTAATCCTGGGCCCATATTTATCATTTTTCAGCAGCGCAATGCCGCATGAATGGGAAATTGCAGGAATACGATGTATTTAACAATATACGGCACATTCGTGATCTTTCCTAGCACTGGCACACTTTGGCTGACTAGCACCAATGCAGACACCTTTGCGTCATGGTGCAAGGGTGTCTGCGTTGTAGGCAGGATTGTTTTTGTGCAGGAAGGGACACCTTCCTGCACAAAAACATTCCTCAGAGGCATTTTCCTCTTTCTATGTGTACTGCTGAATGCAGCACACATAGATAGAGGAAAAGACGAGCAGAAATAAAGATACTTCTCCTCATTGCACTTCACCTGTGGAAGCGTAGCATCTGCCACATTCCCAGATCTACCACTAATGGTAAATCTGGGAATGTGCCAAACTCCTCCTGGTGCAGGGTAAAGCAAGGCAACGATTTGTGCTGTATTGTCTTACTCCAGATTTATCAAGCCATGCAAGGTGGTCTTGCTTGGATTGATAAATCCCATTTAGGTTTTGCATTGCCCTTGCGACACAAAACCATCATAAATCACTACTTTTTTGCAAAAAGTACAAGTGTCTGAAAAAATATGAGGTGTTAATGCCATTTAGATTATATTTTCTGATTAGTGTCACTTATGAGGAGGGGGAGGGCTACAGTGAGGTTTGGAGTTACATTATTGGTTAGTGGTAGAGCTAGCTTTCAGAGAATGGTCAGAGTCGCCACTGTCCAGCCGCAGACACTGCCAGGCTGGTTCCCGCGGTTGTAATCCGCCAGGGCAGCGCTGCCCTGGGGATTACGAGTCCCCATCTGCTAGCCTTTCCATGGCGGTAAAGACCGTCATGGAAAGGCTGGCAGAATGGGGGTGTCGGGGGCCCCCATGCACAGCCCCATCGCGCATTTAACTGCGCAACGGTACTATTGCATCTGACGCACCACAATATTGCCGCCGGCTCAATAACGAGCCGGCGTCAATGTTGTGGTGAGTGTCCCGCTGGCCCAGCGAAACACTCCTAATATGGCGGGCAAAAGACCTCCAGTATTGGTGGTCTTTTGCCCGCAGCGGCTTTGGCGGTCCTGTTAAAGTCGTAATGAGGCCCTAGGTTTCGCATTATTCACCAAAGTTAGCAATTTTCTGAAAGTGTCTGGTTTCCTTGGAATTGATTTGCACATCTAATCTGAAAATGTTCAAGGCCTGTAACAGAACACATCTTAAACGTTGGGCCTGGGAACAATATCTCCTAATTAATAATACTGGTGTATTGTCATTATTTCGAGATGCGTCATTCTGTGTTGCATTAAATTGATTTGTTCCTCAGGAGAAACTCTGGCAAAGGATTTTGTCAGATACTCATGGAGTTCCTGCCTCTCTGAAAAATCCTCACCTACCCAACCCATGTCTAGCTGAAAAAAGTGAGCATTTTCTTCCAGTTCTTAACTTCTCATCGTACAGTTTGTGGGTATGCATTTGAATGTCTTTGTTTCTGATGTAAACCATCATCATCATATAAAAAAGTGTACTATCATTAAAATATGGGAAACGTATTTATGGTAGTCTGCTCCTAGATGAACAAGTCCTATAGATTACACTCAGCAATGGTTATTACAGATCCTAAAGTTATTTATATTCTACATATATATTAATCGTCTTATCTAATGTAGTAAACTAATGCTTGCACTAATTAAGTTCATAAATAAAAAATAACTTGAATATCTGCCAAGTCAACCAATAATCAGAAAACAGAAAGCTAAGCTGAGTATTGATTCCACAAAGAATACATTCTTTCATCTTCTTCCTGCCTCTGATACATCTTCCTATTTCAACTACTGCAATGCCATTGACTCTCATTTGCTTGGCTTGGATCACCTCTGGTCTGCAACAATAAGACCCTCTCACAAAAGTTATAAAAAACTTTAACGACACTTGACATCAAGAAAACAATACACTTCAGGACACTATGCTCATCCGCAAGATCCTTTAAGGATGCACATTGGAATAGCTTCAAAACAAATCTACCAACCATTGAAACCAAATGAAAGCACTTGAAGGCAGATCCATTAATTTGCAGGGCTCTACGCCCTGGGACACCCTCTCCAAATATTTCAGACCGGAAGGAGGGTTTGAAGACATATCATATCAGATTGGCCTTTGACTGATTGACACAACATCCTTCTATGTCAACTATCTTTCTAAAGCACAATTGCACCTTGACCCTTTCACTACTCTTTATTGCTGTCTGATTTGCTGCATAAGTCGAGCCAGAGCCTTCATCCAACTGATAGATGTATTCACTAAAATTCGTGGCTCCCTCTGCTAAAACTTGAGCTGCTTCTTACTTTCTGTCAGGTAGTTTCAAGCAAGACTTATACACAATATCACCCGAAGCGACCTGAATGTATCTGACCGCCTTGTCAATCCAAAAACATTTTTCTTTCCCTGCTGACCCAGATTTACCAATTCTGCCTTACAGTGGTGCACCTGGAAGCATCTCAACTTTGAACATCACAGGCACACCAGCTCTGTCCACGTGTCTCTCTTACCTTTTGTGATATCTGCTTTGAGACGACGACCAGTTGTCTGTAGCAGTTCACAGAACATCAAAATGAAAACAAATTAATGAAAATAACGCACGTCTTGGGAAAGCAAACGTTTTTCTTGTATCTCCACAGTCTTCACATTTATGCTCATTTACTGATTACAAGATACAACAAAACTTACGTGAAGCTCAGGAATGCGCACATCACTTTCCGATTTACTTACAACTGGAAACACCAGTAATGTTTGACCATCTGCACGCAAGGAAGTTAAGACCCTAACATGATGGGCAGTAACTGCAATGGAGATGCCGGCCAGATTCAGTTATTCCAGTCTCGGAGTTACCGCCATCTCTACTTACTGCCCATCTCATAAGTGGGCATTAATCAGACATTAATACAATAAAGGACGCTTATTAAATATTATGAAAGAATTCACTCCAGGGTTTACTGGTGCCTCAGCCACACCCCCTTCCACGTGGCGAGGCGGCCGTTCGATACTCTGACAGCACGCGGTGCTCGTGCTTTGGCCACACCTGCAGCCGGCTTCAAGCATGCAGAGTCAAACCTGTTGCCGGTCAGGAGAAACAAGCCACGCCCCCACACTTGTGACTCAGGAACGTTGGAGTGAGGCTGCTGCGTGCTGAAAACCGGTAAGCCACGCCCCCTGGATTCCATTCCAAGCCCATAAGCCTGCCCAACTGCTGTGTGTTGCAAACTGATAGGCCACGCCCTCTCAACTCTCTTAAAGGCACACAGGCCTGCCTCCCTGAAGGCTGTTATGTGGCTAGCCCCGCCCCCATGCCTGTCTTAAAGAGACAGTGCACTTTAAGCAGAAACAGTGCACTTCAAGCCATAAGACACCAGCAAAGACCCCTAATGCAGGCATTCCTCACCCTGGACTACCAGGAGAATACCCCTGTACTCCTGCCTCGCCGTAAAGGGTAAGAGAGGACGATAGACAGAGAACACCAGCCACCAATCACACGTTGGCCACAAGATGAACTCATTACCCCCAATTGAGCCATTCATAGTTGAAGGGGACCTGTCTGAACAGGCCTCGCGGTGGAATGATTGGGTGGAGCATCTGACACTTTACTTTGAGGCTACAAAGACTGAAGATGAACAAAAAAGGGCAATGCTAGTGCACCTAGGTGGGAAAGACATCTATTGTGTATCCAAAACAATAACTGAGGCAGAACCGAAGACACACTTAACACTCATCGCAGCGCTTCGAGCACACTTTGCACCAATGGTCAACGTCGACTATGAGAGATTCGTATTTCGGCAAGCTCACCAACACACCGAGGAGTCCATTGACATGTTCTACATGAGGTTGAAGGAATTGGCAACTAAGTGTGCATTCCACAACGAAAACGACGAGATCCGAGGCCAAATCATTCAGGGATGTACATCCTCTAGATTGAGAGAACGGATTCTCGAGGAATCAGGGCGCTCCCTAGCAGACATCCTAACAATGGGAAGGACAAAAGAGCTGTCAAAGGCGAGAGCATCCCATATGGAAGCGGCCCTCCAGACCCCAGTCAAGACGGAACAGGCGGCGGCAGTGATGCTGACCTCCTCCAAGCCGAGACCTCAGAAGTCCACACAGTCAAAGAGAACATGCGGGAGGTGCGGAGGACTGAATCATCCCTTCGCTAGCTGTCTGGCTAAAGGTAAAAAGTGTGCAGGCTGCGGAAAGCTCAACCATTTTATCAAGGTGTGCCGGTCAACAAAAGGAGCAGTAGCCCAAACCACAGTGGACAATGCCAGTGATATACAGTCTTGTGGTAGTGATATGAATGATGATGAGGATGAGACAAAAGTAGTTCATTCGCTCTTCACCATCAGCACTGCCACACACAGACTTGAAAGGCTGCCCAAATACAAAATACAAGTAGCCGGATGTCCAGTGTTGGTCATAGTGGACACCAGAGCGTCCATTAACATTATGTCACAGGTGACGTACCAAACTTTGAGGCCACTTCCACCCCTAAAGCTGACACACATTAGGGTGTTCGCATATGGTCAAGTGCAACCACTTACAATGAGAGGGAGATTCTGCGCCACTGTATCTCGTGGGTCTCAAGAAATGGAAGCCTACATCTATGTAGCGGAGGAAGGCCAGCGCACTCTCCTAGGGTGCCACACCGCGGAAGCTTTAGGTATTGTAACGTTCACCTTCAGGATACATGTCGAGTCCCTTAGTGACATTTTAGACTCATTTGTCAATGTCTTTGAGGGCATAGGGTGTCTAAAGAACAAAGAAGTCACACTGCACATTGACCGATCAGTCCCACCAGTGGCTCTAAGACACCGGCGGATAGCGTTTCACCTGAGACCCTTAGTGGAGAGAGAGTTAATCAAGCTAGAATCGGCAGGGATCATTGAGAAGGTAGACGGACCCACACCGTGGGTGTCCCCGATTGTGGTAGCCAAGAAACCCAAACAACCAGGGGAAGTCAGAATTTGTGTTGACACGATACTACCAAATGCAGCCATAAAAGAGAACAGCATTTGACACCTACCATTGACGATCTCATAGGAGAGCTGAGTAAAGCAAGGTGGTTTTCAAAACTAGACCTACGGTCTGGATATCATCAGCTAGTCCTGGCAGAGGAGTCCAGGTACATTACGACTTTCTCCACTCATATTGGACTCTGCTGATACAAGAGGTTGAATTTTGGGGTCTCAAGTGCGGCAGACATTTTTCAAAATACCATAGGAGAGCTACTGAGAGACCTGAAGGGTGTCATCAATGTCAGCAATGACATTCTAATTTATGCCAAGACCATCCAGGAACATCATACCCAACTTAAGAAAGTTCTCCAACGGATCCATGAGTCTGGTCTCACCCTTCACAAAGGGAAATGTGAATTTTTGAAAGAAAAAATACAGTTCTTCGGGTACACTTTTTCATCAAAAGGAGTTGCTCCTGATCCTGAGAAGGTGGCAGATATAAAGAACGCTCTTCCCACAACGACTGTAACTGGGGTCCGAAGCTTCTTGGGCATGGTGAACTATTGTGGTTTTATCAAAGACCTCACATCACTAACCCAGCCCCTGAGGGACCTCACCAAAACCGCAACGACCTGGTCCTGGGGTCCGGAGCAAGAGAACGCTTTTCAAGCAACTAAAGAGGCGCTATCAGCAAATACCACGCTGTGATACTTTAACCCCCAATAAGAAACCTCTATTGCGGTGGATGCCAGTTCAAAGGGGCAAGGAGCTGTTCTCCTCCAGAAAGTCCAAGCTGACGAATGGGCTCCTGTTCCATATGCAGGCAGGTCCCTGACAGATACTGAGAAAAGGTATTCCCAGATTGAGCGAAAAGCGATCGCCATTCATTGGGGGTGCAAACATTTTCACCTGTATGTGTGCGGGCACCCGTTCATTGTCACCACCGACCACAAACCACTAATACCGTTATTCCGGTAGAACAAGACCTCCCTGCGACAGAACCTGGGGAGCTTACGGGAGACTATGAGCCTGAGAACGCTGTGACTGGCCCGAACCCAACCGACACTGACCCGATACCAGCGAGGCTCGATAATGCACCAGTCATAAACCCAGGTGAGGTGATATCGCCTACAGGGCGAGCATCCCAGTCGGGACATCGGTTGAGAAGTAACCCCATGCCCTCCACGAGACTATGTGATTTTTTGGTATAAGTAAAGGACCATTGTAAGTTCTCTGTTTGATGCGCAACCCACTCTTGTTTTGTAATTTTGGGAGGCATGTAGTGTTGCGCCCGTTACGTAACGGGATCGCGGGCACTACTACAGCGTATCAGTTATGAGGGGTGTTGCAGATGCAGCCCCTCTCCTGTAATGTGTTTTGGGGTGGCCTGAGCGTCACGTGATATAGTCAATAAAATGGTGCGGAGCCGGAAGGTGGGGTCTTGGTGGAGAGATAACCAGGATGATAGCGTGAGACCACCACCTCCGGCCCGAGCGCTCACTAACACCACATCTGTGTATGCCTCATCATTTATTGTAGAGAGCACCACCAGGTATTACGATACTACAAGCTGTACCACTTTCTCTTGCAGAAGCGGTTCCTACCAGACTGATCGCTGTATAACTTTGGTTATTCATTCACTGTCCTGTTACTTCAGCCTTTGAAATCTCCAACTTTTAGAAGAAAGCGCTATCTGTCCAACATTAGTTCAGCATTTCTTCATTCTGTTCTAGCAAGAGAATTTTACACAATACACTATCACCATAGCTTTAACGTTCTGTAAATAGCCGCTGCCACCATTAATCTAATTTATGCGATTCTATATATCGCGTAAATTGCGCTAGAACATCAAAGCGCTTTACATGTGAAAGAAACTTTACATAAGTGCAAAAAATTGCACAAGCAATACCAGTTGAATGGGAGGCTGCAGACAAGTCTCAATTTACACAAGTTGAATACAGTCGAGTACAGAGTTACAGAAATAAAGACAACGATCCACAATCAACAGTCTTGCAGGTTACACGTATCTCTGCAGCTCACCAGTAACACACTAAGCTATAGTCTCGTCTATTAAAGATGCATTCACTGCAAGACCCACATTGATTCCACAGGCATCTGGGTGGACTGAGCCAGTCAGATCACCGCGTTTCCTGAGTGCTGAAGCTTCGCCTCTTACGCCACAGCACAGCTCTAAGCGGCGGAGCGGTGACTAGGCCATCTCACAGCGTGACGGGGATTCATGGCGCCACACCACTGTATTTACTGCGATAGAATAAATATTAGGGCGCCGGCCTCCGCAGTGCATCGCCGGCACCGAGTCTATTCAAGGCGCGCTTCCACTCGCCGCCCGCCTTGAGTGAAGCTGACAGCATCCCTGCGCACAGACTGGTATCCAGGCAACAGCTCGCCCAGCATGAGTCACTGACTCGCAGACTACAGATACCTTTAAAATAAAGATGAATTCAACCCGCCACTTCCATCTTGGCCAAATATGTCTGCAAGAAGATGCAGGCTCGATGCAGCCACAAAGGAAACACAGAGAGGAAGGGAGGGCTGGCAACAGGGAACATTAAGAGGCAAGAACTAGCAAAGGGGATATTAAGAGGAGGCAAGAGATAACAAGGGGAACAATAAGAGGAGGCAAGAACTAGCAAAGGTAATATTACAAGAGGAGACAAAAGGGATCAAAGGGAATATTAAGAGGCGAGAAAAGAGAAAGCGAAGGGAATACTAATAGAGGAGACAAGAGCTAGCAAAGGGAGAATTAATAGATGAGACAAGAGTTAGAAAAGGGAGTATTAATAGAGGAGATGAGCTAGCAAAGGGAATATTAAGAGAGGAGACAAGAGGCGGCAAAGAGAGTGTTAAGAGGAGAGACAAGGGCTAGTAAAGCGAAAACTAAGGTAGGAGATGCGAGGTTGCAAAGAGAAGAATAAAAGTGGAGGCAAGAGGTAGCGAAAGGAGCATCCCAGGAGGAGGCATGCAGTGGTAAAACGGAGCACTGACAGACAGGAGACAAAGTTGGCAAAATGAACATTACCTGAAGGGAGATTGTAAAAGTTGGTATTCATGAGAAGATAATGGATGGCAAAAGACTTATTAACAGAAAGACATTAAAATTGAGAAAAGCACATTTTTTACAGAGGGGGGGGGGGGGGGCACGAGGAAGTAAGAAGCAGAAGCACAAAGAGGTGTGCGCTTTCTGCACCTAGCTGCACCTTCTAAAAAGATAAAGGGCAGGACACACCGAGAAGCCATTTTCATCTTCAACAACATAATGCAGTCCCACCATTCACCCCTACCATCTACCATGTAGCAGTGCTGCAGGGAGACTAAACAGCTCCTCTCTGCAAAAGGTTGATTTGAATTTCTAAAGTAGCCTTGTCTCCTCTGTGCCAATTTCAGTGCCTAATTCTTCTCCCTCCAGTTTAGGGAATGTCAGCAATACACTTTAACTTTCTGCAAAGGCAACATCTCCTCCTGCGTGTACACAGTATCAGACCAGGGGCTCAAAAATGGAACCCTCAGGCCTCCATTACTCTGGGACACTCATATACACAATGTGTGTCCCACACATGCTACCTGCACAAACACACAACATAGTACAGCAGGATGGATTAACCAAGATAAATATATGGCCACCAGTTCATTTTCTTCTTACAATTTCAAAATGATTCCTGAGTAGACTGAAGGCAGAAAAGAAAATGCTGGAAAATCTAAAATACAGGAAATTCCCATATTCAAGGCAGGGTCCAACAAGTGCTGTAACCACCACTCTCAGTTTCTCCGGGGACAGGATAAGGAATATCTTCTTTAGGATCTTCATCTGATGAACACACAAAAATGCAAGGTCAAGGTCCTTTCAAGTGTGCAATAACGTTATTGTTTTGGCACCAATTATTGATAAACTGATGGCAGCTATATTCTGTTTGTTATTAAGAGAATTAAACCCCTTATGGCAGTATGCTATATAAAGAGGAAAGAAGCAGACTGTCTGTTTAAATAGAAAAGTAGCTGCATGCTTAGAAATTGCACACTCCCCTCATTCCAGGTGCACACCACTTCTATGCCTTCTCCTCTGGACCGATAATCAGGTCTGTATTGCGGCACTGGCCTTCCACCTGCATCCCTCGTGCCTGTGGCACGTACAACCTGCAATAGACAGCCCAAAGAAACATCTATTGTTCGTTAGGTAAACAAAGTCACTATCATGGAGCAACTTAGCACAATTCTGATACTGGAATCATGACCTAGGTATGAGCTTAAATCCTATAATGCATCCAGAGTGGTCAACAAGCACATTTTGAAAATGAGCGCATGGAAAAAAATAGTTTCAGATTAACACCAGGCCCATGGTTGGCATTAGTTGCAATTTATGCCAGGTCATCCACTATCCAACTACTTGGAAAATTCTGCCCCGAAAAACATTGCACCTCTGTTGAACTAATTCTATGTGATTAGGTTCAGTTCTTTAGAGGGAAAGACATGGTTTGGATGTAAATGGTTAAAAATATCCTTTTAGGTACTTTATTTGGTATAATTTAGTTTGAATTTACACTTAATTAGATTTCTTCTAATCACAAATCTAACCCTAACTCTAACCCACATCTTTAACCTTACCCTGATCCTGATCCCTTTCCTATTTTGAGCCAAAACGGGAACCTCCCCCATAACACAAACACTTACCCTAACTCTAAAGAAAACTCTAACCCTATTGGCTTGATTTTTCACCTAGAAGTTTTCTGTTTGCTTCTCATTATTTTTTCAAATCATTTGGTTTGAACATGACTTGATTTAATGGTTCAAAGCTGTCACTACATACAATTCAACTTCTCTGGGGAAGGTGCAGGCAGCACAAGGAAATGCGCCACCTGATGCACTGAGCTCTTAAACCTACACACAAGAATAATTATAATCTGCACTGAAAATTGTCCATAAACACATGTAAAACATCCCCAAATATCAGTAGAAAGAGATGTGAAAATAGGCCTTTGTCTTATCCACTGACCTTAATAACTGGCCTCACATCAGCAAAATAAATTACTTGCCAAGTTTCCATCTGGTACTAGACTGAGTTGTGGACTGTGTGACCTGCTGAAGGACACACACCTGTTGATGAACCCTTGGCACTAACTCATTAAGAGTACAAAAGAGTAATCCCCTTGTCTTTCATCCCTTCAGGCATTGCATAACTGTCCTCCAGGGAATGGTTTCCCAAGATCATTTTGTAGAACTTCAACCTATAGTGTCCTAATTCAAGAAGTGTTTATTATTAAATCCTTTAATCTTTGATTGGCCACTTTTAACTCTCCCTTGAGAGCAACCCAGGGGCGGTTTGTCCATGGGAGCCTGGCTGCATTGACCCCACTGACCACCCCACTGAGACCCACTACATTACACTCTCACCTGTTTGGTGGCGGGGCCATGATGGAGCTCTCTCTCCCGGCCATATAGCAGTTCAGTGATACGACCTGAAGCTGTGTTAACTGAACTACGCATGACTTGGCTGTTCGAGCAGTAGCAGCGCTTCCTCCCTTGCCCCCTCATCTTCTCCCCCCCAGCGCCTTGAGACACTCACGGGTGAGTAGTGCGCTCTACAAATTCCTTGATTGATTGATGTCAGATTGGCCAGAGTTTTCACTGTGGCCAACATGACATGCACAGTTCCAGCTTCTGCAATCAACAGCTGAAAGGCAGCTGAGAAGCAGAGGCACAGCCCTATCGGTGTCAGACGGAGCAATGTGTTTGCCTGCTCTGGCCAATCCTAACACTGCTCTTATGCTGTTTAACATTGTAAGGAGCATTAGGGCAGTGCTTGAACTGGGTGGGATGCTACTGTCCAGCAAGCAGTGTGAAGCAGGAAGAACTTCTGGTGTGCTTGCAGCCGAAGAAGATCATCAAGTAAGGTAAGTATTTTTTTTAAAGGTTTGCTGCACTTTTTGTGCCGTTTTGTTTTCATGGTTCTTCCTGGAGTGCAAGCTCATAGGGGTCAAATAGCTAATCTGGCTTCTTAGTCAGCATAACATGCCTAAGCAATCCCACCCGTTCGGCGAAGAGAGCTCCCTGCAGCTCAAAACTCAGTGGGGCAGAAGCAGCTTGGCGACAGAGTGTCTGGTGACTTTTTCAAGCAGGATGTCTTCGGAAAATCCAAGAAACTTCTCTTCTATTTTTTTAGTGGTTTGAACGTAATTTTGTATGTGTCTCACCACTTTTTAAAGGTGTCAGTCGCCGATGGTGCAACCTCTCCCAGCCAGCCTCTTGGAAATCTTTCTGGGTCTTCACATGATATTCACTGTAGGCCTTACAATGTATGGTTAAGGATGCTGGCGCAGACAAGGAAATAACAAACCACTGCTGGCTTCAATTTCTAGGTTCTTTACCCCCACATATGAGTACTAGAAGGCATTTTTTTCTCTACACATGCATTGTTTTTTTCTGTTTTTCTACAACTATAAGAACCATTAACCATAAAATATACTCTCTAAAAACGTTCTTGGTGGCATCCCTGTATTGTCACTACCCATTAGTCCCAGACACACGTTTTAGAGGCCTTCTAAGAGGTCCTACCCAGCACTCTCTCAGGTACTACAGCCAGCTTCTCATGGTGAGCCCATGCTTCACCGGGTCCCCCAAACCCCTGCTCCATCCAACTGGTCCTTCTTAAATTCAATTACATAGATCATGTGTCAAATGTGGGTGAAGCCTTATTACCAAGAATGTGATGAGGGAAAGCAGGACTTGGAGCAACAATATCAGTAAGGCATAATCTCCCTGTGCCTCTGTTTCCACTTTTATAAAGGCTTTGGGTGAGGTATTCACTGCAATCGGCAAATATAGATAAATAGGGAGAGGTATTTACCATGCACAGAAAATATGTTTTTCTCTAGAAAATAAGAAATTGCATGTGTGATTGGTGTTTTTCACACTGAACCTAAGTGTAACAGAATTTAATGAATGTTTCCCCTCTGTACATTTCGGCAGGTACGTTTCACCTGCCTAAATGTATTATGAGGCAATATTGTGCGTTTCAAATCTTGGCATTCCGATCACTGTGCAACAGCAGTTTATACAGGGATGTGAATTTACCCACCCTCAGGGCTATCAGGGCCTTGTTATGCCTAAAGGCAGGAAAACCTACAGCACTGAGTACCGGAAAAGTGTGTATTCATGTCCAATTAGCAGCGTTCTATTAGTCTCTAATGTATGATGAATTAATCTTCATCATCCTAATTATGGCAGGGAACCTGCCGAGAATGTTAAAATCTTTCAATGGAGGTTTGCTGACATAAAGAGAAAAGACATTCAAATTACATAGACAAACAGAGCAGAGCTTTTAGGCAGGTGACATAAAGTC
This sequence comes from Pleurodeles waltl, assembly GCF_031143425.1. Lineage (NCBI taxonomy): Eukaryota > Metazoa > Chordata > Amphibia > Caudata > Salamandridae > Pleurodeles > Pleurodeles waltl. The sequence goes on from NC_090439.1 coordinate 870,550,914, forward strand.
TCACAGATACTCTGAAAAGAGAAGCAATGGAAAGGAAATGATGCATAAAATGAAATGAAATGATACAAAGAGCTGGAACAACCTACCCCTGCACCGCAGACAAAGCCCATCACTCACCATTTTCAGGAAGAACCTCAAGACGTAGCTCTTTGAATGAGGCTCTGTCCCCCCCACCCCAGCGCCTTGAGACCCTCATGGGTGAGAAGCTGAGTTATACAAAAACTGAATGATTGATCCGCACACACGAGCAGATCTGTGTTTTCAGAACCCGAGGTGCATATATTCACAGTAGCATCGCCCAAGTCACCTCCCAGCATGCAGGCCTGGTGCAGCGTCAGGGCCACCGCATCAGGTGTGGGGCAAACTCCATCCCCTCTCTCCCCTGCCCCCCAAATATCTTTTCGCACTCGGGTTACAAAGAACAGCATCCCGGAGCTAGCCACCTATGTTTGAAATGGGACCTTCAAGCCAGACTCTCGCTACTTGCTGCCTCGCCAACCAATAGGATCGCTATTAGCTGTTGCATGTACCTGGGAACATCCCCCACAAAGCCCAACAGTTATGTAAGTGGGGTGAAGGTGAGGTATACATCTGCTATTTCATTAACAATGGGTGCTTGATCGCTCCAAAATGCCTGCATTAGAGGCAGTGCTTAATTTATAAATAAAAACGAGCTGGTGCCCAAAGTGCACCTCTGAAACATGCGGCTACTGCAATTAAATGTGCGAGCACAGAGTACAAGGGCAGCTATTCCTAAAGACATCTCGGGCCACTTTAGTCCATTACAGCCTGTCCCTGCCCACTGCAGCTTTCTGCTTTCCCCCTTTGCAATGCTTTTTCGTTTTTTTCTTACTTTGTCTTTCCCGTATGTGGCTTTTGCTTGCAGTAAATTCTTGAGGCATTTTTTCCCTAACAGCATATTTTCATTTATAAAGCCAACTTTAAAAAGAAATGATTATACATCACCTGTATTATGATTACATAACCCCTTCTGGTTACTAAGGTGCCATTAACAAATGGATCACTAATGCCCTGGATGAGACTGAACCACTGAAGATAGGTATGACTCATTGTGGCTCTACGATGAGCAATACCTATCTTCAGTGGTAGGGTCCCATCATGTATTTGGAGGAATTGATGATAGCGAAATGTAAATGCAAAAAGCTAGAAAGGACTTGGAGATTTCACCTACAATTACTCCCACAAACTGACTAATAAAAACAAATTAAAAATCTATAAAGAGAGTACAGTCACTGCCCATACTAATTGTTTTCAAAACCGCATTCTTCTTGTCCAGAGTCCTGCCAAGGAACTCTTTGCTGTTTACAATTTCTGTGCCAATGGGATTCTTATATCTCAAAAGTCCAGCATATTCAATAATTCTGCTTAGAACTTGCATATTTTTGAACAATAATGTCTTTTTGCTTTTGCAATCTTTTGTACCTTTGTCCTTCTCTGCTCCTTAGTTAGAGATTAACCATTGATCCTGCACCAACCACGATTATGAAGATTATTGCTCATTCAGTTACTCCAATTATCACCTTTATATACAATCAGTATTTTGGAAACTGTCTCTGTCCCTTTATATTGTAAGACTGCAGTGGTACTTCAACTTCTGAAGAAGCCTACATTGGACCATGCCATTTTAGCCAATTATCATCCTATTTCTCTCCTACTGGTAATGGCCAAAATCATTCATAGCTGGGTAAATTGTCAATATCTCAACATACTGAGAGCATCAACCTTCTCAATACTTTCCAAATGAGCTTTACTTTCACACTGTGAACGGAGACTGTGTTGATCGCCACCTGCAACAACACCCGTATGATCCTAGATTCAGAGGGTTCAGAGAACCTCATTTTGATAGAACAATCAGCAACTTTGGACACTGTCTGTCATAACATCTTGTTGGAGAGGCTTGACTTGGTGGGTCTTTAAGACATAGTTTGGGACTGATTTATGTCCTTTTTGGTCTCTCAGTCACAGGGGTTCCTACCTGGTCCATACAATTTATCCTTTGAAGGCAAAACATGCAGAGCTCATCATGGGTCTGCTCTAGCCCAACTCTATTTACTCTCTACGTGGCTCTTCTAGCAGAACTCATGACATATGACACCTTTTCACTCCATTCCATGCTTATGCTGACAATATGCAGCTCATTCTACACTTAGAAGACGGATCAGATTTTCATGACCATTTCAAATCCTGTATGGTGGCCATTGCTAAATGGATGAATATCCATCCATGCTGGTTTAATTCCGGAATACTGTTTGTTAAAGCTGTTTGTTACTGTCCTGGTGGCCCTATTCTTTGCGTACCAGCCCAGACCCAGCTACCAATGTTTGCAATTTGGGAGTCAATTTTGATGCTAATATTTCCCTCCATGCTTATATTAGGACGCTTACTTCAACCTGTTTATGAAGCTACTCCAAAAAGTCCTCACATTTATTCTCTCTGAGTTCAAGTAGTAACTGATGCAATCACTTGCCATAAGTAGATTGAATTATTGCAATGCCCTATGTGTTGGTCTTCCTCTGTACCTTACAATGTTTAATGCTAAACATTTCTAAACATGGAAATATATAGGCAAACCTTAAATCACTTAATTGGCTTCAGAGCCTTTTTAAGGTGTGGTGCTTCTGTCACAAGGCTGTGCACCTGACATCTCAAAAAATAAACTATATTTCTTCACTTTTTTAGACAAACAGTCCTACCAGATGTGGCGTTCTGCCACTACCTATCTGGTTTTTGTTCCTAAGTATCAAAAAGAATGTTTGACTTCTTTCTTCACTGCCATCTTCTTTCTTCTTTGCCACATGCCATCTTCTATGTCTTCTTTCTTCACTGTCCTTCTATTTCGCCGCATGCCATCTTCTCTGTCTTCTTTCTTCGATGCCATTCTTCTTTTTTCTTAGCTGCATGCTGTCTTCTTTCTTCACTGCCCTTTCTCTTTCGTTGCTGCCATCTTCTCTGTATTCTTTCTTCATTGCTGTCTTCTTTCTTCTTCGCCACAAGCCTTCTTCTTTGTCTTCTTTCTTTTTCTTTCTATCTAACTGGATTATAAATATTAGAAAAATGTTATAGTGATGTTTGTTTTAAATTTGATAAAAACATTAATAGTTATTTATGCTGTGATGTATGTTGAATTAATAACAACATAAACAGCTATTAACGGTTTATCAAATTTAAAACAAACATTGGTATAACATTTTTCGAATATTTTATAATCCAGTTAGATAAAAAATAAAAAATAAAGGCAAAACCTTTTGGCTTTGCTAATGCTTGCTCTACATAGCACTTATCCCACACGAATGATCTTGGGAGTACTGGGAAGGACATGAGAAAATGGTCAGATTGGCCAGCATATTCAGACGCGTTCCTGAATTGAGAACCTGGGATCTCCTGCAGCTTGCTGGAAAAAGTATTGCAAGAATTCTTGATACAGAATGTTCAAAAGAATAAAATGCTACGATTGCCATTACTTAAAGAAGCTGACGACATACGACTATTTTTTTATTTAAATCTACTTCTTACTCTTATCTGAGTATTAGTACCAATGTATTATCCCCTTACAGGCACTCATCCCATTTTATTCAGTCACTCATAATGGTACTCTTTCAACGTACCAATCAAGCAGTCGTAGCTTACATGTTAAAATGTTGTTAATTTGCTCCATTTTAAATCCGAATTAAACTATTTATCTGTGGAGAAGATACATTTAATGCACACATTGAACAAACCTCTAAGTGTTATAGTCTCACCTCCATAATTTAATTTGTTGTTTTGGTTAACACTAATAAATTATGAAGGACATTGTCATGGCACGGATTAAAACATAACAGGATAACAAATGTGGACAAAGTAAGGGTCTTAATGATCCATGTCACACTTCTTTAATGTGCCATAAAACATGCATTATTTATTTCTTACTGTAAACGTGTGTACTGTCTCATACCGTCACTGCTTTTCGGTGACACACAGATAAATAGTTGAAAATGAAACAGAGGTTTAAACATGCTTACTATGTTGATATGCAAACATAATATGCAAACGGAATTTTGCACCTTAGCTTTGGGAGGGTTATAGATCCATTGCCATTATAATAAGGGATATAACAGGGCTGTGAATGTCCTTTTTGGGATGCCCTTGCACATTGACACTGCTTAGGGCATTTTAGGATTGGTAACTATAAAAAAAATCCTTAATGATTATTAAGCATTGGCTTATGCATGGCAAGGAAAGCTTTATCCTGCACCATATTCCACTTCTTTTCTCCAAATTAAATTGAGGTACAGCCCACATCGCCAATGCAAGCTTCAGTATCTTACCTGATTTTCTATAAATGGGCGTGGGCAGAACCACTACACCAACTACAAGTCCTATCATTGTCTAAAGGATACTACAGTTGTAATGTCCTCAAACTACATTCCTAAACCTATACACACCAGCCTCCAATAGCTAAGACACTACCTTGGTTTGGCTATATTATTAACACACTATACTACATACCAGCGCGTTGTCCCTGAGGTCACAAAGACCTATGACATTTTTGCCCAAGTATTTGTAAAATGGATATAACTTCATCATTTGGATGCATATTTTACAAAGAGATAATGGAGGAGTGAGGCAACCTAATAAATGTTGCTTGAATCCGCCGTCTAACTTGACGTGCCTGTAAAGTGACCCCGTTCTTGGACTTCACCCTTGAATCTAAAAACACTCATTTAAGATGTAATAATCTGATATACATAATGATTCTATCTGCCAAGAGTAAGCAGTTCTTGGACTTGGTAATTAGGAGGTGTGGTACAATTTTACTATATATAAAACCAAAGATGTATGGATGAGCAAACTGAATAATACATTGATGTGCCACTAAGCTGACAGGTATTTAGGGGATCACTTTCAATGGTTTACTTCTTTTCTCTCATGGTGAACCCAGGTTAGCTTTGCCACCTTACCGTTGCATTATTTACCCAGATCTATGAGGTTAATTCAATGCTTCTACCTTACTCAGATTGTTTTAACAATATTTGCAACACTTGAGTGTAGCAATTATTTCTTAAAGGTGTTCTTTAGTGTTCCATATGTTAAAACACCTAATTGATTATGTAATGTTATGTTATAAAATAATGTTTTATCAACTTCTTGTTTACTCCAGTTGCATATGTTATCAAAAGTCTTGCCATTTCTTCCTAGCGTGGAGCTTGCATTTCGTAAGTTTGTGATTAGGAAAATGCCTTGTACGTTGGTCTTCCTATGACCACATTGTAGAAACGTCAGCAGATTATCTCTGTTGAACATGTTTGATTACATTTTAGAAGACAATAGAATGATATATTGGCAGGTTATGCAAACACATATAACCTTGAAGGGGCTTTTTAATACTTGAACAATTTGTGTCACCGACTATTCCTTTTTACAGATTTTTAGTGTTTTCAAAGTTTAGGACGTCTCATAGTGGTAAAGATGATAAGGTGATTAGAAACCACAGAATGATTAGTATCTCCGCATGGCAACCATCTATGAATCTTTCCTATATAGTTTATATTTAATAACGAATGGAAACCCCCTTTCCATAGGCTGTGCCTATGTGGGATGGGAGAACTGAAAGCGACAGCAAGGGGTCAGGTAGCTGTGTCTGGGGAGTTGTTGGCCCCTCACAAAAGAACAAAAAGTGTTTCATAAGGCAAAACAAAAATGCAAAAAATAAATTAAACAACATACTGGCCAACCAGTACTGGCACTAGAGGGAATTACTTTGTAAAAGGATATGCTCATTAACCACACACAAAATGTAGAACTCGCAATGAGAGGAGCCGGTGGCTGAAGGACGCCGACCCTTTGCTCCATTATGTGGCTGTATGCTGTGTGTGGTAGCGAAATGGATGAACTTTGCTGTGTGTGTGTGTGTTTGTGTGTGTGTGTGTTTCCATAGGAAAATTATTTTTTGGTTTGCTTACAGCTTTGGCACCGTGTGTAATATGAATATGATAAATAAACTCTACACTGTGCTATGTGAGGACTTTACCAATTACTTTCCCATCTTCTTTTCCGTAGTCCATTCTCCACCAAAACCAATTACTTTCCCATCTTCCCTTCCATACTCCATTCTCCACTGAAATTCACACACACTAATCAGTTCTCTGAATACATACATCATGTTCGAGATACGTCTGCAATAAACATGTTTTCAGTAAACTCATCCATTGCTCCTTGGAGCTGGCTTCTTAAGCACCTAAAGAAACACAGCTGTTTGTTACGCGTGTGTGTGCTGAAAAAGTGGTTTGCAGCAAGTCTGTTCATGGACTTCTCTCAAATCTGATGAGGTGAGAGAATGTGAGTTATTGTGAATTGCTGCTACCGCATAGAAAATGGAATTCTATTTAATCTGGTCTCAGAGCCTAGGTACGCTTCTTGTGCTAAGTGTTGATTAAAAATGAAAACTACAGTACTGCTGCATGACGGATGTAAAATGAATAAAATGGCAACAAAATAAGAGAGAATACACGTGCCTCTGCTCCATACTTTTGAACATGCTTGGTCACTGCTTTTCGTGGGACCGGAGAGAAAGAAACAAGAGCAAAGCCAAGAGGCGTGGGTTTAATGTGACAAAACATTAACACAGGTTTACAGAAATTATATTTTAATGCAACAGTAGATTAGAGCCATACCTATTAACCATGCAAAAGCTAACTGTAATGTTGCTGGTGTGGTATTGGTGATGGTGATGCATTGGTACTAGTACTGTGTAAATGGTATTCATGGTAGTGGTGGTATTAGTGTAAATTATTGGTGATATTGATGTTAAATCGTCGTTTTGGTGGTAGTGGTGTTGGCGGTATGTGGTACTAGTGCAGTATTAATGGTGGTGCTTGCTGCAGTAAAAAAAACAGATTATCCTCCAGTACAGTGCATGCATTAGGTAAAGATTGTGCAAATATTTTGATGGCTGAGAGTACTTCATAAATGTAAAATATTCCCTTAAGCATTGCTATGTGTTAGACCCGTCACCCTTTGGCGTGGTTCTCCCTGACTTTCTGACCTCCTGTTTTGACTGTGTACTGAACTTTGCTTTTGCTGGCTTTAGGATTCTGTGCACTTTTTCACTGCTGACTAGTGCTAAAGTGCATGTGCTCTGTGTCTAAAACATGGTAACATTAGCATCACCATGCTTGTCATATTTGATTTACTGGTAAGTTCCTAGTAAAATACCATATGTGTGACTAGGGCCTGTAAGGCAAATTCTGCTAGTAGGCCTGCAGCACTGGTTTTGCCACCCTCTACAGTAGCCTTTCAAAGATATCCCAGGCCTGCCATTGCAGAGCATTGTGTGGAGTATAAAGTGCCATTTCGACCTGGCAAGTGAACCCACTTGTCAGGCCCAAACCTTCAGTTTTATTACATGAAAGTCATTCCTAAGGTAGGCCCTAGTTAGCCCCCATGGAAGGGTGCAGTGTATTTAAAAAGTTAGACATGTACTTTTAAGTTTATCATGTCCAGATAGTGAAAAACCCTTAAATTCATTTTTCACTATTACAAGGACTCTCTCTTTCCCATAGGCTAATATTAGGGTTAAAACATCTTTTAGGTGTAATTTCCAATTGAGAAAAGAGAGAAATATTGGGTTTTGTGTCTCTGGACTCACAATTTAAAAATATATCTTTTGGTAAAGTTGGCTTTCAAATTGCCGGTCGGAAAATGCCACTTTTAGATAGTTGGTATTTCCTTACTTTAAACATTCTGTGCCTTAACCTTCCTCTTATTACACATCTGGAATTAGGTGACAGTTACACTTATGTATTCTCTCCAGACAGCCATACACAGGAAGGGCTAGGGGTGGCAGGAGATACGTCTGCATTCATCTGCATACTGATAGTCTTCCTGAGCAGGGAGAGGGAGCGGTAGTTCACACTTACATCTGAATAGGCTCTGGCCTACCCTCATACAAAGGGCTGGCTACCCCCTACTGGTCATCTAGAGCTATGGCTGGGTTGAAAGGGATCCATGCACTTCAGAGAATTCCTTTGATGTTACCACTTCATCAAAGGCCTTTTGGGTATAATTACTGGACCTCTGACACCATATACTCAGATTACTTCTGGACTGAGGACATTCTACCAAGAAGAAGGACTGCTGTGCTTTCAGAAGGAGTGCCACTTTGCTGTTTGCTTTGCTGTGTTGACCTTCTGCCTGCAGCTTCTTGCCTGGGGATGAGAGGACTGGACTTACCTCTTTACATCCTGTAATCTAACATTTCTCCAAGGACCTGACTGAGCTTGCCTCCTGTTTTTGAAGTCTCAGGGACATCCAAGACATCACCTGCATCTTGCTACCAGCACCTTGGCTCCTCTGCCATGGGTCCTGCTCTGCCAAGTGGTGCCAAATCCAGTCCCAGGCCTTTGGAGGAAAGTGTGGTGCTGCAACACAAGAAACTAATGCATCAACACCGGTAGGAAGAATACACCAGAGCAGCCAACAGCATGAAGCGATGTAAGAAATACTGTTCTTAGGGGCGTGGCTTCGGGTGTCAAGATGGCGGTCGCACTCTGAGAGTGCTCTGGACCCCTCCGTCATCCGCCCATAGTTAACGCGGTCCGAAGGAGCAGAAAGACGCTGTTTCGTGCACCCCTGTGACCCTGGGTCTCATAGGGGGTCGTATACGGCAAACGAACGAGGATCCTACATCCCACGCTCGCGCGGAGTTCCAGCCGATCCCGGGAAGGGAAAAGAAGATGGCGGCAGCTAAGCGATGCACCCGGCTGGGCTGAGGTCGGGCCGATGGCCTTGCTGATGGCGTACGCGGCGAATTGAAGGAGCGGCGAGAGACCCTAGGGAGCCTGGACCGGGCCCCGACGGCGGATCCCTGTGGCCGGGAGGCCGCTGAAACCCCGGCCGAGAAAGAAAGCACCAGGTGAGCGGCCCTGCCCCTGTGCACTGCCCCGCGGGTGCAGGCCGGGAAGCCGAGACCCCCCATTTGTCCTGCCATGCCCGCGAGACGGAAGTGAAGCGGCCAGGCGAGGACAAGAGCACCGCCACTGCAGCTGACGCCCTTCCCCCCGTGGCCCCCCTTTTGACACGATATAAGGGCTGGGGCCGCGCGGGGGATCAAGACCCGGCTGGGGGTCGGGCGGGAGCCCCCGAGAGGACGAAGGCACAACTCAAAGGCCCAGGAGAGGAGGAGGAAAGAGAGGGGGTCGGCGATTTGTGATACCCCCCTCTCCTGTCTCTGTCACAACGAAGGGGACACGCGGTGGCCCACCTCCTGCTCCCCCTCAGGCCTTCACCCAGAGGGGGTTCGCCAAGGCCCATAACAAGAGCTAGGAGCAGACCAGGATCCGAGATGTGGAGGAACACATCCCGGAACAGTCTGAAATTTAAGGCCTCGAATCATAGATAATTGATCATTGTCGAAACAGATCTGGAAATCAGAGGCCAACGTGTGGCGAGACAAGACCTTCCACTGAAATACCAGATCCCGGGTATGGGGGGACTTGGGCCCTGATCTATAGCGAGTCCCTCCCAACTAAGCGGGGGAGCGAGGAGGGGAGCTACCAGATGGGAACCAACGACCCGGCCCTCCAACGGCGCCGGCAAGAGATGCCTCCACAGGGCCCAAGGGAGAGTAAAAGATACTGGAGGACGCCCTTGAGACAGTGACATCCCATCGTCCCCGCGCGGAGCAACGCGGCGAAACCTTCCCTGGTCCAAGACACTTGAAAACAAACTGAAATCTTGGGATTGGAAACATAATACGGAGAGTGCGACACACTTGACCCTCACCCCAGGCGCCACGATGGGAAAGGACAAGGCGAACAAACAACCTCCACCCTCCCAGCAAAAAATCAATCAGTTCACGACGACGACGGGCCAAAGGGGAGGGGGAGACACAGCCAGCGGGGGCCCGGCCCCGGACGGAGTGAGCGCCATTCTCCTAGCTATCCAATCATCGCAGACGGCCGTGGAAAACCAAAATCGGAGAAGTACGCGTGGACATGGGCCTCATCAGACAAGACCTTAGAAATGCAGTAAACCGAATCACTGAGGGGGAATCCCGAGTTTCTCAGAATGAAAGCGATTTGTCTGACCTCAAAACCAAAGTGGCCCAGCTGCAGACCCGAACCAACGAGCTTCACCGCAGTGCAGAGGATGCTGAAAACCGGGCAAGACGCAACAACTTACGCTTCATCGGTTTCCCCGAGGGCATAGAGGATGACAAGGCCTCCGAGTTCCTAGAGAGATGGATCAAATCGTGGATGCCAGACCAATCCCTCTCGCCCTTGTTCGCAGTTGAACGAGCCCACAGGGCGCTCGCACCTCGCCCCCCTCCGGGCGGCCCGAAGCGCCCAATGATCGCACGATTTCTTAACTTTAAAGACAGAGACAATATCCTTAAAGAAGCAAGAAGGTTGGAAGATCTTGAATGGGAAAATCACAAAATCCTAATTTTTACGGACTACACCAGAGAGGTCCAAACCCGCCGCAGGTCATATGAGCTTGTTAAACAAAAACTCAGGGCAATGCAACTCTCGTACATGCTCCTCTTCCCCGCACGCCTCAAAGTTCTCATGGCTGGGAAAACATACTTCTTCGAATCACCAGAGGAGGCATGGGACTGGCTGACGGAGGAGGGCATCGGAGCCCGAAAAGGTCCCCCAAGAACTACTGGGAAAACCCCATGTATCGAACCCTCCTCTTCAGAGGGGCCCCGGAGGAGCCGGCGGCGCACCAGATCCCAGAGAGGTAGGCGGAAAGACCTGAACACTCCTGCAGACAATGAGGCGGCCCAAGACTCAGACCCACAGACTGAGAATACCTCGGACGCTCTCCCGGGGCCTCAGACACCAGCCCAGGCGGCGGAAGACGGTCGCCTAAGTCAATCTCCGATGCTCGGCTGACAAGATATGTGCGACCCCTTCGCTGAACGCGGGGGGAGACTGGCCGCGCTTGGTGTGCTCGAGCGGGCCCCGGTGGGACTGCCATTGACGACACCGGAGAATTCCTAATGTATGGTGTTGGATGCTCGATTTGTGACCGTTAATTGCAGCTGATCCGAAGGAAAGGAGGGGTCCACCCCTCCACCCCAATGACAGCTCTACTGGCTGTCTGGTTCTGGTTGGGTATTTGGGCGACAGATGCTTCCGGGGTGGGAGTATGGGGGGGGGGGGGGAGTTTGATTTAGGTTTAAAGCGCTACGAGTTAGTTAGCCCGGTTTGTAATTGTTTGAAATGGTCGTCCCTAGGTTCGCACCCGCACACTAAACCTTGTATAGCACCTACACATCTCACGCTTGGCCCTCAATGACCCAAGTCCTTTCCTGGAATGTAAATGGCCTATTAGACAAGATCAAGAGGTCAGCAGTATTCCACACTCTCTGTAGATACTCCCCCTCCGTGGTCCTCCTGCAGGAGACCCACCTCCTTGGGTCCAGATGCCCTATGCTTGTGCGAGGAGGATATGATAGAGTATATCACGCGGGATTCTCCAGAGGCTCTAGGGGGGGTGGCCATCCTACTTCACCGATCTCTACCCATGGTGATCACAGCCACGCAGTCCGACCCACAGGGTAGATTCGTAGTAGTCACAGGGACTCTTCAGGGGCACCAGTTAAACCTTGTATGCGCCTATGCTCCTCCAGCGGGTCTTGACGCCTTCCTACTTTCACTCCACCGAGTAACTTCAGGACTTCCCCAAGGGACCACCCTACTGGGAGGCGACGCGGTCCTTGACCCAACTCTGGACGTATCTGGGGAGATCACCACCAATAGAACTAAGAGGGCTTCAACCCTAAGCAACTGGGCGGAGAGCCTCGGCTTGTGCGAGGTGTGGCGCACCTGCCACCCCAGAGAGCGGCAATACACGCACACGTCGGCTGCCCACCAGACGCAATCCAGAATAGACCTTGTGTTTATGCCCGCCCTGGACTTCTTAAACGTCGCGGGGGTGGAGATTCTCCCTCGAGGGGTTTTGGACCATGCGCCAATACGTATCCGACTGGGCGGAGTAGACCCCACCAGGCGGCCTATGTGGCGCCTGAATGCTTGGCACCTACAGGATAAAGATTACACGCAGGAGCTCAGGAATCACCTTAGTCAATACTTTGAATTAAACGTAGGGTCGGTTCGATCCCCGGGAATAATATAGGCCGCTTGTAAGGCTACTCTTAGAGGGCACGCCAAACACATCCTTCGGTCCCGTGAGCGAGACCAGAATTCCCAGATTTCCCAGATTTCTGAAATGGAGACCAAGGCCCTGGAACGCCAGCACGTAAACTCAGCATCGGCCTCTACCATGAGGCAACTGACTAGGGTGAGAGAGGATATCAAACATATAATGCTGGAGTCGGCCAAACACATGTGGAGAGCCTCAGCAGCCTGAATATACGGATGGGGGGATAAAAACGGGAAGCTGCTGCACTGGCTAGCCACCCGCCCCATGGCCAACAGAATTATACCTGAGATCCTAGAGGACTCAGGCTCCCTTGTCAAAACATCTGCAGAAATTGCACAGAGTTTCGCCTCCTACTATACTCGTCTATATGCCAAGCACCCGTGCCCCGCCATTGAGAGAGAGACCCCACTACTAAACGATATTACTCTTCCTAGGGTGTCCCCAGAGGCGAGAAACAGACTGGAGGAGGCCATCAGCCTCGCAGAGATCAGCAATGCAATATCCAGCCTGGCAACGGGCAAAACCCCAGGCCCAGACGGTTTCCCAGCAGAACTATATAGTAAATGCAGCGACATCCTGGGTCCCCACCTACTTAACATGTACGACGAAGCTGAAAACCAAGGCCGCTTCCCCACTGAGATTGACCAAGCGACAATTGTGGTGATCCCCAAAACCCAACCCCCATCACGACACTGCTCAGCGTACCGAGCCATCTCGCTCCTAAATGTTGAAATCAAGGTACTCTCCACGATCCTTGCCTCCAGACTGAAGGAGGCAATGCCCACGCTGGTACACCCTGACCAATGTGGCTTCATGCCTACCCGTAGTACTAGGCACTGCATCAGGCGGTTACATCTGGCCCTGGCGCACCACAAAACTCTGTCACACAAGCACTTGCCATTACTTTTACTTGATTTTGAAAAGGCCTTTGACACGGTGGATTGGTCTTACCTCGAACAGGTCCTGGATAAGAACAGGCTCGGACCTAAATTCCGAGGACTAGTGAAACTCCTATACTCTAACCCGACTGCCCGAGTCCGGGTGAACGGAGTAGTCTCCGACCCGTTCCCCATTGGTCGTGGAACTCGACAGGGATGCCCGCTATCCCCCCTACTCTTTGCGCTAGTAATAGAACCCCTGGCGATACTACTGAGAAGCGATCCACTGATCGAGGGCTGGCACTGGTCCTTCGGTTTGGAGGACCGAGTGGCATTATACGCGGACGATGTTCTCCTGTATATCTCTAACCCACCCAAAAGCGGCCCACGCGTCCTAGAGATCCTGAGACTTTTCGCAGAAGCCTCGGGACTGATCCTGAACCCAGCCAAGTCCCTGCTAATTCCCCTACACCGCTCTCGCGACTGTATAGACTGGCAACGAAACATCCCAGTTCGGAGAAACAGCTTCAAATACCTAGGAATACATATTTCACTTCTTCCTGAGTTAGCATGGGAACTTAATATCACGCCACTAACAAAGAAAATCAAATCCGATCTCTTGCGCTGGAAGGCGCTTCCCCTGAATCTACTTGGCAGAATAGCGCTGTACAAGATGATGATCCTCCCCAGGCTCCTATACCTCCTGCAGAACTTTCCACTTCCCGTCCCCACGAGATGGTTCAGGGAGATGGACTCCTTAGCGCGCCAATTCATATGGGGCGGCACTCGCGCACGATTGTCGCTTAAAACATGTCAGAGGGACATATACGACGGGGGCTTGGGCATGTCCAATATCCAATACTACTACCTAGCGATGCATACACTCATAATTAATGACTGGGTGGGAGGTGGGTGGACAGACCCCGCATATCAACTAGAACTACAGACAATGGGCTACCCACGGATCTTCGGCGCCCTATACGGGAATCCGATCTCCAGAGATGTCCCAGACGTGACCAAAGTGGTACTACAGGGATGGCGGATGGCTCAGAAAGTGACGGGGTGGTGGAGACGTCTTACCCAACAGACCCCGCTATGGCACGGGAGGCAGCTGGTACATGTGGCAGGCCTGGAGGACTTTCAGAACTGGGACAACATAGGTATCTCTACTCTGGGTGATATCTGGGGAGGGTCACATATGCGGTCCTTTCAGGACCTCCAGAAACAATACGCTTTGAACAAGACACAGTTCCACCGGTATCTTCAGTTGCGTCATGCCCTCCTAGTCCACATACAGGTAGGGGACACCATACCCGAGCATAGCCCCATGGAAGCCAAGGCTCTGATGGGAAACCTGGGTAGAGGAGGGGTTTCCCGGATATATCGCACCCTAACTACCGTCGCGGCGGGCCCCCAGGGAGGACTTCGCCAAAGGTGGGAAGACTGGGTGGGTCCCATGGAGGAAACGGACTGGACAGAAGCACTGATGGCCCCACGCTCTCTTACAATGGCCACTCGCCTCCGATTAATACAAACCTACTTTCTTCATACCGCATATCTCACGCCTGACAAACTACACAGAGCGGGCCTCCGCCCCTCGGCGGAATGCCCCCGTTGTGGGAGCCCCACAGCTGACTTCTTCCACATGGTATGGGCATGCCTGATAATAGCGGCTTACTGGGAAGCGGTTGTGCAGGAGATCTCTGAGGTCTTACAAGAAGAGGTGGAGAGGCTGCCTTTGCCCCTTCTTCTGGGGGTTATGGGCGACATTGGGCTGCGAAGAGCAGACCGGACCTTCTTAGGGGTGGCATGCCTGGTGGCCAAGAGGGATATAATGGCAGAGTGGAAGGCCAGGAATGCACAGACACTGACTAAATGGAGACGGGGGTGGACTGGTGTGCGCAGCGAGAGAAACTGGTATATGAGGCCAGAGGTTGCTTAAATAAACATAATAAGATATGGGGGAAGTGGGAGGGCATGGCAGGCTTTTAGGTTTCTAGAGTGTGTACTATATTTATCAATACTGTGTAGCGGGGACTTAGGATTCGACCATCATTGTTTAATGCCCGTTGGCATCATGTTAATTTGTGCACATTATTGTTTCATGCAAAACCAATAAATTCTCTTTATCAAAAAAAAAAGAAATACTGTTCTTGGCTGAGTGAAGATGTGATTGATAAAGCGTCAAGTCAATGGCTGAAACAAAGTAGGCTAAAAAACACCAATGGTTGAAAGGTGCATATTGAACTGCTTCTCCATGTATATTTTAATCAGTATATCAGGTTAGAAAGGTATTTTGTCAAACCCAGCCCTGAAAACGTGTTGATTCGATTTCTCGTTCTGACACTGCTTCTGTCTTGTACACACCATCTCCACTTCTCTGCACATTCCCCCTTTATTTCCGCTCCCAATTAAGAGCAGACAGACCAACAAATCCATAGATCAAGTAAAGCCAGTGCCAAGCTAATGGACTGGCTTGGCCCTCTTAGCCAAACCAAGACGTAAGCCATTGAAAGATTCCACTTGTAAATCAAAAATTAAAAAATTCAAGTAAAAATTGTTAAAGACTTTAAAAATTAAAAAAAGTATTTCTTCAACAGTTTTGCTCCAATTTAATACATTAGATGACATCACTTCACTAAGAGATATTTATTGAAAGTAATACTTTTTTTTAAATGAACCTTAGAAGCTTCCAAGAAAGAATATCTCTGCCCCCTGGTGGTGTTGCCATATTTAAAATAAGAAGGGTACCAGTTTGTCATGTACACTGTACATGTGGTCTATTTTGTTATATGTTAGCAATATTATTGACTATAAAGTTACTTAGCAGTGACACTTTGTTAAAGCATACACCTTGAACTGGATTGCATCATGGTGCTCTCAAACTGGTTGCACGAGGAAAATGAGACACTGTGAACTAAAGTTACTTTGGTGAGATCATACAACTTGGGCAAATGTAGAATCTTGGATTTTAGATTAGCTTTCTTAGTTACACCTTCTGCAATTTAGCTTCTCAATAGATGTCATCTTCAATCTTCCATTTACAACAAATGACAGTGCAATGTGTCCTGGTCTTTCATGAGCTAAATAGAACACTGTGTTAAAAAATACACATATAAAGTTGTAGCGAATTGACCTTTTCCGCATGGTCCCACCAGATTTTTCTAGACCCTATATTTTGCTGTTTTTTCAACTCTGCACATTTTACAGTTGCAACAGGTGTAAGTGCATGTGCTCTACTTTAAACATGGTTAAATTGGCTTACCCCTGATTGATATATTTTCCTTGCCTATACGTCGCTAGTATATGGTGTAGGAAATACACCTAGAGCCTGGTAATTAAATGGCACCTTTGGACTACAGCACCTATAGTGCCATCACAGGGTTGGTCTGTAAAACATGGCTTCAGATCTACTATTTGCAGCCGTGCTGCATCAGCCTAAAAACCTGTCAAAATAGCCCTTTCTGAAAGGCGGAAACCCTTGCTTTTAAATTTTAATAAGTCACCCCCCAAGAACAACTTGTCACATACAAGGTAGGGTGCCTTATATTAAAAGTGGAACATGTGCAAAATTAAAGTTGGCATGTTCATTCAGCGACTAGACCCCAAAAGCTATTCTCAAAGGGCAGTAGCTGGATCCCAGAAAATGGCAAAGTACAGATTATAATCTATACCGTTTGACAGAAAACAGCTAAAATAGTCATTCGGATACTCTTTTTCATTGTTACTAAATTTCAAGGTCATTAGTGAAGTTAACGTTTTAATAGATATTTATGAAAAGTAACTTTTAGAGAGTTACTTTTTTTTGTCTGAAGCTCCTGAAATCTAATTGGCATCAGCCTGCCAGCAGCTGTCCAGCAAGTGCTTAACCTTCGTGAAGTGTGAAAACTGCTGATAGAGTTAGAACAATGGCTTAGACTTGGTGACAGAATCAACTGGGTGTGGGACATTTGATCCCTATAAGCCCAAGAAGGACATTTAGAGTGTGTCCATAAAAGTAATTAACTTGAAAGGGACAGAGGTGATGTCTGCCTATTTATAGTTAAAAAAGAGACCTAAAAAAGGAAAGGCTTTGTCCCTAAATCCTACGCTAGACAGCATGCCTCCAAACCCAGGGACGGTGACGATAACCCCAGAACTGGCTTTGAGCAGATAAAGGAGAGTGGATGGCTCATTTCCCTGACCACACTTGGGTGGAACAAAATCTCGGCACAAAGGTTGAATGGATAACCCATCTTATTTTTTTTTTTAGTAGTGAGGTACCCTCTGGAATTGTTTGCAGTAATGGGGAGGGATGGCCCCAGAAACTTTTCCTTATTTGTAAGGGAGAGTCTAGGAGCAAGGGCAAATCCTAAATGTGGCAACCAAAGAAGCCCTCCTCAGAACACTTTCTGGACCTGTGGATGATAGTAAAAAGATTGGACCTGCTGTATATATCCTGATAAATGCCTTGAAGGACTGAACCTCCTCCCCTTGCATCCAGGAAGAAAAAGTGGACTCCAAGGGTCAGTTGGCTGACCTTGTGCATGGCTACAGGGATACAACAAGCTTCAAGAAGTCTTTTTCCTGAAGTGACTAGTTGACCACTACCAATTAGAACTGGACTGGACCTTGCTAGTGGCCTCTGCTGTAGTGAGTCATTTTTTATAAACATCTTTTTATTTCAAAATGTGCTCAGCATACAAACGTTGTCACAAGCCTTGACCACATAGAAACATCATGGGTTAGATCTACAATAGCATCATAGAGTTAGACAGCGTTAAGTAACCCCATTACCATCGAAATCTCATTGATCTATCCCTCTAAACCAGTGTGTACTACCCCTCCCCAGCCCCCTTTAGGACTCTTTCCACCTTCCCCGAATTATCCCCCATGTCTCTGTAAGCAATCCACTTTCCCCATATTTTCTCGTACTTCTGACATTCCCTGCTTTTATAGATCACTTGCTCAGCCTGCTGGCACTAGTCCAGGTCATACTCCCAGTCTGCCACCCCAGGTGGACTGCCCGCTCCCCACCCTCTTGCTATGTTTCGCTTGGCGACCCCGACTGCCAACTGCAACCAGATCTTTGTATTTTTGGGCCACACCTCTTCTCCTGTGATACCCAAGAGATGCCACCTGGCCTCCAGAGGTATGTGGAGTCCCATAACCTTGCTCATGATGTGCACCACCTTCCTCAAGTATCCCTGAATTGCCGGGCATTTCCAGAGGATGTGAAAGAAGGACCCCACTTCACAGCATTCCTAAGCACAAAGATTGGATAGTCACAATGTCCCAGTTTATGCAGCAGTGATCTGGAGTAATACGCTCTATGTAGGACCCTCAATTGTATCAACCAAAAGCGGACCCTCATGGCAACCTCTCTGGAACTGTGGACCGCTTACTCCCAGTCACTATCTTCAATTAATCCCAGGTCGCCCTCCCAAGTCACCCTCAGTGACTGCATAGGATCAGAGGAGTTGTTTATTAGTTTCTTGTATGTGAGGGAGATGGCCCTGTTTGTCATCGGTTCCGATAGCAGTCTGTCTTCTAGTGGGGACAACTGTGGCAGCTACTCCCCTTCTTGTATCTGCCTACGTTGCACATGCCTCATTTGCAGAAATCTGAAGCACTCAGATCTTCCTGTTTCATATTCCATCTCAAAATCCTTTAAGGACATCAGGGCACCCCCTCTCCAGACATCCCCGAGGAGTTCTAACCCAATCAGCTCCCATTTCCTAGAGCCCTGCAGCTTCCCAACCTCATGTAGCAGTTGACTATCCCAGTGCCGCGAGATGTTGCCTGGTGTGCCGTAGGAAAAATTCGAAAGATTAAAAAATTTGTGAACGGGTCGTTACGACCACGTCCACGCCAGCGCCAACCAGCTTCTCGAAAGCCCGTTACGCGTTCCCATGTCTCCATGGGAACGCTCCGGGCGTCGATGACGCGTTTCCCTGTTTCCAGGGAAACGCTTCAGGACTTACGGGGGAGTGGTGAAAAGGGGGCCGGAGCCGAAAGAGAGTGAGAGCGGGACGAGGAGGACGAGAGAGCGGCGGTAACGAGAGACAAGGAGAAGGGGGTCTACCACGGAGAAGGTAAGGTTACACATATCTGTGGTCTAGTTCTAAAACATGTGGTCTGAATGCAAAAAGTTAGAGAAAACCATAGCAAGGCTGCCAGGTCTAACAGTATTATTGTTGTAGTTACAGCTAATTTTAGTAAAATTGAGTGCTCAAAATTGAGGTGAGCTACAGCGAGTTAATAAGAATTAAGGATGTATCATACACCTCTTTCTCTCATACACACCAAAACACAAGTTGTTTCTCAAGCAGAGTACCTAGGATTCAAAACTAGAATGGCACTTACCTCACAGAAGGAGTTCACCGGGGGCATCATGGAAGTGTTCATCGGGGGCATCATTGAAGATTTCATTGGGGGCATCGTGGTGGAATTCATGGAGGAATTCATCATGGAGTTATGCATATATGTACTTTTATTCTGGTAACATTGAGCCCCATAGCAATGAAAGTTCCAGCACTTTAACTGTAGAAAGATGACACAAACCACAGGTGTTTCAGGTGATTAGAAAGATAAGTGGTTCAGTGCCCTAGAATAGTCACAGTGTGTGGCTTCCAGGGACCCCGATGCCGCATAAACTTGCTGCAGAGGTGCTGAACCAATTTGATGTCTACGTAACCAGATGCTTCTAAACCAGCATCTCCGAGGTTTCAGATTGAACTCAGTCTCCAAAACCTGATACTTGACCCTTGAAACTGCGCCGTTAGTGTTAAAAACACCATGCTATCTTAATCCTTCTGGCGTGTGCAACGTTTTTGTTTGCCATTAAAGAAACAAATATTAAACCATGCTTGAATGTCGGAACTGGTTACTAAACTTTTTGAATCCCACCACTGATGTTAAGGACTATAAATAGCTCCGGTGTCACTGTTACACTAACAGGAGGAGGACAGGAGGAGACATCGCAGTAGATCGCCGATGAGCAGAAGAGCGCCAATGGATCTGGATTTGGAGGAAACATGAGCAGAAGAGCAGAAGAGCGCTGACTGATGGATCTGGATGGAGACATGCGCAGAAGAGTGCTGAGTGTGACGGACAGCGGCTATCTGGAGGAGACAAGCGCAGTAAGTACTGAGTGACAGTGAGATACTGCAGTGATGGACAAGTTTTTGAAAAGGAAAGAACTGGACTCTGAACAAAATGAGAGCCCAAGTATGAGTGGGGATCAAAAGAAAGCAAAGATGGTTAGCTCAAGCAAATTCTCTGGCACAAGGCAATATAGCGAAAGCTATATTTCATTTGGATTTACTTTCACCGGAGATGCAAACAAACCAACTCCACTGTGCGTGGTGTGTGGTGAAAAGCTAGCTAACAGTGCTATGGTCCCAAGCAAACTTAAACGCCATCTCCAAACGAAACACCCTTCGCTTCAAAACAAGAATGCGGACTATTTTGTTCGCCTGCGTGAAAACACGGAGAAAGAGGCAACTTTCATGAGAAAAACCACAAAGGTAAATGAAAGAGCTCTTAAAGCTAGCTATCAAGTTGCTGAACTTATAGCCAAGTCAAAAAAGTCGCACACTGTGGCAGAGACATTAATACTTCCCGCCTGCAAAGCTATTGTACAGGAGATGCTCGGACCTGAAGCAGCTAAGGAAATAGCCAAAGTCCCTCTCTCAGACAACACAATTTCCAGACGTATTAATGACATGTCTGCAGACATCGAAAGTGTGGTTTTGGAAAAGATCCGTATCAGTGAGAAATTTGCATTGCAACTTGACGAGTCTACTGATATCAGTGGACATGCTCAACTCTTGGCCAATGTGCGTTTTGTTGATGGTGATGCAATTAGAGAAAACTTCTTTTTTTGCAAGGCATTGCCAGAAAAAACAACAGGAGAAGAAATTTTTCGGGTCACATCAGAATACCTTGAACAAGGAGGACTTAAGTGGGAAAACTGCACAAGTGTCTGCACCGATGGAGCTGCAGCCATGGTCGGGCGCACCAAAGGCTTTGTAAGCAGAGTGAAGGAAAGAAATCCAGATGTTATTGTTACGCATTGTTTTTTACACCGTGAGGCCCTCGTAGCCAAGACTTTACCAGCAGACCTAGTTCATGTGTTGGATGATGTTGTGCGCATGGTAAACTTTGTAAAGTCACGACCCGTGAAAACTCGCATATTTGCAGCTTTGTGTGAGGAGATGGGAGCGAAGCATAAAACCTTGCTGTTTCATACGGAGGTCCGGTGGTTGTCGCGTGGCAAGGTCTTGGTTCGTGTGTATGAGCTGCGGGAGGAACTTAAAGTGTTTCTGACAAATGAGAGGTCAGATTACGCAAAGCTGCTTGCAAGTGATGAGTGGTGTGCAAGGCTGGCATACCTGGCAGATATATTTCATCATCTGAATGAACCGAACACACGAATGCAAGGCCGAAATGAAAACCTGCTTACAAGTACAGATAAAATAAATGGATTCCGTTCAAAGGTGCAACTCTGGCATCAACACGTGGAAAGTGGCAATCTTGAAATGTTCACACTCACCAAGCAATGGCAAGGTGTTCACACTGCTGCACTGTGTGAGATAATAGTTAAACATTTAAAAACTCTCGAGGAGAAGTTGTCATTTTATTTCTCTTCAGTCTCCACTGAATGCCTTGACTGGGTTAGGGACTCTTATAGCTCAGCATCAGTTGGTGGAAAGGACATGACTTTACAGGAGCAGGAGGAACTAACTGAACTGAGACAAAATCGTGGTTTCAAGCTAAGATTTGCTGATCTACCTTTGGACAGTTTTTGGTTGGATACTGCCAAGGAGTTCCCCCTTCTGGCAAACAAAGCTATTTTGACATTGCTCCCATTTTCCACTACATATCTGTGTGAGATGAGCTTTTCAAGCATGATTGCTATAAAACTAAATACAGAGAGAGACTGAGAGCTGTTGACGAAGTGTGTGTCTTTCTTCGATTCCAGCCAGAAAATCAGCTTTGTGTTCAGCCAAACAGGCCCAGGTTGCGCACTGAATAAAGTATTTTATAATTTTTCATATTTCTGTTTACTTACTATTTCATAATAAAGTAATTATAAAATACTTTCTTTGTGTTTATTTGATTCCTATTCAAGAGAATTACTTTATATATAGTCAATATAGGCACAGAGTTACATTTTTTAACATTTTCTAATGGTGGTGTGCCTCGTGATTTTTTTCATGAAACAAGTGTGCCTTTGCCCAAAAAAGGTTGAAAAACACTGGACTATCCCACACTGGTATTCTATTTGTTAACTTACACTCCCATCCCAGGGATTTATTAGCCTCCTTCCATGTCCGCACCACTGACTGAGTATGGAATGGCAACTGGGTTCACTGTTGCTCCCCATATAGGATCAACTGATAACCCCTGTCCCCCATCGCCTCTCTCTCCACTCAGAATGCTGGGTCGTCTCCCTCTGTGAATGCCCAATCATTTATTGTACAGTTGTGCCACCCAATAGTAGGTGCGTACATCTGGGACTGCCAGCCCCCCTCATACACTCCTCTTTGGAGCTCAATCAAGGAGATACATGAACTGCCCTTGTCCCATAGAAGACTCCTCAGCTCACTATTAATTCTGTGGCATACCGAATGCGGCACCCTGAATGGGGAGTTCTGAAGGGTGTATAGCAGACGTAGGAGAGCCATATTTTGGAGAGCACAGCACGCCCCATCAGGGACACCATCAGACCCCTCCAGTGGGAATTATCAGCATGGAGGCGCTCCAGCTGAGAGAGCAAATTTTACTTTATGAGTCTGGTCATCGGTATTGAAACCCATCAGTCACCACCAGGGCAGCACACCGTGGTGACAATTTTGGAGTGCTTCCTATTAGAGGGAAGACCAGGGATTTGACCCAGTAAATCTGGTATCCAGAATAACTGCCGAAAATCTGAAAGATGTGAAATAGCCTGTCCACTGTGGTGTTAGGTCTTGTAGCATATAGCAGGATATCATACGCTCTTCCCACCCTCCACTCCCCACAATCCCCGCACCAAGGGGTCCTGCTGAATCCAGACAGCTAAGGGCTCAAGAGCCAGTGCAAAAATAATTGGAAACTCTAAGGAGCTTGAATGGGCGGGAGAGTGCTCCATACACCCTCACTCACTAAAGGAGGTGTATCCATGCGCAGTATTGGGGACCAAAACCCAACCAGGCCAAGGCAGCAAAAAGGTATTGCCACTCAATACTATCAAATGCCATTCGGGCCTCCCACGAGAGCACTACTTCATCCTCGTGGCCGGCAGACACCATCATGTGCATGACCCCCTAAAGGCGTCTAAGATTGAGTCTAGTTCATCTCCGGGGCATGAACCCAGATTGGTCTGGGTTTATCACTGTTATTATTACCTTATTAAGTCCATTGGCTAGGACCTTCGCCAAAATATAACCACTGCACTAAGGAGGGATATGAGCTGTACGAACTACAAGCATCCAGGTTTTTACCTTTCTTTGGAATCACTCGATAGTGGCCAGTCTATGGTCCGCTGGAAGGATGCCTTCCTTCCTTGCGGCCTGGAACATCTTTAACATGTATTTTGCAGCATCTTTGACAATATATTTTTACAGTTCAACCTGTATGCCATTCGGCCCAGCTGCTTTCCCAGATTGCAACTCCCTAATGGCTTGCCCCCCTCCTCCTCTGATAAATCTTTTTCCAGTTCCCCCCGATCCGCACTAGAGAGGACCCAGAGGGGGACATCCCCCAGGAGATCTGTACATTCCTCACTGGAGTACCTTGTCTTGGACTCATAACTGCTCGTAGTACTCTGCAAATGTTTCCGCTATTTCCTAGCTGGTAGTGTGTGTCACCCACCTTGCATCCCAAAGTGTCACCACCCAGCCTCTCCCCCTGTCTTTCCTCGCAAGCCAGGCTATTAATCTGTTGGCTTTGTCCCCAACAACGTACAAGCGACGCTGGGCTGAAAGCGCACTTGGTCTCGCCTTATTTTCCACCAGGTCCTTGAGCTCCTGTTGCCAGATCCAGAGCACAGGGCTTGGCCGCCCTCGCTGTAGCACCGCCAACTCAAGAGCTCCAATTTCTATTTCCAACCTCTCACAATGGAGGTATTGTTCTTTTTTAACCCCTCCAATCAGTGCCAGGGTCTGGCCCCGGATTACTGTTTTATAGGCCTCCCAGAGGATACTTGGCGAGGTCACAGACCCCTCATTGTCCTGGAAATACTAAGTGGACCGCTCCCATATTTTTTCCTTGAAGGCGATGTCTTTAGAATACCAGGGGTCTAGCCTTGGAGGCGAGCCTCAGTCTCCACCCGGGGCTGACAGCGTCACCACCACCACTGTGGAATGATCAGATATGCCCCTTGCGAGATGTGTGGCCCCCTGAAACGTTCCCACCTGGGAATGTAGCGTGAAGATGTAGTCTAATTGTGAGAAACTATTATGCACTGTCGAGAAATATGTGTTTTGGTTCCCCCCTGGACTGTGCACCCTCCAAAGGTCCACCAGTCCCATTCCTTTCAAATATGTTGAAGGGAACTAGCATTTCCCTCCCTGCCCCCTTGGCACCTGACAATCTATCTCTATCTAGGTCCACAACGGTGTTCATGTCTCCACCCAATATCTGAGTACCCTGAGGCAGCTCCAACAGCACCTCACCCAGCGCCTAGTAGGTTTCAGCATGCAGTCAAGTTGACACGTATACCGAGCAGATGTTTACCGTTTGGCCCTCTCAAGTTCCTGCCTGCACTACGAATCTACCCAGGGGATCTATCTGTGTTTTGCCCGGTGTGTAGGGCACCGCTGATTTGACCAGTATTCCCATACTCCTGGAGTTAGAAATATAGCCCGCATGTGCGACCAGAGCATAGCCCATTCGATCCAGTGCCTTATGTCTGTCCTGTTACAGGAAACACATTTGAAAAGGAACAAAGTCCGGTGCATGCCTTTTAATGTATTGCAAGGCTATTGGGCATTTGATTTTATTCCCAAGGCTATTGATATTCCAGGTTATGACCCTCACTTCTGATTTACTTCTAACGTCCATAGTATATATATATATATATATATATATATATATATATATATATATATATATATATAGCACCGTACTCTCCCCCCTCATCCCCCAGTCGTGATCCTATGTCTCCCCCCACTCCCGCTCCAAGCCGAGAAGCCATCCCCAACTCTTTGGATAGTGTGCAGTTGAGCAAGCACAAGGTAAACTCCTAAATCACCACAACCTGGCACAAAACAAAATTCCCCCATGAACTACCCCGACCCTGCGTTGTAGTGAGTCATGACCCATAAATGATGTCTCTGAAGTCTTAAAAGTCTTAGTAGAGACCCAGAGAAGCATCTCCAGAAAGGCTGAAAAGTGTAAAATTGGAAAATGTTTGGAGTTCAAAGATCTCCTAAGCCATCCGGGGACAGGGTGTTCACGTTTAATGCACCTTCCCTGAATACGGCTTCAGATATGCACTGTTAAACAAATGGTCCGGCAGGACATCAGGCAGGACACTTTGGGGGCTATTCACAAAGGTAACTTTACATGTGTATGTTTACTATTACACTTTGTAGTAGCCTTACTTCTTTGGGCTATTCACAAAGTCCGATAGTAAAGTAACTACAGAGCCTAAACTTGCATGTCCCAATTTATGAACGTAAAGTTACTACTCTCAAAGAGGAACAGGAGGAAGTTCTGCATCACACACCCCTAAGCGCCGACACTGCCACACCCTCCTAGAGAAAATTATGGAGGTAAGTACTTAAAATAAAGCCCCATAGGAAATAATGCTAACACATGAAATCATGTAAAAGTGTTATAAATATAAATATATTTAGTTTAATGTAAAACAATCGAAAAACGTTGTTATTTTAACTTACTGTAGTAACCTCTGTCTACTTTAAAAATGTGTCATTATTTAACATAAAATATTTTACTATTTTTGTCCAAGTGTATTAGAGTAAAACTTAGCTGAGGTGAAGGGGAGAGAGACAGAACCATCTATGTATAATAATATAATTGCTACCGGCTGCCCGCATCTTTATTACTTTATCAGACCACCTCCTGAAAGGTGGGGGCCTTGGGCAGTTGCCCATTTTCCACGCCTTAAAACAGTGTACCCTTTCCACGCCTTAAAACAGTGTACCCCTACTCGGTGGTAGAGGGCTCTTGCTTACTGCTTCTGCCACCCCTGTCAATGATTTTATTACACAAATACAGATCTGACTTGCTGGTTCCTTCTCAGACCTTAGGGCAGTGGACACAGACCAGAACCCCCTTGCTAACAAAGCTCACAACGTCCACCTGGTCAAGAACCACGCTATCATTAAAGCTGAGAAACCCACCGTGGAACGAGGCCAGAGCCCCACTGAGTTTAAAACTGAGCACCTCAAGCCCCACCAACTTTCAGATCGCATCTATTGTCATTAAATCTGTGTACTTAAGACCTTGCTAGGAGGTCAAAATCTTTTTGACCCTAACATTAAGAGTATAAAATGCCAAGCCAGAAAGCACTATCGTTTAAACAGACGGCTATATGGTAATCCATCAGTTAAAAACCGAGGGCTGTTTTACTCCAGCAGCAGACAGATTCCCAATCATCTGACAACAGCAGGAGGGCAGTAGGTCTTGAAACGGGCTGTCAATCAAACTGAGGATACATATACTGGTGGCTGACCAGAAACAGATACATAACTCGACTAGCATTGGTTCGTTTGTGGGGTGGCACGCTTGTGGTTGACCAGTAACAGGGATGCTTCACATATTTCACTTATGGTCACTACCTCGAGTGAGGCTAAATTGCAGTGTGGAAGAAAGCGCCAGTTGAGGCTGGACCCAATGAAGTGAAAGCAGGAAAGTGTATAACTGTCAACAAAACCTTTTGCCCTAGTCTTGCGCATTTCAGTGCAGGGCTGTAGCATCAGGCGCCTTTTCACATATCAAGACCCTGCTATTTGATTTGGGAGCCGTAGGATCATTGTGAGCTAGGCACATGCCTTCAAATTGGCTGTATATCAAAACGTTTGCATCGGCTCAATGTGAGTGAATACATTTGTTTTGTACAGTCACTTGCACACTGTAAAAGGAATGGTGTCTACACACTCCTAATGTTTGGCAGATAGAGAAGCTTAGGCATTGACATATAAAACGTCTAATTTACAATTTTCTTTTAAAACCATTTCCATTAATTTCCTACATTTCCAGAATTCAGAAGAATCTTTTGAAATGAACATGGAAATGTATGCAAAGTCGTCGATTTCCATGTGCAATACACCTGAATACCTGTGGTAAAGAAGCTCATTTGGTCATGTTTTTTTTTTACAAAATGTGATTATCCATCATAGGAAAACTATTGTATACCCCTATTGTAAATAGCCCTTCATCTACACCCACATAAACATGATGGCCTTAACTTCTTCCTCCAATCGAAATGTCTGTAATATTTTTTTCTCAGGACCCTTGCATGTATCTCTTGGGTCAGAAAAGGCATGCCAAATGTTTGTACATAACCACAAATATACAAGCTTGTGAGAATGCTGCGCATTTTCCGTGCCTACCCACCAGCCCCATAATGCTCTGTTTCTGGCTCCTTCGCCTATATATCCCCCCCTCCCAGGCCATACAATCTCTGGGACCACCACCTCTGCAGGGCTGGCTTGTGCAAAAGAGAGGAGGGGGCTGCATGGCTCCACCCCCTCCTCAGGGCAGTAATGGCCCTTGAGACCACCACCCCCCAGGGTCGGCTTCTGCTATCTCCCGAGGTGCCCCCCAGGGAGATAGCTGTTTGCTTTGGCTTGGCGGGAGGTGTGACAGTTCCCGCCAAGCAAAACGAAACACTAACTCCGCTTCCAGCCGGTGGAAGCTGTCAAAATGCTCCCTCTTGCTGGAAACTGAGTTTTCATCTCTTTCCTTGACCGCAGACATGCAAGTAGGGAAAGAGATGAAAGTATTGCATTGCATTTCCAGTAGCTCCCTGCATGCAGGAGCAATGGCAGCTCCCACAGGAGGTGGGGTGCCAACTGGAACCGCAGGGGCCTTGGGGCTCCCCTCACGGTCCTGATTATGAAAAACTTACTTCTGTAAAGTGCAAATTATCCAAGTGTGTTTTCTCTGCAGTTCCACCTTGAAAAGTTATCTGATGAAGACGGTAGAGGAACAATTATATTGGCAATATTAAAGACACACATGGTCACTGAAGACATTACCTCGGTGTCCTTTACGCAGCTGTAGTGTAGGAGATGCACTATACATCTACCCAACAAGGTAGCACTTACTAATTAGCCAATTGAAAGTACTACAGTTGGGTAGACATTCAGCACAAAACGCTGGCCTCTTCTAGGATAAATGCAGAGGGCAGGATTCATTCTGGCACAAAGCTCATTTTATAGAAATTAAACAGAAAGCGTTTACATATATAAACAAAGCAGCTGCCCAAGTTGAACTTCCAGTTCTGCAAAGTACTAATCATTCTAATTTCTTGTGCATGGTCAAAGCAAAGTAAGTGTTTTTGATCTGCATTTCCACCTTGAAAAGTTATCTGAAAACCTTGATAGAGGTGCTTGCATCCTTGCTTTTTTCAGAGCACAATAAAATGTGACAAGTGTGTTCTTTATTGTCATCTGCTGCTGAGATCAGATATCATGTTTTCTCTTTTAATGGGCTAGAAGCCCCACCCTTTTGGCCCCAACCCATATATATTAGTGGCATGCAATGTCTTCCGGCCATTTTCCAGGATGATGGACAGCTTACTTAAAGAACCGCCCAAGCAAGTTTTCCTGACGATTTTGGAGACACATTCTTGATGCACAGGAATATGATCACTACTCCCCCAAACAATGAGTGGCATTAGGTAGTGGGTAGGCCGTAGGGTCTGGCCTGTTGCCAGGCCTTACGGCCAACCCCTGCCATGCATGGCTAAAGGCTGTGCATGGCGCAGGGTTGGGTGGTTATAGTGGTAGGTTGCAAGGCCTGACCACAAATGAGGCTCACTGTCAATTCCCGCAGCACACGCCTGTAAGTCATGTGTGACATGGGTTTGGGTGGTTATAGGGCATTGGCCTCAGGCCAGGCCCTGCAGTCATGTCCATCTGTGAAAATCGTGTGCAGCAGTGGTTGGATTAATTTAAAGTAATAAAAACTACTTAAAATGAAAAAAGCAATAAAAACGAATTCACTGAAAAAACAAAGGCTACAGGGATGTTAGTTATAGTTAGGAAAAGAATTAAAAAAAAAAACATAGAAATTCTCTTTTTAAAAAACCAAAGGATACAGGAACATTATAGTTAGGTTCTGAATTTACTCGCACAAAATCATTGAAATTCAGCAGTTATAATTATGGTTAATTAAATGGGAAAAGCAAGGCCCTGATTGCCTGGCTGCAACCTGACAGAAAAGTTATGACCACCATTTTGTTTGTCGCATCAGCTGGAGGGGTGGAAAAAGAAGAGTGAAAAAACAGATAAGGGGTCAGGATACAGGTATCCTGACACCACAGGACACATAGTGAGTCCCTTAGGGATCCCTCAGGGGCACAAAACTGCCCCTTTATTTTGTCTGCTCTGCGGCCCCCTGTGTAAAACCCTGGTGGATCCAGAGAAAAATGGGAAAAAAACACGCACTGCATCCAACCCCATGTGCAGCCAGGCCCTGCAGCCAACCCCACCGCTCGTGACCAAGGCCGTGCACAACACTGGTTATATTAACATGCGTACGTGCTAAATTCACTGAAAAAAAGAAAGGTTACAGGGACATTATACCTAAGTTCTAAAATTATTCGCACAAAACAATAGAAATTCAGCCTTTAAAGTTTGGTTAACTCAAGTAGCTATACTCACACCCTCGCCATGCACAGCTAATTACCCCACATATTACATAATTGATGACACATCCTATGGCATAATTGATATTATCACTGCAACATCTGCAATAAATTATTGATGAGAAAACTGTGCATGGCGAGGGAATGAGTATTAGTTGCCTTAAGGAGCGAGTTATATTTACTTGAGTTAACCATAACTATAACTGCTGAATTTCTATGGTTCTGCGTTAGTAAATTCATATATGAATATGAAGCAGTGGAATGTTTTGAAGTGATATATATATATATATATATCACTTCAAAGCATTCCACTGCTGCCATACAGAATGCCTTCCGAACAAAGGATGAACATGCTCTCTTAAGAATCACTCAAAAAACAAATTTAATTTAGAAAATCTTAGAAAATCTTTAGAATCTTTAGAAAAAAATAAAATATATATATATATATATATACACACACACACACACACATTTTTCACAGTACTTGGTTCAATCTGTGGTTGTAAAATATATGCAGGTCCTTATTCTACAAGTCAGAACATCTGAATATCTACTCACAGAAGTTTCTTTTCTAAACAGAATCTCTTGTGATTCAGAACCACAGTGATCTGACCAGGATTATACCATTTGCTAAACAAGGGAAGCCAGAATTCAAAACTAGGGGCCTGATTCAGAGTTTGGCAGAGAGGGTACTCTGTTGTAATGACGACGGAGTATCCCGCTCTGACTTATACCCACCTCAGCTAGAGTCGTGTGGACTGTCAGTATGTTGATGGTGCATTTATAGGAACAGTCATGAATGTGGTTCCTGGAAATGCGAGAGATGTCCACTGGGCCGGTGGACATCCCTAAATTTGGTGGTCTGAGTACCCTCACCATGGCAGGAGTAAAGAACTGTACCATGGCAACGGAACACAATTTGCCACCCAAACAATAAATCAGGCACTAGATCTCCCAAGACCAAAATATCTAACTGTGCAAAACGGCTATATATATTTTAAAGTACTTCTCCACAGATATTCAAGTTCTTAAAATATTCAATAATTTCAGAATAGTGGAGTTTCAATAATTCTCCAAAGGACCCACAGAGTCCTCAGCAAATGTTTTTCTATTGATTTTTTACCTTCTTCATTGCAACAACATAAGTTAACTCGAAAGCACAAATGTGAAATAGTAGCGAGTCTTGCTGGGTTAGTGAAGTCAATGCTTTAAACAGATGACTTTCACTTAACTTGCTCTTAGGTATAATTTGTACACATTATCTGCACTGCAGTTTAATTCTTTAAAAAGAAATGCTTAATGTGCTACTTCGTAAAAAATGCCAATCTTTCTGAACAGTCACTGCACTTAACACCAGCCGGATGTGGTTGCAATGTAATCTCTGGGGCAGTGGCGGCCCGTCCTTTAGGGCGGAGGGGCCACGCCCCCCCACCCCATGAAGAGTGTCTGTCAGGCTGAACAAAGGTCAGCCTGACAGACACTCTTCATGTTCAGGTCAGGCAGCCAGGAGCAGACATGCGCGATTTGCGCAGACTCCTGGCTGCCTGAGCTGAACTTTGCTGGGCTGAGGAGATCACAGCTCCTATGGGCATGACCTCCTCGGCCCTGCAAAGGTGCCTCGAGGCCCTCCCCTGGGTGACGAGGAAAGCGTCACCAATTGACACTCTCCCTGGGCGCTTCAGGTTTAAGCCCTGAAGCGCCCAGGGTGAGTGTCAATCAGTGACACTTCGTCACAGAGTGGGGTGGGGTCAGCAGTCTCACTGACCCCATCCCACTCTGTGACGAGGCTGGGACTGCTGCCTTCCCGCAGCTGTCCCAACCATCCTGGGACCTGGAGGCTAAAGGTAAGTGTGTGTGTGTGTGTATGTATGTGTGTTATGTTTTACATTGAATGTTTGGTGCGCGCGTGCATGTTTGAGTGTTATGAGTGTTATTAATGGATGTGCATGCGTGCGTGTGTGTGTGTGAAAGAATGAATGTGTGTGATCTTGTAAAATGAATGTTTGGTGCATGCGTGCATGTTTGAATGGAATGAGTGTTGTTAATGGATGTGCGTGTGTGTGTGTGTGAAAGAATGAATGTGTGTGATCTTGTAAAATGAATGTTTGGTGCGTGCGTGCATGTTTGAATGGAATGAGTGTTGTTAATGGATGTGCGTGCGTGCGTGCATGTGTGAAAGAATGAATGTGTGTGATCTTGTAAAATTAATGTTTGGTGGGTGCGTGCAGGTTTGAATGGAATGAGTGTTGTTAATGGATGAGCATGCGTGCGCGTGTGTCTATGTGTGAAAGAATGAGTCTGAGTGTTTGTGTGTGTGTGCTCCGCCCGCCCCCTCCCAAAGCTGCCGGCCGCCACTGCTCTGGGGTAGGAACAATTTACACGCTATAGAGAAGGATCATAGTGGTACACACCCACGTACAAGCACTATCACAAACACATACTTATATACACACATGCCCACACATACAAAGACGTATACCCGTACACATGACCACGCACACACAAACACACGTACATGCACACACACGCAGCCACGAACCACCTGAGTGACTTGAACTGCATCTGTTCTCCACCGTAGAACACCATTTGGATTACAGGTCTTTAACCATTTCCGTGACCATTCTTGTCAAACAAGTTCTTCGCAAGGAATGTGGCAGTGGAGCAACTGTTTAGTGCAGTGAACTCACAATTGTTAAATTGAAGGAGGTCTTGTGTGACAACGGCTGGCTGCAGAAACTCAAGTCTTGGATTTTAACCTTACCCACTGTTGTAGACAAGGACTGCCACAGACCTGTTACACACTCACTCACATTCTTTAATTTACATGCGTTTTTAATTATTTTTTTAATGTATTTATGTATGTGATTTGTTGATATCAGATAGCTATTGAATTATTTTTACACTGTTCTACTTCTGAACCAACACATCCTTAGTGTGCATTCACTTGTAAGTAAGTAAGTAACAGTCTTGTAGAGCGCGCGCAAATGCCGAGGTGTCTTGGCACTAGTAGCGCCTAGTGACAGAAACACACCCCAAAAGGACCCTAAGCCTTCAGGCAGAAGAAACATATCCAAAAGAAATCTAGTAGCTAATTAGGAAACAAACACGTTTTTAAAGACTTCCTGAAACGAGAGGTACTCGGTTCAGATCTCAAAGTTAGAGGTAAGGCATTCCATAGTTTTCCTGCCAAATACGACACCAATTGGGCTGTTCCTGACCTGAGATTGTGACAAGGGCTATGCCCCTCCTGGCAGTCAATGCAGGCTAGAGATACTGTTAGAGATTGAGCTAAATTTAGGACTTCTCAGGCGAGCGGCTGCATTTTGAAATGACTGAAGTTTATGTTGCAAGCGTTTCTGTTTTCCCAAATATAGGCCCACATTACAAACTTGGCGGACGGCAGAGGCTGCCCGCCAAAATTGAACCGCCGAGTGGCATTCCATGCGGCCGCAAAGCCACCGGCCGCATTACAACATCCCCGCCGGCTCAGCGGGGATGTCGGCCGTAACATTGCAGCCAGCTCCTGATGGAGCCAGCGGTGTTGCGGCCGTGCGTTGGGTGCAGCTGCACCCGTCGCGCTTTTCACTGTCTGCTGTGCAGACAGTGAAAAGCAGGGTGGGGCTGTGCCTGGGGGCCCCTGCACTGCCCATGCCAAGTGCATGGGCAGTGCAGGGGCCACCAGGGGCCCTGCGACTCCCCTTCCCGCCAGCCTTTCCATGGTGGTCTCTACTGCCATGGACAGGCTGGCGGGAAGGGGAGTCATAATCCCCGGGGCAGCGCTGCCCTTGCGGATTATAACAGCTGGGACAACGATGGCGGGAAACCGCTGGTCCTGGCGGTGTGACCGCATCGCTACCGCCGCGGTCATAATATGGCGATCTGTACCGTCAGCCTGTTGGCGGTACGATGGCCAGAACAACCCTGGCGGTCTTTGACCGCCAGGGTTGTAATGGAGGCCATACTGTGGTACAATAGTCAATTTTGCTTAGGACCAAGGCCACCATAGCCATCTTTTGCAGGTTCATGGGAATGAAAGGAAGCAATTTTGTGTAATAGGAGGTTATCTGATTAATCTGATCAGGGAAACAACGTTTTGGATAAAATATATCCCTAAGATCCTGACTTTGGGGACAAGAGCTGGAAGTGATCCAAGATTTACTGACCACCAAGAGGCATTCCAGAAAGTTGTATTCTGGCCAAATAGGATTACCTCTGTTTCCTCAGTGTTAAGTTTGAGACAAATGTTTTGCATCTAGCCCACAATCTGGATGAAACAATCATTACATTTCTTGGCAGTCACCTCTACATCAGCAGATATGGATGCCACAATCTGGGTATCAGCATACAAAATTACTGAGAAACCATGTGACCAAATCAATTTGTCCAAAGGAGTAACATAGATGTTGCACAGAGTAGGAGATAAAGATGAACCTTGAGGTACTCCACAAGGGAGGGAAAAAGGATCAGAAACAAACTCTCAGCATCATAATCTGTTCTCTGTTAGCTAGAAGAGAGCAAAGAATAGTGAGAGCCAAGTCTCTTACTCCTATCTCCTCTAGCCTCCTGATCAGGAGCTGATGATTAACCCTTTCAAATGAGACAGACAGATTGAGGAGAATCAAAGCGGCCCTCCCGGCTCTGTCTACCAGCATCCAGATCTCTTCTGTGGCAACCACAAGGGCAGATTCAGTAGAATGATGTGATCTAAACCCATAATGGGAGGGGTCCAGAAGATTGTTGGAATCCAGGAAAGTAGTTAGTTCTTTATTATTAACCTTATTAAAGATTTTCGAGGGAAAAGGAAGTCTTTGAATGGGCTGATAACGTTTAGTGTCACTTGGATCAAGAGTCGGCTTTTTAAGAATGGGTTGAATGGAGGCTTTCTTCCATTTAGCTGGAAAAACGCCTGTAATCAGGACCTTATTCAGCAGCTTAGTAAGCTGTGCTGAAAGCTTTACTGGGATCAGTTTTAACACAAATGGTGGACAGGGATCTGACGATGATTTAATGGAATCCAACAATGATTCGACTCTGTCCTCTGTTAGAGGTACAACGTTTTTCAGCACATTATGGACCTCACTCAAATTACAGAGTTGTGAGCATATATTAGAATCCGCTGACAGCTCAACTACACCTTTCCCATTTAGGATCTGCGAGAACTCATCATAAACGTTATTTACTTGACTGAAAATAATTAGCCAATTTATTACAAAAGGCTTGATCTGAGATGAAAAGTTTGGTCTGTTTAAATTTAGAGAGAATGTTAACAGTTTTAAAAAGTTCACTTACTGGGTCTTTGGCCGAGTTTATCTTTACCGTACAGTGCTTAGTTTTCTCGGCTTTAGTAAGCACTTTATACTTATACTTATTTAGAAAAATGTTATATATTCTTTTCTTGTGAGCTGTATTCCTTCCTCCATCTTTGATCCTCAGCCCTACATAGCTGTTTGAGCTTTTTAAGCTGACGGGAATACCACGGGTGGTTGGAAGAGGTTTCCTTGAGATCATCCGCACTTGCTCCTCATTTGAGTTGCTCACAGCTATATGTGTAGATAAGACCTAATAATTACGCTACTGATTGCGGATGCAGATGATCTGGCTTCCAGGCTTCGCTTCATTACTTGACCCACATTGTGTGATCACGACAAAGTGAAGTTATCTCCATTTGTCTCATTTCCCATACGCAGCCTGTGTGCATAATTTAATCGTTTTAATATTCCTGTATTATATGCAATCATTTATCTTTAGCATAAAAAATATTTACGCCCTTCATAAAATTTTCAAAGTATCTTAGTACGAATGACAGTCTTTCCCCGATATATATTTTTCAACTCCATTTGCATATTTATTGAGGTCACCCAAGAGACGGAAAAGGCTTACAGGTTAAACTCAAGAATATACAGAGAAGAGGAAGAGTGCCCTCTTTATATGGATGTGTTGACTTACTTATGTGGCTCCGCACATGGGCACTCCACCATGACTTTTATATAAAGAAAGCAGCACTATGGCAAATGCCTAACTGAATAATTAGTAAACAGCCAAACAATCAAAGAAATAATATGTCTGTGCCTAAGAAATTGCATTTCTTTAGCTTAAAACCTTGGCTTCGGGAGACAAAGAATTGTGAGGGAATTGGGCTAGATTTTGTCCACCTTTCCTTTATATTGGTAATCAGAGAACAGAAGAAATTGGCAAAATACCTCTTAAATCTCACTTCCACACATACATGGTGTTGTCATGATTGGCTTAACCTTACAGGACAGTCATCATGGGCTCAGACAAGTCAGGAAATATAGTCTTGGCAAAGTGGGATAATTCTCAGCACTGTTCCTTCAAGGTAACTCACATGTTACTGTCAGTGAAGTATCATCACACCTTTCCACTATGCTGGTAGTATTAGCAAAGAGTACTGATCAATGAATGGAAGCCAAGTTCAAATGTCAGGAGCATCCCTTACTTGTGAGCTCAGTCTACAAAGACCTTTGGTGAGCTTCAGCTTCTGGGCAAATGGCGTAGTCTACTATGCTAACTTTTTCAGTGCAAAGTTGTTGAATAGTAAAGGACTCAAACTCATTTCTCATTTTGCAATTATGTAGTTAAGAACTGGTTGCGTGGTTTATCCAGGAAAGCTATAGATAGTTCTTAAGCACAGCAATGTATTTGCATCATTGCAAATTTCCATATATCTTAACCTCTTAGCTGCTGGGCCTTCCCCCCCCCCCCCCCCAGTGCTGAGCCCTTTTTTGGCTATTTGGGGTAGTTCGCTCCTAGGCCTTCATAACCTTTTGTCCACATAAGCTATCCACGCCAACTTTGCGTCCTTTTTTCCCAACATCCTAGGGATTCTAATGGTACCCAGAGTTTGTGGTTTCCCCTGGATGAGACCAAGAAAGTAGCCAAAATACAGTGAAAATTTAGTTTTTTTCAAAAAAATGGGAAAAAAGGGCTGCCGAAGAAGGCTTGTGTTTTTTTCCCTGAAAATGGCATCAACAAAGGGTTTCTGGTGCTAAAATCACCATCTTCCCACCTTTCAGGAACGGGCAGACTTGAATCAGAAAACCAAATTTTTCAACACAATTTTGGCTTTTACTGGGACATACCCCATTTTTACTATTTTTGGTGCTTTCAGCCTCCTTCCAGTTAGTGACAGGAATGGGTGTGAAACCAATGCTGGATCCTGGAAAGCTAAACATTTCTGAAAAGCAGACAAAATTCTGAATTCAGCAAGGGGTCAGTTGTGTAGATCCTACAAGGTTTTCCTACAGAAAATAACAGCTGAAATAAAAAAATATTGAAAGTGAGCTGAAAAAAACAGCCATTTTTCTCCATGTTTTACTCTGTAACTTTTTCCTGCAATGTCAGATTATTTAAAGCAATATACCGTTACGTGTGCTGGACTCTTCCGGTTGCGAGGATATATAGGGCTTGTAGGTTCATCAAGATCCCTAGGTACCCAGAGCCAATAAATTAGGTGCACCTTGCAATGGGTTTTCATTCTATACCAGGTATACAGCAATTCATTTGCTGAAATATAAAGAGTGAAAAATAGGTATCAAGCAAACCTTTGTATTTCCAAAATGGGCATAAGATAAGGTGTTGAGAAGCAGTGGTTATTTGCACATCTCTGAATTCCGGGGTGCCCATACTAGCATGTGAATTACAGGCCATTTCTCAAATAGATGTCTTTTTTACACACTGTCTTACATTTGGAAGGGAAAAATGTAGAGAAAGACAAGGGGCAATAACACTTGTTTTGCTATTCTGTGTTCCCCCAAGTCTCCCGATAAAAATGGTACCTCACTTGCGTGGGTAGGCCTAATGCTCGCGAAAGGAAACGCAACATGGACACATCACATTTTTACATTGAAATCTGACGTGTTTTTTGCAAAGTGTCTAGCTGTAGATTTTGGCCTCTAGCTCAGCCGGCACCTGGGGAAACCTAGAAAACCTTGGCATTTTTTAAAACTAGACACCTAGGGGAATCCAAGATGAGGTGACTTGTGGTGCTCTGACCAGGTTCTCTTGGCCAGAATCATTTGCAAACCTAAATATTTGGCTAAAAAAACACATTTTCCTCACATTTAGGTGACAGAAAGTTCTGGAATCTGAGAGGAGCCACAAATTTCCTTCCACCCAGCGTTCCCCCAAGTCTCCCGATGAAATTGATACCTCACTTGTGTGGGTAGGCCTAGCGCCCGCGACAGGAAATGCCCCAAAACACAACGTGGACACATCCCATTTTTTGACAGAAAACAGATGTGTTTTTTGCAGAGTGCCTACCTGTAGATTTTGGCCTCTAGCTCAGCCGGCACCTAGGGAAACCTACCAAACCTGTGCATTTTTTAAAACTAGAGACCTAGAGGAATCCAAGATGGGGTGACTTGTGGGGCTCTGACCAGGTTTTGTTACCCAGAATCCTTTGCAAACCTCAAAATTTGGCTAAAAAAAACAAATTTTCCTCACATTTCGGTGACAGAAAGTTCTGGAATCTGAGAGGAGCCACAAATTTCCTTCCACCCAGCGTTCCCCCAAGACTCCCGATAAAAATGGTACCTCACTTGTGTGGGTAGGCCTGGTGCCCGCGACAGGAATAGATCACACAACGGTCAATGTTGGTCCTTACATCAGGCAGCTGTTGACCCTGGGGTGATCCATTCCTGACGCAGGCACTAGGTGTAGGCACTCAAGTGGGGTAGTGTTTTTATCAGGACAGGTGAGGAATCACTGGGTGGTAGGAATTTTGTGGATCTCAGCATATTCCTGTAGTTTGTGTGACAGAAATGGGAGAAAAATAGAGTTTTTATTCAACATTTCAGCTTTGCAGGGTATTCTGGGTAAGAAAACTTTGGGGAATCCACACAAGTCACACCACTGTGCACTCAACCGAATGTCTAGTTTCTAGAAATGTTTGGGTTTAGTGTGTTTCTCTCTATGGCCGCCAAACCCAGGACCAAAAACACAGGTGCCTGCCTTACAAAACCAGTTTGTTTTGCGATAGTTAATTCTGATGTCTCCACAATATGATTTGGGCTGTGGAATTTGGGGTTGAACTAAATTGGGGAGCTCCCAAGAGAGCACTCTCTCTCTCTGCTTGCCGCTGCATTCACCTGCTCTCTGGGTTGGGCTAACCCACTATTACCCCGTTGCACAGACTGTGCTTGCAAAGGGACAGCAGGACTGTCCTCATAAGCGCCCTCATAATTTACTGGAAGAAGAGTTATCGAATGGGACTCCTCCGACTGAAAAATCACTCCCAGAGTCTGCGCCATTGTCCTATCCCTCAGATGCTGTCTCAGTATCTGATGTCTCAGTCTCTGATCCTATGTCAGAGCTGTCCTCTATAACCCGAGTGACGGCAGCAGTCATCCATCAAGATGCCATCTCTGCTATTGGCTAAACTGTTGCTCTAAAACCGTAGCCTACGTAGACAGTCACAAAATCGATGGTGTGTGTGAGATACCTGCAACAGTAGAGGCCACCTTACCTGCGCTTCTGCCCTCAATCAGCACGTTCTTTCAAGACACTCAAACACCTTGTCACATACCATTCGTCACAGTCTTTAGCACCTCCTGCGCCCAGTCCAACAATCATTATTGGTGCTTCCACTCCCTCCTCCTCGGATTCCCTCATTACCACCCAGCAAAAGTGCCCTTCATCTCTCCATAGCCGCCCTCCACCCCGCACATACATTTTATTTGTATTATAGCGCAGGTAATGGCTGACTTTACTAATGTACTCAGCTATTTGCATAAAATACAGATTTGCTCTTTGCAGTAGGCATATAAACCTTCTGCGCTTCTTTATGGCACTAAAACTGCCACTAGACAAGTCTGACCCTTTTGTAGCAGAAACATAATCACAATACTTACTTGACTTTTTTATTGCTGCCTAAAAGCTACAGTTGAAAAGCGTCAGTTGAAGTATGTGCATTGCTTTGAAGACGCAAGCTGCAACTGCAAGACAACTGGTGGCAAATATATATATATATATATATATATATTATATATATAGATCACTTTTATATGTGGGTCTGGTTTTCCTGGGGGCCGATCGCAGCCCCCAGGGAAACCACACACGTATTGACAAAAGTGATTTATGGATATATATATATATAGATCTATCTCTATATATATATCTATCTCCATAGATATATCTAAAGATATATCTCTCTATATATATATATATATATATATATATATATATATATATAGAGAGAGAGATATATCTATAGATATATCCATGGAGATAGATATATCTACATAGATATATCTATATAGATATATATATATATATATATATATATATATATATTTTTTTTTTTTTTGTATGGTTTCCCTGGGGGCCAAAATGGCCCCCAGGAAAATCCTACAACTAAAAAAAAATATTGCCCCCACAGGGGGTCGCCCTGCCCACGGGCGACCCCCTGTCCATTTCTTTTTTTTTTTTTTTTTTTAAATTAAATCACCTACCTTTTTTTTTTTTTTTTTAATATGCCCCCGGAGGGGGGTGGCGGCCCGTTTTCCGAGGGGGGCAACCCCCCCCAAGTGAAATCCCTGGTGTCTAGTGGTGTTTCCTGGCCCCGGATCGCAGCTGTGCTGCGATCGGGGGCCAGGAAACACTGTCAGGAAGGCCTCGTAAGAAAGGGGAGAGTCTCCCCTTTCTTACGAGGCCTTCCCGAACGTGGGGAAGGCCTTTTTTGGCCATTTTCCCCATTGGAGCAGGAAGTGGCCGCAAGGCCGCTTCCTGCTCCGATGGGGAAATCCAAGAAGTGACGTCAGTCACAAAGGGGTGGGTGGGGGGGGCGGGGGGAGACACGGAAAAGCTTCTGTGTCTCCCGGGGAATAAAAAAAATAAAAAATCCGGGTGCAATGCACCCGAGGATTTAACCTCCTCCCTGGGGTCAGCCACTGGTCGTGACCCGCACCAGGGAGGTAGTGCGGGCGCATCCAAGAGGTTAAGAAATCATGTCATCCTCTATACTGTTTGGAAAACAGGCACACTAGTGTTTTCTAATAGCAAAGAACCACAAACTACTTGCATAGACTTTTCACTGATGGTACGCACAAAAGCAGATATTTTATCTATGCTTTATGGAAATCTGAGAATCATTTCTTTGCCTACTGACCCACACCTAAAAAATAACAAAGTTTACTCTAAATCTCCAGAAAGAAAGACCCTACATAAACCAAGGGATAGTGGGAGTAACTCACAAAGGCATTAACAAGTATGTGTAGTTTTTCTCTCCTAGTACTCCTTCACGGATGCATAAATGCAAGTGCTGACACTAAACCTTTATCCATATCAGATCTCACGTCAATTAAGATGGATATCACAGTCTCCATATTACGGGTTGGTCGAAATCCAGCTTGTAGTGGATTTAGACAGACGTCTGTAGATGATTACAGATCTCTTGCACCACATGTGCTTCCAGTAATTTAACACTGTAGGAAGGCGGGGAAATACATTAGGAATCTTTCACAATGAGGGGAGGCCTCACCCTGTTTTTCTAAGAGGAGAATTACAATGGCCTTTTTAAATGATTCAGGAACTTTATATAAGAGTTGAGCATGAAGAATAGACAACAAAAGGTTTGATTTATATTTTGGCAGATGGATTACTCCGTCACAACGGCAAAGGATACCCCGTCCGCCGAAACATAAATCCCATGAGAAATAATGGGATTTATGTTTCGGCTGCTGGGATATCCGACACTGTTGTGACGGTTAACCTGTCTGCCGAATTTAAATCAGGCCCAAAGTATATTTATTGGTGATATAATT
Source organism: Pleurodeles waltl (assembly GCF_031143425.1). Taxonomy (NCBI): domain Eukaryota; kingdom Metazoa; phylum Chordata; class Amphibia; order Caudata; family Salamandridae; genus Pleurodeles; species Pleurodeles waltl. The sequence goes on from NC_090439.1 coordinate 870,592,550, forward strand.
TTCATAAATTCAGGAAGGTGAGGATCAAGAGGAGACCCTGACGAGACCTTCTCATCAGATTTCTTAATAGTTCCATATCAAGCAATCTGAAGTCTAAGATCAGTGTTTGATTCATTTCATTATTAGCAGAATCAATTAAAATGTGGGTTCTTTAGCAATGATTTCTTTAATTGCTCTTATCGTAGCACTAGAAAAGAAGTTCAGTTCATTTCAGAATTATTATGAGAGAGTTTGCCTTTCAATGACTCTGTTGAGGAAAGTTTGTCTCTCTTGGAGGACTGTGTGGTTCACGAATCTAATTACAGTAATATGTGTTTTCATCCTTAATACTTGATTTTTATAATCATTCATGCCTTATTTGAATTTGAACCTTCTGTTTTTCTCATAGTTCTTCTGCGACTGACGCTCAGCTCAAGGCGGCATACTTTTAATTTGGCTTCTGCCAGACTCCCCAGGATATGCAATTAGCAAAAAATTCACAAACTGGCCCTTTTGTAAAAATCCAGCGATCTATTAGTTCTTGTAAGAATCAAAGGGCTGGTGTAGTTCTTTTTATTTTTCAACTTCTAGTCATGGGGGCATGATGATTACCTGCCTCATTGATCCAAGAGGTAAACTCTTCTGCTGCATCACCCAATAGAGGGTTAATAGGGGGCTTAGTGATTTTTTATGTGGTTAGCAAACTTTCAGAACTGACTTTTCACCATTTACTAATAATATGAAATTCACTTTGCTTCTTTTGTAATGATTCCATTGTGAGTAAACACATTTAATTAACTAGCATTAGCAAAGCCAATATGTCTCACCTGTGGAAGAGCGTTTTGCTTTGCCAATGTGTTTTCACCATGTTGTACTAGTTTGTCTGCTGTCCAGGCTGGCTAAAAGCTAGTTGCGTAGAGGAGAGTTGCATGGAATGTCGTGGAGTGGTGAAGAGTGGAGTAGAGTGCTGTAGAATGGAGTGGCAGAGAGTGTCGTGTATTGGAGTGTCATAGAGTGCAGTTGCATAGAGTGGCATAATCTGGTGTGGCATAGAGTACAGTAGACTGATGTAGAGTGCATTGGCGTAGAGTCTTTCAGGGTGTAGTGGCGCAGAGTGCAGTGACATTGAGTGCTGTGGCATTGAATTCAGTGCATACAATGCAGCGTTGTAGATTAGAGCGGTGCACAGTACAGTGCATTAGTGCAGAGTGGAGTGGCGCAGAGTAGAGTGATGCAGATTAAGGTGGCACAAAGTGCAGTGGTGCAGAGTTCACTGGCGTAGAGTGTGCAGAGTGGAGTGGCGTAGAGTTGAGTGATGCAGAGGGCAGTGGCATATAGCAGAGTCGAGTGGCATAGAGTGCAGAGTAGAGTCAACTGGCACAGAGTGCATTGGTGTAAAGTGGTGCAGAGTAGAGTGATGTAAAGTGGTGCAGAGTAGAGTAGCAAAGAGTGGTGCTAAGTAGAGTATAGTGCCATAGAGTGGAGTGGAGTGGCAAAGAGTGCAGTGGAGCAGAGTGGAGTGGTGCAGAGTAGAGTGGCATAGAGTTCAGTGGTGGAGAGTGCATTATCGCAGAGTAGAGCATGAGAGTGCAGTCAGTAAAGTGGCGTAGATAGCAGTGGCATAGAGTACAGTGATGCAGAGTAGAAGGCAGTGGCATAGAGTGCAGTTGTGTAGAGTGCATTCACATAGGGTGCAATGGTTAAGAGTGCAGTGGCATAGAGTGCAGTGGTATAGAGTGGAGTGGCGCAAAGTAACAGAGAGTGCAGTGGCATAGAGTAGATTGTTCCAGAATAGAGTTTAGTGGCATGGAGTGCAGTGTTGCAGGGTAGAGTGCAGCTGCGTAGTGGCATAGAGTGTAATGGCAAGATGTAGAGTGCAGTGGCATAGAGTGCAATGGTGAACAGTAGATTAAAGTAGCGCACGTTAGATTGCTATAGAATGCAGGAGCACAGACTTGAGTGTCATTCACATGGTCAACTCATAGCATCAACCTACACGTCACATGTTTCACAGCCATGTGTGAAAATTAACTTAAACATCAAGTAAGATCAAAGTTCTACTTGCAGCTATCAAATATTAACTGACTATGATCATCAATAAAATCTGCAAATATTGCAGAGGTTGTGGCTATCGTCAAGAATCCTCGGCTTGTGTGATCTGTATATGCCCATATCTAAAATGTTTGCGTTCCTGCTTTGTCAGACTGGATACTCCTACAGTTGAAGCTGTAATACAATCATCCTTACAAGGCACTGGTTGCCAACTAATCTACTGCTTGGTTAAATATTTTGACAAAGCACTTAAGGAACTGGATACATGTAACAGCAACCTGCACCTTGCAAATTTCAGAGAACGAGCAATGGCTGAACTGGGTGAACTTAGTAATGCATAAAGTGACTAAGGTTTGGTTATGGTAAGCGTGTCGATCATGTTCCTTGTCTCTTGCTAGTGGGTAATACAGCTGGAGGACTGCTTCAATATTTAGACCATCAGATTCTGGGCCATTATGAGGGATGCTAAATAGGGTCATTTTAACACTGCACTTTGTAACTAAAGAGATGGCGTAATGAACTCTGTGATTTAAAAGTGTTTTACGCTGTAACTATACACACTAGGGCATATGTCCTCTTAGAATGCGATTAGATACGAGGCAACACACTGAATGTAAACCTTTGCACTGAGGAAAGTTAAATAGGTGCTTACAGCTCTAATCTTTGTGATCCATTTAAGGTCTGTGTTTTAATAGTATTTTAAGGAAAAAATGTATTTCTATGGGTTATACCTTGTTAAGATGAATCAGATTTGAGATAATATAGAACACACATTTTGTAATTATTTTTATTAATAAAACAAAATAAGGAATAATTGTTTGCTTCCACATTCAAAGACGAATAATAACTTTTCATGTAGATCCCCCACCCCCAATCACACCCTAGCTGGTGTTCATTGCAACTCAAAAATTACACTGAGAAGAGGACAGAGCGCAGTTTGAGGGCTGCACTTATGAAGTTCGATGGGTGTTAATTGTCAGCTGCACGCCAACTAGCAGACTTTTGCAGGCAGGGTAGGATATGGCTAATTAAGGTGAGTGAACTTGATTACTTTGTAGATGTGGTGGACTATGGTTGCAAGGCTGCTGTATGAGCATGAAGATGCCTAAATATAGTGAGAGTCTGCTGGCGGCAGTGATCCCAGTGCTCTGCAGCGTAGTGTAGGGGGCCCTCTTGGTGATGGTGAGTGTAGGAGAGGCCAGTGTTTGGGCATGGCAAAGTTGAAGAAGTGCTCTGCAGGAGGGATGGCTAAGACAAACCTGCTATGCTGACACAGATCACCAGGGTCAGGGAGAGGAGAGTGAGGGCGGGCGATATGGTGACTGAGGGAGGCCCAGGGCCCATGGTCAATGATGTACTGGCAGAGATGGGAGGGGGCACAGGCACTGCACGAGAGCAAACCCCACTCGCCAGACTGTGACCTGTGGCTGGTGCAGGGGCATTAGAATGTGTGGGACAGAGCTGTGGGTGGTAGAGGCAAATTATAAGTTTGGGTAGTGAAGGGTGGGTAATGTGAAGGGGATGGAGACAGCCCCAGTAGCAAGCAGTCTGGGCAGGTTGCTGCAAATTGGGAGACTGAGTGCTGTGGTGCAGCAACAGCAACAAGGATAGGGGGTCATGGCTTTAATTCAGTGTTGCCTGCAAATATCCACTAACTGGAGCCTGTGGCAAGGATATAAAAGAGGGAACGTGCAAGCAGGAGAGCAGGGAAAGGGGAAAAGAAAGAGGAGAAGGCAAACAGAAGGGAGAGTTGGGTAGCGATGGCCAATAAATAAATAGCAATAAAAGTTACAGGCAGATCAGAGACTGGGCAATGTTAAAGGGGGAGAATGTAATAAACGGATGGTGCTGAGGGATAAGTGGGGGTTGGCGATGGGGCAGAAGAATCTGCAAGTGTTGTAGGACCAAGGTCTGGTGCGCCGTGAGGCGACTTGGGCACATAGATGTGTTTGCCTTTGGTGGCTCGGTGGGGAAAAGCCTGTGGCAGAGGCCAGTGAGCGTTTCTGATGATGCTAGAGTCCAGTGTGGCTAACTGGCACCAGAATGAAAGAAAGGATTAGACTTTTTTGCCCTGTCCAGCGTCAGCAGTAGGAGGAAGGAAATGTGACGTATCTAAGGTTTCAGGAACAAGTTGGGTGGGGTTAAGTAAGAAGTGGGCATGGACAGAAGAGGGGTACATACGCCTAGAAGAGGGGTTGGAATACGGTGAGCAAGACAGGAAGACATTAAAAGAAGGACAGACTCCAGATACTTTACTGGGAATAAAAACAAGGAAGGATGAGCGGGACAACAGAGTGAGCAAAGAATGAAGATATTGGGAGTACAATTTAAGAGGGGTAAGGTAAGGGCGGCTGAGAAGGCAGCACAGCTGGGTGTTTTTCAGGCCAATGAATTGCTCAGGAGCGCACAGAAAGTTATGGAAGAACAAGTCATAAAGGAAAATGAACTGCCAAAAGGAAGGCAGAGGTATAGGAAGAAAAGAAAGGGTATCCAGGTAGAAGAAAATTCTTGGGAAAGGTCAAACCAAGGGGCAGAAGAAAGAAGATAAGGATGAGGTCTGTGGGTGTTGAGTAGGAAGAGAAGAGGATTTTGTTGGAATGGAAAAACCATAGAGATGGGTGTTTAGTGGACAGGGGAGGAAAAACATGTGATAAAGAGAAGGAAGGTGTTCAGAAAGCAATGGAAATGTTGGCTGCTAATGTTCAAAGGAGGAAAGAGAGTGAAGGAGATTATGAAGCGGAATGGGGTGATGATTGATGGCTATGGGGCTCAGGTGGTGAATATCAAGAAACTGCTGTCTGTGGGCATTATAGAACATTGGCGACACAAATGACAGCACCAACGAAAGAGAAAATATGGAAATACTGATGTATTTAAATTACTGAATAAATGAGGTCAAGGGTCAGATCCAAGAATCTTGAACAAATGTTCGCAAAGAGGCCCAGGGTGACAGTTACCACAGAGAATTGGGCTTTTGAAATACATGCTAGTGTTTACTGTGTATGCTGTAAGAATAACATGCCACACTTTTAAGTACATAGATGTTAAATGCAAGCCACAATGTACTTTTTGTTCCATAGCATGAGTTAGCTGTTATGAGTATTACAAGGTACAGCTGTGGAAGCTGAGGGTGTACAATGGGGGGGCCGGGCTTCAGTTTGTGTCTTCGGTAGAGGGAGCCGATTAGACCGGTGCTCACAGCTCTCATACAGAGAGTTACTCCCCTGTTTAGTATTGTCCATTTCTAGACTGCCTTACCCCTTCCATGATAGGTGAAAATACAAGGGGACAGTTTCACTGTGGTCGCAGAGGGGCTCGTATTGGTCATTCAACACAAGATTCTGTAATAGCGGTTTGATTAAATTGTGTGTCGCATATGGGGCTCTGCAACCAGTTACTCCATGGTTTGGCAAGTTTGGGGGGGGTTGCCAAGGTAAGCTAGTTAGAGGTAGGGGGAACTAAAAGGGTTTAGGAAAGGGCTCATGTGCCAGTTAGACTGGAAAATAGAGCCACTGGTTGTCATTTTATCTGAATCGGCAAGTAGTGGGGTGAGGCAAGGAGGTTCAGTACAAGGAGAGTTTAATCTGGGTCACCACTAGCCTTGGTTGAAGGGTTAATCAGTGAATGTACAGTAGTAACACAGCTCAGTAAAATACACTGGTGTTGATGTTGGCATTAATATTATGAGAAGCTGAGCAGATATGGTAACCTGCAACATTAAGCTGCCTTTAGATAAATGGTAGGCCACCAGTACATCCTTTGTTCTTGTTAAGTTTACAGTTTGGTAGTTCGATTTTTATGGGTAATGTATTGCAAATGGGTTGCTCCATGACATTGGCACTGAAAAATATACTTCTTTCTTGCCTTCATTAGTTGTTTAGGGTAGTGGCATTCATGGCTAGAATTACTCACTGTTAGAACAGCAATGTCTCCTGCTCGGTCCACAGGTGTATTTTCTTGCCCTCAGTGCCCGATTGAGTGTATACCCTGATTCCCTTATATTGGCTCTAGTATCATGCTAATCAAAGCAAGTGCTCAAAGACTCAGGCCCGTCCCTAACTGTGAGAGGTCCTAGAACTTTCCTGCAACCTGGTGGAGTGGACCATGTGTTCCCTCATTATTGAAAGTGGACTGTTGTGAGAAACTGGGTTATTGGTTGAGGGGTGTGAAACCCTACTCAAGCATCAAAATCAGTGAACCACAAAAATTCACTAATATAACCCCTGCTTAACCCTCTGGTAGCTTATCATGCAAGCAGTTATGCTTAACTTAGAGGCAATATGTAAAGTATTTATGTAGCACACCAACAGTAATAACGTTAAAACACAATGCAAGAAAAATTCCACACCAATCTAGAAAAATAGAGTAATCATTAATAAATAATATTACACCAAAATAACAAAAATCCAAAAAGTAGAACTGAAGAAATGCAATTTCAAAGATTTTAGGAAAAATAGCAATTAGACACAAGTAGCGCCAGTTATGGTTATGTGGTCACGCTGCACTAAGACAAATTCACAAGTTCATGCAGACTGCGATGGTTTACAGGCCAAGCACAGGACCAGGTTTGGTCAGCTGAGATAGCTGAGGTGCAGTGACTGGCATTGAGATTCATACGCAAGCCCTCACATTGGCAGCTCCTGGATGGTGACCACATTGGAACCTATGCAGCACCATGCTCCTCTATGCCAGACCTTGTATCTCAGCTCCGGATCAGTGGCTCCACCAGCATTGACCCAACATGACACATCTTGACGCCAGTCTCCACATTGCAGCTCTGGACTGGTGGCTTCATTGACACGACAGTGCAATACATCTCGACACCAGCACTGCAACTCTTGATCGGCGGCTTTAACGGCACTGACCCAGTGCAATACAGGACCACCCATCACAGCTCCTGCTCGATGGCTGCTCACACAGCATGGTGTGGGCTGACATGGACCTTGCATCTTGATTCTAAAGACTCAAGGTATTATCTCAGTTAACCAAACTTGGTCCCGGGCTTGGCCTGTGCTCCATCGCAGTCAACCTGAACTTTTGACTTTGTCTCACTTCCCATTTAAGTTTTTTAATTTGTTGTTATATAGGAGCCTCAAAAAACTCAAAAAGCAAACCACACACATGGTGTAAATGGGAATGTTAGGGAAACATATGGCCTCAATGGAGAACTGATGACATTCCATATGTACCGCAGAGGAATAAAACAAGCTCATGAAAGGCCGCAGTATAAGGGTGAGTGGCCGACTGAATTCAAGCCATCAAATGTCATATATTCAGCAGGTCTGAAACGCCCAGGCTGCAAATACTGCAAGCTGTGCAAACACAAGGAAACAAGCCTGACGCACAAAGACAAGTATTCGGAGGCACCATGTGAGTTGTAAAACCTTTTTGCATTAAAATGCTGCCCAAGCCTCGTCTTTTATGTAATTTGAGGCACTAAGTGAATGTTTTAGAGTGTCACATGCAGCAGAACTTTATTTTGCTAAAAAGGGCAGAAAATTGTGGCACTTAAAGTGGAAAATTATCACTCTGTGAAAACTACAGTAAGTACATAAGCAGTTTAGCCTCGTGGAAATGCACGAGGGCTTGCTGCTCTCTGAACTCGCTAATATCTCTGAGGGCTGGGCTGATTATGGTGATATCCATGACTGAACTAGGCCTGTGAAGACAGCACATTTTAGCGGTGTCATCGACCAAGACCTTCCCTTTTTTAGAGAGGGATAATTTGGACGTTTAGTTCTGTCTACCCGATGGTGTATGTAAAATCTGGCATATGAAGTATGTATCTTTTAACTTATACACTGCATCATTCTAAGTGCGGTTTGGAACCAAAAATAAACCTAGTTTTCCCCGAGTTGTGGTTTGTAAATTTAAGGGGCCTTTGGGGAGACTGTTGTCCGGGCAGCTGATTGGTCCGTGGGCACAGGTTTTCTATTGTGTCTTTTGGACTTCGAAATAGAATCAGGCTTTGTTCTTCCTATGTAATATTGCTTTTTCTCAGCTGCTCAATGTTGCTTATCCCGGAGAACACAAAAGGATGATGGACAGAGTGCTGAACAATGCAAACACTCCCCCAGTCACAGATCTGAGTTTAATTCATCATTATTTTCCTCACCATGCCAACCCAGATTGAACCCATCCATATGCAAATCAGTCTTGACCCCGTTCCTCATGGGAATAGTCCAGCCCGAACTGCCATGCCAGGTCCTCCCTGGACCAGAATCTAGCTTCCTAGGACCAGTTTCACAGTATTACCCTTCATCAGCCAGGCTAGCTTGGATCCAGTGGCACGGTGAGCAATGCACCCACGTGTTTTCTTGTTCTCTTCCTTGTGTACTACTTAGCTTTCTTAAGCCCCACCAAGCTCTCTGTGTTGCGCATCCACTCCTCCCTATTCCACTGCCCCTCCACTGTTGTTTTTACATTTCTAACCTCTACCCCACTCCTTTATTGCTACTTCAAACTCTATGCGCCGCTGCTCCCAGTGTTTATTTCATCCCCTCACCCTCAGTTTCTCCCATCCATCCCTGTCACATTCTTTTTTCAATATTTTATTATCAGATTTTTTGGGAGTGCTCAGCAGCTGCAATCTGCTGCCGTGCCACTTCTTTCTCAGTGCACACTTTTGCACACATTTCATTGATGTTTTTCTATTTAACACTCCAAGACAGGAGTCTGATGTCTTTGGCCAGCAAATAAAAAGGACACGTCAGCTACATCATGCATCGGTTTTAATCCCTGGAATCATATACGTCATCACTGGGCGCCAAAGCATCATGACGCATTAGGACGCATGCGAGCATGCACATCGTCAGACTTTTTTATTTGGCTGATGCTGAACAGCATTAGCCAGGAAATATTTTTCTATTACCAAATCAACGGCCTCACCAATGTCTGTTGTGAAAAGTAAGTTTATTCATAAATTAAAATCATAAATCATTGCCCAATACGTGTATTATGCGTACCGCTTCTAAAATTAAATTACAAGTATACAATCAACATGTTATAACATAACAATTTATAAAACTTCTAGGCTCCTTTTCCACAGGTTGTAAGCACCTTTCATAGTTCACCTAGCACATACTCATGATGCTGTTTACATAGCTTGGATGCCATCAGGGTTCAGCTAGCTAGATGAACAGGTGCATAAAGTGCTGTAGTGCTATAGATAGAGGCATAAAGTGCAAGAGTGCTATAGTGTGGCCTGTGGGGGCAAGAGGACCCTCTTGACTTAAGATTTTTATTAAAGGCCCAGAGGCAGCGGAATTGCGTGGTGTAAGGTGCTGAAGTGCTGGTTTAATAAGAAGAAGGGGACAACTGGTGCAGCACATTTGAGAATTTTGCTAAGGGCCATGAAGCAGCTAGCTAGAGTAAGTGCTCATTAATTCCCACCGTCGTCATATCTGTGGGCTCCTCAGAAGATGTATTTTTCCTAACTGACCCTGAAAGGTAGTGGAAAGACACAGGGTTAAATGCCAATTAACTAAGGTAGTGGAAGTGCACAGGGTTAATTAAACGCCATATAACTAAGGGCCTCACGACCACAAGATGGGATAGAGACGAATAGACACACACAACTCCAAGGAGCCCATCACATCTATACTAGGGCCCCAGGGCCACGAGACAGGAAGAGGTTGATAACCTAGTCCCTAGGAGCCCGTCACGTCTGTCAGTATGGTACGTCTTATCTTGCTGGCCCTGTTACAGACAGGGAGAGCCGACAATTAGGAGGACATGTTTCTCCCTAGTGTCCCAACCCTTTCACTGACCCCTCTGGAGCCAGCACTTATGTCCATTCTCATCCTCAGACTTAATAGCAGAATCTTCTTTAACCACGTCTTTAAAGGTATCCAAAACTTGCAATCGGGCATTATGTTTTGGGGGGTGAATGATGCTATTACAGCTGATCTACATTATCTAATCCCTAGTAACTGAAATTGTTTCCGTAGGAGGGTCCTCCATGCGTGGTATAATTGGGACAGATAGATGCATAAAATATGCAGCAGAGACTCATTTGCCTGATGACACAATTGACATAATGTGTCCCCCTGCTGGACTTCTTCCTGCCACTTTGGTAAGAAGTCCAAAGTAAGAATCATTCCCAGACAACAGATTCTTTTTGACTTTCTGACCGTAAAGTGCTTCAAAAAGGCAGGAAGCTTTTTGCTTGCTGTAAGAGTACAACACCAACCATACTTATGCGCGTGTAGCAATTACTCATTTATCCTCTATCCAGCTATGCAGTTTTACAATTTTATTTTATTTTAAACTCTTGGGAGGTTGTGTCCAGAGTCCATACTTTGCCCAGCCCTAGCAATTTTATGCTGTTAGACAGGTATTTCTAATAAGCACCCCCACCTCTTTGGAGGTTGATTTCGGACCAGACCAGGCTGGCCTGCGTTCCCTCTTGAGCAGACCTCAGCTTGTAGCAGCATTTGACGAACGCTCCAGTCCTGGCTAGCTCCTGCCTACCCAGTGAGAACTCCAATATGACTTGGGCAGGTGATGATGATCGCAGCAAGCAAAAACACAGATTTGTAGATTTTTATTATGATTTTATCCAAGGGATTAGCATCATCATTTTGCTGCCATACGAAAGGGTTGGTGTCACTTTCGCCTTCATGACTGCCGGCGGTGGCTGTGAATTGTGCCCCTGCAGTGTTTTTACCAGGGTTGAAAAAGCAAAGGGCAATGACAAGGCTTTGCCTCTGATGGCGTCCCTCTGAGGGGCAAACACGTTTCTTTAGTCTATTTTGACACCTAGGTATGCGTATGACGAAGTCAGCTCTATGGTGCCCCCGTTAAGGCACCATTTACGTTTATTCAAAATATGTCGGTTTAGTGGAACAACATTCATTTTGTTGAGGTTTATCACAAGGCCATTATTCACAGCATAAAATGCCAGTCGGCTGATCAGTCTCTGAAAGCCTACCCTGGTGTTCCTAAGTAAGAGTAAATCGTCCGCATGCAGAATATTAGAGAGCGGATGCTGCCAAGGGTCGGAGCATGTGATGCCAACGCCGCCAGTGCTGGAGAAAGGTCAGAGATGTATAAGGTAATGAGGAGCGGCATGAGGACGCGCCCCTGCACCAATGCCTGCTTAAACTGGCATTGTTGTAATAGCATAATTCCTCAAGGTTTGTTGTTTCTGATAATGCGGCTTCTGGTGGCCTTGTTTCCAATAGTTGCTTTAGATAGCTGATGTTTCTGGTGGCACTTCTTCAAAGGATTGTTGTTTGTAATGGGTCTGTTTTTGGTGGCTCTGCTTCTAATAGTTGCTTTAAATAACTGCTGTTTCTGAAGCGAGTATCACTTTTATAAGTGTTGTTTACTAATAGATGGGCAGGAAGGTGCTCTTTATACTGGAATGTTTTTTTTATAGGTTCTGTGCTTGGTGATCTCGATGTCACTGATCCCGACAGGCATGATTTTTTATGGAACCATTTGTGATACATGGTATTTCCAACGACTGCTTTAAGCAGCCTTTATTTCCATTATCACTCTTTCTCATGGGTTCAGATCAATGCTTTTATTAATGATGATATTTCTTAACTAGTGTATTTTCTGAATTACACCATACACAGTGTCATATACAGTGTCCATGGGAAGGTTGTCATGGAAGAATCTTACATAAGGGCATGAATTTGGTATTTGAAAAAAGGTTAAATGGGCCATTTAGACCCTGATATAAATAGTGGGTGTAAAAGTTTCCACTGCAAACTACATTGCAGGGAGTTTCAGCTGTGTTTTAGTGACGAATTGACACGTGTGTAAAAATCAATTTTGATGCACATACACGGTTTTGCACTTATTCTACATCTATTTCTTCATTTTTAGTTCTGGATCCACAGCATAGCTGTCTACTAAAACTATTATCAGAGCACTACTAAATGATAAACAAACAGTGGGCTTAGGGGCGGAGTCAAGATGGCGACCAGTGTAGTCGCATAAACCGGAGCTCCGCGCGGGCCCCTCGATCATTTTCCTGAGATCGGCAGGGAACCGGTGCCGACAATGCCATAACCTGGCCACATGACAGCAGGGGGCACCCGGCGACGGGGCAGTGACTCCGTGAGGAGTGACGAAACCTTCGCGCAGCGGTGCGACCTACGAGCGCAGCAGACAGCGAAGGCCATGAGACGGTGCAGAAGGGGACCCTGAGATGCTGTGGGTCAGCAAATAGACAACGGGCGGCTCTCCACCGGAACCGAGCCCATGAGGACTGCAGCATACCGGAAGTGAGGTGCAGGGGGATGCTGAAAGAGGAGGAGGCCCACCCTGTGCACCTGCAAAGGGTGGAGAGCACCGGGACGACCAGGGTGACCGCGGCGTGTTGAGCCGGCCCGAAGCCCCAGAAACGCACGGCAGTACCTGGGGCCGTAAACAGGCAACTGTGTGCATAGGACGTGACTGGTGCTGAACTGATTGAAGCTGGCGGGAACCCCGTGACCTTCCTGGCTGAGACCCGACCAACTGGTGATGGTTGCTAGGACTGTGCAGTGCTGACACCCCTCGCTCTCATGACTACAGACGGCCGACTGCTTACTACTTACTGACCTTCTTCCAGTGGAGGGAGACAACTGTGGGTGGGGGGCCCTGGCCTCCAAGTGCTTGAGGGCCCCTGAGGTGGGCTCTCCTCGCCATCACAGTCTGTGGGGACTGATGTCTTGGCCATATATGGAAGCCTGAGTGCGGGACCCCACAACATCAGGGGGAGGCCCCCCACTGAGACTGATTCCTCCGAAATATGCCTTGTCCTGAGTAGCATCCCTGTGGACAGCAACCGGACCTGGAGACTAGGAAGTTGCTGGTGGCACTTCTCAGGGGACCAAGAGGTGGGGCATATCCTGCAGAAGTGTGGGGGACAAAGGACTGCTTTGCACATCACACCATAGATTGGAAAGGCCAGCGGGCACACGGTGTCGGGGTTTGGCATTCAAGGAGACAGCTCTTCTGCCCACTGGGGTTTGGACTGTTGCTGGAAGACCACGACCACCCGTAGTGGGACGGGATCTGTGTTTCTTGTGCTGCCATGATGGGGAAGCCCAATGGTAGTAAAACCCCCATGCAGGGTCCCGGATCACTGAACCCCAGGAATTTGCGTTGACGGCCTTCACACAACTGGAAACTACTCTTAAGGCACATTCTGTTCAATTTGACAAGGTACTCCAAGCCATCCTAGATACGAAGACCTCCCTGGAATCCAGGATTGATGCAATATCCATAGATGTGAACCTGCTCAGGGTGGATCATCGCAACTTAATGGAGCGAGTAGAGGAGACAGAGTCCACGCTCACCTCTATACGGCCTACAGTTAAGGAACTACAAACCCAGATGACACAACTTCAGGCAGAGGTCGTTGCCCTACACAGGCAAGAGAAAGACGCTGAAGGGAGGTCTCGGTGTAATAATATAAGATTGCTGGGCTTTCCTGAATGTGCTGAGGGCCCCAATGTAGAGTTATTTGTGGATAAATGGCTGATTGACAATGTGCTGGGAGGCAAAGTTCTTCTCAGTAGAGAGGGCCCAGAAGAGAGGGCCCACAGGATACCTGGGAGGCCTCCTAAACTGGGTGCTCCACCACCCCCCATCATAGCTCGCCTACTTAATATCAGAGATCGAGACTTGATCCTCCAACTGTCCCGAACAAAAGGTCCATGGTGGCATGAGAACGCAGAGATTACGGCTTAGCATGATTTCACCACTGAGGTACAAAGACAACGCAGTTCACATGGAAAGGTGAAGCAACGTCTAAGGGAACTAAACTTCAAATATGCTCTCTTGTTCCCAGCTAAACTGATGGTAGTAGATGGTGAGGTTACCAGGATGTTTTACATCCCGAAGATGTGTGGACATGGCTGCACGCCAAAGGCTTGGTACGCACCTCAGGGGAAGTTCAGGATGTGACGACCTGGCTGACACCACAAGACAGACGAACACGCAGACCGCTTAGAACCAGACTGAATCGAGCCCAGGCGGCTAAAGAGCGAGCAGAGGCGGTATTGGAGTCCTTGCAACTGTCACTCAACCCTTTCCATGTCCTGGATGACCGACTGCCAATGGATCTAGGCTCCGATGTGGACACTCCGGCTTCCTCACGGGCCTCCGAGGAAGGAGGACCAGTGCTTACTTCTCGTACAGCTGATGACTTATAGGGACAGGAACACCAGTCCATGTTGAGCCTCCTGGACTCCCAACTAGAAGGGTGCTTGCATGATAGCTAGCTTGCTTGTCGGCTGCTTGTGTCCCCCTTATAGGCATTGGTTCCCTCAGTGATCTTCTTCTGAGGGGGCACTTCCTGCGGATCTTCTTTTGTAAAACATCCTCTGCCGCCCGACAGGGTGTGAAAAAGAGTGTGGCTCGCTGCCCCCCATATGGACTAATCGTGTTTGAAAACTGCCGCCGTGCATTGGGTGAACAGTTTGGGAAGTTTTGGCATGCTACTTGTTGAAGTTCAAACCTGGGTTCAGGGACTTGTTCAAAAAGTTTCTGTAGTTCAGATGTGTCTAGTTGGCAGGGGGAACATTCAACACTTGGGAGGCATGTTTGGGGGTGGGTGTATGGGGAATGCATTGGACACTATGTACCTCTTTTATGGTTTCTGATTACGCTGCACTTAAATGGAATGTTCAGGGGATGCTTACCCCAGCTAAAAGATACAGGGTGTACGCTTATCTCAGGAGTAGACAGGTATACTATGCATGCCTACAGGAGACACACTTGACACACGTAGAGTTGCTTAAACTTAATCAGAGATGGATGGGGTAGATATATGGTACAGGATATTCTGCCTATGCTATGGGAGCTCTTATTTGGATAGCCCCAGAGGTGCCTTTAGTTAAACATAGGGTTCATATAGATACAGAAGGCCGTTATGTTCTTTAAGAAGGCACATTAGATGGGCACTCTATCATGATTGCATTGATATACAACCCCTATACAGCACAGGGCACCTTCATACATACTCTCTCTCCAGCCCCCCTACAGGACACCAGAGTTCCAGGGCTATGGCAAGGAGAATTCAATTGCATCCATGATACAGAATTATGATTGATACCTCCCCTCCAGAACACTCAGGGTATACAGATCACTAAACATTTTCGGCAATGGTCCTCCTCTCTAAATTTACACGATATCTGCCGTCTCCATCACCCTGGTGACAGGGAATATTGTTACTATGCACTGGGGCACCAGATACATACCCAACTGGCCTATTCCTTCTGTAATTGAGAGGGCTGGCCTCTTATACGAGCATTTGGACAGGACACTATCTGATAATAATCCCCTTAAAATTACATTCCCATCGGGTAGGGTTAGACCGCCCACCCCCACATGGAGAATGAAGGTGGAGGCCCTGCATGATACTACATGCAGAGAAACAATAAGAAATTGTGTTACGGATTACTTTGCTACCAATTCAGGTTCACTGAGTGACCCAAGGGTGGAATGGAATGCAATGAAGATGGTATTAAGAGGCCACTGTATGGACTCCTCATCATGGGGAGTGAGGTCTACCCTTATAAGCATGGTGACAGACCCAGAAGACAGCATTGGTAGGCTTGAAAGGGAAGCGATCCACTCCCCTCCTGCGCACACACTCCTGACAGCTCAATGGTGCTGCTATTGTGAGGAGCTTCAGCGCCTTTGCAATGTGGATTATAAGACATATTTAGTCCGACAACATATGAAGGGCGATAAACCCAGTCGCACATTAGTGTGGCTACTGCAATCTGAAACACCTAGAATTATTCTAAGAACGATTCAAGATTGTAGAGGCCAGGTGGTAAACACGCAAGAGGCGATCAATGAAACCTTTGGCCTTTACTACGAGCAACTCAACTCTTCACTAGATTGTTCCTCTCCGTGTCAAACTCAATCGTTCCTCCAGGGTCTCATCTTGCCTCATCTAATGCGGCTCCAAGTGAGTGAATTGGAAAAGCCACTCGAAATAGATGAGATACATTTGGCAATCCAACAAATGGCTAGAAGGAAGATGCCAGGTACTGATGGGTTCCCAGCAGAATATTATGCCACTTTCAGGGATATCCTTGCACCACGACTATTGAACATGTATGGAGCTGCCCACCAGCGAGAGGAACTACCAGGCTCGCTTCGTGAGGCACCTTTTAGTGCTACCTAAACCGGGAAGAGATCCCCTGGACGTGAGCTCATACCGCCCACTGTCAATGTTAAATATTGACTATAAAATTCTGAGAGAAATCCTTGCAAACAGACTGATACCGTTAACTCACCGACTGATACACCCAGACCAGTGTGGGTTTGTACCCCGCAGAGCCAAGTATCACAATATCAGACGACTAAGCCATATTATGGACGCAGTGTTGAAGGAGGTGGGCCACCCAGTGGCCGTCTCCCTTGACTTTTAAAAGGAGTTCAATACCTTGGGCTGGTCATATCTAACGCAGGTCCTCCAGTGCTTTGGACTTGGTTCCAATTTTTTGCACTGAGTGAAACTATTATACATTGCCCCTCAGGTATTTTCTGCTCTTTTTTTATACAAAGGGGAACGCGCCAAGACTGCTCCCTCTCACCGGTGCCTTTCGCACTGGCAATGGAACCCCTAACCATAAGTCTACGGAACAGAAGACTTGATTGGGGAAACCAGTTAAGAAGACAATGGCACATTACATCGTTATATGTGGACGATGTCCTGATATACATGCGAGATGCAGCGATTGCGTTTCCGGACCTGTTTGACCTGCTGCATAGGTTTGGTGAGGAATCAGGCTTACGGGTAAATTGGGGGAAATCGTGTGTTTTCTCACTGCATGCTACGGATAACCCACAGCCTATGCACCCATGTGGCGGATGACTTTCTTCAACACAGTCGACTTTCCGATACCTAGGGGTACATATATATCATACAGAGGCAGATTTAATAGAGGGAAATCATGGCAGGGCTCTGACTTCTATTTGCCACTCCTTACCCTTTTGGGAACAACTACCCTGTCCCCCATGGGCAGGGCGTCCATAGCTAAAATGTTGGTGCTGTCCGACTCATACTTTTTTGTGGCACTAGCGGTAACCCCTAAGAAATCTTTCTTTCAAACTTTATGAAGCTTACTAATGACGCTTATATGGGGACAGGGACGCAAGAGGGTTTCCCTCAGTGCGCTCCAGCACACAATGGTAGAGGGAGGAATGTGGTCCCCGACATGGAATGCTACTTTGCAGCAGCCCAGCTTCAATGGCCAATGTGTTGGATAGCTGGAGATCAGATAACGGAAGGGGACATAGTAAAGGCCACACTGGGAGAGAGAGGGGTGCTTGAATGGCTGCTAGACTCAGGGTCGCAACGCCCTGTCCCTGGCCTGCTGCTGCGGAGAGCGCAGTCAATTTGGAAGCAGTATATCCAACCACCGAAAGAGTTGATGACGTACTCCCCGCAGCTCACATTGTGGGGAATACCTCAATTAGGACGCCTCAAGCGATTATACAATTTTGCCCCATGGACAAGACAATGGGCTACTGCATTTAGGAGATATATGTATAATGATGGCTTGTTGCTACCTTTCCGGGACCTTGTGGAAACACATGGCCTGGGCCCGGGACAATTCCTTGCATACATGGCAATGAACATAGTGATAGGCAAAGTATGGCAGGAGGGATTGTCTGAGCCCCTGACCCACAGAGGACTACACTGTATGCTGACACAGGGACACCACCGGAAGGCAGTCTCGGCCTTATATGTCGCATTGCGAGAACCTCACAGCATCCGCCAACCGCGAAGTAAAGCTAGATGGGATGACTGCTTAGGCATGAACTTAACAGATGAGCAATGGGAAATGGCTTTGGAGCGCGTGAAGTATGTTTCACGCAATAGTAGACTGAAGTATACACAATTCAGTTATCTACACCAAACATACCTAACACCACATCGCCTTCAAAGAATATTCCCGGGAACCTCCTCCCACTGCCCGAGATGTGGGCACGATGATGCCACTTTTCTACATATGACATGGGAGTGCCCTACACTGCGCCCATGTGGTCCAGGGTCCTACTACACGTGTCAGAGATCACTGATACACTGCTCACACCAGACCCACTCCTTTGCCTTTCAGGGATCACAAAGAAAACTGCAAAGACCAAACATTATCTAAACTTTGTGGACTTGGCATTAATAGTGTTTAAAAGGCTTATTGCCATGTCATGGAAGGTAGATCAGCTCCCCAATATCGTCAATTGGTTACATACAACCTCACGATGGGCCACGGCTGGGACTAATGCATTGGCACAAGACCACAGATCACGGGCGAGAATGGAGTGTCCACATTATGGGACACATACCTGCTGAAATTAGCAGATAAACAAACACCACAACTGACTGATGAGGCAGAAACCCATAACCCATCTCCTGTGACCACAATGCTACCCCCGCTCTGAACACTGCCAAAACCCCATCAAAGTTCTTCAAGAAGCTCCTCCTCATGTACCTGAAACTAAGACGTGATTCTCACCACAACCCCTATATATCTGGTAATGCACATGCAACATATTGCAGGAAGCATTGCTGCCTTTCCTGCCCCCTATTTGCTATCCCTGAGATGAAGGTTCCCTTATGAAACACATGGCAACCCTTCCACTTATCAGTAGACCAGACTAGATGCTAGTTAAGTTATTTTTTCCTACTAGTTGAACTCACTTACCGCCTACATGTTTGAAGGGGGTTATCAACACATTTACATTGCAAAGATGATGTACTGATACAAATCATAAATGAAAGGTGATGATTACTGTTTATTTTTCTAGAATTCTGAGTACGAACCGAGTATATGTGCAGATTGTACTGTTCTATATATGTTGACATGTCATATCCCACACTTACCACCTAACACAATGCTATAGTTATACGCCATCTGCTTCGATATTGTCCACAAGACCATGTTGATATTTGTTTGTATCCTCTTATTGAAAAAAAACAATAAAATAAATTTAAAAAACAAACAAACAGTGGGCTACTGTAGGAAAATGCCACTGTTGGCATAGTTACGCCCCAGTTTTTGCCTAGTGTTGATGTCAGCTTTGACTGGAAGTGTGCTGGGACCCGGCTAACCAGGCCCCAGCACCAGTGTTCTTTCCCTAAAACTGTACCTTTGTTACCACAATTGGCACAGCCCTGGCACACACTTAAGTCCCTTGTAAAAGGTACCTCTGGTACCAAGGGCTCTGTGGCCAGGGAAGGTTCCTCAAGAACTGCAGCATGTATTATGCCACCCTAGGGGACCCCTCACTTAGTACATGCACACTGCCTTGCAGCTTGTGTGTACTAGTGGGGAGAAAAGACAAAGCCAACATGGCACTCCCCTCAGAGTGCCATGCCCACAAACCACTGCCTGTGGCATAGGTAAGTCACCCCTCTAGCAGGCCTTACAGCCCTAAGACGGGGTGCACTATACCACAGGCGAGGGCATAGCTGCATGAGCACTATGTCCCTACAGAGTCTACGTCAAGACATTTTAAGTGCAGGGTAGCCATGCTGAGTATATGGTCTGGGAGCTTGTCACTATGAACTCCACAGTACCATAATGGCTACACTGAATACCGGGAGGTTTGGTATCAAACTTCTCAGCACAATAAACTCACACTGATGCCAGTGTGGGATTTATTGGAAAATGCACACAGAGAGCATCTTAGAGATCTGTATGTTAGCTCAGGCCTGGTGTTACAGTGCCCCATGGCACTCCAGCCAGTGGAGATGAAAGACAAGCCCCCACTTTTGGCAGGAAGTCCAGAGGAATAATGAGAAAAACTCCCCTCAGCCAGGACCACCGCTAAGGTGTCCAGAGCTGAAGAGACCATTCCTTGAGAAATCCTCCATGTTGCTTTGGAGGATTAGGACCAATAGGGATAGGGATGTGCCCCCCCCAAGAGGGATTGGGCACAAGGAGGGTGTAGCCACCCTCAGAGACAGTAGCCATTGGCTACTGCTCCCTGACCCTAAACACACCGCTAAAGTCAGTATTTAGGGGTGCACCTGAACTCAGCTCTTCAGATTCCTGACGACCTCAAGAAAGAAGAAGGACTGCTCAGCTCAAAACCCCGCAGAGAAGAGAAGGAGACAACAACTGACTCAGCCCCAGCCCTACCAGCCCGTCTCCTGCTTTGAAAAGCTGCACAAGAAGATGCAACGAGTCCTGCAGGACCAGCGACCCCTGAAAAGCCTCCAGGGGACTGCCTGCCTCACCGAGGACCAAGAAACTCCCGTGGACAGCGGACCTGTCCAACAAGAAGACAAAGAAACCATCTTTAAAGGGACTCTCACCTCACTCCAGATGCGTGAGTCCAAACTACTCTGCACCCGACACCCCTGGGCCATGTCCAGAGGAACCAACCAGCCAGAGAGCACCCCCAGGCGATTCCAGCTAAGTGTCCACCAAGGGCTCACCTCTCCATCCCTCCACGATGACGCCTGCAGAGAGAATCCCGAGGATCCCCCTGACTGCGACTGCCCGAGACGAAGATATCCGACGCCTGAAGAAGCACTGCACCCGCAGCCCCCAGACTCCAGAGAAACCGACCACTGGTGCAGAAGTGACCAGCAGGCGGCCCACCTCCCTGTTTGGTCAGTGGCTTGTCCGAAAAGCCCCCCTGTGCATTGCCTGCAGCGCCTAAGTGACACCTGGGTCCGCCCACTGAGTTCCATTGGGAACCGGACGCCCTGTTTGCACCCGGCCGCCCCAGTGCTGCTGAGGGTGCGTGTTTGGTGCCTACTTGGGGCCCCCCCAGTGCTCCTCTAAACCCCCCTGGTTTGCCGTCCGACAACACGGGTACTTACCTGCAAGCAGACCGGAACCGGAGTACCCCTTGTCTCCATAGGGGCCCACGTTATTTTGGCTCCTGTTTGACCTCTGCACCTAACCCGCCCTTTGTTGCTGGGTGTTTGGGGTTATCTTGAACCCCAACGGTGGGCTACCTAGGCCCCGGAGACTAAACCTGTAAGTTTGTTACTTACCTCAAAAACGGTACTTTACTTACCTCCCCAGGAACTGTTGAAAATTGCAGTGTCCACTTTTAAAATAGCTTTTTGCCATTTTAAAGAAAACTGTGTACATTGTTGATTCCATTCAAAGTTCTAAGTATTACTATGCAAAGTACCTTTCATTTAATGTACTTACCTGCTAAATGAATCTTGTGGTTCTAGAAATAAATTAAGAAAGGATATTTTTCTATATAAAAACCTATTGGTCTGGAGTTAAGTGATTGAGGGCCTCATTACAACCCTGGCGGTCAAAGACCGCCACGGCTGTTTTGGCGATTGCACCGCCAACAGGCTGGCGGTGCAATCTTGCCTATTATGACCGCGGCGGAAGCGCCGCGGTCGCACCGCCGGGACCGGCAGTTTACCGCCATGTCTGTCCTGGCGGTTTTAATCCTCCAGGGTAGCGCTGCTTGCAGCGCTGCCCAGGGTATTACGAGTCCCCTTCTCGCCAGCCTGTCCATGGTGGTAGGGGCCCCCAGGCACAGCCCCACACTGCTTTTCACTGTCTGCACAGCAGACAGTGAAAAGCGCGACGGGTGCAGCTGCACCCGTCGCACGGCCGCAACACTGCCGGCTCCATTAGGAGCCGGCCTCCATGTTGCGGCCGACATCCCCGCTGGGCCGGCGGGCGGAAACTCGTTTCTGCCCACTGGCCCAGCCGGGATGTCAAAATGGGCACGGCGGTTAAACCTTGGCGGGCGGCAAGGTTGTAATGAGGCCCTGAGTGTGTTAACCATTGGAATGTTGGCGCTGCGGGCTTTTACCGGCCTGTAAAAGCCCGCAGCACTCCATTGTTTTCAATGGAGCCCCCAGCGTTCCAATGTTCTAATATGTATTATTGCCTCTGTCAAGCCTCTTGGGGAATCCCTGGACTCTGTGCACACTATATCTCATTTTGATATAGTATATACAGAGCCAGCTTCCTACATTGGTGGAACAGTGGTTGGGTCTAAGACTTTGCCTTTGCTGGACTACTCAGCCAATACCTGATCACACGACTAAATTCCAAAATTTACCTTTAGAAACCAGTTTTTTTTAATTTTGACAATTGTTTTAAATTTGTAAAAGTGCTGCTAGAGCCGCCTTGTGTAAGTAAGTCCCTGTTAGCATCTCTTGTTAAGTTAAATTTTTTTTTATAAAGTTAGGATTTAGTTACTAGAGATAGTTTTACTTTCTTAAAAAGTAATCCCAACTTTAGAGATATAATGAATTGCTCAGAGGATATAGTGATGGAACTCAACCTCACTCCTTACCTTCATTTAGGGATGGCAGAGCTAAGGTCCCTCTGTAAGCTAAAAAAGATTAAAACTGGTCCCAACCCTACCAAGGTCAAGCTCCAGGAAGTCTTGACAGAGTTCACCAGGGACCACCTTACTGAGGAGGAAGACCTCCCCTCAAATGGGGAAGAAGTTAGGGATCAGGAGGTAGAAATCCCACCTCCTAACCTATCTAGGGAGACCAGGGTGCCAAGACCTCTGTCTCCACAGATAATACTCACAGGATCTGGTTCTTCCACGGGGGAGTCCAGTTCCTCAGTGAACATTGAGGGAAGCCTCAATGAGGAGGACATCCTTTTAGCAAGGATGGCCAAAAGATTAGCTTTGGAGAAACAGCTCCTGGCCATAGAAAGGGAGAGAGCACAAATGGGATTAGCACCCATACATGGTGGGAGCAACATAAATAGGGTCAGAGAGAATACTGACATGAAACAACAGGCACCATGGCGGTAGCTGCCTACAGCCAGGCAGAACATTGTTCGGCCCACCATATTAAGACCCTGGAAACCGCCACCTTTTCTGGGGTGTACCAACAACAGCAAAAGCCTGGCGGAAACAGACCTCAAAAGGGAAAGGACTCACCTGTGGGGACACAGGGAACAACCACGACGCCAGGGAGCCCGAGCTGCAAATGTTTCCAATGCTATTGTACGTCCTGCTCCACCACGAACACCAACGACAGCGAAGACGACCACGGTGAGTACAGCCACCTAGCTCAGGGGATGGGGGAGAAAAAAAGAGAGTGACACACACACACACATGCACAACACACACCCCCACTCCCACCCCCAACACCATACACACACAATCAGGTGCAGTAAGAAAACATTTGACACCGTACCCCTCAGGAATAATGCAAGGACAACACGAATAGATGAAAGTGAGTGTAATAATATAAATACAGTAAAAATACAAACATTCAATCTAAAGGTATATACATAAGTACAGTTCAAGGGACACTGCCCAGTCCTCAATGTGCGTGGGTCACAGGGCTACATGACAAAGTCCAAGGCCCCACTTGTCTCCTGCACCAACACGGAGAGAACACTGCAGGGGCATCAGTTGGAAAATAGACAGGCACCTCAGGGGGATGGGGACACCTCACCGGCAGATGATAGAAGACCACTGGTTCTGTATGGGGCAACATGCCCATTGCTCTGTCCTGGGGAGTACAAGGCCACAGTCTCTCAAGTGGGTGAGTTGCCCACTGGCTCTGGAGGGGGCAACATGCCCTGTGCTTCAGATCCTGGGGACGATGGGGTGAGTGGGTGTCATACCCACTGGTTCTGGAGGGGGCATCATGCCCTGTGCTTCAGATCCTGGGGAGGATGGGGTGAGTGGGTGTCATACCCACTGGTTCTGGAGGGGCCATCTGCCCTGTGCTTCAGATCCTGGGGAGTGCAAAGTCACAGTCTCTCAGCTGGGTGTCATACCCACAGGATTTGCAGGGAGCACGCCGCACAACAGCCCATGGAAGCAGGTCTACAGACCGTCCGCAGGTGGGGACGGCTGCCCAGTGGTGGTGCTGCTACTGCTGCTGGGGGTGGGGGGAAGCTCCAGCCCATCCCCTGCAGCCTCGGATGGCTGCCCACTTTTGGTGGTGGCGGTGCTGCTGCTGCTGCTGGTGGTGGTGGGGGGAAGCTCCAGCCCATCCCCTGCAGCCTCGGACGTCTGCCCACTGCTGGTGGTGGTGGTGCTGCTGCTGCTGGTGGTAGGGGGATGCTCTAGCCCATTCCCTGCAGCCTTGGACGGCTGCACAGCCATGGTTGGTGGTGGGGGCTCCGACTGAGTCCCAGCACCAGACCCTTTGTCCTTCCTGCCTGCTGGTGCAGGCCCCTTGCCCTTACTGGGAGCAGCTGGGGATGGCTCCTTGCTCTTCTTGGCAGCAGCTGGGGATGGCTCCTTGCCCTTCAGGGCAGCACTTGGGGCAGGCTCCTTGCCCTTCCTGGCAGCAGATGGGGATGGCACCTTGCCCTTCAGGGTAGCATTTGGGGCAGGCTCCTTGCCCTTCCTGACAGCAGATGGGGATGGCACCTTGCCCTTCAGGGCAGCAGCTGGGGAGGGCTCCTTGCCCTTCCGGGCAGCACTTGGGGCAGGCACCCTTTCTTTGAGGCTGCCTAGTGCCCTGGATCCTTTCCCACCACGAGCGGGTGTGGAGACTACTGGGCCCGTGGACTGGGTGGCTGAGGTACTTGCCTGGGTTTTAGCCACCCTGGCCAGACATGAAGGACGAGGGTGGAGGGGTTAGGAAGAGGTCAATAGTGGAGAGGAAAAGCTGCTTATGGACACTGGGTTGGGTAGAGGGAGAAGGTTTGGGAGAGGAGGAAGAGGGAGTGGTTGTGGGAGGTGTCTGTCTGCTGTGTTTGGGTGCAGGTGCATGGGCTGGATGCTGTTGTGAGGTGAATGGCTGTTGGGTGTCTGAGTGCTTGCGTTTGTGTACTTTGGGAGGAGGGGGCACAGACATAGTGGGAGAGGATACAGGGGTCATGTGCATGGCTGTTGTAGTGATGTCTGCCAGAGAGGTGTGTGTTCTGATAGGTGATGTAGTGCATACAGGTGTGAGTGTAGACGCAACTTGGAGGGAGGTGGAGGATGAGGAGGAGGGGGCCACAGTGGAGGCAGTGGATGTTGGTATGTCTGCATCTGGATGGTGTTTATGTGAGTGCCTGTGGGATGATGTGAGGTGCTTATGTTTGCCTGTACCACTCTTATGTATTGTCCTGTGTGCATGCTCGTCTGCCTGTGTGCTTGGGATAGGTTGGGGTTGAGGGGAATGGGATTGGGAAGAGGAAGTTGGAGGGAGAAGAGTGGAAACAGGGACACTGGCTGCCATCAGAGAGGAGGCTAGAGCCTGGATTGAGCTCTGTTGGGCCACCAAGACAGTGTGAATGCCCTCCAGAAATGCATTGGTCTGTTGCATTTGGGCTGCCAGCCCCTGGATGGCATTCACAATGGTTGACTGCCCTATAGAGATGGATCGCAGGAGGCCAATAGCCTCCTCACTCAGGGCAGCAGGGCTCACTGGGGCAGGGTCTGAGGTACCTGGGGCGAAGGAGATGCCCACCCTCTTGGGTGAGCGGGCATGGGCAACTCAATGAGGGGCTGCTGGGATGGCGGTGCTGGTAAGGGGGTGGCGGCTGTACCTGTACCAGGGGTGGTCACAGAAGTGCCCGCCACCACCAGAGAGCTTCCATCGGAGGAGGTATCTGTGTCCGAACTGTCCCCTCCAGTCTCTGCCGTGCTGCTTCTCTCGCCCTCCGTCCCACTGGTGCCCTCAGCGTCTGTGGACTCTGCCTCCTGGGTCCTGTGGGATGCAGCTCCCTACGTCGCCAGTGCCTCTGCTCCTCCGCAAAATGATAGGAATGCACATAAGGACAGGATGACAAAACAAAAAGGGGGGGGATAGAGACAAAGGATACACTGGGTCAATGGCTGCACCAACACCACCATTGGCGTACATACCACCCTCACAAACAGGGAACAGGCCTACGCACTATGCAATGCACTACCAGTAACAATGCTAGCCACCAGGGCATGGGGAGGGACACATACCACCAACTGCAGCATACCTGGGACCCAAACAGCCTTGCCCAGTAGTTGTTGCCTACAAAATAGGTAGCAAGAATATCACATCAGAACCCTTCCTAACATGGGACCTACTCTGCAATGTCAGGCCTGGCCTATGGGCACCCACTGACACACATCCCCCACCTGGGTACCCCCTTACCATGCATAAGTTGTAATGATGGGAACTGTACTCACCCCTTGTGGCTGCTGTGATGCCCTCAAGCGCCCATCCAGCTCTGGACAGGCCGCCGCTAGTATGTGGGCCATCTGGGGTTCAGGGTTCGACAAACACCTCTTCCTCGTTGGGAGGCCATCCCCAGCTGGGCCTCCGGCATCTTCCGTGCTCAGTGTCTCAGGTCCCCCCACCGTTTCCGACAGTGGGTGCTCCGCCTGCCGTAGAACCCCAGGGTCTGCACGTCCTTGGAGATGGCAGACCATATACACTTCTTTTGCTGGGTGCTGACCTGCAGAGAAATACACACAGGGAAAGGTATTAGTCAGACCGTCCTGCCTGTTACACTTATGGCCCACCATACCCCTTCACATCGCCATTTGCACACACAGGGCCCAGCACACAAGCTGCCCACCACCCAGGGGCCATGCACCAACCCCCCCTCCATACGAGGCCTTCACACACACCACTCCATGCATTCATGCCCCATGCATTGTGCTCACAGTCTACTCACCTGTTGGTCTGGAGGCTCATACTGTAGTCCGTACTGGGTAGGACCCCATCCACCAGTCACTCCAACTCTGCTGAGGTGAAGGCAGGGGCCCTTAACCCAGTCACACGGGCCCTGGTAGGTTCCAGACACAGGTCGCAGCAGCACATGCAGTGTAGGTCCTCTTCTGTTGAAGGTCAGGTAGCAAGTGAGTGAACAGATAGAAAATGGCTGTCACGTCTGCGGAGGTGAATACCGTCACCTCCGGCGTACATCACCATTGGCCACTGTACCCCATAGGGGCCAATATTATCCAATGAGGAGTTGCACGGCAGTTCCCGACCGCCTCCCGCAATGGCGCACAACGTCAGCGGAATTACATTACTTCCACCTGTCCCTCTACACAGGACAGGCAGACGCCATTTCAAGGGGGGGGGGGGCAGGCCCTAGATTATAACTGCGACACAGTTCACAATTGGACATACAGGACAAATGCAACCTATACATTTAAAATTAACATCTTGCATTGTACTGTTGTGGCTACAATGTTCATTTTGTGACCGGCTCCTCACTCTTTTGCCCCATAGATTGCTAGCGCTGCGGATGAATAGGAGATGGAGACACACCCCCGTGTACAGACCCCTGGTGGACTTGGCAACAATGGAGGACAGGCACATTATCCTCACTTGTAGACTTGACAGGGCCACAATCACAGAGCGGTGTGCCCAACTGGAGCCTGACCTGATATCTGCTATCCGCCACCCCACTGGGATCCCCCCTCTTGTGCAAGTCCTATCTGTGCTCCATTTCTTGGCAACTAGTTCTTTCCAAGTGACAGTGGGCTTGGCAGCAGGAATGTCACTGCCAATGTTCTCAATAGTGCTGACCAGAGTGTTGTCTGCCCTGATTAAACCCATGTGCAACTACATTGTTTTCCCCCAGGTTTAGGATTTGGCCACAGTGAAGGCTGACTTCAATGCAATGGGACATAACCCCAACATAATTGGGGCAAATTGATGGAACAGATATTGCATTTGTCCCCCCTCCCTGGCAAAATGAACAGGTATTCAGAAATCGAAAGAGTTTTCATTCCATGAATATCCAGATGGTGTGCCTGGACATCTACCATGTCAATGCTAAGTATCCTGGGTCGGTGCATGATGCTTTATCCTGAGGAATAGCAGCATCCCAAATGTGATGGCCCAACTACAGAGGCACAGGGTGTGGTTAATAGGTGAGCCCTGGTTCCCACCCAGTGGATGGTGGTGTATGGGTATGGTATGGGCCATATGGGATAGTGTGTGGCTAAATGTTGTCCCTCAATAATTGCAGATGACTCAGATTACCCCAACCTATCATGACTACTGACCCCTGTGAAGAATGCCAGGACAAGGGCAGAAGAACGTTACAATGAGCCACATGGGCGTACAACAAGGATAATAGAACGTACCTTTGGCCTCCTGAAGGCCAGGTTTCGGTGCCTCCAGCTAACAGGTGGCTCCCTGTGCTACTCACCCAAGAAGGTCTGCCAAATAATCGTGGCATGCTGTATGTTGCACAACATTGTCTTGAGACGACATGTGGCTTTTCTGCTGCAGAAGGAGGCTGGAGATGGCCGTGTGGCAGCAGTGGACCCTGTAGACAGTGAGGATGAGCAGGCAGAGGATGAGGATGAGGACAACAGACCTGCAGTGATTCGACAATACTTCCAATTACACACAGGTAGGACAGTGTTACTTCATCTTTAATTGAAAGTTTTGTGTTTATCTTTGTCACTGGCATGCTGTTATTTCCCACTTCTATGCCCACTCACTGTACCCTTTGGTAACTCATTTTTCAGATGTTGGTGCCCCACTATCGCTCCTACTGTGATCACTGCAGCCAACTACAGGTCCTTCCAATGTGAACATTATTGTACAGTTGAATTGCAATGTTTAAACCTGGTTAAATGAATACATACTTAAATCATTTGACATACTCCATACTTGTATTTTTTCAAAGGGTGTTTATTTAAGTGCTAAGAAGTAGAGGGGCAAGTGCATTGGGATGGGGTGATAATGGAGGAAAATCCAGGGTATAGTTCCAGTCTATTGGTAGCACAGGTGCATTGTCCAAGGGGACATAGGAAGGGGAGCAATGGCAGTTCAAGGTGGACAGGGTGACAGAGTGGGACACAAGGGTGACAATCAGGAGAGTCTAATTTCCTGGAGGGGGTCTTGGCAATAGTCTCTGGCTTCTGCCTGGATCGCAGGGAACGTTTGGGGGGTGGTTCACCTTCTGCAGGGGGAGGGGTGCTGGTGGCCTGTTGGTCCTGTGGCGGGCCTCCTGTCCACTAGCGGCAGCGGAGGTGGAAGGCAGTTCAGATGTCTGGCTAGTGGCAGGGTCCCGCTGATGTGAGGCTGCCTCCCTCATAATGTTGGCCATGTCTGCCAGCACCCCTGCAATGGAGACCAGGGTGGTGTTAATGGCCTGCAAGTCCTCCCTGGTCCCCTGGTACTGTCCTTCCTGCAGCCGCCTGTTCCCCTGCACGTTGGCCAGGATCTGGCCCAGTATATCCTGGGAATGTTGGTTTGCTCCCAGGGTCTCGGTGAGTGCCTCTTGGAGAGTCGGTTCCCTGGGCCTGTCCTCCCCCGGG
Source organism: Pleurodeles waltl (assembly GCF_031143425.1). Taxonomy (NCBI): domain Eukaryota; kingdom Metazoa; phylum Chordata; class Amphibia; order Caudata; family Salamandridae; genus Pleurodeles; species Pleurodeles waltl. The sequence continues at coordinate 870,621,722 of NC_090439.1, forward strand.
CGCACAGCACTCCTCCCAGTTTCCCTGTTGTCCTGTGCCTCAGTCCCCTGAACCGTGTGCCCACGGCCACTGACCCCAGGTCCCTGATTGTCTTGGGGGCGAGGTGTGCCCTGGGGTCCCTGTAGTGGTGGACACACTGCTGATTGACGTGTCCTGGGGACAGAGGTATGGGTATGCTGGGTGGCTGCTGTGGTGATGTTTCCTGAGGGGGGAGGCTCTGTGGTGGTGTGTGACTGCGGCTGGTTAACCGACTGTCCAGAGGTCCCTGATGGGCCAGGTTGGTCATCCAGATCCAGGCAACCAGAGTCTCTGTCATCACTGTGGGCCTCTTCTGTGGGGGGACTGGATATTGGTAGCACCTCTTCTCTGCTGACATTGGCTGGGGTACATGTGGGGATGTAAATGCAGTGTTATTGTTTCTGTGTGTCACATATTGTGCATCAGTGGGTTGCCCTCTTTGGTTGTATTCGCCCTGGCAGCTTTCACTTGTGTGAGTTGGTGTGTGGTGGGCTAGCTGATTCTCTCTAGTGTGCATGTTTTAGTGATAGGTGTCCATGCAGGGCTGTGAGTGGTGTCCATGCATTGGTGGTGCATGTAGGGCTTGGCATCGGGATGGGTGAGATGTGATGGTTGGGTGTGTGGGAGGTGGTGGAGTGATGGGAGTGAGGGTGGGGGTATGTGATGTCATGCATGTAGGGGCTTGATAGTAATAGAGAGTTGACTTACCAGAGTCCAGTCCTCCTGCTACACCTTCCAGGCCCTCAAGATGCATAATTGCCAAGACTTGCTCCTCCCATGTTGTTAGTTGTGGGGGAGGAGGTTGGGGTCCACCGCCAGTCCTCTGTACAGTGAGTTAGTGTCTTGTTGCAATGGAACATACCTTCCCCCTTAAGTCCTTCCACCGCTTCTTGATGTCATCCCTGGTTCTGGGGTGCTGTCCCACAACGTTGACCCTGTCAACGATCCTCCGCCATAGCTCCATCTTCCTAGCAATGGATATCTGCTGCACCTGTGCTCCAAATAACTGTGCCTCTACCCGGATGATTTCCTCCACCATGACTCTTAGCTCCTCCTCTGAGAATCGGGGGGTGTCTTTGTGGTGCCATGGGTGTTGTGTGAGTAGTGTGGGTGAGGGTGTGTAGGGTGATGTGTTGGGGTGTGTGATGTAAGGTGTGTGGGTGGTGTATAGGTGATGGTGGTGTGTGGCTCTGGTCTTGTCTGCGGTCGTGGTGTCTGTCTCGTGCCAATGGTTTGTACTGGTAAAGGGTTGTGGGTAATATGGGTGTGTGTTTTGTAGTGGTATGGGTGTGTGGGTGTGGTGTGTGAATGGGTGTCAGGTGTGTGTTGTTTAAATTGTCCAATGTGGTGTTGTTTTGTTTGAGTGTGTGTATTTTGAGCGCAGTGGTATGTACCGTCAATGATTTATTGCCATTGAATGTCCACCGTGGTGATTCTTGGGTCATAATGTGATGGGCGTTGTCCTGTTGGCGTAACGGTGTGGGTTTGGATACCGCCAGCTTATCACTGACCTTTGGCCTGGCGGAATTTTGTATATGGCTGAATAGTGACGGATTGGTGTGTGTGATTTATATGGTGAGCGGCTGTCCACGGCGGCGGCCGTAGGTTGGCGGCAGTCAGCCTGGCGGTAAGCGGGATTTTCCGCCAATGTCATAATGAGGGCCATTATCTCATCTTGATATAGTATATACAGAGCCAGCTTCCTACAGCTTCAAAGTATTAAACATCTCAAACGTATGCTGTTGACTGTGTGGTGTATGGTTTTACCTCTTAGAAAGTCCTTCCATAGCAATGCATGACAGGCTATTTTACATCTCAGAACTACAGTAAATCATCACACTTTTCTGTTTCACTAAATCTTTTATGTCACACATGGATGCTGAATGGAAACAATAAGTTCTATGTCTGCGTTTTGAGAGCACAGCTGTCAAACAGACCTACTGCAAACAATATATATAGAGTGGGCTTTGGGTTCACCCCTTTCAATCATTGGCTATCTTTGACCAGCCCCTATCGGCCATTTGCTTGAGACTTTGTCAATCACATCCTTCCTCTCTCCAGTGGTGTATTCATTACTTACATAATGCTACTGGCTACAATGGTGTATTCTTGTACTTTTTTGGAGTGCTTGCCTTGAACTGCATGAGGGACTACTTTACAAAGTTAGCCTTCCCTCTCTGCTCCTGCAAGCTCCTTCCAGTATGTCTAACTTAAAGTGGTAATGCTCTGCTAATGCTACATATGTTAGCACAATAAACCCATACCTATTGCCGGTGCTAATACTTGTTCTACATTGCAGTCCATGAAATCAAATAAAGAGATACATTCAAACATTAAAGTATGAAGACATTACTCTATAGCAAATACAAACAGGCTTTTGTGTCTTCTTTGTTTTGCTTGTGTATAAGAAACCAGAAGTACAGGTGACCTACATAACAAGCGTTGGTAAAGTATATAGTTGTGGCTTTTATGTGCTAATACATGGAGACACCAGGACATTAAGAACATTAAAAGCAAATCTTTGGCTTTTCAATGATTGTTTATTCTGTGTGTGGGCAGTTACAAAAAGCTTAAAAGTGCTACTAACTTTCTGTGCAAACCAAAACAAGAACAATTTGTCCTCCGTTCCTGATCATTGCTAGTGTTAAACAGGCATAAATTGCATCGGCATATAATTCAGCACTTCAGCATATGTCTAACTCCAGACGTACCATAGGAAGAATAAAAAAATCTAACTTTTTAGGTCGGGCCGACCAGACAGAGGAAGCCATTCGGTTGCGAAATACATATTGTGGGGGTACTAAGAATAGGAGGGGCTTGAAGCCCACCCATTGCTTACCATTGGTTGCCTTTACTATTACTCCTATTTGCTTGCTTTCTATTGGATGGCTTTTGTTGTTTAAAGCTGTCCATCTTGTATTTGTCCCTCTCCTGGAGCATAGCCGCTTTCCCATCTACTTGATTGGCTGGCTACTATGCTTCCCCTGCTTGCTTTAAAAAACAGAACAACTGTTTTTCTTTTTGTTTAAGCATTACATGAGAGCGCATGTTTCCGGCTGCATCATCAAGTCTGTTTTGTTAAGTGATGCTGCATGCAGTATAGCTAAAAAAGGGCAAAGTCAATAGGTTTTATAGGTGAGAACTATTGGCTTTGCCAATGTTTGTTTTGATAGGGATCAGTGCATTATTTTTCTTCTAAGCGACATGGTTGAATTTCTTTACAGATTTCAAAAATTCAGAAATAACCTATAGAGAAAATAAATGGTTTTAATTACACAGTTACATGACCCCTGTGTGGCAAATGTCCATATGCTGTCTGATATTATAACAAAAACCGAAGAGAAAATGAGCAGCTGCGGTAGAGAAAAACAGTAACTCATTTGTCTTATGCTTTCTGGTATTGTCTTACTTAAAATTGCATCAAAACCAACATAGGACGGAAAAAAGTGACGAAGAGCTTCTCACCTATAACGGAGACGCATCCCAAGGGAGCAATAAGCGTGACAGGGGCGAGTCCGTAGGCCATGAAGACTCCCAGCTCCCCGGCCGCCATCAGGAGGACTCCGGACCACCATCCCTTGCTCTTGTAATACGCTCTGGGGTCAGGTATCTTAGCCAGTCGAAGATGCGAGGATTTCTGAAATATAATTATGAGGACTGTGAATGATGAAGCACGCACTTGGCCCTCACGTGTGCAGGCGAGAATGTGTGTAATTGGGCTCACTGTCAGCTGAGCGTTCAATCTATGTCAAGATGCTCTATTAATTAGCACTTGATTGATTTCCTATAGCATCCAGGAAAGTCTTAAGAGTGCCTAGCGTTCAGTTGTCTTGACCTCTGATACCCAAGTGACTCACGAAGCATACATACATACATAATGTACATGCACAGTGTACTGTGTGGTATACTGTGCCGAAATGTCAGTCTTCATTGTACAGCTTAGACCTTAATTTACATTTCAAACCCAAACTAAGCGCTACTTCTATTCAACAGGAAAACGTCATACCTGAAATGACTTATCAATGTGTTGTTAACCTGCTAGCACAATGAAGATCACCCCGGGAGGCACATTTAGAAGATTCAGTCTGTGTGGGACATGCCAGGGACCAGGTAGGGCACACAGTTGTCTTTCCAACTCACCTAACAACTGAAAGCTTGAATTCACAATTATGGAGCTCACAGGGCAAAAAGAATAGCGTATCCTTAGAACTAGTAAAGTTGTCTGCAGAGGGGCAAAGAGAGGCATTTTTTGACTGTGGCTTCCCTTTTCACAAACTGGAATTGATAGTGCTTAAAATACTCATGTGTAATTCTCTTTAGACCCAGTTCTAAGCTTCCTCGTCACTGTATTTGCTAGAAAACGAAACTTATGCTGTTTACAAAAAGATGGTTTTTTTTTGCCCCACCTGTCCCTAGGATGTTACTAAAGAACCACGGACACACAACTCTTCTGTTGACATAATGCATATAACCTCTTCTGGATTTCTCCTCTCTTGAATGGAAAGCGGCAATACTGAGGTCATCTCCAAGTCTACTGACCTGAGGTCCAGGTCTCAAACCTGGGGGTGGCGAGGAGGACCAATCTAACCAGTGCAATGTGTGACAGTGCTGCTCCCGGGGCCCTGCACTGAGGATCGATGATAGTCCCCAGGCCAGGGGATGGACAGTGATGGCAAGAGCATGGAATGGCAGTGGGGATGACAGGCCGGATGGCTCTGCTCCTCTTGCCCTTGGATATTCCAGGCCATTTTCCTCCTACTTTAGTTAAAACAGTCTTCGAAGTGGGAGGTTATCTGGTTTTCCGAGCGAAAGGCACTGTGTACTCCAGGAACCGTGTGCACTCCCTCTGCAGCACACACAAGAGCACTCTGAAATGTACAGCACATTTGTGGGTGCTACAAGTTCAAACTGTGCAGCCTCCAGGTTTGTGTTGTTACCCTCACCACAGCAGGGTTTTCTTAATACAAAGTGACTAGTTCACAGTCCCAAGCACAGCTCAAGCACATGGATTCCAAGTCAGTGGGGGTCACTCATCGCCCCTCCCACTGTCTCCCTGTGGGGGACTTTCCTAAGGAGTCTCCTGGGTTGTCTAAATGCAACATATATGTCATAGTGCAACTGGAAAATGATTGAAGAAGCAAGCTTTCCTGGCTCAGTCATGAGTAGATCACTGATCTGGTGAACATGGAAACAGGGAATGTGCTAGGGCAACTCAAGTAAAGAAGTAGGGCGCCTTTTTCATAGAAAGAGAAAAGGTCATGAACTTCTAGTAAATTCATAAGTGATTAAAAACACAGCATGGAATAAAAACAAGTGCACTAGGTTGGACCGGAATTAGAACTAAACACTGGAGCAAGTAATCGGCAGTACCCCTGCATACAATTTATAGGAAGGATGCTTAGCTTGATTTTCGAGAATGAAAATACATTCTTGAACTACGGGCAAGGCCTTCTTGTGAAGAATAGAATGCGTGGACCAAAGATCATATGATAATCGCACATATTTATATAGCGAACTGTTGTAGGTAATCTACTGTACCTCTTCTCTTCATACAGGAGTTGTTTCTAGACCTTGTTCTTCGCTACAAAGACGTTATTCTTTACAGGGACACCCCAAGCAAGCCCGTAAGCCTAGGGCTAGACTGCACCCTCCCTCTCCAGGGAAGACGTCTCCATCACTGTGTCTCATTCTCTGGACAGTGACAGTGCACTGCACTCAAAGCGTGCCTACTCTGGAAGCTTTCAGGGTTCAGTTGACCTCGATTACCACTTAACTCAGCTTCTTATGTTTTAAGTACTACTTTGGGCACATTCTTCCTTCTATTAATAATTTAAGGGGTGTTAAGTAAGTAATGCCGTCGACCCTGCCCTGATGAAGACTCTACAAACAAGCTCATGCTGGGATGTGCCATCTCGAACGTGCCATTACCTTGGACTGTCTCTTCAGGAGACAATTAGTGAAATCAATGTGATTTATTTATACTTAAAATTGCTGCAAGCCATGGAATTTGTTTTGTGCTATATCTGTTGCTCATACCATTGCATGTGTCAATCACATGAGCACTGCACCATCACTTCATTTAGGGTGTAGTTTCGAAATACTGAGGAGGGAATTTCAAGGTCATACCATATCGTGACCAGAATCTCGAGGACCCAAATATTGACAAGTAGGTCTGTTTATATTATCTGTAAGTAACTCCACATGTGCATACCTTGACGATTCATATCTTCAAAGTACATTTCTGTGGGGTTAAGAATAGTAAAGCTATACCTCTCTGTGTGTGGACTTCTCTACCTTCTTGATATTTTGATCATCCATATGTTGGTCACAATATTGTGTGACCTTGATATTCCCCTCAATATTTCATACTACAATCTTCACTTTCATAAGTAGCACCTTACTTTTCATATATCTATCTCTCTCTCTCTCTCTCTCTCTCTCTCTCTCTCTCTCTCTCTCTCTCTATATATATATATATATATATATATATATATATATATATATATTTTAACATGAAAGCATACATTTGCTTGTTCTTTTTTCATAATGTATTCATTTTGCTATTTGTTGCTCATATGATTATGTCCAGGAGCCACTATTTAGTTGTTCTCGAAATCAGAATAACCACAAATGACCCCAAAGTAAGCACTGCCCGACGAGATATGTATATTATGCCAGGTTCTAGTGACATTGGGTAGACCCATTATTTTTAACTTGTCCTCTGGGCGAGTGCAGAATGCATGGCTTGCGTCTCGGTTCAGGTAACAGTTCCAAAGGTGAAACGTTTATTTTTAGGAAAGCAGTATTCCCAAGAGCAACTTATGTGACAACTGTGTTTCACGTCATTAAATGTGCTAGAAAATGAGCAATATTCCACCAGCATTCTTTAGGAAATGTTCTGAGAGAACTGTGCTGTGTTATATTTGGCAATGTTTCAAAAGTCAATATGTAACTAATCCCTGAATGTCATTCATAATCACTGGCAATAGCGGATTTAATTACTTCAAAGTAGGTTTCGAATGTAGGGGCAGAGCAGCTGCCAGAAGCGAGGTTATGGTTTTTTTCTGCAGTGGAATAAGCCTTACATTCAATACACAAGGATTTCTTTTTGAAGAGCATATTGGGATGTGATCTCAAAGTAGCACAGACAATCTAGAGACCAATGAACCTGTGTACTAACAGAGATGAGCAATAACTCGACACTTTTAAGACTTAACTGGCTGGAATTTGTTCTACATTGATTCATTTGGGTTTGCAGGAGGTGACTGGGCTTTCACTTTGAAATGGAGGAGCTGTGTCATTAAAAAATGAACCGAGTCAATTTATTTGTGAGGTTATTTCCCTGCATTGCCATGGTTTCATTTATGAATGGAGATGGGATCATGGGGGTATAACTTAAAATGCAACATACCATGTAGTAGCCACGGTCTTATTATTTGTAGCAATGTCCCAACGTTTAGCTACATTGGTAAGTTGAGCAATTAATCACCTTTTTATACCCAGTACAGGATCTAAAACATAGCCTGTGCGCGAGCACGCGTGCACGTGTGTGTGTGTTTTGTTGTCTTTCTTGGAGTGCAAGGACTCGCTGTCCTGTTGGTACAAGGAGAGCAAAGGAGAAGGAGGAATATTTGTGCCTATAAATCATAGATACGAGAGTAAATCCACCAAGCGCCTCAGACCTTGAATTTATTGGGACGTCCTCTGGCCTTTACATCTCTTTCTAAATAGTTAGAGTTGCTCAACCCACATCTCCATTCCTGCAGGAGGGGTGTGCCTCTCAGTGCTTAATTTGCAAATAAAAACGTGCCAGTGCCCAAAGCCCTCTTCTTAAACATGTGGCTGCTGCAATTAAATGTGCCAGCACAGAATACTGAAGTACGTAATCCTGAAGCCATCTCGGGCCTCTTCAATCCATTTACAGCCACTTCCTGCCTCTCCAGCTCATTCTTGCAGCTTTCTGCTTTCTCCCATTGTGATGCTTTTTCGTTTTTCTCTTCCTCCATCTTTCCCATATATGTCTCGTGCTCGCAGTAAATGCTTGAGGCAGAAAAATAAGCACCAGCCCTAAAAAATAAGTGCCAGTTTTCCGCACCGGAAACAACAAGCACAAATCAAGCACTAATTAATGCGCCCCTGGGTGTCCATTTTAGCGCAATATCCCTTTTAGCTGTGGCTGCTTCTTGTATCCCCTAATTCCTCCACTTTTGAACAACCAACTGAGGACAGCGTTACAGGTAAAATTAGTACATCCAATAGAGCTGAAAGGAACATCTGCACATGAAAGGGCAGTGGCAGAATACAGTTTCGTCCCCCATTAATGGTAGGTTATACCATTATTTTTATTATACCTTATTTTTATCTGCAACAAAGTACACATTTACCCCCTAGACTCAAGTATAATCAGGCATTCACTTTTTTCGCATACTCTGGGGATCCCGCCTATGCTGTAAGTTCATTTGACCTCCCAAATGTCCTGCCAAAATATTTCATTCTAATCCAAGCTTTTAATCAGTGTTTATTAAAGCATCAGATGGTTCTAAAAATCTCTATGCATATGTTCACTTTGGGTAGTGCACTGCGTGCAGGAAGATTAATTACTTCAGAGGATGCTACATTAATGATGGGGATGTATGAAGGCCTTGAAAAAACATAGGTAATGCGAAGAAGAAAAAATGTGTGAAAGAAAAACAGTTAATAGCTTTCTTGGTGTGCAAGGAAGTTTCAAAATATGAGGCTATCCATCTTCTTCCTGCAAGTGTGCTGGATTCAAAATCTGCGCTCCAGAGGCTGGCAGGGAGTTCCGCAGCAGTGGCCCGGCACCGCCAATGCTCTACCCCCAATTTAAGATTTCTTCTTGGTTGAGATGAGAAGAAAATTGGCTTGACTGGAACTGAGGCTTCTTGTATAATTATTGATTTGGAGTTCTGCACTGAGGTACATTTGACCCTGTGTCAAAGTCCTTTTACAGAAGTGTGAGCAGCTTTCTTTGAAAGTGGGTTGGACATTCTTGCAAGAATAGAGCCTAGCGATACCCAGAACGTTTTATAGAACAAAGAAGAGTAGTCATCAGAACCAGATTCTTTGTCACCTTTAAACTTCACAATGCTAGAGATCACTTCCTCAATCTTTATAGAGTTTGGTGTGAGGATTATGCTGGCATTAATCTGTATGTAAGAGTGCTCAGGTAGAAATCTACGTGCTTCCTCACAAATTCTTTCAGAGCCTTATGTCAACGGATGCCTTCGTTATCTCTTCTCTGAATCCCAGTAGCATTCCTCGCTTCTAATTTTAAGTTATTGTAGCTGTCAATTTGCAGACAAGCATGCGAGAACTTTGTGTTTCCCTGCTGTAGGCTGCGTAATGAGGAACATTGCATATTCTACTTTGTCTGTATGTAAGTGCAAAAACAATGTGCCTGGACCACCAGCAGCCTACACCAATTTTTTAGTGAATCTGTCCTCTTTTTCAAATCTTCCTTTCTTTAAATTGGCCTTCAATATGAGTGGTATATCTAAACGCTGAGTCCGTTCAATTAAGAGTTGGTTGAGATATAGGGCCTGATTACAACTTTGGAGGACGGTGTTAATCCGTCCCAAATGTGACGGATATACCACCTACTGTATTACGAGTTCCATAGGATATAATGGACTCGTAATACGGTAGGTGGTATATCCGTCACATTTGGGACGGATTAACACTGTCCTCCAAAGTTGTAATCAGGCCCATAGTCTCTAATGAGTCCCATGAGGTCCTTCTATTCGCATCTTGGGTATCATTCTCTAGCATTGTTTTGGATGCGTGTGTATGCTTTTTCTCTTGATTGAGGTGCTACTGTAAAAAGGTAACATATCCACAGGAGAGAACAAAGCATAGGGCTATGAAATGTACGTTTAATATAAGTGCCTCATGCAATGTTTTCTGCAACTCCTCTTACACAGTTCACTCTCCTTTTTCATAATTGGCTCCTGAGTATTTCCCACAGCTTCCCCAGTGTTCTGAGTGACACTGCTGCATTCTATGACTACCTAAGGCTGCACAGTCATCCTGAAGTATTAAGATACAAAATCAACTTCTGTTTTTAGGTCGAGCCTAGGCAGTGCGCAAGCGCTTTCTCTCCACATGTTCATCTACATCTGTGAGCTTGAAACACGCCCATCTCATGCCCATCTCTTTCATTGGTTCCTTGGCCTACCTTTCAAAATACCCTTGATTTTGTAGTTAAATGATTTATATTTGTCCCGCCATGAGGCTGCTTTGTTACCGCCTTGGAGACTGACCTTGTTACATGGATTATTGCACGATCGGCCTTATACCTTATTGTGGTACACTACTTTTTTATTTTGCCTTAACGCTTAGTGCTGCATGGCCGTATGTTGTTTCTTCCTTGTTTTGGGCATGCCGCTGTTTCTTTGTTGCGTCTGCGCACAAAGGCTGCAAGCTGAAGGGGGGTTCTTTTTCATTTATTTAAGAATTCATTTTTTAAAGTTTTTTAGAGCCCGAACTCGATCAGAGGATCGCTTTACATGACCACGTGAAGCTTCGTATAGCGCAACCTCGATCCGAGGAGCGCTTTACATGAGAACCACTTAACAAGTTTAGCAGTTGAAAAATATACAAATTGGAGCATTTAAGACAGAAAAAAACCACAAAATCCTCAAAGTGCCTCTCCCGGCACAGCGGGAGAGCCGATACTACAATATTCACTGCACTCGGGAAACTCACCCCATAATGCTTTGCGGGGCATTTCTTTTTCAAAACATTTTTGACCATAACTCAGCCTGTGGTGGTCCTACTCGATGGGGCCACAACCAAACCATTGAGCATAACAAACTCTTTCTGTCTAGGTCATCACTGGGTTCCCGCACTGAGTTGGGGGGACCCCAAAATAGTAAGCTCTCCCACCATTCAATGTCTTTTTAACCTCTCTCATGGCTGGAACTTTTGTTTTACAGCTGGGCATAGTTTGTGTTTTAAGGGCCTTGTTTGTAATAGTATTGTAGCATGCCTGCTAGGCATGAAAATGTATAAGACACTATGGGGGTTATTCCAACTTTGGAGGAGGTGGTAATCCGTCCCAAATGTGACGGATTTACCACCAGCCGTATTACGAGTTCCATAGGATATAATGGACTCGTAATACGGCTGGTGGTATATCCGTCACTTTACCGTCACTTTTGGGACGGATTACCACTTCCTCCAAAGTTAGAATAACCCCCTATGTCCTCTTGGGTTACATAAATGGTTACACTGCATTACTTTCTGCCATTCTGTTTTCATGTTGTAATGCACTCTAGGGGCTGACTATATGGTTCCTTGACCATGTTTCTTTAAAATGCTCTTTTTATTATGGTGTCCTCTAGGGGCTGTTCGGAGCATTACAGTCAAGATACTACAATATTTGCTGCACTCGGAAACTTGCCACATAATGCTTTGCGGAGCATTCCTTTTACAAAACATTTTTGCCTATACCTCACCATGTGGTGGTCCTAGGACAATGGGACCACAATCAAAACGTTCAGCACAACACAGTCTTTCTGTCTAGGTTATTTCTGGGTCCCCACACTAGGTTGGCAGAACCCCAAAGTAGTAACTGCTCCCACCATTCAATGTCTTTTTCACCTCTCTAATGGCTGGAACTCGTCTTTTACAGCTGGGAGTCCTTTGTGTTTTGAGGCCTTGCTTCTAATATTGTTCTAGTAGGCCTGGTAGGCCTGAAAATGTGTAAAAAACTACGCCCTCTAGGAGCTAAATATATGGTTACAATGCATTACTTTCTGCCGTTTTGTTTTCATGTGGTTATGCTCTCTAGGGGCTGACTATTTAGTTACATGACCATGTTTCTTACAAATGTTATTTTTATAGTGGTGCCCTCTATGAGCTGTTGTGAGTATTACACTCAAGATACTACAATAGTCGATGCACTTGGAAACTCGCCCCATAATGCTTTGCGGGGCATTTCTTTTAAAAACATTTTTGCCCATAACTCACTGCACAATGTGCTCTTTCTGTCCAAGTCATCTCTGGATCCCAACACTAGGTTGGGGGGACCCCAAAATAATAATATAAAAAATAATAATAAACAATGACAATATTTTCATTTTTTTCTGCAGATAGAGGAAGAAGGTAAATGGAAGTGCTTTAGTTATATGCAGGGCCACCGGAATTATGTGATAGAGAGGACCAAATTATGCCCCAGGGCTGACCAATTTATGTGGCAAGAAAAGTCTAGGTATGCATTTACAACGTCAATAGCTTGAACTCAAGCAAATGCGAGACCTATTGCATTGCAAATGCTTGTTTTGTTTCGGTTAAGTTAATTAAGGTAGTTAGCATTAAGGAAACAAGGATGTGGCCAGAGAGGTCAAAATATCCAATCTCAGTCTCGTATAACCTGCGCACAGAAGAGAAAAAAGCATAATCTATATCACCTAGGTGTTGGAGGCACGAGATGTTAACCAATCCTGCAGAAGAAAGGCCTTGTTTACTCCAGTCCACGATCAACACCACCGGGCCTGCTCTTGTGGGGGCTCTGTCTTTCCATCACAGTGTTGAAGTCCACACAAATTAGTATGTGACCCAGAAACGGATGGCTCTTATTTACAATGGGGGATAGCAGGAGGGTACAATAATAGTAAAATAAAAAATAAAACAACAACACTTACGTTAAGATGGGCGCCCCCCTCTTATCGTCTTTCCTTATCTCATGAGCTAGCGATCCCCCCAAGGGCCAACCACCCCCCTCCCCTGGGCAGGGATTGAAGGGGAATCACTTACCCTTCCACCCCTACCCCCCGACCCTCCCGTGGCATCTGATGAGGTCATCAGATGCCTACCCCTCGATCGCTGGAAGCTCAGCTTCAAGCATTTCTCCTCCGATCACATGGTGGGTCCGAGAGAGGCATCAAAGGAAAGGAAAGGCCTTTCCTCTCCTTTGAAGTCTTTCTCAGCATTTCTGCTGCCCGATCGCGATGCGTTCGGGCAGCAGAAATGCCACTAGACACCAGGGATTTTTTAAAAAAAATATTTACACATAAGGGGAACGGCCCCTTGAACAAGGGCCATTCCCCAGGGGGGCAAAATATGTTTAGGCCTTTTCTGCCCACCACGCCGGGGGGGGCAGAAACCCCTAGGCCCCAGGCATTTTTTTTTTGCGCCAATTTCACGCAAGGGGAGCGACTCCTTAGGCAAGGGTCACTCCTCTGGGGGGGGGGGCACATTTATTTTAGGGCACATCGGTCTACTGTAATTAGGCCGATTTGCCACCGTGGGGGGGCAGAAAACCCTAGACACCAGGGATTTTATTTTGTTTATTTTATTTTTTTATATGTGGGGAGCGACCCCTTAGGCAAGGATCGCTCCCCTGGGGGGGCAAATTGTTTTTAGGCCATTTCTGCACCCCTTGGGGGCAGATTGGCCTATTTTTATTAGGCCAATCTGCCAAGGGGGGCAGAAACAACTAGGCCCCAGGCATTTTTTTGGCGCCAATTTCACACAAGGGGAGCGACCCCTTAGGCAAGGGTCACTCCCCTGGGGTGGGGCAAATTTATTTTAGGTTATTTCTGCTCCCCTTGGGGGCAGATCTGCCCATTTCTATTAGGCCAATCTGCCCCGGGGGGGGGGGCAGAAACCACTTAGACACCAGGGATTGGTGTGTGTGTATGTGTGTGTTTTGTTTGGGAGGGCAGCCCCATAGGGGCACATTACTGTTGGCCATATCTGCCTCACTTGGGGCAGATCAGCCTATTTTTGGAAGGCCCATCTGCCCCCAAGAGGGGCAGAAAGCCCATCAGAGACCAGGGAATATTTGTTTCCAAAATAAGAGGGTGGGGGTATGGCCATATCCCCACCCCAAATAAATGGAGCCAAAGTTGTTCTGCCCACCAGTGGGCAGATGGGACAATTACCCCCGATCCACACCCTGGGGGGGGGGCAGAAAGTCTACTAGATACCAGGGAATAACAAAAAAAAAATAATAGTGGGGTGGTGGCTACCAACCAGTATGAGCCTGGTTTTGCCCCCACCCTAACTGAAGGGGGTAACAGTCTTTCTGCTCTCCCCTGCCCACTAAAACATCTTATCCGACGGCAAGCAAGAGGACTTTGATTATTTTGGGTTTTGGTTTTACATTTGGACCATGAGAGCTTGGCTAACTCTCAAAATCGTCCCACTTGGAATGGTGAGGGCTGCACCTTTTGGACTTTGGGAAGCTGCCATGTAGAAAAATCCACAAGACCTAGACACATCTGAAAACTAAACATCTGGGTGATTCCAGGGTGGTGTGCTTCAAATGCACCCCGCACCATTTTCTTACCCACAATGCCCTGCAAACCTCCAACTTTGCTTGAAATCACATTTTCCCCACATTTTTGTGATGGAACCTTCCTGAATCTGCAGGAATCCACAAAATTCCTACCACCCAGCATTGGCACTTGGCCCACCTACACAAATGAGGTATCATTTTTACCAGGAGACTGAGGGGAACGTTGGGTGGTAGGAAATTTGTCCCTGTGAGGTGATCCCACACAGACATTTGGGAAAAATGTTATTTTTTTTAGCTAAATTTGAGATTTGCTGAGGATTCTAGGTAAGAAAACATTGGGGGATCCACGCAAGTCACACCTCCTTGGATTCCCTCGAGTATCTAGTTTTCAGAAACGTTTGGGTTTGGTAAGTTTCCCTATATGGCTGCTGAGCCCAGGACCAAAAAGGCAGGCCCCCTGCAAAAATAGGTAGTTTAGTGTTTGATCATTTTGATGTGTCCACAAAGTGTTTTGGGGTGTTTCCTTTCGCGGGCACTAGGCCTACCCACACAAGTGAGGTACCATTTTTATCGGGAGACTTGGGGGAATGCTGGGTGGAAGGAAATTTGTGGCTCCTCTTTGATTCCAGAACTTTCTGTCACCGAAATGTGAGGAAAAAGTGTTTTTTGGGCCAAATTTTGAGGTTTGCAAGGATTCTGGGTAACAGAACCTAGTGAGAGCCCCACAAGTCACAACATCTTGGATTCCCCTAAGTGTCTAGTTTAGAAAAAATGCACAGGTTTGGTAGATTTCCCTAGGTGCCGGCTGAGCTAGAGGCCAAAATCCACAGTTGGGCACTTTGCAAAAAACAGCGTTGTTTTCTTTTGGGAAAATGTGATGTGTCCACATGTTTTGGGGCATTTCCTGTCATGGGTGCTAGGCCTACCCACACAAGTGAGGTACAATTTTTATTGGGAGATTTGGGGGAACACTGGGTGGAAGGAAATTTGTGTCTCCACTCGGATTCCAGAACTTTCTGTCACCGAAATGTGAGGGAAAAGTGTTTTTTGGGCCAAATTTTGAGGTTTGCAAAGGATTCTGGGTAACAGAACCTGGTGAGAGCCCCACAAGTCACAACATCTTGGATTCCCCTAAGTGTCTAGTTTTTAAAAATGCACAAGTTTGGTAGGTTTCCCTAGGTGCCGGCTGAGCTAGAGGCAAAATACACAGCTAGGCACTTTGCAAAAAACTGCTTTTTTTTCTTTGGGAAAATGTGATGTGTCCACGTGTTTTAGGGCATTTCCTGTCATGGGTGTTAGGCCTACCCACACAAGTGGGATACAATTTTTATCGGGAGATTTGGGAGAACGCTGGGTCGAAGGAAATTTGTAGCTCTCTCGGATTCCAGAACTTTCTGTCACCGAAATGTGAGGAAAAAGTGTTTTTTGGGCCAAATTTTGAGGTTTGCAAAGGATTCTGGGTAACAGAACATGGTGAGAGCCCCACAAGTCACAACATCTTGGATTCCCCTAAGTGTCTAGTGTTACAAAATGCACAAGCTTGGTAAATTTCCCTAGGTGCCGGCTGAGCTAGAGGACAAAATCCACAGCTAGGCACTTTGCAAAAAACAGGTCTGTGTTCTTTGGGAACATTTGATGTGTCCACGTTGTGTTTTGGGGCATTTCCTGTTGCGGGCGCTAAGCCTACCCACACAAGTGAGGTACCATTTTTATCAGGAGACTTGGAGGAATGCTGGGTGGAAGGAAATGTATGGCTCCTCTTAGATTCCAGAACTTTCTGTCACCGAAATATGAGGAAAAGGTGTTTATTTGGCCAAATTTTGAGGTTTGCAAAGGATTCTGGGTAACAGAACCTGCTGAGAGCCCCACAAGTCACCTCATCTTGGATTCCCCTAAATGTCTAGTTTTAAAAAATGCACAGGTTTGGTAGGTTTTCCTAGGTGCCAGCTGAGCTAGAGGCCAAAATTCACAGCTAGGCACTTTCCAAAAAACACGTCAGTTTTCTTTGGGAAAATGTGATGTGTCCATGTTATGTTTCCTGTTGCAGGCATTAGGCCTACCCACGCAAGTGAGGTACCATTTGTATCAGGAGACTTGGGGGAACACAGAATAGCAGAACAAGTGTTATTGCCCCTTGTGTTTCTCTACAGTTTTTCCTTCTAAATGTAAGACAGTGTGTAAAAAAAAAAACGTCTATTTGAGAAATGTCCTGTAATTCACATGCTAGTATGGGGACCCCGGAATTCAGAGATGTGCAAATAACCACTTTTTCTCAACACCTTATCTTGTGCCCATTTTGGAAATTATGAGGTTTTCCTAATATCTGTATTTCACCAAATGAATTGTTGTATACTCGGTACAGAATGAAAACCCATTGCAAGGTGCAGCTCCTTTATTGGCTCTGGGTACCTAGGGTTCTTGATGAACCTACAAGCCCTATATATCCCCACAACCAGAAGAGTCCAGCAGATGTAACAGTATATTGTTTTAAAAAATCTGACATCTCAGGAAAGTCACAGAGTAAAACGTGGAGAAAAATTGCTTTTTTCTTCACCTCAATTTCAATATTGTTTTATTTCAGCTGCTATTTTCTGTAGGAAAACCTTGTAGGATCTATACAAATGCCCCCTTGCTGAATTCAGAATTTTGTCTATTTTTCAGAAATGTTTTCCGGGATCCATATGGGATATGTCCCAGTAAAATGCCAAAATTGTGTTGAAAAATGTGTTTTTCTGATTCAAGTCTGCCTGTTCCTGAAAGCAGGGAAGATGTTGATTTTAGCATCGCAAACCATTTGTTGATGTCATTTTCAGGGGAAAAAACACAAGCCTTCTTCTGCAGCCTTTTTTTCCCTATTTAAAAAATAAATATGAAATATTTGCTGTATTTTGGCTAATTTCTTGGTCTCCTTCAGGGGAACCCACAAACTCTGGGTATCTCTAGAATCCCTAGGATGTTGGAAAAAAAGGACGCAAATTTGGTGTGGGTAGCTTATGTGGACAAAAAGTTGTGAGGGTCTAAGAGCGAACTGCCCCAAATAGCCAAAAAAAGGCCTGACGCCTAAGGGGGGAAAAGGCCTGGCAGCGAAGGGGTTAAGGCAGTTGGTTTAGAGAAAAGTGTGCATGTAAGTCTGGCAATCGCAAGACTTTAAACTGCTGCCACTCAGCAGCATTTGCCCCACCTCGTCCTGACACTCGGTTCAAGACAGAGGCCCTCATTCCAACCCTGGCGGTCATAGGGCAACGGGAGCACCGCCAACAGGCTGGCGGTGCTTCCAGGGCCATTCTGACCGCGGCGGTAAAGCCGCGGTCAGAAAAGGGGAACCGGCGGTTTCCCGCCGGTTTTCCCCTGGCCCAGGGAATCCTCCATGGCGGCGCTGCTTGCAGCGCCGCCATGGGAATTCCGACCCCCTTCCCGCCAGCCTGTTTCTGGCGGTTTACACCGCCAGAACCAGGATGGCGGGAACGGGTGTCATGGGGCCCCTGGGGGCCCCTGCACTGCCCATGCCACTGGCATGGGCAGTGCAGGGGCCCCCTAACAGGGCCCCATGAAGATTTTCACTGTCTGCTTTGCAGACAGTGAAAATCGCGACGGGTGCTACTGCACCCGTCGCACCCCTGCAACACCGCCGGCTCCATTCGGAGCCGGCTTCTATGTTGCAGGGGCTTTCCCGCTGGGCCGGCGGGCGGCCTTTTGGCGGTCGCCCGCCGGCCCAGCGGGAAAGCCAGAATGGCATCCGCGGTGCGGCCATTTGGCGGTGACCGCATGGCGGGCGGCAGTCCAGAGTGCTGAAAAATACTATGGTAATAGAGAAAGTTTATTACCATTTCATTTTTACGTTCTGGGGGCATTTTTCTTAGTGGGGCGACGCTCCTCCGGTCTCGTGGAGGGGCAGCCCCTGATGTGACCTTCGGAAATGGATCGGATGTTTCCAATAATTTGTCTTGTTATGAGTTTGGGGCATAAATGCTGGATTTAGTGTATGTTTATTACCCCATCCATCCTGAGTACCAATGTTATACATCTGCCATTCTCACTACCTACCATTTTCAGTATCAGTACCATTTTTAGTAAATGGGTTTCTTCTACAATACAAATGTCACTCTTAGCTTCATGAAACATATTTAAAACCAAAAAGCGTTTCGATGGTACATTAAGGCCTTTGGTATTTAAAGTGATACATTTCAACTTGGCATCAATCTAAATCAGCATCTGGTGTGAAATGTGGCTCAAAACCTGCAAATAGGACTATGGGTATGCCCGAGGCCTATAGGTAATAATATCATTTTATCAACAGATACCCCTAGCACCTCAAAGCCATAACTACAACTAATGAAGAAATGTAAATCTGTTTCTAACCATATTAATACAAAATAAGTATGCTAATCTTAATACTGGTAATCAGGATATCTCCACCACTCTGAGATAGTCAACCTTAAAATGTATGCAGACGGCACTGTGCTACTTCTCAAAGCTGCTAGGGTTCCTTGTAATTGTAAATGTATTTATATAGCACTTGCAACCAGTGACAAGGTATTGAAGTGCCTTTTCACTGAGTAGCACATTACTTCAGAACCCAAGATTAGTAGTTATTGGGTTAGTAAGATTTTTTTGTGTGTTTTTCTTGAGCATTGATTGTGTTAGGTGTTGGTTGTGTTGGGTTTGTGCTCTTAATTTCATGAGTGCTTAGTAAAGTTTGGTGTAGGGATAAAATGATAGGGATGGATTTGTAAATGGGAAGTATTAAAGTATGTTTTTACTAACTAGTGGTACTGAGCGTTTGTTAGTTGAATCGGGTGGCTAAAGGAGGGATGAAGGATTGAGAAGGATGCTTGGAGGTTCATATAATACAGAGTGGGCTTTTAAAAGCGTTTGATTTCCATATGCAGGAAGCTATACAGTGATATTACCATGTCTGAAGTCCTATTATTTCATACAACACAAGAAGAGTCTCCTACGATCCTACAATTGGGATATTCTATAAAACCTAAAAGATATCTTACAACTTGTGCAATGGAAAAGCTGGAGAAAATGTATGATCAAAATGACAGTCCTTTCCTTTTGAACATAGCAGTACTCATTCACAGGTATAAAGTGGTCTCCATTTCCATTTTGGGAAGGGGCGAGGTGGTCAAAATATCAATTACCACCCTTTTTCTATATTTTTAAAATCATTTACCTGTTACCTTCAGCCTAGTTTTTTCAAAGAGATATAGAGCAGGATTTGGGGTTCATCCGGGGAGACAGAAAACTTCTGCTCATTCTCAACTACTGATAGATACCAATTGAAGAAGGCCGACCAGCCCTCCCTAATCTCTATTACAGTGGTGTAACAAAGGCCCTGCAGCACCCCGCAGTGTGTGTGGGGGTGGGGATGGGGAGGGGCAGAACTCCGGGGGGGCCTCCTCAGCACTGTACATGGTGCACGGGCAGCAGGCCTCTGACTGGGTCCATGGAGGAGGGGGCCCGCTCCAGGGACTTTGCAGGGGGTCTCTCAAGTTTCGTTACGCCACTGCTCTACTATGCTGCCACTTTAACAAATTTGGTTTACATTAAGCTATTCAGAACATTATTTTCATAATTGTTGGTTAGAGATAATGCTAGATAATAACTTGCAACGTGATCTACTTGCACTCGTGTATTACTCACAGTCCCAAACTTGTTAGACACAGGATTTTAGTTGAGGCAGTTGAAAACAGAGATTTCTTATACTCTAGCCTTATAATGCTGTTCATTCAGGCCAATAGAAGTTTACCTGACTGCAGTTGAATATTTTCATTGATCTTCTATTTGTTGTTTCTGTCCGTCAAGGCCAACTAATTACTTGCAACACAATAAAGCTCGCATCATCTCTCAGGTAGAGGACTCGGGCCGGCTTTACGCGGGTGACTGATTCAGCCGCACTTGGTGCTGAGCTCAGGGTGGAGGGGGGCGGCGCTTGTTTATAAATATTTTATGGTTTTAAATGTACCTGCTGCAGAGGTCCTTGCGTGCCCAGCATTTTCAGGCAACAACATAAATATCAAGATAATTCTGGTGATTAGTGTTTCTGCTGGAGAGAAATCAGAGTGTTGTCTAGTGGCAGTTTTGCCTCATGATAAGGTACCGCAGAGAGGTACTATGTTGGTACCATGCAGGTCACAGAGATATATTTTATGTGGACAGCTCTTGGGTTGCTGTTTTTGTCACAGAGATGCTTTTGTTCATAAGTTACAATCCTAATATAGCAAAGCAACGTATGAACGGTCATCAAAAAGCTGTATGCAAACTGCATGGTATAGGTTAGAAAGTTATGCTTTTTCACCAGTTTTCATTGTCCTAATGTTTCTAAAAAAGGGTTTGTTTAGGTAGAAATACATTCTTATTAGTAAAGTCAGCCCAAAATCCTCAATTTGTGCTTTTCTAGACTAAACACTATTACAATATACTGCATTATATCATGTTCACCTTATAATTTTCATTCTTTTATAATCCTCATTGTTTTATGTAATATTTCTTATAGAATGATTTATACATGTGATCCATTTTCAATGTGGAATGTATGTGTGATATAATGGGCCCTGATGTCCTAATCTGGAATGATTAGCACCATAAAACAAATGAAATGCATGTGAGAGAGGGGCTATGGAGAGGTATGGGGCACTGTTGGAAGGCTGGGGGGCAAAAAAAGGTTGTTGCACTGGGACCCATCAGTGCTAATGCCGGCTCTGGGAGAGCTAAGGACCTACTTTAGCACTTGATGGACATAGTGGTCCCCATTGTGACGGTATAGGACATTACCTCCGCCAACTCAACGGCACTCTGCCTACCAAATTTAGAGATGACCTCTGGCCCAGTGGTCATCTCTTATGGTGGTTCCTATCAGCTGATATGTTTTGACAACCATCCATCAAACTTGTGACATTTGTTTGATTTCCAGAAACAAACTCCTAAAGTGGGATTTTGTGAAAAAACACATACTAATGATGCATGCTTCAATGGTGTTTTTTCCCATGGTGTGGAGGTCATTATTGTGTTTTTTTCCTGTCCTCACCTCCAAGTTTTCCCTGGCGGTGCCAAACAGAAAAAAGGTATTACATCATCCACCCTCAATAGCTCCTACTTTGTTGGGCCGTCGGAGGAAGTATTCCATCAACAGAGCCAATGGGGGCTCCTTCAACAGAGCCTGTCTCTAAATGAGGGATGCAGAGTTTGGCAGACGAGTACTACTTCACATTTGTGGTGGCGTACCCTGTTGGCCAATCTCTAACTCATGCCCTTAATGTTAAAACATGTGTGCCTATTTCGGTCGTGATGGTTGTACGCTCATCACCAAATAATGGAAGTCAGCTGTTCCTCCTTAATTTCCAGAATGGTTATGAATTGTTGCATGCAACTCAGAATGGTTCTGACAAGACATTTTAGAAAATATGGATAATATATCAACATTTTTGAACGTCCGTACACATTTCATTTTAAAAGACTTCACTATAATGAATTGCAATGGGATTTGATAATGTTAATTTGTAGTGAAGCATGCAAAAGAAATCTAGTAATTTAACAGCCAAGACGAGAGTTCAAGCAGCCTTATCAGCTGATTCATTATTTATATGTTTATTTCGCTGCATAAAATAAAAAAAATAAAAAATTTGAAAGAAAAGGATGCGCTTATCACTTTCCAAGTCAAAGAGTGGAATCACGTAGATGTTGCATAAGGGCTTGAGAACCTAAAGGTAGATGAATTACAACAGTCTCCTAGTCTTCTTTCCCTGGAATCTAGGAATTAGGTAATCCAATCCAGCGATAGCAACAACACTGTATCCACAGATTACTGGCTTTGATCCAAGATACAGCAATTACTGTATCAAAAGTGGCCACCAGTTCCTACAGAAAAGCTAAAATAGAAATCTAGATCTTTTATGGACAGATCACCCTAGAATGAAATTAAGGTAGTTGCTGTCCGATGCAGCATGCAAAATATTAACAAGCTGACAGCAAGGAAACCAAGAGGCAATGCTCCTAAACATGGCTCTGTGAAAGCGTCATCACCACCTTTCCTAAGACCCTGGAAACCCAAGAAAACCCAAAGAAGGCTGTTGGACCTGTTCCTTTTTGCGAGGTCATCCCCAAACTTTTTGCCTTCCTCCTCCTATTTTTTTAACCTCTTTTTGTTGGCTCTATGATTCTGGGCACTTTATCACTGCTGATCAGTGCTAACGGGCATGTGCTCTCCTTTCTACACGTGGTATGATTGGCTTACACCTCATTGGCATGTTTCATTTACCTGTGAGTCCCTTGTACAGTGGTATTGCCAATACACAGTGCCTGTAAATTAAATGCTTCTAGTGGGTCTGCAGCGCAGCTTGCACCACCAACGAAGTAGCCTTTCAAACCTGTCTCAGGCCTGTCAACACAGGGCCTGCGTGCACAGTTTACTGCCACATGAACCTGGCATCTAAATTTACTTGCCAGGATTGAAACTCCCCTTTTACTACATATAAGTCACCTCTAAGGTAGTCCCTAGGTAGCCCTATGGGCAGGGTGCTGTGTAGGTAAGAGGTAGGACATGTGCCCTGTTGTGTGGTCTGTCCTATTAGTGACAAACACAGCTGTGAGTGCTGCCCGTCTCATAGGAGTGCATCGGGAATGCCCTTTCATTTGGCAAAGTGGTATTACCTGATGTATAAGGGGTAGAGTAGGTGCGTTTGGTATGGTTGGAATGGTAGTGAGAAATGCTGCTTACTGGTGTAGGTGGATTTTTTTATTACCATTGTAGAAATGCCACTTCTAGAAAGTGGGCATTTTTTTCTGTGCTTATAACTCTGGTGCTTTTGCAGTTTGACTCCAATCTACATCTGGGGTACAGTGACAGCTGTGCTTTGTGCATACTTTTCAGACAGCCATTATACAGGGAGGGTGGATTTGTAACAGGTTTGCATCTACATACTGAGTGGTCTTCCTGGGCTGGGAGAGGTAGAGGTGGGGCACACAGGCATCTTTAAAGGCTGTGCCCTGGCCTCACACAAAGGGCTCATTTACCCCCTACTAATGTCTGGAGTAGAAGAGGACATACCTGGAACTGGTTAGAACTGGTTGGAAACCCCTTTCCACCTTTGTGGAAGCTGTGCAGAATGAGTATAGGTACAGGGAGTTGCCTCCCACATGGGGAGACACTTCATTGACCTGCCAGAGGAACCTGTTATGCTGCTTTGAGGAACCGCCATCAGAACATGACCTACTGGTTGCCATTACCTGTGGCCTGCTGGGTCCCAAGAGGAACTGTTGCTTTGCCGAAGAACCTTGATGTCCTGGCTCACAGATTGCTTTACTTCTTTTACCTTGGCCCTTCCTCAGTGGTCTCCAGGGGGCTAAGTGGTGTGCACCCTTTGCCCTCCCCCATTTCCCACTTTGTAGAGCTTGGAAAGCACTGTGCTGGAATATTTTGTAGCGTGCGTGGTGCACACTGTGGTTGGCAGTGCCTGAGTGGAGCTACACTAGGAAGGAGGCAGCATGAGGAGCGCTCTCCAGTTATGAGGAGAGTGTGTACTTTGACCCTCTTCACTGCCAGGGTGTGAAACCCCATTCCCCAGCAGCACGGACAAAGAGCACCTTTTAGTGACCCTGGAACTCCAGCAGGCCCATGCCCCCACAGTCGGAACCCTGACTAGCACTGCAGTGCCCCAAGCAGCTGTGTGGTTGCACAGGTGCTGCCCCCACATTTGCCCCAGATCCCTGTGAGGTTGCCATTGGCCGTAAAGGGCAGAGGAGAGTAATGGCCCTTCAACGGATCCCAGGAGGATGACGCCGGCGTCCTAGGCAGAAGACGGCACCCATGACCCACACCAGCCCACTTCGGCAGGAGGTACCTTTCCGGGGCAGACAGCTGCACCGCACACTTGTGGGAAGCTGCAGCGGGGTCATCTCTGACGCAGGGGACCCAGCGAGGTCTTCAGACCGGGCCCCAGAGCCATTAGGGTCTCGGCTGTGAAATAACATATCTCCCCTTGTGAGAGAGTCTGCAGCGGTCCCGGCGGCCGGGTTATGGTTTCCATCGTGGGGAGACTGTGTGAGGTCGCCCCGCTGGTGTGGGAGTTGTGTGGGTGTCCCCCCCCCACCTTAGGATCCTACTTGTGGGACATTCTTCAGTGGCTAGCAGGACGGGGAGGAAACCTCAACAGAGGTTCTGTGCCTGCCAAGCACCCTTTTGAGCTTACTGTAATTATGGAGAAAGAGAGGCAGGTGGCCCAGTAACCCAGGCTGGGGACCACTACCAGAAAGTCTATAATATAGGTGCAGGCGTGCCGTATCAGTGCAGAGGTTTCAGTTGTGGGTGATGTAGGGTGATTCCCCTGCCTTCTTCCTTAAATACTGTATGATTAGGTCCCAACACTGATGTATGTCATGCTTTTCTGATAAGAGCACTGGTACTGTTTTCAGGGACTGTAACCTTTGTGTTTGTGACATATGGAGATGTTTCCTTTTATGGGCACTCACCAGGACGTTTTACAGTACACGTGCTTGTTCCTTTTATTGGCATGCAGGATAATGTGCTATATGACTAATGCAATAAGGGAATGTTTCACTCTGTGAGCATTCATGGTGAGAATGATGGTCTAACGACTGCTTGTGTAGCAGGGTACTATTGATACATGTTGTTTTTGGTCTAATTACATTTTGTTCAATATGGTTTATTTTTATATAACTTGTGGAGTTTTCTTTGTGATGCATTTATGCTGTCACTAGTGTTGTGTAAATGCTTTACACATTGCCTCTGGGATAAGCCTGACTGCTTTTGCCAAGCTACCAAGCAGGTGAGCAGGGGTTATCTTGGGTGTGTAGCTCTCTTGCCATGACTAGAGTGGTGGTCTCCGCCTGGCTGAGGTGCCTACCATAGCCAACCAGGAATCCCATTTCTAACTGGTGAGTAGAGGTTATCTTGGGTGTGTAGTTCTCTTAATAATGGTGTGTAGCTGACTTCGTAGGTATGTTTGTAACTGCTCTTGGAGCGACAGGACAATTACTTCCATCAAAGACTAATCAAAAAAGGGCCACAGTTGGTTGTGGTAGTGGTTGAGTGCAAAAAACGAGGAGCCTTTAAAAGAATAAGCATTGTCAAGAGGTACTGGGTTGCAAGAATTGCCCTCTGTAAAAGAAAGTGGGATGTGTGATCTCTGACACACTGAAGCTGTAGGCCAGCAAAAGGTGACTGGGTTAAACACGCATCATACCTTAAAATAGCTGTATGTCACAATATCCTAGTCAGAAATAGTGTCTTAATTTAAATGTCAAGATATTATTTCATCGAAAGATAACAAACGCTGAACATTGGGTACATTTCCTGCATTTCTTCAAGCAACATATTTAAGGGTTCCTTTCTATCTTTATTTTGCTGAGCGGGTTAGCTATTTACTGAATTGTACAGTTATCAACACAACATTTAGAGACAGGGTCAGATTAACCTAATTTTCAGGCAAAACGGCGCAGCAACCACATTTGCTGCGTTACATTGTGCCAGGAGCATAACACAGTGTAGAGAAATATCTGCTGAGGCTGCTGTCATCATCCCCTCCAGCAATACACTGACATGGTGCCTTGCGCGATGCACAGCCTTGCACTATGATGCTGCGGCAAGCCTGTGCTGGCTAGCCTAGGATTTGCACTGAAAGCTTGCCCTTCCATACATAATCTAAGCCTAGATAAATTCAGAAGGATCCCGTTTATTGGGAGTGGGTGGCGCACTGCAGCACACATGCAATATGTGGGCTTTTTGGAGAATTAAACATACTTCCCCTTCTTACCATTTGCTTCAAGGAGTTGTTAGTTTTAGGCGCAAAGCTAGTCTGGCTATTTTAGTAGATTGCGCTTTGCGTTGAAACCCATGGGTATTTGCGTCAACCTGCCCTCGCAATGTTTTTTTTTTTGCACTGAGAAAAAAGTAACTTTCCAGAGCAAACCATATTTTGCACTGGATTGCAGATAGCCTTGTAAGAATTTGTGTCACTTGACATTGCTTTGTGCTGGCACAAAGCTTTCGTGAATCTAGGCCATAGGATCATATTGCTCTTACCTGCAGATTTAGTGCGATGCTGATCAGGAAGCTTCCGATAACCGCTACAACAACACCAATGAGCTGATTCTGTCAAGAATGGAATAAATAGCAAAAAATTTGAAATCATATAAAAACTGCTCTAAAGTTAGAATCCTGTTCTAAAGATAAAAAAGCAGGTTGATAACCACATGCTGACTTTCACAGTTCACTGGCAACATTTGCTGCTGCAGCTCAGCTTATTTGCAGAAGTCCAAACTTATCAGCGTCAGAGCTGAAAATGCAGGAACACATTGCTTCTCTCCCAGCCACGCTGACAAATGGGGCAGGAGTGTGACCGTGGGCAGAAACAGGTGGGGGACCGCAGCGAGACCGGTCATATCTCAACCAGACAGACATTTACTCACTCAACATATGGCTAATTATGCAAAAGGACCCAATGCCAGCCAATTTCTTGTGTTAGACAATATAACATTCTCTGGCCGTATTTATTACAATTCATAAACACAACAAATGTTTTATTTTTTATCTAAAGTCACAAGAAGTACAGCACTGTATAGGGATATCACATGGGTGTACCCAATACATACAATTTCCTAGTAAATACTCCATTGCTAATACATGAATACGTGAAATTTCATAGCAAATAAGGAGTCATGATTGACCACTCTTCAGGTCTTTGTGGCACTAACTGATTCAATTAACTTAATTGACTTGGACCCAGGACAAAACCCACTTGGACCCTCCATAAGTTGTCTTCTACAAGGCCCCCTCAAGACAGAGGGAGCTTGGGCCAGCATAACAGCTGACCCCCAAACAACCATGCCAGAGCAACCCAATACAGGGATTCCCCTTAGTACCCATTGGGAGGTGGGCCTTGGAAACCGGGCTATACCTTGGTCCGCATACCAGCCCAGCATCCCCAGGGCCGTTTAATGGAGTACCCTGTCTGGCTATGGAAAATCGCTATGGCAGGCGTCCCAGCCTTCCAAAAGTGACTGCAGTACCCCCACCCCAGATTGACCTAAATGCTTAAAATCCAATTCCATGTTAAATTCGTCTACACATAGTCTTGATGCCAAGGTTGTCTACCTGTTTTAGTGGCCAAACATGACTCCTCACTACCAACAATGATCGAATGTATCCCCCAAGTGAACTTAACACAAGGATGGGAGGGTAGGGAAAAGAAGCACTCCGGTGCTTCGGCAGGCAAAGGCGGCATCAGCAATAGTCAGGGGCATGCAGGCAGCGATGTGTAATCCAGGCAACCTTGCCCACTACTTAACCTGACGACCACCCAGGCGACCCTGCCAGTGATGGGGCAACCAATGGTTGCATCCTGTGGCAGAGAGGGAAATTCAAAACGTGGCCACCGTTGGTCACTGCCCCCGACTGGTCCGATCCGGCCCACACCTGTCTCCGGTGCCTGAGACCTGGCTCCTTGGCCCCTTGACCAGGTGTGTCTTTATGCCCAGAATGAAGGATCATGAAACAAAATAATGTCAGGAGTCATTGCACTGCGTGCAGGGGCATTTTAAGGATTTTGGGGGCCAGGGGTCAACCAAATTTTGGGGGCCCCTGTTCAGAACAGCTTTGAATGTATGATCCAGTTTCAGCTCTTTCATGCTCTCTATGGCCAGGTCATAGCCACACTCAACCAAATTAAAAATGTGTTAACATCTAATATTCTGGGATAGTGATGTGTTTCAATATTGTAACACAGCAGCAGCTCACTAATATCACTGCAAATAATCTCTGTGACACCCTCATATTTCTGTATGTAAGGTCCTGCTTTGATCGAAAATAACTTTTTTTATGGAGGTTGCATGAAACATAAACACTCTAATTCTCTGCAAAAATGTCTGTAATAGACTCTCACACATCACCCACATTGAAAAGAAATTAAAAGAGAAAGGTGTTAAAACAATATGTTTAGAAATTATTCAAGGTTATCTGAGCACAACTCTTAACATTTTTGACAAAAACAAAGCAGTGCAAGGTGCGTAATGTAATTTAGTGGCTAACATTGAATCTTTGGAAATAGGTTTTCCATGCAGTGTGACCCTGGGCAAACTATTTAATCTCTCGTTGACTTAGTGACCACATCTGTGAAACACAGCAGCACTATAAACTGCCCAAATATCATTATGAAGCAATACATGCCAAAAACTAGAAGAGATGGCGTACAGTAAATTGTTGCTCGAAAAATCTATCAAAAGAACCCAACAGCGCAATGAAAAGATATAAAAAGTATTACATATTAAATGTCTGAATCGGGTAAAACTGTTCAACAATAGCTTGACCTCAGTCTCAGCTTGCCCTCACTCATAGTTACAAGCACTTGTGGGAGCGGCATAGGGAGGGTTGTCATATTACTACAAGTCACCACCACTCAAAGCACCAGGACCCAGGCTTTCCTTTAATGATTAATAGTTACCTGGCATGTTAGCCCATTTGGTTCAGTTAGAGCAAAGTAAGGCTACAACTACCACAATTCAAGACTGAGGGCCTGATTTAGATATTGACAGACGGGTTACTCCGTCACAATGCTGATGGATTTCCTGTCCATCCAAATCTAAATCTCATTATATTCTATGGTGTTTAAATTTCGGCGGACGGATACCCATCACTGTTGTGACAGAGGAACCCGTCCGCCAATACTTAAATCAGGCCCTGAATGTTTTGAGCACTGGCCACCTGGATCCATGTAGTCACGACTATGTTGCAAGGTTTAAACAGTCATGTTGTTTTTTTTTCTGCACGTTTAACATGACTTTTGTATTTAGAAAAAAGTGATGTTATCACATTAAGAAGTGGTACTACCAATTTCTACAAAGAATACCTATGCCTTGATCACCAGTAAAGAGCTGGTGTAAATTGTTTAACAATCAATGAGAAATTGCAGTAATATCACAAGTTCTGGTTGCAAATGTGATACCATTATTACTGAATGGTATAGGAGTGCCTTCTCCTACCTTTCCATATGCACCGTCTCACCTGCACCTTCTGTTCTATACCCAAGCATAGCATACCACACTACACCAGAAAACATCATGTCATATCACACCCTGCAAAGTCACCAAACATCATGGAATAGCATAACATTCCCTAAAATACAAAGCCACACAGCACATACGACCAAACCACATATTACAACATTACATTGTGTAGCATACAACACTACACCACAGAATATGTTAAATTCCTACAATACCACAACGTACCACATCACTCCTAACATAGCACATACCAACATTAAATACATTAAACGAATTAGTAAAAAATAATATACCACACAAAATAACATAAAATTAGATAACAGTATAAAACACCGCCCTGCAGCACACCTTCTGAACATAACACGACAAAATAGCATGATCTTCTCTATCGTTTCTCTTACTGTCAAGCTCTCTTTTTCTACGTTTAAACAGAAATATTTTACTTGAGAAATAAAACAAGTCAAGTGAAATATACTCTTTTACATTTTGACAAAATAACGAAGACTTAAACCTGTAGTTTATCTAGATATGCTTCTGAGAAATAAAAGATGGAAAAGAGAGAGAAGCAGAATAAAGAGGGGTGGAAGAATAAAAGAAAGTTAGACTCGCTCGCTCTTAAGCCTAAGCTTGTCTTCGCCCCCTGCCTTGTGAAGTCTGTGCCAGTCACTCCTCTAAACACCCTTGTACCTGTAGCTGGCGGCTAGTAATCACAACAGCGACTCGCGCCTCCATTCAGATTCAATGAGCACTTTCCAGTTCAGTCTCTTCTTGCACATGCTTCACTTGAAAATACCTTCACGCTCTTCCTGGACACTCTGGGAGGCGACACTGCTCCTCATATCTCTTCAGCTGCCTCCTGGAACAGGTCTTGGTCACAGCACTCTCCAGACCTAGAGAATGTTGGCCACTAAAGAAAAATCTAGACACAAGTATGTCTGTGGCCCTAGCACTGAAGGCTGGTAGCTGCTGGTGCTGTCTCTCTTTTTCCAGAATACCTCAAATTAAACATGCAGACTGTTGTCCTTCTATAGCACCTGTAATGTGTGTGCCCTGAAAGCCCTTAAGGGCACAGCACTGGTTTGGCCTAGGCAGCCACAGGCTGACTGGACCAGTCACATCAGCAACTATGGTGAAGGCAACCTAGAGGCTTTGCTGAGGTACGATCAGAGCACGAAGGGTGGTCCCTTAGCAAGCGATGGCCACCTATGTCTCAAACTACTGTGTCCCTCTGCTCCCACAAGCCCAAACTCTTTAAGCAAATGAAAAACTAGCACTCGCCTGGCTCATACGCCTTTCAACTCTGTCTGCAACTCTAGGCTCTGCAATTAAAAGTATTGATTAGTGACACCATATAAGCAGCCTGCCTATGCCTGTAGGTAAATATATTGATTAGTGAAAAGGAGCAGCAAAGCCAGTGTGTCCTATGGCCCTACTGAACCAACTTCAGGGAACACACTAGCACCAGGACAGGAAATACACTGTCACTTGCCTAGAGACCAGTACAATAGAACACCACCAACAGCAGAGCCAGTCTTTGCTCAACTGATGTGTTCCTCACTCAATGCAGATGCACGGCAATCGCTCACTTGTAACAGATGCAAGGCTTACTCTCCATTCGACAAAGTGAGCTCAGATCTCCCTCACTTGCTTTATACAGTTAAGCTAATCTTCACTTATGGCAGATTAATCAGTTGCCCCTCTGGCTGATATCTTGCTCATTGCTAACAGTGAAGCTATTGCTCACCTGTCTCAGACAGCAGCACTTCCTCTCCTCTCCCACCTGTTACAGAAAGTGACCTTTCCTATGTATATTACAAAAAGAAAAGCTATACCTTGCCTCGCTGAGCTACCCTTGGATGGTTGCATGTCTGCCTGGAGGAGCCAGGGAACGGGGAGCCTCGAGGAAAGAGAATCTCAGCGAAAAATCTTGTGATAAAGGAAAAAGATGACAGCAAGAAATAGGTACAATGGGACAGAGGTACTCTCACAACTGTGCAGCATTAGTCTGGGAACATCAAACAGAATAACATAGGGAGCTTGTATACAAGACTAACAGAAAAATTGTAATTTAGGGACAAACCTGTTCCAACTACAATGAGACAGGATAACCACAATCCCAGTGGCATGTTTCCAGCTGTGGGTCAGGAATATCAAAGCCAGAATAGTGAAAGGTCACACTATTGTGACCAAATTATTGAGGAATAAAATATCAAAAGGTTATTTTGTGTAGATTTTATATACCTAACTCTCAGTGAGAGTATCTTGATGATACATATATATTTTCAAGATACGTAGATGAGAAGTTAAGAACTGTAAAATAATACCTCCCTCGGTGCACTTATCTCTGCAATAGTCTGTACCTCAACATTCTGTCCACGAGATTGTCACCCATCGGTATTCAAGCCTGGATATTCACTACCACAATCATGTTTCCATTTCAACCTATGTCAGAAATAATATACCCCAAATGTAGGACAAGAAAGATTCTGACACACAGGCACACAGGTTGTTTGGAAGTGCACAAGACGCATTGCCTACATGACAGCATTGCCATAGCTGACACAAGATACGTGCAGGGCCTCAACACCTGAACAAACACTGTGAACCACCCTGCAGAGACAATCCACTACGCACTTAACCTTCACATGGGCTAGCCGGCGGGGCTTCACAATATCTAGCCCTTGCTTGAACAGCTCCAAGAGGATGACCAACACCCACCATGCTGCCTTCCTACAAAATGTGCTACAAAATACCCAAATAGAGGACCTCTACGTCCTGAATAACTAGCCCAGACGGATGTAAAACACCATAGTAGTCGAAAGTAGCACGATACAAATACCCATTGACGGCGACTCCCACATTTCCCCGTTCATCATGGCCTTCCCACGGGAGCGCTACAGTCCCTGGCAGTGTTGCAGATGGTAGAAGAGAATGCAGTGCAGGCACCAGGTCAGAAGTAAAATTGGAAACTAGAAAGAACTGAAAAGAGTGAATAAAGAATTTCTAAATTAAAAGTTACAAGACTAACTGAAAAATATAAAACCAGGCAGAGAACCCAGGCATGGTAAAAATGGTAAAATACAACATCTTGAGACTGCAGTCCACAATTCTGAGTGTCTTCAATAAGCACTAAGCTTAGGACAATCTCATAAACATGGTCCGTGGGGGCCATTGTCCCATAACCCCAGTGCTGGAATGAAGGGGGAACCAGCCAAGTCCCCGATCTGGCCGCTTTTATTCAGCTGGATCGGGATCCGTCTGGCCTCAGTGAAATATGTTGAATTGGTCACCGGGAAACAATACCTTGTCTGCCCGGAGCAGCGATGTGCAGGTGGTGAGGGGACTTATTATTTTCTCTTGAAGCTTGGGCCTAAACCAAAGGGCACTTTAAAGGCCTTCGGACCTCCCTTTTTGCATTAGAATCCTGGCTGGGAACTATCTGCAGCATAAAACCTAGATGTCAATGCCATGGGGAAGCAAGCTTGCTATCCCTTCACAAATACTTAAGAAAAACTTAAGTACTTAAGAGATTTTGAGGCAGGTTTTTGCACTGTAAGAATGTCAGATGTATTAGTATGCATGAGTATGTACACAAATACGAATTTAAATATCATTTGCTCATTTTTTAATACTTTTATAGCACTGTTCATCCCACTGTAGGGTATCAGAGCGCTTTACACCACACGCACACATTATGCATTGACAACAAATCATACAACTGTGTAGTGTAAATTGCTGTACAGGGTGTTACATAAGACAAAAAGGGCTACAAGGTGTAGGAGATATGCATCATTTTTACTGTTATGGAACATAAAGCAACTAAGATTGTACGGCCAGGATAAACACAAAGTCAGGATTTAAAACACAACCTAATTTAGCAGCCTTGGAATAACACTGGGAAAAATGAATAATGTTGTTAATCCATATCTTACTGTTTGCATGCAGGTCCTTGATGCCGATTCCCAGCTCACTTTGCTATGTTAGAAGGATTGCAATTTATGAATTGCAAAAAATAAAATGATCTCTGTGTCAAAGGCAGTGAGCCACTTATCTACATAGCATAATAATCTGTCATCTGCATGTTAGACGATGTGCTGTGCAGGAGACGCATTAACCCTCTATGCTACTTTGAGCCAAAACTGTGACTAAACAAAATAACACATCTCTCCAGCAAGTGCTTTAGCCACCAGTTATTTTACCATTGCTATTTATATTCCCTCATACGGCCTGGACAGACAACGTTCTCCACACAGATATTTTACAATGCTGACCATTAAGTCAGAACAGATCTACTGTCATATTTCTCATTTAAAAAAAAAATACATGTACAAATTGACTGCTTTTTCTGACTCCACCACTTGTGACTCCTCTCCCGTTTTGTTGTTGCCCGCTTGGCCCCCTCATTTATGGGTTTCCAGAGTAAAGTGTTTCCAATTCCATCAGTACATGAACCATAAATAGTAACCAACTGGTCCCCAATAACTAAAGATCAATATATGTAAATTACAACCTTGAAAACCATTCGTTACCTCCCTAAATAACTGATTCTGGACATACAGTGAAGCAAAGACATCCTCCGGAGCCAAATAATTACACCTAAAGAAGAGGGCAGCTTAGAAACAAACACAACTCACACTCATTAGTGAAGACATTTGCTAAAATAGCATAAAAAGGGGAGATATATTTGCTCTGGCATGTTCGATGACATTTCACTCATTCATCCACACAAGGCATTTCGTAACCCAAGAGACTGTGGTGTATGTGGAATGTATAAGATTTATTCAAATGAGTGTACTCCAAGGTAGAATGCAGTGTGAGAAGAATCAGGAGGTCGCATCTTTACAAACAGGGAGGAAGGGCGAGAAGTGACTGGTGACTTAGACAATCCCTGTCCACCACGCAATACCTAGCAGACATCTTAGAAGAATCAGCAGCCCCTTGATGACTATTTGCAGAAACAAATATGAAGTAATTTTCCGAAGCAGATGCTCTGCTCCTCCTCTCCCTAGTAAACTAAGACCTGCAACAGTATATTGACACACTGCAAACAGCTTGTCTCACCAAAGACTAACCGCAGCACCGATGTTATGGCTTTCCTGAGAAAAAAGAAAAAAAAGATACAACCAACAAAAAAGAATAATTTTATTTGTGAATAACATTCAGTACTCATGAAATCAACACCCACGCCATTGAATCCTTCTAAGAGAAGGTGATGCGAGCCCTTAAAGCTACAAAGGCAAGCGTACAAGCATCCCCCCTTCCCCTCCTCCCGGTGAATCTCTAAATGCCATTTTGTCAGTGTTATTAAAATAATATCCATCTATGTCAATCAAACATGTTGCCAGCCTACATCTTAAACCACACCACGAAGGACACCAGCGCAGCAGAAGATGCCCACCATTTGCCCTTCAAATAGTTATGCTTGTCAACAATAATTAGGGCGACAACCATTCATCCTCGAAATAGAAAAACAAGT
The DNA here is from genome assembly GCF_031143425.1 of Pleurodeles waltl. Taxonomy (NCBI): domain Eukaryota; kingdom Metazoa; phylum Chordata; class Amphibia; order Caudata; family Salamandridae; genus Pleurodeles; species Pleurodeles waltl. The sequence goes on from NC_090439.1 coordinate 870,656,503, forward strand.
GACAAAATCCCATTTGCATGTCAGGAAATACAACTAGTCGTTTCGCTTTAAAGGCACAAAAAAGCAGAACAACAAATCCTGCAGGAGCTCAAAGACTTTACCACACACCGAACTGCTGCGATTCACAATTCCACGGGAAAGGAGAAAGCAAATAGCACACTAAAGAAGCTCATCAAAGACAACAGTGCACTGTTCATTGGTGAGGGGATGGGAGATGATCTATAACGTCGTGTGCATTAAGTGGGAATTACACAAATACATTTTACACACATCACCTTTCACACTTTAGGAACATTTTGGCAGGCACAACCAGGGCCGGGCTTCCTATAAGGCATTGGCAATCAGGCACTGCCTGAAGGGCAGGTCAGAGTTTGGCCCGGTATTTGCCGACTGTGGTCCTGTTTTACCGTCTGCTGGGCATTTTTTAGGTAGAGTGTATATGCGCGTTGCCCTGTTGTAAGTAGTGTGCTTTTAACCTCTCCATCTCACGCCCATCACTTTAATTCGTTCCTGGGCTTGGCTTTAAAAAAATAAATCACTTGATGTCATTGGTAAATGCTTTACCTTTGTTCCGCCTTGAGGCTGTTTTTGTCACACCTTGCAGGCTGCCTCTGTTACGTGGATTATCGCATGCTTGAGATATACTTCAGCGTGGGTGAACTACTTTTTTCTATTGCTGCTCCCCTTCGTGCTGCATGCCGGCCATGTCGCTCACAGAGCTAACAGGCACAACACCGCGAACTTGATCGGTGGTATTGGAGCGCTGGTCACATTGTTCACAGTTACCTAATCAGAGTCATTTCTTGTGTCTCTTCATTTAAAACACTTGAAATTGGTAAATGCTTAACAGAAATCCTCAAAGCGAAAGCGGCTCTCCTGGCACAGTGGGAGAGCCAATACTACGATAGTCACTCGACCCATAATGCTTTCGAAGCATTTGTTTTCACAACATTTTTGCCGATAACACGGCCTGTGGTGGTCCTAGGACAATGGGACTACCTTCAAGATGTTCACCACAACCTGATCTTTCTGTCTAGATCATCCCTGGGTCCTCACACTTGTAATATCATTGTAGTAGGCCTCCTAGCCCTGAAAATGTGTAATGCACTATGCCCTCTAGGGCCTTGCCTTAATATATGGTAACCCTGCATTACTTTTGGTAATTTGCTTTTCATGTGGTTATGTCCTCAAGTGGCTAACTATATGGTTACATGATAATTTCTCTTACAAATGCCATTTTCATTGTGGTGTCCCCTGGGGCTGTCTTGAGCATTACAGTCTAATTCCAAATATTTATTTCTGATGAAGGTTTTTATTGGGCTTATATCATAATTGTACATGTTTTATTAAACTCTCCTTATTGCAATTATGACCAGGATTCAGGACAATTTAACCTCCTTATTACACTATAATTGTTTGAACACTTTTGATATATTTGGGTGACCCTTCTAGTTTATTTCTCTCATTATTCCATGGCTGTCTTTTGTCTTTTTTGGGTGATTTGTGTTAGTCAACCAGCAACTCAGATGGTGAGGTGGTAAAAGTGATATTGTATTGGAATTAGTATGGCAGATTTAAATTAAGATGATAAATGGCAACATTTTCATTTTTCGCTTCAGATAGAGGAAGAAGGTAAATGGAAGTGCTTTAGTTATATGCAGGGCCACTGGAATTATGTGGCAGGAAAAGACCAAAATATGAGACAGGGTTGACAAATTTATGTGGCAAGAAAAGTCCAGTTATCAATTAGTGCGCCAATTTGAAAATCAAGCAAATGCGAGACCCATTGTATTGCAAATTCTTGTTTACTGTTGGTTTACCAAATACTAAAATAACATTGCCTCTAGCAATCTCACATCCATGCAGTTTCCCATATCTTGGAAAACACTTCTAAAGTTTGTCTTTGCATATTTAAAGCTGCTCCAACTTGCAAACTTGAGCCACTTTTTAGCTATCCAATTCACTAATGAGAGCCACTTTTATTTTGGTGCTGGGGCCTATTTTCTGTCCCAGCCAGACCCTCGGCACAACCTACCAAAATCTTTGTCAGGGACAATGGACTGGAATCCAAATCAGCTCTTTTTAATCCACCACCAGACACTCCCTGCCCCTTTACCTCACTCTTGCAGGTTCCTGTTTTCTCCCTTTTCAATGCTTTTTTCCATCTTTCTCTTTCTTTCCCCGTTATGTGCTTTCCCTCTCTTGCTCTTGGGAAATGTCCAGTGAGGAAAAATAATTGCTGGGGCCTAAAAATGAGTTCCAGGTGGGCCCGCCGGCAGCCACCGGCTTAAATTAAGCACTGCCCTCTTTTAGAGTCTGGTTTACAAGCTGGATGCTGTGTTGAAAGATTTCTCTAAGGGAAAGTAAACAATATTACAATTCTAAAGGAGGAACTTCATAAGTCATTAAGGTAGGGAGCTTCTGGTATTAAGTGAATCACTCTTATGATATAGAAAACTCAGAATTTTGGCTTCAGACAATGGTGAGGGCATTGGTGACTGGAGCTCCAGTGAACAGTCATTGTCGGAGTTTGGCCCTTTTAGTTTTTTAGTTTAGTTTCAATACTTAGTTTGAGCAAAGCTAATCACTGAGTTTTTTTTCCTTTTAAGGCGAAAGTCTAACTAATTTTGCTGTCTGTAAAAAAAATAAAGTACATTTTTGTGACTTCCGCACATTTTGGAATCTGTTTTCCATGACTCTGGGATGCATTGGAGGTTTTTTATTTCCGCACTTCTTTTTTGTAAGCATGTAAGAGCAAAGACAGCTCTTGAAACTAAATAGTGTTTTATGGTGTTTCATTTAATGGGAACATTGGCGATCTAGTTGGTGATTGCCTGTCATACATCACTAGCGTAGGTAAAATAGTGGCCAGTCAAAGCTATCTGCAAGAGATGGTAGGGGGACAGATTATGCACCGTTATCACACCCAATAAACTCAACGTCTGGTCACATCTATACCATTTAAAGGCCCTGGGGCCTGATTCACAAGATGTCATAAGGGAATGAAAGAAGCACTACAACAACATTCTGCCACGCTTAAATACAGGAAGATAAACATAGGCTGACGGCTCAATGTGCGCAAAGTGTCTCAGGGCAACAAAAGACTGTTACCCTAGCCAAACAATTGTGCCCCGCCCAACTGGTTCTTGGGAGCAGGTAGAACCTCAAGGGTTTAGCAGGGAGTGTCAGTCAGCCGTGGCATCCCCGGGAGGGTGTGGTGTAACAGTCTGAGCTGCCGACTCCAGAACTGGGGGAACCAGGCTCAAGTATTGGTGCCGGCTGAACATCCTGTGATTCTGACCAAATCACTTAACCCACCTCCTCTCCCATTACCCCGTGCCTATAGTTCAGTGCCTTGAGACCCTCACAGGTGATTTGCGTGCTTTATAAATTCTGGATTCATTTTCTTATCTATTCCTGGCTACAGTAGTGCTGTGGGTCTTCACATTTATGTCTGTATTAAGTGCCACAATATGCCCGGAGACAGTCCAGACGCTCACACCGCTGCATGTAGGCTGCTTCCCGATCCTGTACAGCGCCGCCTTATCACAAGATCCCTTCAGGAATAGGCCAGTCGCGTGCATGTTCGTGTAACAAGCACTGCAGCACGGCCAAGACAGGTAGACATTTCTCGACAAGCAAAAAATAATCTCTGTTCAGTTTTAAACTCGCATTCATATCCAATTCTTTACAAATTAAACTGTGTCTGACTAATGTGTGACACTCCTATTGTGTGGTCTTGGATGGACGCGCCCTTTTACTGCCAAAGGATTTCAGGCCACACCTTAGCAACACAGCATGTGTGCACCACAAAGCGCCCTCGCTTGAAAGCATGCTTCACCAGTTCTGTGTATGAGGCCTCTTCTCTGCTAGCTATGGAGCAAATTAAAAGTCTATATATTAATTGGGCAAAATCGAAAGCTGCATTCCTTTGATGTGGGTCGCACAAGAAACCGTACAAGGGCTGTTAAAAATAGGACCGATTCACTGGTATTTAGTTTGCTATAGGAGACTTGATATAATTTAGCACTTCTAAAACCAAGAGTGCCTTTATCATTAAAAAACATCCCTTGGGGACAGGGGCTTAGCTACGTGGGGGTGGGGTTGTTTGGGGTGTTACAATACCCAAAAATGTGTTCTGTAGTAAATAGTTGGGGGCATGTGCTTTCAGTGGGGCATGGTGTGGTGTCTGGCAGCTTTGACTTGGGATTTTTTCATGCTCACAATGACAAAAAAATACTGTGCTAGTGCATACATAGCTCAAAGAAAGGGTAGGCATACATTTTATGAAGGGTAAATTACGGTGCTGCCAGCACACTCATCAGGTTAATGGATAATTATACCCGTTTTGTGTCAATATCAGTTCAGTGTTTCCAACCTTCACTACAGGCAGCCAGTTCCATGACTCAACCCTAATTGTGGGGTGCCTCGTAAATCCTGTGACTAAAACTGGCTATTTCATTTCGTGTCATGCATATTAAATGGGAAAAATGTATTTTGTAAATGTCAGATCATCAGAATAATCCTCAAAAGTCAGAAAATAAACAGCTATGGCCACTCACTGGTAGCTGGCAAAGGACATTTAAATACCATGCTGTGATTTATCAACACTCTTGCCCCAGGCCATCATCAACTAGGTTGCCACTTTCCCAGAGAAAAATACTAGCCATTTATATACCTTTCAAGATTCTGCAAAGGCCAAACATGATTCTTAAGTATAACTTTAAATGAAATCATCTGTATTCATTTTTAACATGGCCCTTCTCGGTACTTTAATTAGGGCAGCTGTAGAATTCATTTTAAAGTGCGTTCTTCTTACATTTACTGTTTAAAGAAGGCACTGATAAGGGGAAAATAACCAGCTTTAGATGATTTTAACAGTTTTTGGCAGGGGCACTAAAACGTCAGTATAAAACCTACCAGATGGCAACCCTATGCAATACTTGCACTGGGAGTTGCAGAAGACAAACATTGTTAAAAAATGTATTTTAGGTCTCAGTTTTGACAGATCAGCTGTGACACTAACTGTGAGGATTGTTGTGTATTATATGGTGTGGTTCTGAGACACCCCCCCCCCAACCCTGCATTACACTGATAAAACCATCTTAGGTCCATTCAATCTAATTTGTAAAACCTCTTGCTCAAAACTGGGTAGCTGGGGCTTTGAACAACAAGGCTCAAACAAAGGAACTAGTGTAAAGCATTTAGAGGGACCAAACAACAGGGTAAGAAAGTAACACAACACTAAATAATTTTTTATGACAATAGATTACATTTTTGGACACCAAGATGAGCAAAATGCACCAGAGGGTTCCGGAGATATACATTTTCTGGTCAAACGTAAATATCAGCTTTTTAGTCCAAAGCGCAAACAAGCACTAATAACTGTAATGTTTGGAAACTTTTGAAAAGTTTTAAAGAGTTGTATTTGACTACTCTGGCCCGGATTGGATGACCTATTCCAACAGGGAGAAGGTCAGGGGGGCCTATAAGGAGTATTTGCACTATTACCTGGCCACCAAAATAGTCTCAAGGGCTGCCATAGGGTTCAATGGAGTTGTCCTAATACTGATTCAGAATGATGAGGATTCTGAAAGATGCCCTGGGTGCTGTACGGTTGCTGGCCATCTTCCTGGGGTTACTCCTAGGTCCACGGTGGAGGTGATAAGACTTTGGCCACAAGATTGGTGTCCCTCAAAGTTCTATTCCAGCCAGTAGAAGTGCAGTCACAACTGAGCTAGTGGTCTCTGGTTACTGCAGGTCCAGGGGTATCCTTTGGTGAAGGTTAGTGTCTGTCTTAGATGACCAATCTGCACTCTGATGACTCTCCCGGTCTGCCAGGCTCAGGTGCAACCTTTGAGTGCAGAGGAGTGGTCTTTTTAGCTGCACGTTGGTAGTTAGCAGTGATTCTGTGAGGGTGGCTACCAACCACCAAGAACATGCGACTTCAGCTATTATGGCTCAGATGCTGGAACAGGGAGTCAGCCAACTGACTCTTGGAGTTCGCCTTTTCTGCCTGGGCCTTAGGAGCATCTTACCATTAGCCAGGCTCCACAGGCACAGTCCTTTCTTTCCTAGCCCAAGGAGCAGCAGGTGCAGTCCAGTGGTTGGTCATGTTCTCTTGCCAGGACCAGGAGTCAGCAGGGCAGTCTTTCTTCAGTCATCTCTCCAGTCAAGATGTGATCTGAGGTTCAGGGCACCCATATATTTATGTTTAGAACGTGCCCTGTGGGGATGTAGCAGTCACTAGCCAGTGGGCTACCAGGTCCCGTACCACCTTAAGATGACTTCTGGCTATGTGTGGTATCTTAGCAATCCCTGAGTGCACTCTTTCGCCCACTCTCAAGATGTCTGAAGACCTCGCTCGTTGTGAGGCACTTGGTAGCCCACATGTAGAGGTGTGGCTACCTGTGGGCTGTATGTCCACAGAAAAATAACTTAACAACTAGTTTTTTCCCCTCTCTGTTACCCCCACCAGCCCGTCTACCTGAACAAAGGGGCATGCTCTCTTGAGTGTGGTTGCCTTTTGTCCATCAAAGACGGTTTCTCCTTTGAAGATTACCTCTTGGGCAAACACCTTGTGTGGCTGCCTGCAAGGGGAGGTAACACCTCCCTTTGCAGCAGGCCTCTATTGTTCTAAGGCTGGGGAGTTGAACGACTCCCCAGAAGAGCAGAAGGTTGTTGGTGGCCAGCAGCTACTAGTGGCCACTGGAAAAACATGGCAGCAGAGGGCCAATTTTCTAAAAGTTGCTTTCGCCTAATAGTGACATTAAATTTGACTTGGGCATCAATGTGGGTTTAATGCAACGATTAATCTGATTCCTTGAAGTACTCATTTTGCTGGTCCCACTGTGAAAATTGGCATAGCTGAAGGGTCAGTGTGTAACTCTGTACTAGGGCTATCCACAGTAAAACTACAGTTTAGGGGTTTTACTGATAGGATATATAAAAATGTATGTCCTACTTAATATTACCTTACCAGTCTTAGGGATGGTTAGGCCTTCCATGGGGAGCACTTACATATATTGTTAAGGGAAGTGTGGGCTTCTCCATTGGTGTAAACAACAAAGTTGAACTGGCAGTTTAAAACTGCTCTTCCAGCCTGAAGTGACAGGCGGCAGCCATTCTGTAGTTTGCCACCATTCTGTAGTTTGCCACACTCATGGTGGCACAATCAGTGCTGCAGCCCTGAATGGATACTTTAACTTACAGACCCTGAGTACCTTGGTACCATACAGTAGGGACTTATAAGTAAGTTAAGATATGCCATTTATTTTGGGGTAGCCAACTTCAACATATATTTTGCAGAGGGTTAAAAAACTGCACTAGGGTCTGATTAGCAGATCTCAGTGCATGCTCAGAGTTGGAAAACCAGCAGCATCAGTCCAAACCTTTGGGGGTGATCTGATCTTTTGCTAACAATATATGCAGCAGTGCTTCATTTGTAATCTATTAATAATTAATATTAATTAATAATAATAAATAATAATTAATAATAATAATAATAATAATTATTATTATTATTTAACCCTCACCTAATGCTATTGACCGCTTGAGTGTACCTTCCACCCTCAATTGAGTGCTTGCATTGAACTGCATGAGGGAATGCTTTACAACTATAGACCTCTCTGTGCTCCTGCAAGCTCCCTACCGTGTTCATGCTGTAATGAGCTAATGCCCAGATCTGTGGGCTTTCCCAATGCTTTCTAAGTTTTATCACTGTTTTAAAGGGGATCTAAAATACCATATGCTGTGCTCCATCCTGATTATAAAGCATCTGTAGTGAGATCTGGGTAAAATTGGTATTTCTTTTTGTGGGACGACTCACTATTTCCAATATGCTGCTAGAAATACATTTGGGGCATGCATTGGGCCTTGCCGTCTCTACATGGCACCACAGTGCATACCTGCATCCCCTACCAAGTCTGGGTGAAAAACACAAGCTGCTTCTTACATAAATGGGATTGAGACATATTTTGCTAAACATAGGAGCGGAGGCTATGAATATCCGTAGGGTCACAGTAAGGTCTCATAGGGGCCTAGTCCATGACCTTGCCAACTAGGGCCTCATGGCAAGACCCTACCCCATCTATTGTGCATCAGTCAGCGCTCCACCAAAGCCTCATTCACAGCCCTTTTCCTGCCTGTCCCTACTCCACCTGCCATAGCTTTACCTCAGCTGCTGCTTCCCATTATAAGGGCGCCCCGCTCTTATGGGACATCCTGCAGCTGGAAAACAGCCCGTTTCTGTAGCAGCTTGGTAATGTTATATCAGCAAAATAAAGCAGTCAGAAAATGTCACCCAGTTTTGCCCATGCAATATTTATGAATGTGCACTTCCAGGGGCATATGTAAAACAAGAACCAGTATGTAAAAAAGCATGCCTGTGGAGCCCAGTTCACAAACATTTTCGAGTCCCTAGTTTCAGCTCGGTTGCGCACTTATTCATAACAGAGGTTAATTGCCTCAAATTTGGCTAATATGCTATTTTTAACCTCACAGGGTGCGTGTGCAAATTGGCAAATTCCGTTAGTGTAGTTTGGTGTGTCTGTCGATTTTCGTAACTACTCCTATTAAAAGTAAGTGCGCACCCACAAGCGTATATGTCCACGTTCAGTTAGTTCTCACTCTGGAAAAACCTGTAAATTTGCATCTGACAAGGGCAGAAGAAACCCCCCATATTTAATGTTGATTTATGGTAAAAGGAAAATGCTTCTCCCTTGGAAAACCAGAAAAAGTTACGTGCATATAATGCACGTTTTTGTGATATTTCTGCATGCAGAATTTTCGGCCTAGTGGAAACTTTATGCATGTGAGTACTATTGGAAATGTTTGACTTGCGTTGATTTCACAAAGTACTTTCTAGCAATAGCTTGCACAAAAAATGAAAGTTGGAAATTCCTTTAACCCGTAAATTTTGACTTTCCCCCTCAGCGCTGTGAATCCTGATCTCAGACCTTTAAAGAGTTTGTAAGTTATGGTGAATTGTTTTTAGCGAAAAATATTACTCCAACGTCAATAATGCGCTGGAATGCTGATAGACAATGCATCAACATATTCATTTTCGATGGAAGTAAAAGAGGGGCGTGGTCATCAATAGTCGGCAGATGCAGCTGGAGAGGGCCCAAGGATAGGAGGGAATATATGATGGAACAATGCATGCTGGAACCACGCATGCCTTTACAGCAATTTATCATTGCAAAGGCATGCCTGGTAAAGACATGTGTGGCACGGCATGCGTGGTTCCAGCATGTGCCCACCCTGACCCCGCCCCTAAAAACTAAAACTACCCTGGCCCCCAACCCTGCCCTTAAACTAAAACTACCTTGACCGCCCACCCCTGCCCCTAAAATTACAGTGACCCCAACCCCCACCCCTAAAAACTAAGACTACCACAACCCCCACCCTGCCCCTAAAACATAACGTCCCTGCCCCCACCCCGCCCCTAAAACTACTGCAACCCCCACCCCTAAAAACTAAAACTACCCCATCCCCCCACCCACCCCTAAAACTACCCTGACCACTAGCCCGCCCCTAAAACTAAAACTACGCCAACCCCCACCCCGCCTCTAAAAACGAAAACTACCCCAACCCTCACTCCCGCCACTAAAACTACACCAACCCCCCCACCCGCCCTTAAAACAAGACTACCTCTCCCCCACCCATAAAACTACTGCAACACCCCACCCACACCTAAAACTACCCTGAACCCCCCACCCCACCCCTAAAACTACTGCAACATCCCACCCCGCCCCGCTCCTAAAACCGAAAACTACTCCAACCCCAACCCCTAAAAACTAAAACTAACCCGACCCCCCACCCCTGCTCCTAAAGCTAAAACTACCGAAACCCCCCACCCCTAAAACCACACCCACCTCCTGCCCCAGCCGCACTTACCTGACCTTGTCCTCTACTGATGGTGACTCCCTTTTTCTCTGCCTTTACCACGCATGTGCATTGTTCGGCACATGCGTGGTTAAGGCACAGAAAAAGAGAGTTGTTGTTCCGCTTTCTCGAACAACGCAGTCATTGTTCCAAAGTCGTGGTTCAGGCTGTTTCCCCTGAAGGGCACGTTAAAGCTGATTTTCAGTCATTGTGCAATATTATTCTGGCCTGGATTCGTGGATCCTCTGACATTCATTTAGCATTAACAAGTATTAGTTATTTTTTCACCATAGACAGGATTGAACTGCACCATTTTTTTTTTGTATTGCTCACCGCCAGAAAATACTATATACCACAACACCCAGCGAGTTATTTTATTAAATAAAATGTATTTAAATATCCAAAAGAAAAAACTTAAACGCACTTTGTGAGAAAAGGACAGTAATACAGATAACTGATAGGACTAAAGCAAGTAGTGCCCCCGTATTACAAGTTTCTGTAAATAGGGGCTGGTTTGTCACAATCTGACCAGACAGAAGCACGCCCAGTGGTGTAGCTATCAGTAGACCAAAAGGTGCCGTGGATCCTTGGCACAAGGGTGGGAGGCAGCTGCAATTCAGTTACCCGTCCGGAATGTAGGGGGCCCATTTTCACTGCTTGCAATAAGGTCCAGGACACCCTTGCTACAGCACGGGACAGCTCCCTCCCCTAACTAGTGTAGCCACACACAGCCATCCTCATATACTACAAGCACATACTTCTTCAGAACTGAGCACCCAAAACCAACTGACACAAGATAATCAGTTTATTAAAGATATAGCACTTAATTATCATTTTAATTTATTGTATTGCACCATTTGAATAGTGCCGTGTGCAACACTGAAGCGCTTACTACATGGCAGCAAGTTACGCTATGTAGGTTATGTGGTTAGAAGGGTAATGTCTTTGTTTTGCAATCCTGTGTGAAAAGTTTTTCTGTGTCGTGCATAATGAAGGTGATGGTGTGGTTATCGTGTTATGGGACGCAGAGCATAGCAGTGTGGTGGGTGATACGATATGAAAGACAGATGCACAGTTTATGGTTTTCTGTACACTGGTAGCATTGAACAGCTCAGCATGTCCCTTCATTGTATTTATTATGATTATAGTCTGCTTACCTGGTAACTGCATTGGGTTGTCCGGTCTGAAATTTTGTTTATCGTCATGGGCCTCAGCTGGCATGGCCAGAGGGAAAGAGAAGTTTATGGATCTGCTGGGATGGACTTTGTTGCTATCATCCCATGTCTGTGTCATTGTGAGATGTAAAATAGTGTTTATAGATTATAGTGATTTGAGACCTGCAGTGGTGGTCTAGATTAAAGTTCCTTATGCCATATGGCAGTAGGCTGGGATTTTTGCCATTGTCCACAGGTCATGACCCCTGGCTTTGCAGTATTGAGCTTTAGATGGCTATGCAACATTCATGTGTTCATGGCACAAAGTCAGTCATCGAGTTTTGAGTTGTAGAGTTCTTCCGGGCCATCCATTTTTTAAATTATGTGGGTGTCACTTGCATAGCTGTAACAGCTGAGGTTGAATGATTTAATCAGGTTTCGTAAAGAGGTTAGTTAGATGTTCAATAATAAAGGGGATATGATGGATTCCTAAGAAATGCACCATTGTTGTGTGTGAGGAGCTGATGTGAAAGGTGGTAAGTAAACTACACTTTGTCTTTCTCTAGGGTAAAAAGCAATACATTTTAGAGCATTTTCACAGGCTCCGACATAACAGAGTCTTTGTAGTAGCGTGTGGTGGTGGACAGTGTTATATGCAGCCAATAAATCCAAAAGCCATTGAGTGCCACTACGTTCATGTCCACTGTGAGTTTTAGATCATCACAAATGGATATGATGGCTGCCTCTCTGCCTCTCTGCCTCTGCCTGGTCTAAGCTAGATTGTTGACATTAAACCTTTATGTTCTGTGAAGCATGAGAGCTGAGGAACCACTATTCTTTCAAATATTTTTACAAGAATGGTCCATTTGACATGGGGCTGTAGTTTGCTAGATTGGATGGGTTGAGGTTTTTCTTCTTGAGGAATGGTCTAACATAGGAAGTTTTCAGCTCATGTGGAAATGAACATAGTTCCAGGCACATGTGAAGTAGGCAGCTGGCTGCCTTCCCTGCACAGGCTGTGCAAAGGATATCTTTAAAGATTTTTGAAGGTGCTCATGTGAGCCATACAAAGCTTCCCCTGCTACACCTCTTGTAGTAAAGCCAAGTGCGCCAGTGAAATAATAAGATGTTAAACTACAGGAGGCCTGATCCATTAACCTAATTCTGGATCAAGTTACACTTTCAAAGGCATATGGACATTTTTGGGCATTACCAGTGACATTTATAATTCACAAAACATTATTTTAAACTAGTACAAACATTTGCTTAATACATACTGCTTTTGTGTGAGAAGATCTTCTCATGAGAGTAGGGTTTGAGCTACCAGGGCAATAACACTCTTAAAAGTTTGGTAACATCCAACAACTGACTTATTTGTTGGTATTCAAAACCCTCTCCACAGCCCATTCCTACCCTGGAAATCACTGAAGGTTTGCTGCAGTGAAGGGCAGCAGTGCACCCATTTCCATAATAGGAAGTGGGTAAGGATGGGTGTTTCTACATACACCACACATTTGTTTGCTACATAGAAAAAAAGGATACATAATGCGATGGCACTCACATAAGAGATTTTCCCATGCATAAACATATGCAATGTCAATTTCTGCGTACAAACAGGTCTTCACATTGCCATAAATGGATAATGTTAAACGTTTTCTAAGAATGGTTCCTGAAAACTGCAACTGTCTCAGTTTCCTCTCTGTTCTTCTGGAAATGCATTTTTTTTTTTTGTCATAGGCAAACACAGATCATGCATGTACGCTATGACATAGGCCTGTCTCACAGATTGCGGCCTTGTTGGACTGGGAGTGGAACACAAAATGCTGTCCTCATAGTGGTGGAAAGCTACTGCCTTCACCAGGAGTTAAGCAGCACAAGAGCGATGGTGGCAGTATACCATGTAGTGGTTAGTAGTAGCGAACAGGTCCTTTTAAATCTCTGTCACTGGAGTGAGGTCTACAGGCTCACTCACTTTCTTAAATGTTCCACTGCTGTGTGCTCACCACTGGCCTACATCAGGTTGATGAGGCAGTGCGTGTGTGGTGGAAACGTGTTGAGTTCATGTGCCCATGCAAGAAAAATACACTACACAAAGGGTGAAGTGTGGTACACGGTAAATGTGTGTGCTGGCAGAATGTGCTTTTAACCCCTTGGTTGCAGAGGACAGCTCAAAGCGGTTCTCTGCACCGGTGCTCGTATGTGGAGGACAGCTCTGAGCACAGGAGGCAGGAAATCCCTCTGGTGCCCTAAAACTGAAAATAGCCTCCCCCATGCAAGAGCTCCCATTGTCCTTGGTTTGATCCGTTCCTGTCATTGGCACGAGCCCGGCCACACAAGAGGTGCAGCATTTTTATTGGCAGTGCTGGGCGGTAGGAATTTTGTGGTTTCCTAAACATTCCAGGAATTTCCATCAAAGAAATGTGAGGAAAATTTGTTTTTAGTGAAAGTTTGAGGTTTGCAAGTGATTCTGGGTAACACAACCTGATGAGAGCCATTCACGTCACCCCATCCTGGATTTCAAAAATGTAAAGGTTTGCTAGGTTTCCCAAGGTGTAGGCTGAAGTAGGGCCCAAATCCCACAGCTACCCACTTTGCAAAAAAGGGATCAGTTTTGCATGGAAAAATGTGAAGGGTCCATGTTGCGTTTTGGACCATTTCCTGTCATAGGCAACAGGCCAACCCACACAAGTGGGGTATCATTTTTATTTTTATTTATCAAGAGACTTAGGGGAACACAGAAGAGCGGGACAAGTGTTATTACCAATTGTAATTCTCTGCATTTGCACCTTCCAAATGTAAGACAATGTGTAAGAAAGAAGTCATTTTGAGAAATGCCCTCTAATTCACATACTAGTATGGGTATCCACTAATTCAGAGCTGTGCAAATAACCCCTGCTTCTAAACTTCATATCTTGTGCCCATTTCGGAAATACACAGGTTACCTTGATACCCATGTTTCACAATTTATATTTTACTAAAGGAATTGTTCTATACCCGGTACACAATTAAAAACCATTGCAAGGTGCAGCTAAATTATTGGCTCCGGCTAACTCAAGTTCTTGGAAAACCTACAAACCCTATATATCCTTACAATCAGAAGGGTCTAGCAGATGTAATGGTATATAGGTTTTGTAAATTGGCCATCATGATGAGAAGTCATGTATGAGAAAAGATTGTCACACATGCCTGTTTACCTACTAATTTTCTATTTTTTTTTTATTTCAACACTTGAATTATTTGGGAAAATCTTGAAGGACCTACACAAATGCCCCTTGCCGAATTCAGAACTTTGTATAGTTTTCAGAAATGTATAGCTTTCCAGGACTCATCATGGCTTTCACACCCATTTCCTCCACAAACTAGGAGGAGGTTGAAAGCACAAAAAACAGAAAAAAGGAGCCATCTCTCAGTAAAATGCCAAAAATTGCTTTTCTGAATCAAGTCCACTTATTCCTAAAAGCTGGGAAGATGGTAATTTTACCACCACAAACCTTTTGTTGATGCCATTTGCAGGGGAAAAAACAGACACTTGCTTCTGCAGCACCTTTTTCCCATTTGTCCCCCCAAAAACAAAACAAAATTATATTCTGCCTAATTTCTCGGTCCCCTCCAGAGGAATCTACAAACCCTGGATATTTTTAGAATCCCCAGAATGTGGGGAAAAAGGACACAAATATGGTGTGATTTGCTTATGCGGAAATAAAGTTATGGAGACCTAAGTGCTACTACCCAAAATAGCCAAGCAATGATGGGGGGGAAAGGCCTATCAGCAAAAGGGTTAAAATAACAAACTCTGGTATAGTACAGAGAGACTGCCATACTGAACAGTGAGCACAGACTGAATGTGCGCGCTGCATGTGCGTATGTTTGTGGTGGCATAATACATGAGTACACCAGTGCTGTGCAGTAAGTGTGCTCTGGATGTACACTAAGGGCTATAGTGTCTGCACTGGTCCATTACATGGAAGTCCATAGGTTCCATCTCTGGGAAACTCAGGCCTGCCTTGTGAAAACATGAGAAGTAGACAGATTTGTGTATTGCTGCATTTCTGTAAGCCGGGTGGGACATGCACTGGATTATGGGAGAGCCAGGCTCTCTCTGTGCATTTTAAAGGGCTCTTTGATTCAATTATAGATCACAAGGAAGGGGCCTGGCCACATCTCAGGAAGAGAGAGATGGGCTGATAAGGGAATCATAAAAGAGTAGGGCTGAGGGCCCAGGATTAATCTTTTGATGCACTGTGGCTGACAGCCAGCGCGTGAACTCTAGTAACTCCCATGAGTTTTGTGGGTTAATCATTTTCAGAGTCCTACCTTCTATGATAGACATCCTTCAGGGTGAAAAAGAAAGAGGAGAGATGTCTATTTTAAAGATGCAGAACCCTAACATAAAACTTCAGAGCCCCAGACATGAAATTACAAATTGTGCTGAGCAGCCAGACAGCCTGTGTGAGGAGGGAAAGCTCTGCAAGACTTCTGCCTGTGATCAGGACTAAGGGCCCAAGCCTGCTAGACTCCCTGCAGAGTGAGGGGACATCACTCATGGAAAACAAGATCACCTGTCCTGGCGCACCAGTGCCTGTCTTCTCGCCAAGACCAGTGTGCACTGTGAGGGAGAGGAGAGCTTTGGAGGGAGCGAGGTCCAGGGGGGACTGCTGACGTGAGGACACCCCGCACAAGGTGTGAGGAATCTGCTCCTGCACCAACCGGGCGTAGCCCTTGTGCCAAACTGATTCTGCAAACCTGTATGCCGAAGGAGCTGCCGTGGACTGAACCAAGGAGCGAGGTTTGAAGAATCCATTCCCCCACTGATAGGGTTGTAGCCCGTGTGCGGGCTGATACAGCAACCCTGTATTCCATGGAAGGGCTGCTGTGGACTTAGCCAATGAGCGAGGTGTGTCATCAGGCCATAGCCTGTGTGCCAGAATATTTTGGTGACTCCGTATGTCGGGAGGGGCTGCTGTGGATGCCAGCGCCAGCTCAGCATGACCAGACTTGGTGGAAAACCTGTAAGCCAGGAAGGACTGCTGGAGATGCTGAGGCCAAGGGTCTGGGTTGATGCCAGAGACCAAGAAATTACTGCTGTAACCAAGGTGGGACTGGCCCAAAGGACTTACTGAAGGAGGCCTGAAGGTCAACAGGACACGGCTGGAGCCCCATCAGAGCAAGGAGACCAACCCCTACACCTGCAAAAGAAAAACTGACTTACCGCACGATCGCCAGAGCATCCCCAATCTTCAAAATGAGCTGACAGCATGGCTCGAAGGAGAGAGAGAGAGCCTGCACCTGCTTTGTGCTGTTGCATGTGACCGTACACAGACAGACTCTGTCGATCTGGAGCAGGTGTGCGCTGCACTGCTGAAGGGTTCCATACCACTGGAGCAGGTGAGCCAAGAACTAGTCCTGGGACCGCCATTGGTCACTCAACCTCATAGACTCTAGTGATTGCGCTTATGAAAAGAGGGGAGAACTCTTGAGTACGGCCTAATAGTTTACATTCCCTCAATATGGTCATCATTGAATGGGGAATAACATTGAACCTGTTGCACTAGAAGTGGGCAGATAGGGAGTGGCCTAACAACTACTACAGCCCCGACCTCAAGGGGGATTGTGCTATTGCTTCTGAGTGCTGTTTACCTTTCCATAGGTAGAGTTAGATTTAAAATACTTCTTTTTATACACAAATATTTGACTGGACATTGAATTATTGTTCTCGGTGCTTGCACGTTGAGTTATGAGTCATGTTCACTGATCTGTATCTGCACTTCTCCGTGAAGGAGACTTGACTGCTCGTCCTATGCTACCCAACTGAGAATCAAGTGTAGAAGAAGGTGCTTGGCCCTGGGACATCAGGAGTAAAAGGCCTCAACCAACACAGTTGGGCCCAGTAGCTTGCCTCATGCCCCATTCCCCTAACCAAACAGTAAGAACATTTAATATTTTTCCTAATTTGGGCCCTCTGTGAATTCTCACAGATTAAAATGTTAGTAGACTTTCAAATATTTGGAGATTTACAAAAATGCCCAGTCATTGGCATGGAAATCAAGTCATAGATTCACATTATTAAGTAATAAATCATTGCATTTGGTTATTAAAAAAACTTTCCAACATAAAAGCATTACACCCAGAATCTGTAATCCAAATTGCTATGTATAACAAATGGCAGCCATTACATATTATATTCTACTCATACAATACATGTGAACTTGAAAAACAAAACAAAAAATAAGGATTAATCACTGTGCACAATTACTAAGATTACCATGAGGTACACTATCCTCAACAGAATTAAAGAATTGGCCCCAAAATTCAAATTTTTTTTATAGACTTCAGACATTGTTTTCTACCATTTCCAAGTACTCAACAACATAATTACAAACTAGATCAAATTACATGTGGGTAGTGGCTCAATCTGCAGCCTTTCAGACTTCACACTCATCCTACTAAATACACTCTACCTGATGCAGCACCCCTCACCAAGGGCCTTAATAAGTATGACAACATTACCAATACAGTCAGAGAACTGCAGGGGCTTCACTTGCTGACCCGCACCACCTTCAAATCCAGATGCATCATCTACAAACCTTATCACAAATAGAAAGTGGGAGGAAAGCTCACCATCTTCAGTGGTTCTAAACACAGCAGCAAGGACACTATTACATCAGGGTGCAAGAAAAAAACAGGAAACACAATTTGTCTATGCACCAAAGATCTGAAACAACATCCCTGTAGCCATGGGGACCAAGGATCCGTAGCTCCATAATGGGATATGATGCCATGACAAATTCCTCCCTTATGTAAAGTTGAAAAGACTCTTATATTGCATCCTTCCAGTTGGCCATTAAGCCTCAGGATGAAGAGAATATTTTTTAAACTGGAACAGTTTTGCCAGAGATGTTACCGGTGACTGAGAATCAACCTCTTAGGTGCTCAAGGAGTAGACTATGTACACAAAAAGCATTTTAAGGTGATACAGTACAAATGTTACTAATATATCAGTGGCATACAAGTTAGCATATGGTGACTTCCAAACTTTCATTTAAAAAGCCTAACAGAGTAATTAACATGAAATGTTAAAAGTGCACGTTTAAATTATGGTGGACAATGTGGCCTCCATTCATATTTGACACCGTTTTTTAACATGAAAGATATTGTGCATTTATATTCGAGAGAACTAATGACATGAACTAATATTAAAAGTATTATTTTTAGAAAAACAGTAGAAATGAAGTATATTATGAGTATTAAATGAACATGAATTAATCATACTTTGATTGATTTAAATGAATTTATTAACGTGGATTACATGTGTGCAGAAAAATAAGTGCTCGTTTAAACTGTTTCTAATATATTGTGAATAACGTTTGCAATTAAATAATTTGCTTTGCATATTTGATTCAAATTGTATGGTGCACAATAGGTTTTATATGTGTTAATTGTATTATTGTATGTTTAGGCTTTCTTAGCTAAACCAGGCCTGAAGATTCATTTTTGCAGCAGTAAAGGAAAATTACTTGTTTATTTTGTTTCCCTCTGACATAAATTATTTCTCTAGGTTGCTGATGTGTTGTTGAATGTCCTATTGTATTAGAGTCAGAGAACATATCTGGATAAATTTATAATGTAACAGTATTTGTTCTAGCTGTGAAAGAAGACAGGAAGCCTTATTGGTTTCACATGAGAATTGGCAAATTCATCCTGTGTAACGTGAAAAAGGATTCCAAAGTTACAACATACATTAAGTATCGTATTTTGGTGGAACTGTATAAATTCATCGAGATGACCATGGAAAATCTGGAAACCCAGAATAGTTGCATACCTGATGGGCATGTGGAATTCTTATTGGCTATTGATTCTTGTGTGCAAGATGAGCCTAACTGGAGGACCAATCGACCCTGAGATGGTCCTGCTCTCTCTTCTCCTTAATCCCTATAACTAAAGTCATCTTTTCTAATTGACCCATTTGCTTAAGCTGTTCAGTACAAATATGCCCAAAAAAGTCTGAACTGCTGATCTGTCCTATGTGCAGCTCGTGGTCTGACCTGTCTTAATGCTGCTGTCTACTGATGCTGCACAACAGTGAACGCTCTGCTTGACAAAACTGTCCTGTTTGCTGCCCCATGAGGAGAGGTATAATTAAAATGTGGTTTTCTTGTTAATCCGTGTTATACTTTTGGAGTGTTTAATAGTATTGGTGTTTGGTAGGCTGAAATTCTTTAGACATTTTGGTCAGCCTGTGTTTTTCATGTATGTTAATAACTTAGTTTAGCGCACCATGTATGTTACATTAGCTTTATGGTTGGAATAAAGCTTTGAAACTTTGCCCAGTTTGGAGTTTTGTCTTATGGTAAAATGTGGTGATGGTGTTTAAAAGTTTTTATGTTTACTTTGCTATTGATCCATGATAAATTAATCCAATTACCAGACTCCTCACTGAGTCCCAAGATCAAGTAGATGTGAAGCGATAGTATGAGTATTGGTGTCTCACCAGAGTGCTTCCGGTTTCTGAAGCCGAGGTGGGAAGCTTTAGCTGCACAATTCAGAATAAAGCAATTGCACCTTTATCTGTAGCAATCTGATTACCAAATCACCAGTGAAGCCCATGTAAATTTAGATGCACCAGAAGAATACACATTACTCTATAAAGACTGTGACTAAATGTACCAAACAGAGTCCCAGAAGAAGTTCTTTGAGTTTCTTGCACAAACAGAACCACTTTCTTGGTTTTTAGATGTTTCTTTGTTTTCTTAACAATCTTTTAGATGCTGCTCTTCTAAAAATCAGTTTTTAGCATCACCTTGTGCAAAGGATCTGCTGGCTCCACTTTATTCAGCTACTAATTAGAAACAACCACAATTGTATCTACTAGAAATTCATCTTTGGAGTTAGACCGACTAAAGCAACTACAAGTGAATAAGAGTTCTCCCATAGCCGATCATTGACTGTAAACACAGCAAGGTTACCACCTGTTAGCGCTCAGCCATATGGGTCAACCAGTTTAACTAAATGACAAACACTGTCTAAAGATAGGCCTTTATTTTACTAATCACAGACTTATTTGTTGCCACTGGCATTGCCAGTGGTTATATATAAGATTGATAACTGGACTTTTCAATGGGTGGATTGCCAATGGGCAGCTTTCATCACTGACAAACAGGGTTACTCCGGCATCCTCATCGTGGTGTTTTTCAATAAAGACCACACTGGAGAAAAGAGGAATTTAAATCAGTCCATTCACTGAATTTCAACATATATACCAACCCCTCAGGCCTCATTACGAGGCTGGCTGTCTGGAGACGGCCAGCCTCACAGTGGCAGTTGGACTGCCACACTACTGGCAATTGGACCACCAGGGGACTACCACCACTGCCAAGAGCATGGTTCCCGGTGGCATGGTCACAGTCAGACTCATGGTCAGCCATGGCGGAGCTGAGTTCAGTGCTGCCGTGCTGATCACAAGTCCAGTTTCTGCCAGTTTTTTTATGGCAGAGATCCCACCATGAAAAGGCTGGTGGAAAGTGAGTGCTGGAGGCCACCGGGGGACTCTTGCACTGCCCATGACCATGTTGTGGGCAGTGCAGGGGCTCAGCTGCCCACCACCCTCGGAATGCACACTGTCTGTTAGGGCAGACAGTGTGTACTCCAAGGTGCTGGGAGCACCCTCTGTGCGACGGCATTGGCCTCAGCTCCATGCCGCATGGTTTCCGCTGGAAACCTTGTAATCATTCTTGGGGGAGACCGCCAGCTCCAGGGGGTTGGCGGGCCAACGGTCGGTCTGCCAAGCTCACAATGAGGCCCTTAGTGTTTTATTCCATGAAAATATTGAAGGCAAAGTATCAGGGTGTAGTGTTTTAGGAGTGTTGATTTGTGCCTCCATCCTGGTGAATAACTGCTGCAGTACCCCAGGGTTCTGGACTGGCAGAAGAAGAGTGTCCACTGGTAACAAAGGTATATTTGCTTTGTCAGAGTAGGTTATTCTAATTGAAATGAACAAATCACAACCACCCACATAAAGATGGGAAGCTTATGAATTTTTTTAATAATAGCTGTCAGATGCCACAACTTAAAACATGTCTTTCTTTTACCTTTGTCTGGTCTTTCCAGTTCACTTTCAGACACTGTATTTCCCATTATAATTGAGAGAACCACACAAACACAAAAATAATTATCTAAACCAGATCGGTGCCCTTGGTCGTTTGGATTTATGACAGAGAGGATCACAGTTATGAACAAAGCAAAGGTTTCCACTACTTTTGAAACAGAATTTCACCACTGATTCACCATTCCAGCAGTTGTGCTGCATTTGAAGAAAAGTCAACCTTTTGGATCTGCAGAGCACGCCTCCCTCTTAGTTCAAGTGAATCCTGTTCTCTGTCGGGTCTGACTGTAAGAGGTACTTGCCGTTTACACGGAACCCTGCTGCACCAACTGGTAAGCATATTTAATAAAATCAGTGCTTAATTTGTAAAATTATAAGTGTCAGGGCCCTCACCTGGCGGTCACTGCAGCTTACACCACCCACTTCCCCTGCCAGTGCTGCAGATGATGGTACCAACACATCTACTAACCATGACACTTCAACAAGTGTGACTATTCTATGCGCCCAACACAATAAGAATGGTTTGGGTGTCTGGTATTAGTCCTTTTTCATCTATATTGAATTAATAAACAAATGTTGTTGTGCTCATTTCTAAATTAGACACCTTAGACACCTTGTGGCAGACTGTCATAAGTGTCAGTGTTCACAATTAAGTGCTGGTGCCAAGCACCAGAAACCATCAGCTCAAATTAAGCACTGAATAATGTGCACTTGTGCAAGGAGTGGATGATAACCACTTTTACCCTTAACCCTGCAGACTATACGACGGACAGACTATTCTCTGGTGTAACTTGATAAGCATATTTATGTTACTTTCTTTCTCCACCAGGAAAATATTTCTACTGGTGAAAAAAAAACGTTTTACCTTACTCCCACATGAAATATGGGAGTGTTGTATTTTTCCACCCTATATACATACTCACCCAACCTTGATTTGTAATGTATCTACATGTATGAGCAGGGCATATAATACTACAGGGAAGGTAAGTGACCAAAGAAAATTACAACCTTTAATCACATTGACAATGGCCACTCTACGTTCTTCTGCTGGGTACACCTATGTTCCAGACCCTACACCTAAAATTAGAGTCATCTCACCAAGGCAATGAAGGCACAAACCCTATATACATATGCAAACAACACAGAATTCAGTGACTGTAGGCAGTTAATGCCCGGTCTGTCTATACATGACTAGGTGATTCTTCAGATACATAAATGCCTGTGTACATCTTTTTCTGCCACCCCTACCAAAGGCACTACAAAATATAGGTGGTTTGGATTGGGAGGGTGGGTATCGCTTTGAAAAACATCTCATTGCGAAACCAGAACCAGATCCTGAAAAGTAACTGACAATTGCCTGTCCATATTGTGGTGCAGACCATGGGAGTATCAGTACATGGGAACACCTTGGGACTTAAATGAGCATCACAGGAGCTGCATAGGTACAATAAACTAAGCCTCTAATTGAGAGGTGGCTGGTAATGGGACAGCTACCAAACATGTATGGATCTCTTACTGTCACCTCTTAAATACCTTGCCTCATTTAGAGGTTGGGGCATGGTATGGCTACCAGCTCTGCCAGCAGAGCCAACGGTATACATGGTATCAGAAGAGCCAACCTATTTAGAGCTTTATTCTTGTCCAGGTCTGTCATGTACACCATGGTGGTCTCAGGAGAGAAAATGCACAAATTTCCCACTTCCAATGGCCTGATCCACCTGACTCATCGCACTGTGAGGTGAAAAGCTCATTAAAACCAGAACGAGAGAGGCAACCATCAGCATCGTCCACCAAGTGACACCTTTGACAGCCTAAAAATTAATGCATTTTAGATTTCCTGATCACCGTGATGACACAAACAGCATAACCGATCTCACAGATCCTGTATTGGATGAAGCCTCTCGACTCATCCCATTTTCTCTGAAAAAGTGACTAAATACCAAAGTAACTTACATCACATGGTCTAAAGCAAAATAATTCACCAACTGCCTTATTTCTGAGCAGCCTTCAAAATGGTAAACCTTAATGTCCTCTTGAACGGCCTCAAAGCCACTAGGATTGCTGGACAGGCTATAGATTGGTTTGCCTCTTTCCATACAAATAGAATTCAGTATGGTTATCTCCCTACCATTCCAGTGACCATTCACTACAGCATTCTCCAAGGCTCATCTATGTCCCCAATCCTGTTTAATATCTACATCAAGCCACTTTGAGGCTTGATATGCTCTTTGGGGCTACAACACTACCTTATGTGGATGATGTGCAGCTTTTGCTTAGGTTTGATCAGCCTTTCACAACTCCATTGGCTGGCTATGCCACTGCCTGGCAGGCATCCAGTGATGGATGTCATGAAACTTCTGAAAGCTTGGTGTCAACAAGGCACAGATGATCATCATCAGTGAGTACTCCAGAAATGGTCCAGTGACCTCTGGCCTTCACAACTTGCCCTCCTCCAGTGGCAGTGGAGATGGTCGAGAATCTTGGGGAAAGAGGAGTGTCAAGAGAGGAGTTCTAGTGTCCCACCATGGCAGCCGCACTTGTTTAGAGACCCCGAGCCAACCCATGAAAATCTATCATAACTCTCCTTCACTGGCAGCGCTGTCAAGCTGAAACTTTGAAAGAACTGCATAGCTGCCAAGGTTTCAGATTGTTTATGTGTGGTCTCAGTGTACTTATCAGTGACGTTCAGCTACCAAACGTGTGACACATTCTTGCAAGCAAAACCAAGCATTGAAGTCCATGGAAGCAGATAAATATCAGAAATTACACCCATCTGGGCAACAAGTAACTCTAAAAAGACCTTGAAACTGCTGCAAAGCACATGAAATGAAAGGACACTAACCTACTTCCCATGTAAGCTGATCGTACTGTAAAAGAATTGTGTAGCCAGCCACGCATAAGACACCAGTATGGCCATTATTCTAAAAAAAAAAATGGTGAAAAGCTTTGTAAATAAAAACATTATCAACTTGTTCCGTCCGCCGAAATCTAAATCCCATTGAATATAATCGGATTTCGATTTTGGTGGAAGGGATATCTGTGATGGAGTAACCCCTCCACAAATAAATATCTAAATCAGGCCTTAAGTCTTCATTTTATATTTGTGAACTTAAAAAGCTCTACATTCAGTGACCCCCTCGGCACGTTACTACCGAGCTGCAGCCGATGACCTGTTCGAACATTTGAATGGGTAATATGAAGGTTGTAACTCTTCGGAAACTACTTGGCTTGCCAGTGCCTTCAAAGTACTCC
Source organism: Pleurodeles waltl (assembly GCF_031143425.1). Classification (NCBI taxonomy): domain Eukaryota; kingdom Metazoa; phylum Chordata; class Amphibia; order Caudata; family Salamandridae; genus Pleurodeles; species Pleurodeles waltl. Next base: position 870,680,893 of record NC_090439.1, read on the forward strand.
AGGGCATTCTAAGGTATGTAGCAATGCTAGCACACGAGATCATCCGCACTGCTTCGCTAAGGCGCTTTATTGCTATACACTCGGTTACCTCCAATAATATTTGATACCCCAGATCCTTCCTTAACCCCTTAGCTGCTGGGCCTTTTCCCCCCCAGTGCTGAGCCCTTTTTTGGCTATTTGGGGTAGTTCGCGCTTAGGGCTTCATAACTTTTTGTCCACATAAGCTAACCACGCCAAATTTGCTTCCTTTTTTTCCAACATCCTAGGGATTCTAATGGTACCCAGAGTTTGTGGTTTCCCCTGGAGGAGACCAAGAAAATAGCCAAAATAAAGTAACAATTTTGTTTTTTCCAAAAGAATGAGAAAAAAGGGCTGCCGAAGAAGGCTTGTGGTTTTTTCCCTGAAAATGCCATCAACAAAGGGTTTCTGGTGCTGAAATCACTATCTTCCCACCTTTCAGGAACGGGCAGACTTGAATCAGAAAACCACATTTTTCAACACAAATTTGGCATTTTACTGGGACATACCCCATTTTTACTATATTTGGTGCTTTCAGCCTCCTTCCAGTTAGTGACAGGAATGGGTGTGAAACCAATACTGGATCCCGGAATGCTAAACATTTCTGAAAACTAGACAAAAATCTGAATTCAGCAAGGGGTCATTTGTGTAGATCCTACAAGGTTTTCCTACAGAAAATAACAGCTGAAATAAAAAAATATTGAAATTGAGCTGAAAACAACAGCCATTTTTCTTTATGTTTTACTCTGTAACTTTTTCCTGCGATGTCAGATTTCTGAAAGCAATATACCGTTTTGTCTGCTGGACTCTTCTGGTTGCGGGGATATAAAGGGCTTGTAGGTTCATCAAGAACCCTAGGTACCCAGAGCCAATAAATGAGCTGCACCCTGCAGTTGGTTTTTATTCTATACTGGGTATACAGCAATTCATTTGCTGAAATATGAAGAGTGAAAAAGAGGTATCAAGAAAACCTTTGCATTTCCAAAATGGGATCAAGATAAGGTTTTGAGGAGCAGTGGTTATTTGCACATCGCTGAATTCCGAGGTGCCCATACTAGTATGTGAATTGCAGGGCATTTCTCAAATAGACGTCTTTTTTACACACTATCTTATATTTGGAAGGAAAAAATGTAGAGAAAGATAAGGGGCAATAACACTTGTTTTCCTATTCTATGTTCCCCCAAGTGTCCCGATAAAAATTATACCTCACTTGTGTGGGTAGGCCTAGCGCCTGCGACAGAAAAACGCCCCAAAGCACAACGTGGACACATCCACATTTTTGGAAGAAAACAGAGGTGCTTTTTGCGAAATGCCTACCTGTAGATTTTGGCCTCTAGCTCAGCCGGCACCTAGGGAAACCTACCAAACCTGTGCATTTCTGAAAACTAGAGACCTAGGGGAATCCAAGGAGGGGTGACTTGCGGGGCTCGGACCAGGTTCTGTTACCCAGAATCATTTGCAAACCTCAAAAAGTGGCTAAAAAAACAAGTTTTCCTCACATTTCGGTGACAAAAAGTTCTGGAATCTGAGAGGAGCCACAAATTTCCTTCCACCCAGTGTTCCCCCAAGTCTCCCGATCAAAATGATACCTCACTTGTGTGGGTAGGCCTAGCGCCCGCGACAGGAAACGCCCCAAAGCGCAACGTGGACACATCCAAATTTTTGGAAGAAAACAGAGATGTTTTTTGCGAAGTGCCTACCTGTAGATTTTGGCCTCTAGCTCAGCCGGCACCTAGGGAAACCTACCAAACCTGTGCATTTCTGAAAACTAGAGACCTAGGGGAATCCAAGGAGGGGTGACTTGCAGGGCTCGGACCAAGTTCTGTTACCCAAAATCCTTTGCAAACCTCAAAAAGTGGCTAAAAAAACAAGTTTTCCTCACATTTCGGTGACAGAAAGTTCTGGAATCTGAGAGGAGCCACACATTTCCTTCCACCCAGCGTTCCCCCAAGTCTCCCGATAAAAATGATACCTCACTTGTGTGGGTAGGCCTAGCGCCCGTGACAGGAAACGCCCCAAAGCGCAACGTGGACACATCCAAATTTTTGGAAGATAACAGAGGTGTTTTTTGCGAAGTGCCTACCTGTAGATTTTGGCCTCTAGCTCAGCCGGCACCTAGGGAAACCTACCAAACCTGTGCATTTCTGAAAACCAGAGACCTAGGGGAATCCAAGGAGGGGTGACTTGCGGGGCTCGGACCAGGTTCTGTTACCCAGAATCCTTTGCAAACCTCAAAAAGTGGCTAAAAAAACAAGGTTTCCTCACATTTCGGTGACAGAAAGTTCTGGAATCTGAGAGGAGACACAAATTTCCTTCCACCCAGCGTTCCCCCAAGTCTCCCGATAAAAATGATACCTCACTTGTGTGGGTAGGCCTAGCGCCCGCGACAGGAAATGCCCCAAAACACAACGTGGACACATCACATTTTTTCATAGAAAACAGTGCCTACCTGTGGATTTTGGCCTCTAGCTCAGCCGGCACCTGGGGAAACCTAGCAAACCAGCACATTTTTGAAAACTAGAAACCCAGGGGAATCCAAGATGAGGTGACTTGCGGGGCTCGGACCAGGTTCTGTTACCCAGAATCATTTGCAAACCTCAAAAAGTGGCTAAAAAAACAAGTTTTCCTCACATTTCGGTGACAAAAAGTTCTGGAATCTGAGAGGAGCCACAAATTTCCTTCCACCCAGTGTTCCCCCAAGTCTCCCGATAACAATGATACCTCACTTGTGTGGGTAGGCCTAGCGCCCGCGACAGGAAACGCCCCAAAGCGCAACGTGGACACATCCACATTTTTGGAAGAAAACAGAGGTGTTTTTTGCGAAGTGCCTACCTGTAGATTTTCGCCTCTAGCTCAGCCGGCACCTAGGGAAACCTACCAAACCTGTGCATTTCTGAAAACTAGAGACCTAGGGGAATCCAAGGAGGGGTGACTTGCAGGGCTCGGACCAGGTTCTGTTACCCAGAATCCTTTGCAAACCTCAAAAAGTGGCTAAAAAAACAAGTTTTCCTCACATTTCGGTGACAGAAAGTTCTGGAATCTGAGAGGAGCCACAAATTTCCTTCCACCCAGCGTTCCCTCAAGTCTCCCGATAAAAATGATACTTCACTTGTGTGGGTAGGCCTAGCGCCCGCGACAGGAAACGCCCCAAAGCGCAACGTGGACACATCCAAATTTTTGGAAGAAAACAGAGATGTTTTTTGCGAAGTGCCTACCTGTAGATTTTGGCCTCTAGCTCAGCCGGCACCTAGGGAAACCTACCAAACCTGTGCATTTCTGAAAACTAGAGACCTAGGGGAATCCAAGGAGGGGTGACTTGCAGGGCTCGGACCAGGTTCTGTTACCCAAAATCCTTTGCAAACCTCAAAAAGTGGCTAAAAAAACAAGTTTTCCTCACATTTCGGTGACAGAAAGTTCTGGAATCTGAGAGGAGCCACAAATTTCCTTCCACCCAGCGTTCCCCCACGTCTCCCGATAAAAATGATACCTCACTTGTGTGGGTAGGCCTAGCGCCCGTGACAGGAAACGCCCCAAAGCACAACGTGGACACATCCAAATTTTTGGAAGATAACAGAGGTGTTTTTTGCGAAGTGCCTACCTGTAGATTTTGGCCTCTAGCTCAGCCGGCCCCTAGGGAAACCTACCAAACCTGTGCATTTCTGAAAACTAGAGACCTAGGGGAATCCAAGGAGGGGTGACTTGCGGGGCTCGGACCAGGTTCTGTTACCCAGAATCCTTTGCAAACCTCAAAAAGTGGCTAAAAAAACAAGTTTTCCTCACATTTCGGTGAAAACAGAGGTGTTTTTTGCGAAGTGCCTACCTGTAGATTTTCGCCTCTAGCTCAGCCGGCACCTAGGGAAACCTACCAAACCTGTGCATTTCTGAAAACTAGAGACCTAGGGGAATCCAAGGAGGGGTGACTTGCAGGGCTCGGACCAGGTTCTGTTACCCAAAATCCTTTGCAAACCTCAAAAAGTGGCTAAAAAAACAAGTTTTCCTAACATTTCGGTGACAGAAAATTCTGGAATCTGAGAGGAGCCACAAATTTCCTTCCACCCAGCGTTCCCCCAAGTCTCCCGATAAAAATGATACCTCACTTGTGTGTGTAGGCCTAGCGCCCGTGACAGGAAACGCCCCAAAGCGCAACGTGGACACATCCAAATTTTTGGAAGATAACAGAGGTGTTTTTTGCGAAGTGCCTACCTGTAGATTTTGGCCTCTAGCTCAGCCGGCACCTAGGGAAACCTACCAAACCTGTGCATTTCTGAAAACCAGAGACCTAGGGGAATCCAAGGAGGGGTGACTTGCGGGGCTCGGACCAGGTTCTGTTACCCAGAATCCTTTGCAAACCTCAAAAAGTGGCTAAAAAAACAAGTTTTCCTCACATTTCGGTGACAGAAAGTTCTGGAATCTGAGAGGAGACACAAATTTCCTTCCACCCAGCGTTCCCCCAAGTCTCCCGATAAAAATGATACCTCACTTGTGTGGGTAGGCCTAGCGCCCGCGACAGGAAATGCCCCAAAACACAACGTGGACACATCACATTTTTTCATAGAAAACAGTGCCTACCTGTGGATTTTGGCCTCTAGCTCAGCCGGCACCTGGGGAAACCTAGCAAACCAGCACATTTTTGAAAACTAGAAACCCAGGGGAATCCAAGATGAGGTGACTTGCGGGGCTCGGACCAGGTTCTGTTACCCAGAATCATTTGCAAACCTCAAAAAGTGGCTAAAAAAACAAGTTTTCCTCACATTTCGGTGACAAAAAGTTCTGGAATCTGAGAGGAGCCACAAATTTCCTTCCACCCAGTGTTCCCCCAAGTCTCCCGATAAAAATGATACCTCACTTGTGTGGGTAGGCCTAGAGCCCCCGACAGGAAACGCCCCAAAGCGCAACGTGGACACATCCACATTTTTGGAAGAAAACAGAGGTGTTTTTTGCGAAGTGCCTACCTGTAGATTTTCGCCTCTAGCTCAGCCGGCACCTAGGGAAACCTACCAAACCTGTGCATTTCCGAAAACTAGAGACCTAGGGGAATCCAAGGAGGGGTGACTTGCAGGGCTCGGACCAGGTTCTGTTACCCAGAATCCTTTGCAAACCTCAAAAAGTGGCTAAAAAAACAAGTTTTCCTCACATTTCGGTGACAGAAAGTTCTGGAATCTGAGAGGAGCCACAAATTTCCTTCCACCCAGCGTTCCCCCAAGTCTCCCGATAAAAATGATACCTCACTTGTGTGGGTAGGCCTAGCGCCCGTGACAGGAAACGCCCCAAAGCGCAACGTGGACACATCCAAATTTTTGGAAGATAACAGAGGTGTTTTTTGCGAAGTGCCTACCTGTAGATTTTGGCCTCTAGCTCAGCCGGCCCCTAGGGAAACCTACCAAACCTGTGCATTTCTGAAAACTAGAGACCTAGGGGAATCCAAGGAGGGGTGACTTGCGGGGCTCGGACCAGGTTCTGTTACCCAGAATCCTTTGCAAACCTCAAAAAGTGGCTAAAAAAACAAGTTTTCCTCACATTTCGGTGAAAACAGAGGTGTTTTTTGCGAAGTGCCTACCTGTAGATTTTCGCCTCTAGCTCAGCCGGCACCTAGGGAAACCTACCAAACCTGTGCATTTCTGAAAACTAGAGACCTAGGGGAATCCAAGGAGGGGTGACTTGCAGGGCTCGGACCAGGTTCTGTTACCCAGAATCCTTTGCAAACCTCAAAAAGTGGCTAAAAAAACAAGTTTTCCTCACATTTCGGTGACAGAAAGTTCTGGAATCTGAGAGGAGCCACAAATTTCCTTCCACCCAGCGTTCCCCCAAGTCTCCCGATAAAAATGATACCTCACTTGTGTGGGTAGGCCTAGCGCCCGCGACAGGAAACGCCCCAAAGCGCAACGTGGACACATCCAAATTTTTGGAAGAAAACAGAGATGTTTTTTGCGAAGTGCCTGCCTGTAGATTTTGGCCTCTAGCTCAGCCGGCACCTAGGGAAACCTACCAAACCTGTGCATTTCTGAAAACTAGAGACCTAGGGGAATCCAAGGAGGGGTGACTTGCAGGGTTCGGACCAGGTTCTGTTACCCAAAATCCTTTGCAAACCTCAAAAAGTGGCTAAAAAAACAAGTTTTCCTAACATTTCGGTGACAGAAAATTCTGGAATCTGAGAGGAGCCACAAATTTCCTTCCACCCAGCGTTCCCCCAAGTCTCCCGATAAAAATGATACCTCACTTGTGTGGGTAGGCCTAGCGCCCGTGACAGGAAACGCCCCAAAGCGCAACGTGGACACATCCAAATTTTTGGAAGATAACAGAGGTGTTTTTTGCGAAGTGCCTACCTGTAGATTTTGGCCTCTAGCTCAGCCAGCACCTAGGGAAACCTACCAAACCTGTGCATTTCTGAAAACTAGAGACCTAGGGGAATCCAAGGAGGGGTGACTTGCGGGGCTCAGACCAGGTTCTGTTACCCAGAATCCTTTGCAAACCTCAAAAAGTGGCTAAAAAAACAAGTTTTCCTCACATTTCGGTGACAGAAAGTTCTGGAATCTGAGAGGAGACACAAATTTCCTTCCACCCAGCGTTCCCCCAAGTCTCCCGATAAAAATGATACCTCACTTGTGTGGGTAGGCCTAGCGCCCGCGACAGGAAATGCCCCAAAACACAACGTGGACACATCACATTTTTTCATAGAAAACAGTGCCTACCTGTGGATTTTGGCCTCTAGCTCAGCCGTCACCTGGGGAAACCTAGCAAACCAGCACATTTTTGAAAACTAGAAACCCAGGGGAATCCAAGATGAGGTGACTTGCGGGGCTCGGACCAGGTTCTGTTACCCAGAATCCTTTGAAAACCTCAAAAAGTGGCTAAAAAAACAAGTTTTCCTCACATTTCGGTGACAGAAAGTTCTGGAATCTGAGAGGAGCCACAAATTTCCTTCCACCCAGCGTTCCCCCAAGTCTCCCGATAAATATGATACCTCACTTGTATGGTTAGGCCTGGTGCCTGCAACAGGAATAGATTACACAATGGTCAATGTTGGTCCTTACGTGAGGCAGCTGTTGACCCTGGGGTGATCCATTCCTGACACAGGCACTAGGTGTAGGCACTCAAGTGGGGTAGTGTTTTTATCAGGACAGGTGAGGAGTCACTGGGTGGTAGGAATGTTGTGGATCCCAGCATATTCCTGTAGTTTGTGTGACAGAAATGCGAGAAAAATTGAGTTTTTTTTCAACATTTCAGATTTGCAGGGTATTCTGGGTAAGAAAACTTTGGGGAATCCACACAAGTCACACCTCTGTGGACTCCCCCGAATGTCTAGTTTCCAGAAATGTTTGGGTTTAGTGTGTTTCTCTATATGGTCGCCGAATCCAGGACCAAAAACACAGGTGCCTGCCTTACAAAACCAGTTTGTTTTGCCATAGATAATTTTGATGTCTCCACAATATGATTTGGGTGGTGGAATTTGGGGCTGAACTAAATTGGGGAGCTCCCAAGAGAGCACTCTCTCTCTCTGCTTGCCGCCGCATTCACCTGCTCTCTGGGTTGGCCTAACCCACTATTACCCAGTTGCACGAACAGCTTGCGAAGGGACAGCAGGACTGTCCTCATCACCTCCCTCATAATGTACTGGAAGAGGAGTTATCGAATGGGACTCCTCTGACTGAAAAATTACTCCCAGAGTCTGCGCCATTGTCCTATCCCTCAGATGCTGTCTCAGTATCTGATGTCTCAGTCTCTGATCCTATGTCAGAGCGGTCCTCTATAACCCGAGTGCAGGCAGCAGTCATCCATCAAGATGCCATCTCTGCTATTGGCTAAACTGTTGCTCTAAAACACTAGCCTACGTAGACAGTCACAAAATCGAAGGTGTGTGTGAGATACGTGCAACAGTAGAGGCCACCTTACCTGCGCTTCTTCCCTCAATCAGCACGTACTTTCAAGACACTCAAAAAAACACCTTGTCACATACCATTCGTCACAGTCTTTAGCACCTCCTGCGCCCAGTCCAACAATCATTATTGGTGCTCCCACTCCCTCCTCCTCGGATTCCCTCATTACCACCCTGCAAAAGTGCCCTTCATCTCTCCATAGCCGCCCCCCACCCCGCACATACATTTCATTGGTATTATAGCGCAGGTAATGGCTGACTTTACTAATGTACTCAGCTATTTACATAAAATACAGATTTGCTCTTTGCAGTAGGCATATAAACCTTCTGCGCTTCTTTATGGCACTAAAACTGCCACTAGACAAGTCGGACCCTTTTCCCTCCAGGGAAACCACACACATATTGACAAAAGTGATATATATATGACAGCCAACCACCTGAAACTCAACTCAAGCAAAACCGAAATAATCCTCTTCGGCCCACACAAAAACACCTGGGACCCCTCATGGTGGCCCACCACGCTAGGCCCTGCACCCACCCCCGCCAACCACGCACGCAACCTCAGCATCATCCTAGACTCCTCCCTCTCGATGACCCAACAAATCAAAGCTCTCACCTCCTCATGCTTCAACACACTCCGTATACTGAAAAACATTCAAATGGATCCCCACAGAGACCAGAAAAACTGTCACTCACGCACTCATCAGCAGCAGGCTTGATTACGGAAACGCCCTCTACGCCGGCACCACTCTAAAACTCAAGCGCAACCTACACGCATCCAGAACTCAGCAGCACGACTCATCCTCGACCTCCGCCCAACACGAACACATCTCTCCACACCTCAAATCCTTCCACTGGCTCCCCACTGACAAAAGGATCACCTTCAAGATCCTCATCCTCGCACACAAATCACTCCACAACACAGGCCCTGCCTACCTCAACGAGAGTCACCTTCCACACCCCACACGAAACGTCCGCTCAGCTGACCTCTCTCTCGCCTCTGTCCCCCGCATCAAACACACCACCACCGGGGGCAGATCCTTCTCCTACCTTGCACCCAAAACCTGGAACGCCCTCACAACCCACCTTCGCAAGACCCAAAACCTACTTCTTTTCAGGAAGGGCCTCAAAACCTGGCTTTTCGAACAGTGAACCTCCCAGCCCCTTTCCCTCCCCCCGTCCCCCCCCAGCGCCTTGAGACCCTCACGGGTGAGTAGGGCGCTTTATAAATCTCTTTGATTGATATAGATCTACCTCTATATATATATATATATCTATCTACATAGATATATCTATAGATATATCCATGTACATAGATATATCTATCTACATAGATATATATAGATCTATATATACATCTGTTTTTTTTAGTTGTTGTATGGTTTCCTTGGGGGCCAAAATGGCCCCCAGGGAAACCCTACAACATCTAAAAAAAAAATATTGCCCCCACAGGGGGTCACTCTGCCCACGGGTGACCCCCTGTCGTTTTATTTTATTTTTTTAATTTTTATTTTTGAAAAAAAAAAAAATCCCGGGGGGGGGGGGGGGGCGCGATAACGCCCCCCCCCACAGGGGGCACCTACCTTTTTTTTTTAATAAAAATTATGCCAGGGGGGGCGGCCCGTTTTCCGAGGGGGCCGCCCCCCAAAGTGAAATCCCTGGCGTCTAGTGGTGTTTCCTGGCCCCCGATCGCAGCTGTGCTGCGATCAGGGGCCAGGAAACACTTTCAGAAGGCCTCGTAAGAAAGGGGAGACTCTCCCCTTTCTTACGAGGCCTTCTGAAACTGTTTCTGGCCCCCGATCGCAGCACAGCTACGATCGGGGGCCAGGAAACTGTTTCAGTAGGCCTCGTAAGAAAGGGGAGAGTCTCCCCTTTCTTATGAGGCCTTTTCAAAGTGTTTCCTGGCCCCCCGATCGCAGCTGTGCTGCGATCGGGGGGCCAGGAAACTTGAAAGTGTTTCCTGGCCCCCGATCGCAGCACAGCTGCGACCGGGGGCCAAGAAACACTTTCAGGAAGGCCTCGTAAGAAAGGGGAGTGTCTGTCTTCCTCAGCACTGGTGGCGTCAAAGGAGGCGCCAACCACCTGAAACTCAACTCAAGCAAAACCGAAATAATCCTCTTCGGCCCACACAAAAACACCTGGGACCCCTCATGGTGGCCCACCACGCTAGGCCCTGCACCCACCCCGCCAACCACGCACGCAACCTCAGCATCATCCTAGACTCCTCCCTCTCGATGACCCAACAAATCAACGCTCTCACCTCCTCATGCTTCAACACACTCCGTATACTGAAAAACATTCAAATGGATCCCCACAGAGACCAGAAAAACTGTCACTCACGCACTCATCAGCAGCAGGCTTGATTACGGAAACGCCCTCTACGCCGGCACCACTCTAAAACTCAAGCGCAACCTACACGCATCCCCCCCCAGGGGGCACCTACCTTTTTTTTTTAATAAAAATTATGCCAGGGGGGGCGGCCCGTTTTCCGAGGGGGCCACCCCCCAAAGTGAAATCCCTGGCGTCTAGTGGTGTTTCCTGCTGTTCTGTGATCGGGGGCCAGGAAACACTTTCAGAACACTTTCACAGCTACGATCGGGGGCCAGGAAACAGTTTCAGTAGGCCTCGTAAGAAAGGGGAGAGTCTCCCCTTTCTTACGAGGCCTTTTCAAAGTGTTTCCTGGCCCCCCGATCGCAGCTGTGCTGCGATCGGGGGGCCAGGAAACCTGAAAGTGTTTCCTGGCCCCCGATCGCAGCACAGCTGCGACCGGGCGCCAAGAAACACTTTCAGGAAGGCCTCGTAAGAAAGGGGAGTGTCTGTCTTCCTCAGCACTGGTGGCGTCAAAGGAGGCGCTATAAATGCATGGCTTTGCATTTTAGAGTGCTGATGCAGACCGCCACTCTAAAATGCGTTTTTCTAACCCCTGATGCGTGGTACATGGCAGGGTTTTGTGTGCCACTGTGAACAGCATCTTGACTGCTTTGATGGAGACCTGGTGGGTGAAATAGATTAAGCAGAGTCAGACTGTGCCTGGTTGGACCCCAGACAAGAGGCGATTGCTCCAAAAACCTGTCACTGGAGGGGTTTGCTGCGGGAAGGTGGTGGTGAATTAACTAAATACGATGTTTTCTACAAATCAACAAAGTTCACCTTTCTATACTATAAATAATATACCATGCTTTTAAGCAATGGCATAGTACTCATCAACTCGTATGACTTGAATTATTTATTCTATTAAAAAGTAAGCCACTGTTGGTAAATGCATGTAGTTTAATTTCTTTATCTCCAAAATGACACACTGTTGGTAAATTCGTGTGGCTTAAACTCAATCTCTTTGCGCCTTTCAGCGAACCAGTGCCTTCTTCAGAAATGCCATCTCTAATTCAAAGCTTCTGTCACAATCCTGCAACACGCTTAATTTAAAGTGAGCCACAATTTAAAACTATTTTATAACCTGTCTATAACTACTTAGTCAGACACGCCACCAGTGACAAACCATTGCAAGATGTGTTGTGAAGCAAGGAAAGTTCACAGCCCTTCACCGCAGTGTACAGATGTTCTCATGCATTTATGAGAATACACCACTTGGTAGACCACCTGATCATTACCCCTTTTGCTTTTCCTCATAGACATGCTCATGGCAGACATCAATCCATGCATCATGCTCTGTTGTGGTATTCACATTCGAAAAATAACTCTAACAACCATGTAAAATAGGTAATCACCAACGGTATGGAGGTCAGACACCCATACCTACTGAACAGCCTGTCGCTAGCGGATAGATCTAGTGAAATCAAAAATAATATCCACAAAATTGAACCCCGACCCTTGCCGTGAAAGCATCAACCTGCTCACACCCACCAACTCAAACGCAGAACACCTGCTCACCCATTGGGACCCCCCACGTCTCAAGCTACAATCTCCATCATGAACTCTGTGCCCTCAGGAGCACCCTGGAACCCCTGCCCCCACCATGTCTTCAACCTTGGGAGCAGGAAGATTGGCAACAAGCTCAAAAAAGTCCTGAACACCTCCATCACCTCGGCCACCTTCCGTGAGGACAGAAAACCCATCGAAGTGAGGCCTCTTCTGAAGAATCCATCCACCAATCAAGCGGAACTGAAGAACTACAAACCTAGCTTCCTGCTTCCCTTTCCAGCGTAGGTCCTCGAAAAGGCTATCAACCAGAAACTCACTGAACACCTGGAACACTAAACCTCCTGGATCCCTCTCAGTCTGGATTCTGAACAAACCACAGTACTGAGACAGCCCTGATCACAGCCCCCAATGACATCAGAGCACTAGTGGACTGTGGAGGAAACGGCTGCCCTTATCCTCCTGCACATATCAGCTGCTTTCAACACCACCTCCCACCACATCCCAATCAACAACCTCCATCAAATCGGAGTCCAAGGAAATGCCCTCAAATCGATCGCCTCATACCTCACAGGAAGAATCCAGAGAATCCGTCTTTCACCATTCACCTCCGAACCCAAGAAGATCACCTGTGGCCTCTCCCAAGGATCATCCTTCAGCCCCATCCTCTTCAACATTTACATGACCCTCCTGGCCAACAAAATCAGATCGCACAGACTAGACATCATCTCCTACTCCACTGACACCCAAATCATCCTCTGACTGTCAGAAGACCCCTCCACCAGCAGAACCAACTACCACCTATGTATGATGAACGTTGTCAACTGGATGAAGGACAATTGTGGACAACTGTCTCAAATTCAACACAGACAAGACAGGTGACCTCATTTTCAGGAACAACACTCCCCATGGAATGAACACCCGAGCAGGCCACCATCCCTCTGAAGCCGGAGAATTATAATGGGGTGCAATTTGCCACCTACCTCATTATTATTCATTAGGTAGGTCAAATTGTGGCCCACTGCTATTCGGTATAATCAGAACCGGCCTGTTAATACATAGATCAGTTTGCAAAATACCGGTGCTCAAATTGCAAATACTTTTAGCAAATCCAAAGCATGTACATCTAACTCTAAGCCACACTGACAGAGAAGCAGATACATACTCATCATGCTCAGACCACGGTTGACACAGTAGGAAGCTCCCAATTAGACACCCTGGGGGCAATCATATGGAATATGAATGGCTTACTCAACTCAATCAAGAGGGGGGCTATACTCAAATTAGCTCAAAGATATCAGGCAGGCATTTGCCTCCTACAAGAGAGATTTCTTATGGGCACAAAATGCTTGTTTCTGGCACGTTAAGGTTTCTCCACTGTGCTACATCCTGAGGGGTGGCTATACCACTAGAAAACTCCACTCCGTTTACAGACACAAGTACAGAAGGATCACCATTGATGTTATAGTACAGTGTCTGGTAAAGTGCATGGCAAACGCTAGTGAGTATATACATTCCTCCTGCGCTGACACTAATCTTACTGATAAGCATAGGCTGGCTCATTGCTCAGCTTCTTACTGGGAGGCCTATACTGAGGTCAACCTTAGTGGCGTCCTGGACTGGCATACTAGGGAAATAATCGACCAAGGGTGGCCCATACATTTGGAAATTCGTAGATGGAATGCATTTGAATGATGTCTGTCAATAACGATGCATTCCTGAGGATTTAATCTTGAGACTAGATGACTTTCTTATGCCAGGTAAAGATATAGGGGGTGTTAAGTAAGTTTGAATCTTAGCTTGAGGCCTCTCAGATCTCTTGCCAGTCAAACTCTTAAGGATGCGATGTGTAGTCGGAGAGAGGGTTGGTGCTTGTGTGCCTAGTGACTGTCTGATCTCCAATTCAAATGTTGCATGCAGCAGGAAACTGAGAACTATTTTGCATGAATGTTTGAAAAACATAAAACATTTCTCCTTGTTGGCGCCTACTTCAAGGATACTCTATTTTTAACAAAAAAACTGGCCAGTCTATGTTATTAGACCAGGCTTTGTGTCAAAACCAATGGGTTCTTGCAGAGATCTGTCCTAGTTATACTCGGGTAACACTACCATGATGCAAAGTATTGCAAGTCAGCTCAAAGCTCTATTTGCATTTAGAAAAGGGCGCCTTTTCAGCGAGAAATACTTTTTGCATTGGACAGTATATATCCTTATGAGCGTTTGTGGGGCATTGTTGCACTTTCTGTCACTTTGCCCGACACAAATGGTTAGTAAATAAGGCCCTCGGTCTCGAGGAAGACTTTGAAAAGTTCTTGAACATTTGAATACCCATCTTTTTTGCCAAGCATACCTGCTGAAATGGTACTGGGGTTCTAGTGTATATATTAGCACTAAACAAAAAATAAAATAGCTATAAATAAGTAATATTGGAAGCAAATGTACCTTTATGAATTTGTGGCCTTCTATAAAACACTGTAATTTATGTAGCACTTACTACCCATGATGAGACATTGAAGAGCTTTACATGGAGTAGCACGCTACTCTGTAACCCAAAAATAGTGATTTATCCAGTGGTTATTAGTAAATCATTGTCTTTTCCTAGTTTAAGACAGTTTGAAGCCAGGGAATCGTTTGTTTTTGCCATTATAATTATCGTTCTTTTACTGTGCTTTGATTGGTGAAGAGTAACCCTGAAACCTCGGCTCCGGTTACCTAAAAGTGAGACAAGGCTACTGTTATGAAATCTGTATATCGTCTTTGTGAATTCCCCTTGACACATGACAAGGGTGTTGTGGAAGGGTCATCTTAGCCATAAGCCCCTTCACTCACTCCGCCCCCACACTCTGCCAGCTGGAGTTCTAGCACATACCCAGAATGTCGTGACAGACATTAATTGGCAGTACTGCTTCCCGGAGAATAGCATTTCTGCTGAAATATATAACACACGAGATGCCCTCCCGCCTCCACACATATTTATTTTCTCACAAATCAGCCCCCAGCCTCTCTTTGGACTCTCCCCTTTTATTACTGATGAAACTCTTTCCGCCTTTCCTCAATTTCATTAGCCAAGAGCCTACTAGCATCAATGTAAATGTGGCATGCTATGTATAATTAGTATTTTATAATATTTCGCATTTGCAAGGTGCCTTAGAGGCCGCAATGAGATGCTATTCAAACAAAAATAGTGTCATTACTAGCCTAGAGTGAATTAACTCTGTGCATGACAGCTGTTGCTAGGATACTCCGAAACGATAACCACCCAGATGTTACAACCATTAAATGTTAATGAAAATATAACGAGACCACCTAGACAGACTCACTACCATGGAACCAGGCTACCTTTTTCTAGGAAAACTGCAAAGGATTTCGTTCTGTTAACTGGAAAAAGGAGCAGGCCGGCTGAAACTCACAACCCTTAACTTGGAATACATCGGGAAGAATTTGAAAAGAACATGTTTAAGTAAAAGATATAAACGAAAGGAGCAGAATGAAAGAGGCAAACACGCATGCGCCTAACATTGTGCAAACCAGGGGACAGATGTACCAAAGGATTTTACCCATTCTGTGTCTATGGGAAAAAGCTGTCGTACATATGGCCCTAGAAATCAGAAATGTAATCCAATAATTTACTCCTGTATTTTGAGTAGATTTCGATGTTGCAATTCAGTGGCGAAAAGCAATATGATGCCCCCCTCTAAAGAATGTGATGAGGAGCCACCGAGTCTCAAATATCTCAGAGACATTCACTGGCCTTGGGCTGAATGGGGCCCTCGAGAAGGGTGCCTCCCCAGTGGCGTAACAAAACATGAAGGGTCCCTCCTGCAAAGTATATGGAGCCCCCCTCCCCTCCGATCTCACTCAGGAGTCCCGCGCACCGCGGGAGACGAGGGGGCCTTTGTTATGCCACTGCCTCCCTCTCCACCCCTGAAGGGTTGGAGAGCCATCCTGTGCCACAGAGGCTGCTGGGGCCTGCATTATACCCCTGTTGAGATTCACAAAATGGGCCTGGGAGTAAGTCGAGGAAGTTGCAACAGTCGCACCTTAAGGGTAGTTCTAAAATTATTTTCTGAATTTTACATATAACCATGTAAAGTATTTTTGCATGTGTAGATGAATAAAACGTACTTTCACATCCATTTGAGAAAAACACTGTAGTTTAATACCACTTCAATACTCACTCTGCTCTTTTTTCTCCTATGGAAATATATACATCCCAGAGGAAACCACTTTCCAAACACCCTCATCAATTTGGAAGTGTTCTCTCCCCTTTATCCTCCCTCACCCTTCCTATGGATTTACAGATGCCCACGACAGCAGTAAATAGCCAACAGTGTCCACGGTGAGAATGGGCCATGGAAAAGTTTATAAATACCAACAAAGTGGTGAGGTTGTAAGTGTGCAGAAACTTCCCAAGACATTCCCATCCAGGAACGCCCTATCTCTCAGGAGAAGATTTACTCAAACATAAAACTGCATGTGATTAAATCGTTAAGAGTCTAAGGGCCAGATGTACAAAGCTTTTCTGAGGTTGCAAACAGTACAATTTGCAGAATCGGGTGTTTGCAACTGCAAAAAACATTTTTTTATGTACCAAGCCCGATTTGCGATTAGGGGCCAGATGTAGCAAAATGACATTTTGCGAATTGCAAATTGCGAGTACTAGCGACTCGCAATTTGCAAGTCGCAAAATGTTATGCAGAAAGGTGTCTCAGACACCTTCTGCGAGTCGGTATGGGGTCGCAAAGACCCACCTCATTAATATTAATGAGGTGGGTCGCAAATTGCGGCCCCATACCGACTATGGGCACTCGCTAACATGGAGGCCTGCTGTAGTCAGCAGGCCTCCATGTTAGCGACCTGCTTTTAAATAAAGCAGTTTTTTTTTTTTAAATGTAGCCCGTTTTCCCTAAGGGAAAACGAGCTGCATTTTAAAAAATCCGAAACCTTTTGTTTCGGTTTTTTCAGGGCAGGGAGTGGTCCCTTGGACCACTCCCTGCCCTGAAAAAATGTTTTGGGGTCCATTCACAAAGGGGAAGGGGTCCCATGGGGACCCCTTCCCGTTTGCGAATGGGTTACCATCCACTTCAAGTGGATGGTAACTGCGACTCCATTTGCGACCGCATACGCAGTCACAAATGGAATTGCATACCATTGCGAATCGCAAATAGGAAGGGAACACCCCTTCCTATTTGCGATTCGGAAATGCATTTTGCGAGTCGGATCCGACTCGCAAAATGCATTTCAACATAGCAAAGTGGCTTTTGCGAGTCGCAAACGGCGTTTTTCGCCGTTTGCGACTCGCAAAACCCTTGCTACATCTGGCCCTTAGTAATCTATTTACGAATTGCAAATTGGATTTGCGATTCGGTATTGGGAAGGGGTGTGTTTAGAGCGTCCCTTCCCCTTACTCGCTATTTGGTAAGCGCAAACCAGTGCCTACCATCTGGCCCCAAGTTCCCATAATGAGGCACTTAAAGTCTGCAGAGCCCTTTTCATGCAGAAATACGTATTTTGCCACTTTACACCAATTGCTCTGTGGATGAATTATAAGTGACTATCTCCAGCTCTCCATAGTGCAGGGCTCGGAGTGGGATAGTGTTAGGAATTTTCATATTGTAGTGAAGAGTATTACAGTAGTGTTACTATATGTACTACATAACGCAGTTTGTGAATTGAGCCCTACGAGTTTCCACCCCCTTATTTCGCCCCCCCCCCTTCAGACACCTTAATATAATTAGCCAAACTAAAGAACAATTCCATCATTAGGCAAACCATAGAACAATCCCATCCGTCCCTTTATGTTCTCTCACCCTCTCTGGCCAGCCTGGTACCCAGACTAGCTACCTGTAGCCCCTACAAGTACCCAAATCCCTGGAACCTGGCCAGGCCCCTTGGCGCATTACTGGCACTGCCAGGAACGATCTGACCAGGGCGATGATCAGACATCGTGGGCACTCTAAGAGCCCTTCAGCCGAAGTACCGAGTGGCGTGCGGTGGGTTGCATTCAGGCCACCAGAAACAAGTCCTTCTCAAGCTACAGATTTTCCTGTTATGCCGTTCGCCATGGCTGCTGAGCAATGCACAACGAGATTTTGTCAAGGTGGCATTAATAACCCCAACTGAATGGCTGCGAAATGGCGTTTATCTAGCCCAGGAAAAATTAAAACATGGCTCAGATATGGTGGAAAGCCTGATTCTTTTGTGAACACTGAAATGTTTGGCTTTGATATTCATGCAAATTCATGTTTATATATCAGTGTTCTCTAAGCAGCAGCACTTTGCGCAGTTTAGAAGTATGTCAAACATGTTATACCTGTTTTTAAAGCTATGATGTTTGGAAACAGACTTCAAGTGAAACCCTTACATTATAGGCAATGTACAATGGTGTTCTGCATGGTTGTCGAGATAGTTCTGGAGGCCATACAGAGTCTGCACCGCCTAGACCCATGAGCTCCAGAATACTGGTGTCAAGACAGCCGGGGGACCAAGTTAAAAGAGGAACAACTTAACTTTCAAACATTTTTGCATTTAAAAATGCATTGTCATCATGATTTATAGCATGGTTCCACTGCATCAAGTACACATTTGGCCAATCTCAATGGACATCACATGTCACAGAACTTCTATCAGTGAACTGAAATACCCCATCTACTCCCCTTCAATCTTTCCCCATACCCTTCCACTAAACCTACCCTCGACAACACACCCTACATAGAACAGTTAATACAAAGGGTAATATCTTAGTGCGTTGTTTCTTTTTGAAAATATATGAGTTCATGGCCCTACCAAAACTTTTCTGGGATACAAGTCTAACGCTATTATCCTTAAGAGACCCATTATGGCCACGTACACCTGCGACAAATTGTCAATTAAAGGTTTCCATGTGGTCGTGAAGGTGAAGCCTTGTCGGTACAATTTACTGGAAATCTACTCCATCGTAAGGATGGTGCTGAGTTTATTATATCACTTTGCTGGCCTGGGTGGGTCTGTTTATTCCATGCTGTTGCTATCAACACTTTTGCTGCTTTTAGCAAAGGACCTGACAACAGTCTGACTGAATTTATCATAGATTCAGCACAAGTATTGCATAGCCCAAAGAGAAACACTCCTGGGTGACCCAAGATTGGAGAGTCCAGAATATTTATCTGAATAAGGACCTCGCTGCCGAATACCTTCACATTCGAGCATGCGCAGTACCAGCAAAGTGCTGTTACTTGAGTGCATGTGCGAGGGATGTTCTTAGAACGCTCACTAAGGTGAGCTGGGCGGTGTTTTGTTTTCTTAGTCTGAATACTTTCTCATTATAGATACTAGTATAGTGTGCCTGGTGTTTGCATTTTGTCTGGTCTATGGTCTCTATAGCTACTACATGTGTGTGCTCAGTTAGAGAATGTTCTAGCAACACCCTGGGCACAGTCATTGTGTGATGACATCCAAGGAATATTGGATGTTCGAAACTGCCAGAGAAGGATCTGGTGAGAGAACGTCAGGTGAGAAGAGAACTGGTTAGAAAGGGGAGATAGACTGTAAAAAAGCTGCCAACCAGTTCCTCTTGAAGAGGTATTCATGAAGTAATCCCATGGTAGAATTTCTTTAAATGAAACCTTCTGGGGGATTTCCCGTAACAGATCATGGGAAAGGTCCTATGTGTTTGGAATCCAAGGCCAGGTACAAATCACCTGCCTTTAATTCAGTGGGGCACTCCCAGGAGCAATGCGCGCTTGTCTATCACAGGATTAACAAAGTACCATCAGGACTCTCACATTACTCAGTTCAGTATTAAGCCACCTCAGAATGCAGTACTTTCACAGCCGTGTCCTAGTGATACAGAAAAGACACTGCTTTTGTTGCCTACATCCACCTCATATGTTATGTACTGAGTTATTACTCGGATGGACATTGTTTCTATAAAGACTGAATGTGAACAAAAAATTACTGACACCAAAAATAAAGAGTCAGAGAAAGAAAAGTAAAGTGAATTATGTGACAATCTTGCTAGGGTACAGAGTGTGAAGGGAAAGGCTGCAGGATGTACTTTATGTATCAAACAACAACAAGTAAATACCTGTAAATGAACTATACACATTCAGCAGTTTAGAAAGCAAAAATGGGCCACATTTTTTGTAATTTTGAAGAGTGATGATAAGAAAGATTTTATTAGGAGCAGAACAAATCAAGATACTTTTTCTTGGTATGTGAAACCAGATTTCCACACATTTCATCTGTGTGCAGTATAGGTTTATCAGTAAATCTGTAGGCCTGTGTAAAATCAGTATCCATTTCAATGGAAAACACATTATACAATTTCCCACCTCATGTACATTGTAGCTAGGTGGGTTGCAAGTGTTTGTCATGCTAAAAAGGGGGTTGCGTTTCTAAAACTTTGGGAATTACTGCTATAAATGCATAGAATGCTGTGAAATATGTCTTTCCTTGCACCTTAATGTAGTCATCCTCACTGCATAACCACCTCTATTTTTCCTTATTCCAGGTGTCCTTATCGCAGTACACTAAATTCCAGGCTCTCATGCACCTGGGATTTTGTAACAGTCCCTATAACTGAAGATGAGCTGTTGTGTAATGGTGAGTTAGTACTGACGGATGTGTGCATAGCATGTGTCAGAGAGTTAGAGAGAAGAGTCAATGGATAGCAAGTGAGAGCAGCATGCTAGGCTGCTGGATGCCTAACTAAGACAACATATTTAGTATTACTGGGCACAGATACATAGAGCAGGGGGGGAAAGCGAGCGTGAGAATTGGGGTTGGCTATGTTCCCGGGATATGCCTGGAGAACAATGTAGATTGCTCTACAATGACGGCAACGCAGAAAACAGTGCCACGATTCCGGATGAGTCCTTGGAATAAGCAATCCTCTTCTTTAAGTTAATACATTTATTTCCCAAAGTACACCATCAGATCTGTCAAAGGTCATTCAACAACAAATCCCTGCTTTTGCAATCAAAGTCCTAAAGTAGACTCGGCAGCCAAACTGCTAATAACCACCATTATAGCCTTCTGTTTGGGTGCAAAGACGAAAACGGAAAAGTTGAGAACAGTTTCTACTGCTGAGGATGGAGCCAGAGGGGAATGAAGACAGAAAGGTGTCAGCTCTAATATCCCAGGAATGGCACCAGAACGAGGCTGGGAAGTTGGCAGCACAGGCACTGAGTTGACACAAATTTATCATGGGGGTTCTAACTGCCACACCTCATGACTAGAGATTCACCTTCCTGAGTGGAAGGAAAAAGTTGGGTTCTTTCCATCTGAAAACCAAGCTAAATTCAATCAATGAACCAGAGATATGCTATTTTAAAGATTTTAAGTAAAAACAACTCCAAATGCGTAAAGTGCCACTAGCTTTGCTCACTCCCCTACCAGTTGTGATCTTGGAGTACTCTTCCCTTGTTCGTCACTACTCTTCAACTATATCACCCCCTTTATTGATACTATATCTCCTTATTGGTTCCTCCTTTCATTGAAACACTGATGACACACACATTTTCTACCTTCCAATTTCCACCTACTAAGTCAAATCTTAATCACAAGGCTTGGTTCAGTGGCTGGCTTCTCTTAAATCCTTTACATTTAGCCTCACCTCAGATTTGCTCAGTTCTTCTTGTTACTTCTTAGGCCTACCTAGAAGTTCCCACACCTCAGTATACAGTCACTAGAATAAATGGTCCTCTGCAAAGCACAAGATGCAATAGAATTTGTTCAGTCTTGTCCTTAAAACCATTCCTGGTGCCTCCTACCACCTTTTATTAACTCTTATGACATCACACCCGTACTTGATCACTATGGCTAGCCAATGAGCATTTCTTCACCCTTCATGCCTTCACAGCTCAGATTCTTCCAGCTACTTGGACCTCTCTCTTGGTTCTTATCCAGCCATGCCTTCATTGAGAGAACTTGAACTTACATGGAGAAATTCCTTTCCATGTATTCGACATTAACTCCTGGCAGACGCTCTCCTGCTACCAAACCAATGACTCGGATGCTTTCATGTACACAATGTATGTATTTATTGTGTCTGATGCTACCCTGCTCTGCATCTGTACATTCTGTTGCATGTGCACAATTGCCCCACTATTCATATCCAAATCATCATAAATCCATCTGTACATGGTGTCAACAATATGTAAAGGATCTTTCCTATCCATCTACAATAATCTATATACAGCACCCTTGTTAGTAGGACGTCCTCCCAACAAACAAGTACAAACGTAAATATGTAGAGGAGTACATTATATGATGAATTAATACAGAACTTGCTGCTGCTTAATGGCACTAAGAACTAAATTTATCTCTATAATCAGGTAGAAACATAGTAGGTTTGGAAAGACATTTGATGGAACTGTTATAAATGTATCTGATAATTAGGCTTTCTGATCAGCCAGCTTTGATATTTACAGAAAAAGGTTATTTGGCAGATTTCTACCAGGGAAACTGTGAATAAGACTCTTGTTGGGAAGTAACAGTGACTTAATACATATCATACTGCTGTGTCCTAAATATTATGCTACTCGCTGAAAATAGAAAAGCTGCACCTTGTATTTTTATGTTAAATAAAGCAATGTGTGCTTTTAATTTTTCACTTAAAGGAACACTACTAAATGCTGTTTTGGCACTTATACGCTTTTTAAGTATCTTTGAACATGAAACATTATTTATTAATCTTTTCATCTATAGTGCTATTGCAGTTGAAATGAAATTGTCCAGAGTGAATTTGTTAAAATGTGTTTTACATATCACTGTTTTAATAGAATGTTTGACAATTTTTCAAAAAAATGAATAGAAAATAAAAATAAAATTGAAATCTTCCTAAGAGTTTTCCAAATGCAGAAAATGTCATGCCGACAGTGTGTGTTTTATAAAAGCATGGCAATATCAACAAGGTTTTTTTGCAGACTTGAGGCTTAAGTTTAATTGAAGGACATTTAAAAGCTGATGATTGAGCAACACGTTTGGATATGAAGGTGGAGGTTTTTATGGAGGTGGGACGTTTACTTCTATTAGGTAAATATAGTAACTAGTAACACAATGGTTTTAAGTTTAAAAAAAACCTAAGCTCTTATAAGGTATGTCAAGGCAGTGATATGGAATCTCCAAAGGCCAGATGTATCAAGACATTTTGCGGACATCTGCAAATTCACCGGGTTTGCAACTGCAAAATAGATATTTCTTATGTACTAAATCCATTTTGTGATTCGGCAAAGGATTACTGAATCGCATAATTGGTTTACCAATTGTTAAAGAAACACAATTTGGAAGAGGAGTGTTTAGGGCGTCCCTTCCAAGTTGAGATTCCGTGTCCATAGCTTGTGACTGATATTATTAATTCTAAAGATTGTGCATTCACTTTCTATATTTATGATTATCATGGTCTTCATTGTTCTTATGAACTGGCATTATGCATGATTCATTGAGGAGCAAGACTCTTGGGGAATGAATAGTGTCAGTTATCATGCAGTAGTGTACCAGAGCAATTTACAGCTTTGTATCTGTATGGAGGTGCAGCAAGTAAGATTCAAGAAAAAATGGAACAAAACTCTTAATTCACCAAACATTCTTGGGATGGGCATTCTTCATGCTCGTTCTTCCAGTCAGATGCACATGTCCTGTGCCACTCCTAGTTTTCATTTAGATATGGCATCATTTCAATGTTTTGCCACTTTACATGTCTGCCACGAGAACTTTGCGCACTTCTCCTGCTTTGCACATAGTTTACTTTCTCACAAAAACAAATACGCAGTCACTTGTGAACAGAGCACATTTTCTATATATGCAAGTTGTTCATATTTCTTGATGCAGATCTACTGGGGAGCAAACATTATGCCCAGAAATGTGTTATTAGGAGTAGTACAACAACTCAAGTTGCTTTGTTCTATGGATGTTAATTGGGGGCCATCAGGGGTCTCATCTGCGACCTCCGGCTTGCACTTTGCAACCCCTAGCTCTGCGACCCCTGCTGCTGCCTGCACTGTGGCCTGAAGACACCGCTCGTGAGGTACACGAAGCACCATCGCATCCCGTACCGCAGCCCAGTCCACCAATGCCAGCGACTCCAGGATCGTCAACAAACGCCCCTGCCTGTACCGCGACCCGTGGGTGCTGCACGGAGCATCCATGTCCGTGCACCTTAGCTGGTGCCTAGTGTCTAGTGCTCTCGGTCCATCCTCATGTAACACTTCTTTGGGCCCTTTCAGTCCAAACTCCATTCTTGGGGCTATTCGTGCTGCCACTTTGATGGCTTACTTTTCTAGACACTCATTGACACCAACCAAGAATGAGTGAGATGGGAAGTGATGGAACAGCTACACATCCAAATGGTAGGAATCAGGATCTTCTGCTAGGCAGGTTCATTCTGCATGCTGGTTTCCTTCGCTTGACCGCACCAGGGTTGAAGGAAGGGCAAACAATAATGGTACGTTTGATTATTCACAATTTATTCTTATAACTATGAGTCCAACCATGTGGTTGCTATTGGATTTGTGTATTACAGACTATACCCTCTCACACTTAAAATCAACACTTCATTTAAATTACTTGTTTGCACTGTTTGGCTTTAATCACAGGCATTTTTTCTTCCAAAGCAATGCATTCTAGTCCAACCTTCCTCTTTGAACAGAACATTACACTTGCATCCACCGCAAGACAGGCATGTTTCAAATAACTAATGGTAGAAGGAACCCATATGTAGGTGGAGCGAAAGAGGGGAATATATGGAAAAGGAGAAAACAGGCAGACACTGTATAGCTATGGGTGAAAGTCCCCAACTCTAAAGGACGTAGAGCCTCATCCACTCTAGGGTGGCATGCTTTATTATTAGGCTCCTCCTGACACTTCTATCTGTAGAAGACAGAGGTGTGGGCTACTACCCTCAGCTGAGGGGAGCTCTTTGGGTGTAAGTTAAAAGGGGGTCCTACCGGTTATAGGTGTATGTATATAAAAGAGTGCAGAGGCATAGAAATGATAACTCTATCTCCCATTTGATTCTTTATTTTTGTCCCCAGTGAGTAGAGGGTAAAAACCTATTTTTGTCCCCCGTGAGTAGAGGGTAAAAAGATAAATGTGGATGACCCCTGACCTGATTTAAATTCGGGATTCACTCCCCACGCCGCGCAGCTCCACCTGACTGCGTCCGTGCCTGCTGTTGCGAGTTCGAGGACCTCCACCACCCGCAGGCACCCTCCTGCGCCCCATCACTGGTGTCTAGTGGTTGCCATAAGTATTGTGTGTCTGTCTTGTGACTGTCTTTCTGTTTTGCCTTTTTTTACTGCTTCATCTCCGTTTTTAACCTCTTTTTCCTTTCTGTGAGCCTTTTTTGCCTTTTCCTCATCATTTCTGCCTGTTTTTGGCTTCCCCAAAGCAGTTTCACTCTGCTCGCCGTCTCCCGCCGCTTCGTCCCCTGCATCCACCACCACCCACAACAGATCCCTGGAACAAGGTCACAGAAGACCAACTGATCTCCACCCTCGCCCAAGCCCCGCCTCCCATCACCACCGACCCCAACAAAGCCGCCCTCAACCTCAAACAATGGATAGAAGACTGCGCCAACCCCTCGCCCCGATCAGGAAACCCCCCAACAGCCGCACCAGGACTAAGGCCATCTGGTTCACAACCGAACTTCAGGCCTCCAAGCAGGATTGCCGTAAAATTGAGAAGAAGTGGCACCACGAACGAACAGAGAGCAACCACACCGCCCTCAAAATCCCCATTCGCAAGCACCACCAGTTCATCCGGACCACCAAGAGATCCTTCTACAAGGAACGCATCGTCAACACGCTCACGACAGCAAAGAGCTCTTCAACATCGTTAAGGAACTCGCCAACCCCAGGTCCGCTCCAACGACACCCCACCTTCACAAGATCTCTGCGACTCCTTCTCCACCTTCTTTCACCACAAGATCACAGACATCCACGACAGCTTCAACACCTCAACCCCCACGACCACCGCTGCCACCACAAACCACAAACCCTGACGCACCAGACCCCAGCCACACCAACCTCTTGCTCTCCTGGACCCACATCAACAACAAGGACACTACCAAAACCATGTGCACCATCCATTCTGGCTCACCCTCCGACCACTGCCCCCACCATGTCTTCAACAAAGCAAGCGCCATCATCGCCCCCCAACTCCATATGATCGTCAATAGCTCCTTCGAGACCACCACCTTCCCAGGAAGCTGGAAGCACGCCAAAGTCAACGCCCTGATGAAGAAACCCGAAGCAGACCGAAGTGATCTCAAAAACTACCGGCCCACCTTCCTCCTCCCCTTCCTGGTGAAGGTCATCGAAAAGATCGTCAACGACCAACTGACCCACTTCCTTGAAGACAACAACACGCTGGACACTTCTCAATCCTGTTTTTGTAGCAATCACAGCACCGAGAATGCCCTCATCGCCGCAATCGACGACATCAGGACCATGCTCGACAAAGGCGAAACTGCGGCCCTTATCCTCCTAGTCCTCTCGGCTGCCTTTGACACCGTCTGCCACCACACCCTTCGCACACACCTCCACAACGCAGGGATCCACCACAAAGCCCTAGACTGGATCACATCCTTCCTCTCCGGCAGAACCCAAAGAGTCCGCCTCCCTTCCTTTCTGAAGCCACCAAGACCATCTGCGGCATTCCCCAAGGAGCCTCACTCAGCCGACCCTTTTAAACATCTACATGGCACCGCTCGCCTACATCGTCTGATCCTACAACCTCAACATCATCTCCTATGCTGACGACACCCAGTTGATCCTCTCACTCACCAAAGACCCCGCCACCGCCAAAAACAACCTCCACGACAGATTAAAGGCCATCGCCAACTGGATGGAGAGCAGCCGCCTGAAACTGAACTCAGAAAAGACGGAGATCCTCATCCTCGGTTCCAACATCTCCACATGGGACGACTCCTGCGGCCACCCTAGGAACCGCACCGATGCCCACCAACCACGCACGCAACCTGGGATTCATCATAGACTCATCGCTCACCATGACCCAGCAAGTCAACGCCGTCTCATCTTCCTGCTTCAACACCCTCTGCATGCTCTGCAAGATCTTCAGGTGGATCCCCACCGAAACCAGAAGGACGGTCACCCAGGCCCTCGTCAGCAGCAGACTGGACTATGGCAACGATCTCTGCGTGGGAACTACGGCCAAGCTACAGAAAAAACTGCAACGTATACAAAACACCTCCGCACGCCTCATCCTCGACATCCCACGCCACAACCACATCTCAGCTCACCTGAGAGATCTACACTGGCTCCCCGTCAACAAGAGGATCACCTTTAAGCTCCTCGTCCACGCTCACAAAGCACTCCACAACGCCGGCCCTGACCACCTCAATGAGCGAATCACCTTCTACACTCCCAACCGTCAACTCCGCTCTACCAACCTCGCCTTCACCACCGTCCCTCGCATCCACCAAACTACAGCCGGCGGCAGATCGTTCTTCCACCTCGCCGCCAAGACCTGGAACTCCCTCCCCATCCACCTACGTCTGACCCAGGACCTGCTGACCTTCAGGAAACGCCTCAAGACCTGGCTGTTCGAGCAGTAGCAACTCCCTAGGCCTCCCCGCCAGCGCCTTGAGACCCTAGCGTGTGAGTAGCACGCTCTACAAATGACTGATTGATTGATTGATTGAATTCAACCTATGAAAGTGGCAAACGTGTTTCTGCCTAATGGACCATATGAAGCAGGTGTCTAGGAATTTATTGGGACCAATTATCATCAACTGGTGAAATGGTTAATAAGTAAGAGGAAAAGACAACCAGTCATTTGTTGATTGAATCAAAAACTGGCTGTTTCTCATGACCCACTTTGTTGGGTTGAGAAGCCTCTACTCGGCACACAAGGTCAGGACAAAAATGGTCTCCAGATTGGGCCCTGTTTGTAGTACCCCACTGGGTCGAAATGATTTTGGGGGTCATTCTGACCCTGGCGGCCGGTGGCCGCCAGGGCCACCGACCACGGGAGCACCGCCAACAGGCTGGCGGTGCTCCCACGAGCATTCTGACCGCGGCGGTTCAGCCGCGGTCAGAAGCGGCAAGTCGGCGGGCTCCCGCCGACTTACCGCTGCTCGGGGGAATCCTTCATGGCGGCGGAGCGCGCTCCGCCGCCATGAGGATTCTGACCCCCCCTACCGCCATCCTGTTCATGGCGGGAAAGCCGCCATGAACAGGATGGCGGTAGGGGGGGTCGCGGGGCCCCTGGGGGCCCCTGCCGTGCCCATGCCAATGGCATGGGCACGGCAGGGGCCCCCGTAAGAGGGCCCCGCAAAGTATTTCAGTGTCTGCCTTGCAGACACTGAAATACGCGACGGGTGCCACTGCACCCGTCGCACCTTCCCACTCCGCCGGCTCGATTACGAGCCGGCATCCTCGTGGGAAGGGAGTTTTTCCCTGGGCTGGCGGGCGGTCTTTTGGAGACCGCCCGCCAGCCCAGGGAAAAACTCATAATACCCTCCGCGGTCTTCTGACCGCGGAGCGGTATAATGGGGGCGGAATTCTGGCGGGCGGCCTCCGCCGCCCGCCAGAATCAGAATCACCCCCTTTGTCTTTTCTTACACTTCTTAGTCTGCTAATGTCCTTGCTGCGTGAGTGGTGAGAACCACTAGAGACAGTGAACCTGTCTTACATTTAAATGTGTATGATGATCAAGATGGCTTTTTAAATGATGAAGGTTTAGAAGTTGATGTGGGCTCGCAACAGGAGCCCGTGGAGTTCCTTGAGAATATAGGTCATGTGATAATATTTCTTTAAGCCCAGGATGAGGCATGCTGCAGCATGAAGGATGCCCTTAGTGGGTGCCATGGTGGAGTCTGCAACACCATGGAGCAGGATGTTACCTGCATCTGATGCAAGTGTACAAGTCCCTGCAATTCTGAAGTTGCTTTCTGGAGGAAACAGCTTCAGTTTCTTTAGAAGCAACAGCTAGTACCCAGGCCATCTTTGGCAATGTGTTCCTTGAGAGTGAGATTGTTGTCCAAGCTAAATCAAAGTGACTTGTCACTCAGTGAAAGTTGGGTATCCAAGATAACTCAAATTTACCGACACCACTGTAGGAGGCTGGACTGGCTTGTAGTGAGTACCAAGGGGTACTTGCACCTTGCACCAGGCCCAGTTATCCCTTATTAGTGTATAGGGTGTCTAGCAGCATAGGCTGATAGATAATGGTAGCTTAGCAGAGCAGCTTAGGCTGAACTAGGAGACGAGTGAAGCTCCTACAGTACCACTTAGTGTCATATGCACAATATCATAAGATAACAAAATACACAGTTATACTAAAAATAAAGGTACTTTATTTTTATGACAATATGCCAAAGTATCTCAGAGTGTACCCTCAGTGAGAGGATAGGAAATATACACAAGATATATATACACAATACCAAAATATGCAGTAATAGTCTTAGAAAACAGTGCAAACAATGTATAGTTACAATAGGATGCAATGGGGACACATAGGGATAGGGGCAACACAAACCATATACTCCAAAAGTGGAATGCGAACCACGAATGGACCCCAAACCTATGTGACCTTGTAGAGGGTCGCTGGGACTATTAGAAAATAGTAAGGGTTAGAAAAATAGCCCACCCCAAGACCCTGAAAAGTGAGTGCAAAGTGCACTAAAGTTCCCCAAAGGACAAAGAAGTCGTGATAGGGGAATAATGCAGGAAAGACACAAACCAACAATGCAACAACGATGGATTTCCAATCTAGGGTACCTGTGGAACAAGGGGACCAAGTCCAAAAGTCACAAGCAAGTCGGAGATGGGCAGATGCCCAGGAAATGCCAGCTGTGGGTGCAAAGAAGCTTCTACTGGACAGAAGAAGCTGAGGTTTCTGCAGGAACGAAAAGGGCTAGAGACTTCCCCTTTGGTGGACGGATCCCTCTCGCCGTGGAGAGTCGTGCAGAAGTGTTTTCCCACCGAAAGACCGCCAACAAGCCTTGCTAGCTGCAAATCGTGCGGTATGTGTTTTTGGATGCTGCTGTGGCCCAGGAAGGACCAGGATGTCGCAAATTGCGTCAGGAGAGAGAGGGGACGTCGAGCAAGACAAGGTGCCCTCTCAGCAGCAGGTAGCACCCGGAGAAGTGCCAGAAACAGGCACTATGAGGATGGGGGAAAACGGTGCTCACCCAAAGTCGCACAAAGAAGTCCCACGTCGCCGGAGAACAACTTAGGAGGTCGTGCAATGCAGGTTAGAGTGCCGTGGACCCAGGCTGGACTGTGCACAAAGGATTTCCGCCGGAAGTGCACGGAGGCCGGAGTAGCTGCAAAAGTCGCGGTTCCCAGCAATGCAGTCTGGCGTGGGGAGGCATGGACTTACCTCCACCAAACTTGGACTGAAGAGTCACTGGACTGTGGGAGTCACTTGGACAGAGTTGCTGGATTCGAGGGACCTCGCTCGTCATGCTGAGAGGAGACTCAAGGGACCGGTAATGCAGCTTTTTGGTGCCTGCGGTTGCAGGGGGAAGATTCCGTCGACCCACGGGAGATTTCTTCGGAGCTTCTAGTGCAGAGAGGAGGCAGACTACCCCCACAGCATGCACCACCAGGAAAACAGTCGAGAAGGCGGCAGGATCAGCGTTACAGAGTTGCAGTAGTCGTCTTTGCTACTATGTTGCAGTTTTGCAGGCTTCCAGCGCGGTCAGCAGTCGATTCCTTGGCAGAAGGTGAAGAGAGAGATGCAGAGGAACTCGGATGAGCTCTTGCATTCGTTATCTAAAGTTTCCCCAGAGACAGAGACCCTAAATAGCCAGAAAAGAGGGTTTGGCTACCTAGGAGAGAGGATAGGCTAGCAACACCTGAAGGAGCCTATCAGAAGGAGTCTCTGACCTCACCTGGTGGCACTGGCCACTCAGAGCAGTCCAGTGTGCCAGCAGCACCTCTGTTTCCAAGATGGCAGAGGTCTGGAGCACACTGGAGGAGCTCTGGGCACCTCCCAGGGGAGGTACAGGTCAGGGGAGTGGTCACTCCCCTTTCCTTTGTCCAGTTTCGCGCCAGAGCAGGGCTAAGGGGTCCCTGAACTGGTGTAGACTGGCTTATGCAGAAATGGGCACCAAATGTGCCCATGAAAGCATTTCCAGAGGCTGGGGGAGGCTACTCCTCCCCTGCCTTCACACCATTTTCCAAAGGGAGAGGGTGTAACACCCTCTCTCAGAGGAAGTCCTTTGTTCTACCATCCTGGGCCAGGCCTGGCTGGACCCCAGGAGGACAGATGCCTGTCTGAGGGGTTGGCAGCAGCAGCAGCTGCAGTGAAACCCCAGGAAAGGCAGTTTGGCAGTACCAGGGTCTGTGCTACAGACCACTGGGATCATGGGATTGTGCCAACTATGCCAGGATGGCATAGAGGGGGCAATTCCATGATCATAGACATGTTACATGGCCATATTCGGAGTTACCATTGTGAAGCCACATATAGGTAGTGACCTATATGTAGTACACGCGTGTAATGGTGTCCCCGCACTCACAAAGTCCGGGGAATTGGCCCTGAACAATGTGGGGGCACCTTGGCTAGTGCCAGGGTGCCCTCACACTAAGTAACTTTGCACCTAACCTTTACCAGGTAAAGGTTAGACATATAGGTGACTTATAAGTTACTTAAGTGCAGTGTAAAATGGCTGTGAAATAACGTGGACGTTATTTCACTCAGGCTGCAGTGGCAGGCCTGTGTAATAATTGTCAGAGCTCCCTATGGGTGGCAAAAGAAATGCTGCAGCCCATAGGGATTTCCTGGAACCCCAATACCCTGGGTACCTCAGTACCATATACTAGGGAATTATAAGGGTGTTCCAGTAAGCCAATGTAAATTGGTAAAATTGGTCACTAGCCTGTTAGTGACAATTTGAAAGAAATGAGAGAGCATAACCACTGAGGTTCTGATTAGCAGAGCCTCAGTGAGACAGTTAGTCACTACACAGGTAACACATTCAGGCACACTTATGAGCACTGGGGCCCTGGGTGACAGGGTCCCAGTGACACATACAACTAAAACAACATATATACAGTGAAAAATGGGGGTAACATGCCAGGCAAGATGGTACTTTCCTAAAACCACCATTCACAACCTTTTGATTTTGCAATGTTTATTTTTTAATTTTCAGTGGCATCTCTTCCTATGATGTTATCAAGGGCCAAAGGTCATGTGACCTATTACATCTCCGAGCCCAAGTTTGCGATGTCACTTCATGTGATGTCATCAATGGTCAAAGGGTGTATGATGTCACTTCCATTATTCCGTATATTTTGGTGAATCGACGCCCATGCTTCGTTATAATATGCATACACTATAGCCTTAGGATGACCATTAGTCCCTAATTTACACAGACGATTTGTAATTGAAGTTCTATGTCCATTGTCTGGATGACACTTGTAACGGGCGCCGTTTGTCTGTAATTTCGATTATGCCAGCCAAAGTCTCTGAGACCGTCCACCCCACAAACTCCAGGAACTTTTTTCCTAGTTCTAACATTGTTTAACCTGTGCGCTATCTTTCTCTGTCTTGTGTCTCTAATTAGCATTACTCTCTTTAATGTGTCTTTGTTGCTTCTTATTGTGCGCATCTCAATGTCTTCTTATAGCGGCGCCTTTCTCTCTGAATTGCTGTCGGAATTATGGTTCTCTTTGCAGTGCTTAATTTGTAAATAAAAATGTGCCGGTGCCCAAAGCCCTCCTCTAAATCCGCGGCTGCTTCAATTAAATGTGTGAACACGGAATACTGAGGTGGCGTAATCCGGAAGCCATCTCGGGCCTCTTCAATCCATATAAAGCCACTCGCTGCCCCCTTCAGCTCACTCTTGCAGCTTTTTACTTTCTCCCTTTGTGGCGCTTTTTCGATTTCCTCTTCCTCTGTCTTTCCCATATGTGTCTTTTGCTCGCAGCAAATGCTTGAGGCAGGAAAATAAGCCCCGGCCCTCAAAAATAAGTGCCGGTGCTCAGCACCGGGAACAACAAGCAAAAATTAAGCACTGTCTCTATGGTCTTTCAATAAACTGAAAAAATAGAATGTCTGCATGGACAATGATGGCCCTATATTAAGATATGCATCTGATTTATTTGCAAATGTACTACTGGGTGATTATCAAGTTGCACTTGTGTGATGTGATCTCTG
The DNA here is from genome assembly GCF_031143425.1 of Pleurodeles waltl. Classification (NCBI taxonomy): domain Eukaryota; kingdom Metazoa; phylum Chordata; class Amphibia; order Caudata; family Salamandridae; genus Pleurodeles; species Pleurodeles waltl. The sequence goes on from NC_090439.1 coordinate 870,713,771, forward strand.
CTTGTGTTCCACTGCCAACCCAACTTAGTGGACTGCCAGGAAACTGTAACCAGCAGACATGGAGGACCTATTCACCTAGGTAAAAATACATGTGTATATGTATTCCCATGCAAACGGGTGTAACTGGGAGATTCTGAAATGGGAAATGGTTTAAAGGGAACGGCAAAGGTTTCTGCTGAAATACAGATTTTCACTAAAAATAATGTCATTGTTTTGTATAGCACATATTTGGAACCTTAGCATCAGAGAGCAGTAAACTGAAAAAAGAGCAAAACATATGACTTACACATTAAAAAAGAAGTTACTACAGGAAGGAGATTACATTATGGTAGTATATGGTAGTAAACAAAACAATGATTCTATCTTTCTCCATCTCCCTCTGTCTGCCCCTCTTTCGTTTACAACAAATGATGCCCTCTATGTTCTTTCAAAACGTCAAATTAGTGTTCAAAATTACTGATTCAAAAATGTATGTGAGGAATTGTTGCCATATGTTGCATAATAGCGTCAAAACAACAGGAACAGATTAACTTTGTAATTGTTTACAAATATTCTGGCAAAGTTAGCTTAGAGTGCAGCACTGACTGATGTGACATTTCTATCATTCAAGCTTTTTTCAGTTTCAATTGCTTCATTAAATCAGACGCTTGCCATTCTGGCTTCTTAAGAAGCAGCATTATTACATTACTGAAAATTCTGCGTGGTCAAAGGATGGTTTGATGCAAGGCTAAGGTATGTAAGGTTTGTATAATTTGATGAAAGGTTAGCCAAATCTGTAGTCTAGAATCCACAAGGAGGTGGAATTTTGCATTGTTGCTAGTGTTTTAATCTTTAAAAAAAGGCAAATTACTTATAAATAATTGTCCAATACTGTTATTTAATAGATAGACAAAAAAATATAAACATACTTTAACTTGTACTTCTGTTTCACTTACTTATATAGTATTGTGTAACTTCCTCAGATGTGTCTGTAAAATTGACATTTTGTTCTGAATTTTGCTCCTGAATTTTGAACCTTTGTCCTGAATGTTGACACTCACTGCCCAGAATTTGTGTCCCTTCCAGGTGTCAGTCTAAATGGATTTATTCCCCCCAAAAAACAGAAATCTGCACCTACAGCTTTCTGACATCACATGAGCACAGATTCACTTATTTTTGAAACTTTTCTGTGGTGTATTCACACAGAAAGGACAGAAAAACAGCTTTGATGAAGTAAGTCTTTATTCAGGCATCTCAGCCGCCACTCTAACTAACACTTCTTTTGTCTCTCTCAACATTCTCATCCCTTTACCTCTTCGCATTCCTATTTACCTCATCCCATTCTAAGGTGAGAACACACTGCTCACCACTGATACAATTTGCCACAGTCCTCCCTCCCATAACAAAATCCAAACAAGAACCATGTCAATGATATACATCATTTGAGTGCATGCCTCATTAAACTCGTCCTACTAAAGAATGCATAGAACAAAAAAGATATCCCAAACATATACCCACCCCACCCACAAAACCTATTTAAAAATCCTATACAAAACAATTCAAGATGCATATGGAAAATCTCCAATGAACATTAAAGGTTAACATGATGAATGAGCATGACATTCATCTTGACTACCATGCCACAAAAATCCTGAAAACAGTTTTTTTTAGTAATTCTGCCACTTCTCCACCTGTCAAAGACTACTACAGGAGGTTTGTGGATACCCACTACCTCTGGAGCATCCATTGCTCCATACTTGTAACTAGTAAGGGTAATTTTTAATTTTCTCCCATTCTTGAGTGACTCATGCAAGACAGCCACTCTGCTTTTGTTACAAATTCTGCCATCATGAGTTTTTACAGCATTTTCAAACAACTAGAATACATCCAATTCTTTAGTGAACGTGGACCACTACCCACAACCTTTTGGTGCTCTCACTCTCACATAATCTCCCAGCTTTATTACAACCTCCTCCACTTTCTTTTGTCATAACATTAATTCCTCCTTTTGTGTAGATCAAACTCTCTCTCCACTCTCCAAGAACATTACTCACACACCCTTTGTTCCAAAACATCCACCAGGACACACTTTTGTTGATGGAGCTCTGCTCTTGAACAGTTCAAAGGAGATTTACCTTTAGTGGAGAGCAGAGAGCTATTCTCCAGGGTAGTTCTACCCTCCAATCAAGACTATTCACTCTGGCTAGCTGTATCTCTTCCTTTAATGTCTTTATCACCCTCATAATAGCGTCATTGTTCTGCACATTATAAAAGCTGAAACAGTATGTTATTCCACATTCTTTCAAGTAACCTTCCATCTTCCTGAACAAAACTGTACCCCATTGTCAGTGAGCAAATACCGAGGAGAGCTTTCTCACTTACATATATTTTCCAGAAACGTTATCACTTCTGAGGAGGAAATAACTCATACATATGACACCTTCACCCACCTTCAATACGAATCCATCAGCACAAGTACATAAGGAGTAGCATGTTCCCCTGGTATGGCCCCAAAATATCCATGGTAACCTCTTTTCATGAATGAGAAGGCATCCTCCTTCACACCATGTGTGTATTATTGTTTATCAAACCTTTAACACACTCCACACATTCAATACATTCCCTCACCAAGCACTCAACATCATGATTTAGTGCCAGCCACTGAAATCTTTGCAAAGTCTCCCTTTGGTCTTCACTATTCCTAGATGACCCTCATGTGCCAACTGTAGCATTTTCTGCAACATACTTTGCGGACGTACCAACCTTGTCCCCTTCAAAAGAAAGTCTTTGTCAACAGCGAGCTATTGTGTTAACATCCACTAGCAACCACCACACTTCTTCAACCCTTGTTATTTGAGCCTTTTTCTAGCTATTCATACCATCACATTTTTAGCACCTCATCCTTCTCCAGTTTGTGTAGACATTACTCCTCATTAATGCTTCCATGGGTAATTTCACAGACTCTGACATTCTCATACACGTTCTCTCCTACATCCATGTCATCTGACTTATTCATATTAATCAATCTTGATTAGCAATCTGCTGAAAGGTTCCCAGCACCAGGGATATACTGTACTGTAAAGCAATTTTCTTGCGAACCTATAACCTACCTTTGTATACATGAGGAGATACTATCAAATCCCTTCTATGTGAAACCGTCTACCAATAGTTTGTGATCTGCCTAATCTGAAAATTTCACGTCCCCACAAAAAATGTTTGCATTGTTTTTGGCCCAGAAAACCGCAAGCGACTCCCTTCCTATTACTGAATAATTGTATTCAGCATATTTTAAACCATGTAAGACACATGCAATGAGTTTCTCTTGACCATTTCTCACTTGAATGATAAGAACTCCCAAACTCTTTGCACTTGCATCACAGACGACTTTGATGTCACATCTGGGTTCATACGCTTCACCCACAGAAATTCCTCCATCAATTCAATCTCCCACTGAAATTCAACTTTCTTCTTAAGCCGTTTCCTCATATGAAAGGACTTTCCTGCAAAATGCTTCACAAATTTACTGTAATATTACACGGAACAATGCTAATGCCTGTTTACACATTGTTTTTTTAATTGACATGATAATATCTACCAATTGCTTTCTTGGATGAATAAAGTACCTAAACTTTTGCACCCAAGATAGTTCACTTAACTCACACCAAACAAACACTTTCCTGCTTTTAACATTAGTCCATCCTCCTGCAATCGACCAAGAACATCACAAACTCTTTCACTGTATTCTTTCTGGGAAGATCCAAAAATCAAAATGTCATCCTAATAACATTTGACTAGAGAAAAGCCTTTTAAAATTCTCTGTATTGTCATTTGGAAAACAGCTGCTGCTGAAATCAACCCAAAAGGCATTCTTTTAAACTGATGTACACATATTGGAGTCACAAATCCTGTATGATCTTGAGATGCCTCCTCCAATTTTATTTGATGGTATGCTGATACCAGGTCTAATGTCGTAAAGACTTCTGCATCTGAAAAAGTGGAGGTTATTTCTTCAATGATGAACAACAGAAAATTATCGACTATGATCTCCTTGTTAAGTGTGTACTGATCAACACAAAGGCGAATGTCACCATTCCCTTTGCATGCAACAACAATTGGTGACAACCATTCTGCTGCTTCCACTGGCGCAATTACTCCTGTGTCACACACCTTCTGCAACTCAACAGTTGCTGCATCTTGCATACTCAGGGGAGCACACCTTACTGTTGCCACTACCTAAATTGTAAACTCTCTCAACTTTATTTTAGGTTTATATCCAAAACGTTTCCCAAGTCTGTTCTGAAATAAACTTCTGTACTCTTTTACAAAAGTGTTAATCTTGTGGAACTTTTTGGAATTTACAATGACTCCCAAATTATCTTGATAATCGCATTCCAACAAATCTTCTCCCACATGTGCCACAAACTTTTCCATTTGTGTATTAGTTCCCCACCGCAATGCTTGCTTCAAAATATCCCAGCCTTTTAATCACTGAACCTCCATACCCATCAGGCTTGATATCCATTCTCAACAGTGTTTCCCTTCTGGGAAATTTTTCTCCAAGATATCCTCTTAGATTATCATAACCTAAGAGCATGAGTCAAACTTCATGGGTACTTTTGCTCCATCAAGCACCACAACCTCCTTTGGATACCCCATGGCCAAGCCTTTGACTTGTAACACCATCTCCTGACACACTTCTGAAACTTTACTTTTAGATAACTCTTCCCTTTACTTCTACAACATTTGCAGAAATGGCCCTTATCCCCACACGCATTGATTGTCTGAAACTAAGCTGGGTGTGCCTTGTCATTTGAGCTATGTCCTTCCAATCCACACCTAAAACATGTTCCTTATACTCTGCATCATTTTTTCGTTTCACGTAATTTTGTTTTTACTACACACACTTCAGGTGTATTGTCTTTTGACACATTACTAGACATATTAGGTTTCCCCTCTTTTCAAGATCTGAGTTCCTCCACACATTTCAATATGCATTCTGCATGTTTCGTAACTATATGCAGTTCCTCTAATGGTGGTTCATCCTTCATACAAAATTCCTTCCAGATTTTGTCGCTACTGCAGCGCAGTATACACTGATCTCTGATTCTCTCTTCCAAAGTTCCCTCTACATTTACAGCTTGAAGCCAATTTCCTGAGATTAGTAACAAACTCCTGCACAGATTCATCCTTCCCTTGACTTTGCAAACCAAAGTGATATCTTTTAAATATTGTGCTTACTCTTGGTAAATAATGTAAATCAATTTTTGCAATAGTGATTTCATATCCATTTAAATTCCTCATCTCATTGGGTGACAACTCTGGCAAGTTCTACAACACCTCTTGCCCCTCCACACCGACAAAATGTAGAAGAAGAGCATGTTTCCTCTCTGCACTCAAATGTGTGCCACACACTTTTGAATAGTTTTCAGAAACTTGCTTCCACTTATTCCATTGGAGGTTTAGTTCCCCAGGGGTGGGTAAAAAAATGGTGGTCGCATAACATTTTGCATCGTGCACTACAGTACAGTTCTTACAGACTTAGAACGCAACAGTGTTAAACAATGATGTCTGTGGTATGACACTCTTTAGTCGGTACATACCCCCTGCTGACACTGTAATAAGGTGATGTTTAAAACTGATTATCACTTCACCACTCTAAGATGTCATTCAATTGTCACTCTTGTTGCATTGCCTCACCAGTGGTAAATTTTTCAATTCAGCTCCAAACTAAGATGGCCACCATGCTTTCCTTTATTTTTGATTTGATCTTGTTCTCAAAATGCTGAGTAACAGTTGCACTCATCAACTATAGCACAGGACTTGCACTCGTCCCAAATTAAGGTGGCCACCACACTTCTTTTAGCGTACACGCATCATCATGTAGCATCTGAATCACGAGAGTGCATGCATAGGTGTCTTTTCCTCGGTTGTCAGACATCCACGATCATGCGTTTGCTTGCGAACGATGAGGCTCACGCTGGCTCTACAGAGCATGTGCAATGGAGTGCTGAGCCCCTTGGCTGCAATGGACGTTGTGTGCTACCTGTTCCCAGACGCTCTCATCTATTCCCTTGAGTGCCTGTTTCTCTCACCTCCAACTCCTTACAGTGAATTCTGCTGGTCGTACCTTCCCCTTCTACATTTACAATGAATTCCTGGCGATCTCACACTTCAGAGACTCTTCCACTGTCAATATTGCAGCAACATGCTTTGTGAATGCCTCCCTGACGGCCGATCCTATGGTCCCCCCGTTTCAAGCTGTTCCATCCACTGCTTGAAACCTCTGTACTCATTTTGAGGTGCCTAGGGTTCCTCACACTTGTTGTCAAAATGTGGTGTCTTCACACCAGAAGAGCAGAAGACCCACTAAGATGAAATAAATCTTTATTTGGGCACCTCAGTCACCACTCTAACTGAAAATTCTTCTATCTATCCCTCCTCAACATTATCATCCCTTTACCACATCAAATCCCTATTTACCTCAACCCATTGTAAGGTACGAACACAGAGCTCCTCACTGATACAATATGCCACATTTTCCACCTTACACCTTGAAAACTGTGACTGTAGCAGGTTTCCCAACATACATCTGGAAAATGTTTGTAAATTCCATTTTCCCATGCAAAAATATATACTTTTGCATTTTGCACACAAGAAATAATCCAACATCTGTACAAATTTCCTTGATAACTTTTTTCCACTGGGAAAACATTTCTCCCGCTGGAGAAACCACTTCTCCTGCACCCTTACCAATTTTTAAAGGTGTTCCCTTCCCCTTCACACTATGGAAAGGGATTTACTCATGCTTGGAAAGGGATTGAAAACAAGTTTTTGAATACTCACAAACCTGTAATCTTATGAATGTTTACAATGTCACAGAACATTACTGTCCTGAAACGCCCACACCCTGCCTGGCTTCTACTCCTACTAAACGGCATACGCACATATTTTTTTGAGTGAGTAAACCCACTTGTGAGTATGAAACCTACTTTTCGAAAGTGGGTTTGGTTTCTTAAATCAAGCTGTTTTTGAGGGTAAGTCTACCATATATATTCAGAAATATAATGCCAAATGTGTAAACATCTCTTGTGAATTGATCCGCACAAGTCCCAGGAGACACCATTCGTATTATGCATGAAGTGTGCCTTCAATAATTTGTAGAATTAACTGTATAGATCTGCTGTGTCAAATAAAAATATGCATTAGACGGCAGCTGTTTTACAGATGTCCAAGCTACACAAACCTGAACTGAGGAGACCACAGATGTGGCTGGGCTATGTCCATTTGGAAAGAGGAAGAAAGCGCCGATTAATGTAGGATACCGGATGCTTCCAAGTGTCTGGGCTCTGTCGGCAGAGTGACAGGTATTTAGAAGGGTTCAGAAAATACAGCACACAATAAACAGAAACAAAGAATATAATATAAATGCAGCAGGAGAGGAGAAAGAAAAGGAAGACTAAAAGCCCTGCAGCCGGATTGAGGGGTTTTACGTCCACCGAGTGCCAGACAAACTGGTTTCTGTATGTTTACCCAGATCTGAAAAGTACATATTTCTTCTGCGCAGTTTTGTTAAATGCCGAGTAGTTCAGCGGATGTTTCAAAGGCCTGGCTGGGATCAGCTTTCACTGAATCCTCACCCGACACTCCCAACAAGGTGAGGTCATGTATTTGCACACATCCGTACTACGCCTTCGCCTAGCAATTGATTCCGAAGCGCTTTGCTGGATTTGGCAAATTATAATGAGCCAACAAGACCATTTTAGGAGGATGAGTGAATAATGTGAAACCAAGCGGCGGGGTAAGTGGAAAAATACATTTATAACTAAAATCACTGAAAACGATGCACAGCAATGGCCCGCGCTGCCTAACCAAGCCACCAAAGCAAGACATGTTACATATATAAAGAGAATAGCGGTATTACTCTTTTTAAACATTGCTAATGTGGTCTTTGCACATGCATTTACCAAATGCTTAAACACAGCAGTGTACAAGGGGCGACCGACTGGCTAAATGAGCACAGAAACAATTCGTTATTCCCCATTATTTCCATAAGGTGATTAATCCTGGAAAGAACAGTCAACGTCCTGTGATTCTGGGCAAATCACTTAATCTCCCTGTGCCCCCCAAAAAAAAATATCTGACATTATATAACGTAATCCAATGCTTATCTATCGCGCCTCAATACCCTTGAGCTGAATTTGTGCTATATTAAAATGATCTACCAAACAGTATAACGATGCCCCATTTCAATTTTACTTGCATCACGGTGTTATTGTGCTACTTATTATCTCATGAAACTAAATAACAGCAGTAAACTGCTGAATTCCTGAAATAAGAGCCATCGAAACACAGGCCCTCATTTTAACACTGGTAGTCAGCTGACTGTCACGCCGGCTATGGCGGTAGGTCCATCGCCAGGCTGGCGGTGAAGACCACCAAATTATGACCATGGCGGTGTTCCCTCCCAATGACAGCCAATGTACTACTCGAACCGCCAGTGCAGTCCCTCCACTGACCACGGCGGTTGCCATCTTCAGGCTGACGGAAGACAACACCCCTCCCACCATATGATGACATGGCAGACTGCCAGGATTATCGGGCGGGTCCACCACCACCAAAAGCCTGGTATAAACGTATCATATGCAAGGAGACACTCCCCTCCAGGGACACAGGAGAGTCCGCGGCAGCCATGGAACCCGAACTGGAAGTCCTGCCGATGCTGTACCACGAAGACGAGGACGTGAGTACAGCCGCCTATCCCACAAGGGAGGGAGGGGAGAGTGACACACCCACACTCACAACACACACCACACAGACACCACACACCAAGAACGATCTGCAGAGAAATCCAACACCAACATAACCCAGAAGTAAAGAAAGCCAGGAAACATACCTTTGGTCCAACCTCTGTATTTCGGTTGACCTGCCCCCACAACTGATGAGGCAACTATATACAAAGGGAAATTGGCCAGTCCAGTGTTAGGCAAAAGCCACAGGGCAACGTCCAAGACAGCCCAAGTCACTCCACTGGGCAGGGGCATCATGGTGATGGCAGGCAGGCACCTCAGGAGGCACGGGGGGTCTTGGAAGGGGGCTCCTTGGACTTGGGTTTGGTAAGGGGCAGGTCCTTGCTCCGTTGCTTAGGGGGTGGCGGAGGCTGCTTGGGGCGGTGGGCCAGAGTGGCACTCTTGTGCCCCTTAGTGACAGGTGTAGCTGCAGGGGGAGGGACAAGAGTGGACTGGGAGCCAGAGGTACTGGGCTGGGGGAGAGGGATCTTCCTCTTCTGGGCAGGGCAGGGGGTGGGAGGGAAGAGGTCAAGCCGGGAAAGGAAGAGTTTCTGAGGTCCAATGGGGCGGGCTGCGGGAGGAGGTTTGGGAGTGGAGGTAGAGGGGGTGGTTGTAGGAGGATGAGGTGTGCTGGACTTAGTTGCTGGTGCATGGACAGTGTGCGTGTATGAGGTGGATGGCTGTTGAGTGTCTGAGTGAGAGTGTTTATGTGTTTTTGGAGGGGGATGGGCAGACAGGGTAGGAGAGGACAAACAGGACATGTGTATGTATGTTGTGGTGTCAGCAAGTGAGGTGGGTGTGCTGCTTGAGTTTGTGATGGTGGTGGTGACTGCGCATGTGGTGAATGGGGTGCTAGTCTGCATGTCTGCTGTTGTGGTGACTGTAGGCAAGGCTGTACAGGTGGCAGGATCTGGGATTGATGAGGCAGTGCTTGCAGGTGTGAGTGTTGATGTGACTGTGAGGGAGGAGGAGGAGTGGGAGACAGTGGAGGCAGTGGCTGTTGTATGTGCTTCTGTTGGCTGTGTGAGTGCTTGTGGAGTGAAGTGTGGTGCCGTTGTTTGTCTGTGCGAGTCTTGTCTGTTGTCTTGGGTGCATGCTTGTCTGATTGTGTGCATGGGATCGGTTGGGGGAGAGGGCTTTGGGACTGGAAACAGGTAGTTTGAGGGGGTACGGAAGAACCAGGGACACTGGCTGCCATCAAAGAGGAGGCCAGAGCCTGAAATGATCTCTGTAGGGCAGCCAAGCCACGGTGAATGCCCTCCAGGTAGGTACTGCATTGCTGCATCTGGGATGCCAGCCCCTGGATGGCATTCACTATGGTTGACTGCCCTACAGAGATGGATCTCAGGAGGTCACCGACTGTCACATGTGACTCAATACTCACTATGTGTGGATCAGTTCAGCAGCAATGTCAGCTCTCCCAGCACTGCAGCTCCATGGATGTCAATTCACCAAAACACCAGGGGTAGCGGAAGTGACATCACATGCCCATTGACCATTTTCACTCATACAGACATGTTGACACACGCACAAACACACACTCTAACATAAACACACTCTCACGCGCAAGCATACACTCAACCTACATTTAAAAGCATTTTTTTACTTAGCTTAGCTGCCAGCAAAAGTCGTATTGCAGCTAGTAGTACCCCATTTTTACTATACTAATAGTGAACAATGCATTATTCACTATTAGTGGAATAACAAATGGACAGAAAGCAAGGACGTTGTAGCCCTAGCTGGCGTCCATAAGGTGTGTTCCAGGCACTGATTTTGCCACTTCCAAGGCAGGGGTCGCAAAGGCAGTGCCAGGAGTCACAAGGGGCAAGCCTGGGGTCACAGTTGTGACCCCTGGCGACTCCTAAATGACATCCATTTGCAGCTCCCCCTCCTCAGTTGTCCAGCAAGGCGAGCTTGCCTCTCTGCTGGAAGAGCGAGCAACCTATGGACCCTTAGCAACAGTCGTGGCCAGTCTTGGATCTGTTTATTGATCATATTTTAACGCTGGCTTTAAGTGAGCCGGGTCTTGCCAGTGCACCTTCAGTTCTAAAAAGCAGGTGCTCAGATGGGTCCAAGTCGGGCGCTCCATTTTTGCCCTCACACTCAGGGTGAAAAAAAATCTTAACCCTGCAGCAGTACCACCCTGGGCTGCCTTTGGTGTAACTTCAAAAAGACTTGTTACAGTTCTTTCACAGTCTCCTCATTTCAGAACTGAAGCTTTTTCAATATTTCATACACCAAAGCCATCGATGTTGCTTATTTATCTTGTGCAACTAACAGCCACTGACAAAGCCAATAGTCCTGGCTTGTTGTAAGTCTAATGTCAATTGTTGTATTATATATATGGATGCAATGACAGAAAAAAGCGGCAAAATGCCAGTCGGGCTGCACGCTATACTAAGCACAGATTTTTAGCTTACCTGTTTTGAAGCCTCTCTCTTAATTATATGGGCCACTCCCCATTGGGAGACCATTCAGTTTTTTTTATCCCACCCAAAGCCCTGTTTTAACCAGAAGTCTGGTTGACACAAGTCTGCCAGTTTTAACAGTACTCTTGTAACCAGTTTCGGTATCACTCCTTTTGAGTGAAGGAGAGGGGCAGTTCAAATGTTCATCTTCCAAAATTTATCTTTAAAGAGCTCCCTTATTATGGGTTTCCGGAAACCAATAACAAGGCTTCCGTTTTCCCTTTTGCAAGCATAGAAAATGCCCCTAGGTCCCTCGTTGGGAAGTAAAGACATCCACATTGGTGCTGCAGGGGGGCCGGTGCCACTGTTGCACCAATGATAGCCACGCCCTGCTTGCAACACCCAGGTTACCAAATGCTCATAAAAGACGTTCTAATATGATCCTGTTAAAGTTGAAATTCTGCACCTGAACGACACCAATTTTCGTGATTTCAAGTAAAGACTGGCTTATGTTTCTGTAGAATTGGTGTTTGCTGATATATCTTTATAGGTCTACGATGACCTCTTTTGACAATGTTTCCTACAGATCGAATATTACCCTGAGACGTGTGTTTGAATTATTTGTTTTTTATCTATATACTGTAACTGGTGTAAGCGCGAAGCAGTGTCACCTGATGTGGGTGTTGGCTTCCGCCTTTACAGCCCAGTTACATGACGTCCACGTCAGCTGGCTCCCACGTCGCTTGTTTGCCAAGGGGCACGTATGGCTACTCCTAGTAAGCAAAGAGATGCGTCATGCCGAACATGTCAACTGCCGAACACATTTTACATTAGTAGCACACCTCAAGGATGCTAGCCCATATTGAAGCTCGTTTGCATTTCTCTTTAGTTCCACCTACTTTGTAAAAAACTGCTAATTTCTTTCACATTTATTTCAGTTTTCTATCCACTTTGTTAAAAAAATAAAATGACACATAGTCACAGTTTTGTGTCTGTGAACGTATGACGCTTACGAACACATAAGCATGTTATACGTGTGCCTATCGCCTTGCTCAGGTAAAAAGGTATGTCAAGGGGAAGATAAACTCGCCTCATTTGTTCCTGCAAGGCGACACTGATTGTCATAGAATGCAATATATTCCTTTGTAGCCCAAAGTCTGGTAGCAAAATGGCTTGCTTGTGGAGGTGGGCGAGCCAACAAATGATCAGGGGAGCTGAGTTAGAGCCGAGCCAAGGATCTGGCTGGGCTCTTGGAGCCCATGCACGAGCTGAGCCCTGAAAAAGTCTCAAAAAAATTCGAAAAAGTGTATTTCTTTAACACGTGGGGATGTCTTGACATTAATACGTCATTTATAGCATTACTCTAAGTACTTATTAAAAGTGGTAGTTTTTAAACAAGAACCATTAGTGTACTAAGAGACAAAACAGTTGTAATGTAAACACTGTAAGTGGTCCAGATTATTATAGAGCAACAGTGTAGCCTATTAAATCAAACACAATAGGTTTTATACAACTGGTATTCTCAACTCACATTTTTGAAAGTACTTTAATACGCGATAATGAAGAAAAAAAGGAGTTTTAGTGAAATAAAATATGTGTATAACATCACACAATTTAAGGGAAGCCACGATTTATTTAGGTTTTCTGGTTTCACTTTATACAAATCATACACTATCTGGGCATCTACTTGCCTTTCCTTACATTAAGGGTTTGTTTTTACCTCTTTGTGCATTTTCTGCAATTCCCAAAGGTATGGGAGGGCTTTACATGAACACCACTTACATTACACAAAGTTACATTCACTTTTTATAGGCACAAACAGATTGTGGTTTGTCCAGAATCACAGAACGACGAGCTGATGCCGAGACTAAAATCTGCTTTCCCAATTCCAAAATCGCAGCTCTGGCCATAACACCACATCCTAGGTAGAGGAAGAAGGGCAGGCTGAGGCCACATGAAAGCTCGGCTTGCTAGGGGCTCGAGGTTCCAACAGGACCTCGAGCAGAGCTAGAGCCATGCTTCAAACTGAAGCTAGGCTCGACTCGCTCACCTCTACTTACTTGAGCTGTCAGTGGTGATAGTTTGCTAATGCCAGGGAGAGACACTTGAACCTGAGAGTGAATGTGGGAAATCAAGAGTCAGACAGAGAAACAAAAACCAAGAGAATGAAAAAGTGAAAGACACAGAATTGCAGCAGTGCATCCAGAGAAATGGATATAGAATGGGAGTGAAAGAGGTAAAGTAAAAGCAAGAGAGAAGCTTAAAGAGAGTTCAATATAGACATAGAGCCAAAAAAAAGCGAGAAATAAAAAGTGAGACAAAGGGGAAAGGAAGGAAAATACAAACAAAGGTAGTCAGACAAAGAGCAAAAGATATAGAAAGGAAGAGAGACATAAAGACAGAGAGAGCACAAGTAAAAGAAAGAGCAGCAGAGAGACAATCAGGCAGACAATACAACAGAAAGTAAGAGAGGCAAGGGGACAGATAAAGAAGAAAGTGGAAATAGCATAGACAGAGGAAGACACTTGTGATACTCTAAAGAAAACTATTACTTGAAACACGATTTTAACACATTATGATTTGTGTGCCAAATAGATCTATTTGTCAAACTGCATCCCTGATAGAAACTTAGTGGTCCTTTCAAGAAGCCATTTCAATGGAAAATGTGCTCTCTGTAAATGACAGTTCACTACCAGATCGTGCTTTGGTTATATTTCTACGACAATGTGCTCCAAAATGCACCACACACTACTTGCTACACCCTTACCACTTTTCTGCTGAATGGGTGTGGATCATCTGCTACATTTTTTTTGTTTGGTGACACTTGTCTTTTTTCACAATCCCTATGACTTTAGTGTTGTGACATTGAGAGTGTTGGACTGGTTTTTCAGGAAGCACTGCCAGATGGGCCAGCTTGAAAAAGCGAGTGTGTGGGCTTTTGTTTGGTCCTGCCATGCCCCACAGCACCAATAAATGCCCCACAAACTGACACCGTCAGGCTGGCTCATCTGGAGGAGCCAGCCTGCCTGAAGGGCCAGTCCAACACTGATGGCAGCACCCCCACTCTGAATGTTGTTCCTTCGACATTACGGTAGCTCCTATGTCAAGCCAGACCATAAAAGGCCATGCTAGCTTGTTCCTTTCAGTATCTTCATAGGACCGGGTTAAGGCATGTGTTAGCTCTGCAGTTGGGTTTGGTGGATGTGTGATTAAAAGAAGGTATAAACTGTCAGGCGCACTTGCTGTGAGTCAAATGTTGGTGTTCTCCTGGCATGGATTGTGAGAGAAAATAAGTCAACCCATAGGAAGAACAACATTTGTTAAACTGATTTTACTGTTCCATGACCAACGGGTGTCTCATCAAGGAAATGGGATTTGGGAGTTGGGATTTAAACTTACAGCTCTGGGAAGCTATAGCCTGTAAACCACAAAAGCATGACGGGGTGCATGAGGACAACTGTCGTATCTTGGATGGTTTGGAAACTACTTTACGTAAGTTGTGTATATATAATTGGTGTGTTTGCTGCTCTCCCTCGCCCTCAGTGGCTGCACACATAGACACCTTTGTAGCTCAGCAGCCACAGGCAGTGGCATAATGTAAAATGGTGGGTCCTCCTTGCAGAATGTAATGAGGGGCCCCTGAGTCTCCCATATCACACAGATATTTATTGAAGTTGGCCTGCATGGGGGCCCCAATAGGCTTGGTGGCCCCTGAAGGGGTGGGGGACAGCCTGCACTGCAGGGGCTACAGGGGCTGGTGTTATGCCCCTGGCCACAGGACCTTAATGTACAAGAGTACAACCCTACTCCTCCTTCCACCGCCATTACAAGACCAACTGTGTTTGGAATTCGGCCTCAGAAAGCCAGCGAGGAAGGCAGTGTGTTTCCATGCAGGCAGAAACTTTAATACAAACTGTAGAATATACATTAGCGTCGTTAGTGTGTCATGGGCTATAGTGCAAGGAAGGAAATGGGCCCTCTGGCTGCTGTTTGAATAATAAAATAAATACCTGCTCAGGGCTCAGTGGGAAACATTACCAAGCACGTTATTTGGGGAATGCACAGCATGCATGCCTATCAAAAGTTTCAATGAGAACTTATTTAAAAAAAACAATTTGAGTCCCAAACGGCCAACTTCTGTCCTCTGAAACTCAACCAGATGGTGTGGGGCAGGAAAGCAGCTGGATTTAGGCAGACCAGTGGAACAAACCTTTACGTTTTTGTTTGCACTGCAACCATCCCAGCCTCTTCGAAGACTTGTCTCTCTCTCTGTGATTCAGTACCATAGTTTATTCTATGCTCCATCCATGCCGTCCTGTCAAGTGCAGCGCCCACCAAGCAAAACGTGACACACGTCAATCAACATGAAGCTATTCCGTGTTTAAACTGAATTTGAAAACGTCTTTGTTAAGCGGGCCTGTAGGATTTAGAAAGAAGGCTCCCGAATAATACTTTTGTGAATACTAGGTCCTTACAATCGAACATTATATACCTGGAGATCAGAACCTTTTGTGAATCAGTCACAAAGTCATTCATTTCAACCACAGATGTACATACATTTTGTATTGTATTTGCATTTATATTTCACTTACTATCAACAACGAGGCACTGAAGTGCTTTAAGGAAGATAGCATACTACAGGGAGTGCAGAATTATTAGGCAAATGAGTATTTTGACCACATCATCCTCTTTATGCATGTTGTCTTACTCCAAGCTGTATAGGCTCGAAAGCCTACTACCAATTAAGCATATTAGGTGATGTGCATCTCTGTAATGAGAAGGGGTGTGGTCTAATGACATCAACACCCTATATCAGGTGTGCATAATTATTAGGCAACTTCCTTTCCTTTGGCAAAATGGGTCAAAAGAAGGACTTGACAGGCTCAGAAAAGTCAAAAATAGTGAGATATCTTGCAGAGGGATGCAGCACTCTTAAAATTGCAAAGCTTCTGAAGCGTGATCATCGAACAATCAAGCGTTTCATTCAAAATAGTCAACAGGGTCGCAAGAAGCGTGTGGAAAAACCAAGGCGCAAAATAACTGCCCATGAACTGAGAAAAGTCAAGCGTGCAGCTGCCACGATGCCACTTGCCACCAGTTTGGCCATATTTCAGAGCTGCAACATCACTGGAGTGCCCAAAAGCACAAGGTGTGCAATACTCAGAGACATGGCCAAGGTAAGAAAGGCTGAAAGACGACCACCACTGAACAAGACACACAAGCTGAAACGTCAAGACTGGGCCAAGAAATATCTCAAGACTGATTTTTCTAAGGTTTTATGGACTGATGAAATGAGAGTGAGTCTTGATGGGCCAGATGGATGGGCCCGTGGCTGGATTGGTAAAGGGCAGAGAGCTCCAGTCCGACTCAGACGCCAGCAAGGTGGAGGTGGAGTACTGGTTTGGGCTGGTATCATCAAAGATGAGCTTGTGGGGCCTTTTCGGGTTGAGGATGGAGTCAAGCTCAACTCCCAGTCCTACTGCCAGTTCCTGGAAGACACCTTCTTCAAGCAGTGGTACAGGAAGAAGTCTGCATCCTTCAAGAAAAACATGATTTTCATGCAGGACAATGCTCCATCACACGCGTCCAAGTACTCCACAGCGTGGCTGGCAAGAAAGGGTATAAAAGAAGGAAATCTAATGACATGGCCTCCTTGTTCACCTGATCTGAACCCCATTGAGAACCTGTGGTCCATCATCAAATGTGAGATTTACAAGGAGGGAAAACAGTACACCTCTCTGAACAGTGTCTGGGAGGCTGTGGTTGCTGCTGCACGCAATGTTGATGGTGAACAGATCAAAACACTGACAGAATCCATGGATGGCAGGTTTTTGAGTGTCCTTGCAAAGAAAGGTGGCTATATTGGTCACTGATTTGTTTTTGTTTTGTTTTTGAATGTCAGAAATGTATATTTGTGAATGTTGAGGTGTTATATTGGATTCACTGGTAATAATAAATAATTGAAATGGGTATATATATTTTTTTGTTGAGTTGCCTAATAATTATGCACAGTAATAGTCACCTGCACACACAGATATCCCCCGAACATAGCTAAAACTAAAAACAAACTAAAAACGACTTCCAAAAATATTCAGCTTTGATATTAATGAGTTTTTTGGGTTCATTGAGAACATGGTTGTTGTTCAATAATAAAATTAATCCTCAAAAATACAACTTGCCTAATAATTCTGCACTCCCTGTATTCCAGAACCCAAGGTTAATGGTTATTCCAGTGTTACTGGTTATTATTGACTAATGGGATTAGTCCTTTGCTTTAAAGGAAAATAATCCATGCATTTCATCCAATTTATTTGCTATAGTCTAAATTAATGTGTTTGTGGGGCTGTGCAAGTCCATGCTTGGAGGGGGAACAGATAGTTCAAATGATTTTAGTTATTGTTATGTTGCAGCAATATTTTTTCAAACAAGGTATTGTGATCTGTGGAATGATTTTGGGCAGTTTGCAGAAATATAATAATATAGAATAAATCACACAGGCGTGTGATTTAGAAGAGGCTGTACTCAGAGAGAGGAGGCATGATCATTATAAAGGAGGTCCCAGAGAAGTCAGGCATATTTATTAGAAATCAATGAGAGACAGGCAATCCAGGTGGGGAACATTGTTATTAACTGCCTTATGGAGAGACAAGTCTATGACGAATGATCTTGAACTGGTGACCCTGTACAACTTACTGAACGTAGATCATTTAGGCATCTGATGAATTTCATGGAGTGGGGTCTGTTCAGTCATATAGATCAAATACCACTATTACATCTGTAACACCTGGACTGCCAAGTGATTTTCATGGATGATTCCAAGCAGGTCATTTGTGGCCGAGAGCAGAGTAGCAGTTTGAGTCCCTGAACTATTGCATCAGCCAATATCAATAGAAGCTAGTGTAATTTTATGACTAATTTAGTATTGAAAACTGAAAGCAGTAGTTTCCAGAACAGTGACTGTTTTCATAAATAGGTACATAAAAGTTATATGGAGAACATGCAAAGAGAATACTAAGGTTTTTCTCTTACTAGAGTTAGTTAGGCCAGACCTTAAGAGGCACAGAGTGAGTTAACAATGCAATATGAAGATGAGATTTATTTAGGAAATGGGGTGTAATTACATAGTATTGTAATTAACCAGATGAAACCAGGTTAACAGATGAAGATATGTGTATCAGACATAAGTCTGGAAACATCTCCAACAGCCATTCCTCAGAGTTTCAGTGGCCGATGGATAGCATATTGGCACTTTAGTATGCTAGCTTGACTCAGAAGAGAAGCAGCTGAAAGAGAACAGGAGGAAGGCAGAGGAAGAGCACGTTGCTTTACATAATGAATCAAGTGCAAAATGTCTTGGTCCCCTTGCCTCTAAATACCTTAACTATCATCTAATTCTGTAGATGGATACACCTGCATTACTTGTCAGGAAGGAGAGGGTTGTTTGACAGAAAGAAAGTAGAGAGAAAAATCTATAGTTTGAAGTCAAAGTAAAAGTTTCATGCAGGGTTTTGGCAACATAGTGGGAAGTA
The DNA here is from genome assembly GCF_031143425.1 of Pleurodeles waltl. Classification (NCBI taxonomy): domain Eukaryota; kingdom Metazoa; phylum Chordata; class Amphibia; order Caudata; family Salamandridae; genus Pleurodeles; species Pleurodeles waltl. Next base: position 870,732,473 of record NC_090439.1, read on the forward strand.
GCACAATCTGAAGATGTACAACTATAGAAGAAAACGTTATTTGCATGGGATATAATATACTGCATTGTTGCATTTGTACAGTACCAATCACCCTCAGAACAGCACACCATTCCGAGCAATGTACATTTATGTAGAGAAAGGCCTGCAATGAAAACTTAAGTGTAAACCTGCACAAAACACTTGTACGAGGAAGGAAAGAATGAAAATACAATGTATCAGTGAATAAATAAGCTGTTGGTTTCTCCGTCATAGATTGCATGAATGATTATTTGACTTTTACATGAAAATAAATATTGTCTAAACCTACACTTTGCAGCAAACAAGCAACAGAAAATCTCTCCAGACAGCACACTGCTCACGCAAAAATGCTGCATATGTGCAAAGTAATTGAGGCAAATTTCTGACATTTACAAACAATTGCATTAGGATTGGTGGAGTATTCAATACTTCATCAGCCCCAGTCTGTTGCTGTTTACGCTACAAAGTAAGCACAGAAGTAGAGGAGAGCAAAAGGTTTAAGTCAGGAAGGAATGCTGTCTCTGTTTCAGGGACTTAATTAGAATTCATTCTCATTGTATTATTAGCAAGTCTTAAATTCCTTTGAAGTGAGAACCTTTTAAGTCTTCCCAGTGGTGCAGAACAAAAAGCAATTTCCTTTGATGTTGGATTTGATGTCAATGATTGTACAGCTTTGTTTGTGAGTTGAGTCTTAGAACATACTTTGAAATATTGTATTGCATTTTAGATTAATTTAGTTTTTGTAAGAATTGGATAATTAACATGTTTAGTGACACTTTTAGAAACTCTTTAAATGTACTCAAATTAGCACAACGCATTCAAAGCACTTACTCATTGAGTGTTGGTTTGGAGCTTCTAAGGTCAGTTGTGATTCATTAATTTTTTTCACACAATTGTACAGATCGTGAATCCACACTCTAGCCCAGTGATCATGCCGAACATGCAAGAAAAGTTTTTTATTTTTTTTATTTTAACAAAACATTGTAATTTTAGGGTTGAGTGCAATTCCTACAGCTGTCCCTAACGTGCAGCAGGGGTAAATGGAAGCAGAGAGTCCCAGGCAGCTCCCCATTCCTGACAAATGATTGAGCTAGCCACCAATGAACACTCAGAACTTAGGCGGGTCCAGCTGACGTGTATTCAATCCTAGCATAGCTTCAATAAAAAGCACTACAATAGCCTTAAAATGTTCTATTAGAATTGCTTGCAAAGTTACATGGTTCTTGAGTAACAAAGATCACATTTGGCAGAGGCCAGGTCAATATAATTCAAATCGAGGTTACTGGACAGGTTCATGCAGACCACTTTTTAGTTGATATAGTCTGCACGCGTTTCACAACGGCTGTGAGACAGGCGTTCAAGAAAAGTATTTTGTTAGGATGCTGGTGTGCACAGAATGAATGGCACCCAACTCCCACAACTGGAAACAGAAATGGGCTTTCATAGAACAAATTAGGTTGAATAGAGTAGGAAATAGTCAAGAATAACAAATTTGCTAAGTTGAAGCAAGTGGCTTGTGCTCTTACTTATACTAGTGCAATTCTGCACAGTGGTACTATCCAAAATGCACATACTATGTGGTACTCTGGGCGACCTGCATTACTCCTTGTACTGCTGTTACCCCTAATTTGCACTTTTCAATCCGAAATAAAAATACATAGTCATCATTCTACATCATTCCTGAACTAAGATTGTACAATTGGAACTCCATTGCCATTCTTCGGGTTTTCCCTCGAAGCACATGGAGTGTCCTCCTCAAAGTAACAAGGCTACGTGGAACGGTAAGCTCGAAAGAGGTGATGGTCAATTCCTTCCTTGTAATCCATGGATAACTATTTTTGACAGTTCTGCTGCTTTACAGCCTGCATCGCTTTACCTCTGAGAGCAGTCAGCACTACTGCTAGTGTAAAATGGTTTAAGAGTGGGATCCACGTGGCTCCTCTGCCTCTAATTATGATGTTAGTTCATGATTCTTTGCCCTTCATGAAAGATTTCCATTTACTGGCTAAAGATTATCACCAACTCTTGAATCTATAACTCTACAGTTCAGTTACAATGCTTGAAACAATCACCATCACAAATAACATGACTAAAAGGACCAGGATGGAAAAGTGCAAGTTACTCCTTCGTGTCCTCTCCACAGTTGTGAGGGTGCTGAAGGTGCAGCTAGACTGTGGAGAGAGTCACGTAGTCCACTAAACCAAGTCCTCTCTTTGTTAAGCCCAAATCATTTCGATTAATCCTCTGGAGCAGGTGTAGAGGTTGGAATACATCTCCCAAACCTTCAAAGGCCAGGTTTATTTCCTTCCAGAGTAATGACTTATTGAGTTGGTAAGAAAAGGTTTTATGCAGTCGAAATATGTGTCCCTTTTCTGCCCCTCCACTTCAATTCTCAGCATAAAGCTTCTCAATAAACATGTCATCTCTTCATCCTTCCCATGCTATGTCATTAACAGGGGACACTTTCCCAACAGATGTGTGATTTTTTGCCTTCATAAGGCAAGAGACAAATTCTTGGCTTTACTATCCAGTTTGTAGGATACTCCAGTAAGAGTTGCTTCAGATTCTCCGTACATGGCAGCAACAGTGTTCAGGGTTTCCTGACCAAGCCATTTAACATCACTGTTGTTAGTGTCCATATGAAAGGAGGATTGCCAAAGATTTGGAGTACTGTCAGTTTCAGGAAACCTCTTCTGTGGAGCATTTCCTACCCATTCTCTCTACCTATGGTAATCACAGATGCCAACATTAAGGGTTGTAGGCTGGATCTTTCCATTCAGGGCTGATGATCCAGCATGGAGGCCACTCATGCCACAAACTAAATAACTTTTTGCCAATTTGAGAACTCTTCAGAAGCTCCTCCCTGGTGTGAATAGTTAGGCGGATCAGGTCTTGGCAGACAGGAGACATTCAACCCATCTCCTAAGCCATGGCTTTTCAGATTGAGGGGAGGAGAATCTGTTCTGCATAACTGCAATCCATTTCACAGGAGACTGTAATGAAGAAGGCAGGCACAGTTTAATGTTTTCTTCTTCCCTTACTACCTCAGCCCCAGAGTGTTCATGGAAATTTACAACAAGTGGGGTATGCCGCAGCTGGAATAGGTCATGTCTGGGAGAATGATGTCTTCCTCTGTAATGTACAAGGGGTCCTGAGCATCTAACATGGAAAATGTATGAATGAATGAATGGAATGGATTTGTGGAGCTCAAAGCAGCTGCTACAGAAGGAGCAAACCAGCACTAGATGACAGTAAGCCGCAGTTAAAAAGAGGACGAAGAAAGGCCCAGTCAGCAACTAGAGCTCTTTAAAGACGTGGGTCTTTGAAAGACTCAAATTAATTCTCTGAGAGTGGCACCTCTAATGAAATAAGGTAAAAGATTCCAGAGCTTTGGGGCCAAAAAAAAGAGAAGGAACATCTACTTTGTCCTTTCTTTGGTTGCACAGCCTACTGTTAGACTCCCCCAGTTTCTCTTTATAATACTAGCACTGTTCAAAGGAGAGGTGTATCATTCTATAACAAGGTCAATAAAATCGATTTACAAATATATTGCATCCAATACATCACCTACCACTACATCAACATAGTTGATATATTATTAGTATTTTTTACTTTTATATCATCTACCTAACTCTGTTAACTCTCTTATTTATCTATTAAACTTACCTCGGGAGGCAGAGGGATCGTAGTGTGTGGGATAAGATATAATCCATGAGATATGGTGGGAGTGTACCAAAAGGGAATGCTTGCAGGTGATGTTCTGTTTTGGTCTTGCTTGACCTGCTTCCTTCATCTAAGATGGTTCATCCATTGAATAGGGATTCCATTTTCTCTTCGTTAGTCAAGTCTGTTTTACATCTTCTTTTATTAGGTTTCATCTGGTATTGCAAACATTGACCAAATAGATCCAATAATATATAATTGATAACGGCAACAATTTATCAATTGGTTTCCTCTTGTTTCCTTATTTAAGGCGTAGGCCATGATTCTACTGCGAAGATATCTCATTCTGAACCGTCGTTTCCATGTATAGCGCCCTGACACCTGTTCTACTGGTAAAGTAGCAATATATAAAAATATAAAATAACAACAATAATAGTAGCACTAGCAAAAATAACAATATAAAGCATAAAAGTGATCACTTCATCAGCTAGGACTGCAGAAGCCAAGGTCTATCAATCATTGTAACAGAGGTTCAAAATACTTGACGTTTGCCTCTATGAACATCAAAAGTCCTTCTTACAGAACTGGTGCTTGCCCCTGTGTCCACAGACGCGGCTCACGTTCTACATTTCCTACAGGAGGGCATCCACAAGGAGTGGGCTTTGTATCCTCTGAGAGTGCAATACGCTTCAGTGAGGTCCCTTAGCTTAAAGAGACCTTTTCTAAGTTCAAAGGTAGGTTTATTATTTACTGTGTAGGTTGTTCTTAGCAGGACCAGTTTCACGCCTTGTTTATGGAACGTGTACATAGGGCCTTATGCAGAGTTTTGCGGAGGGGATACTGTGTCGAAACATGGCGAAGATCGCCTTATTAAATGTGCCATAGACTATAATGCACTATTACCTCCTCAACCCTATTTCCCGTCCCAAAACCTACTTCAGTGAGGTGTATAACCTCTACACAGCCCCACGTGTCCTAGCCAGATCCAATCAAAAAGTTCCACTTAACCCCTCCCTTTCCTATCCCCCAATTACCCTATACCAATATAAGGGTAAGGAGCCCAGAAAACAACTTTTTTTGTAATGTCTGCTCAGGTCCTGAGCTGTTCCTGTCAGGTAAGCCCTGGGAGGCTGGACCTCTTTGGGTTGTTTTCATTTCCCTTCGTTTGTTACCCTGTATTGGCAACGTGCTGGGCAATCTGCTGGGGTTTGGTGAACTGGAGGTGCCTTGGTTTGCGGGCTTTACTTCGTGCCCTCGGTCCTGAGGAACTCTTCCTGGTGCCCCATACTCAGCTGGGCCGCTGCCTTTCTCACGCTCCTCTCTTGGTGTGTATTCACATCGCGCGCTTGCTGGGCTTGCGCGCAGTACGTTTTTTTGATACCTGGCTGCCATTAATGTTGTGACACATGCTCTGTGTTACAGCAACTGTGGTGTTCAGATCTCGCGGCTCGGTAACAGTTCTCTGGAATCCTTCCGGCACACGTAGAGTCTGGCACGTGTCTCTCTTGGTGTCTCAACAGCCAAGTTGCTTCCATGCCCTCGTGTGGTGGGAGGTCGGTGGGACCTTGTTTCTGGTTGTCATGGAAACAGGCTTACCCATTCTCTTTGATGCCTTTTTCCACGTTGTTCCTCTGCGCTTTCCTGGTTGCAGTGTTAGACCCTCTCATTGAATGTTGAGGGGTTCTACTCCGGGTGTGTCAGCGGTCGTTTTTTTCCACCCTTTGCTTTATGTCCACTCTTCAGTGGCCTAGGGATTCAAGTTGCAGTCTCTCTGGCTTTGCCTTCTTTTTTTATAGAAAAATATATATATGGTTTTGGATATAGATTACACATAAGTAATGTTGTATTGGTCTCTCTCTCTCTCTCTCTCTCTCTCTCTCTCTCTCTCTCTCTCTATATATATATATATATATATATGGAAAAAACAAAGAACAGGGCTACATTTCTTTTATGGAGCATTCATGTCTAGGGTCTGTGCTTTGCTCTTTTCATATTTTGCAGGATTTTGTGCGGGCTTTGGTTTGCTCTACCAGGGGTCCTTTTTGTCCATAAATTCAGTTTGATCCTGTCTTTTCTGTCATTCTCGTCATGGATCACAGGAAGAGATCAGATAAGCGCCACCACTGCTCCAGCGACGCACAGAAGAGGTGAAAACATCCTCTGTCTGAGGACGTTCTTCCTAGCTCCTCCCATGGCCTGGGTCTTTCAGAGGATCAGTTTCAGCTGCTTCTGACCTCTCTCTCCGATGCCTTTTTGAGGTTTAAAGACTCTGGGGGTTTATGTTACTCTCCCTCTTCTCCCACCTCTTCAGTTTGCTCTTTTTTGGTGTCCTCTCCTTCCTCTTCTTGGCCTTCTCCAGAATATGATGAGGATGTTGACTCTCTGGTAGCGGATGTGATGCCTCGCTCCAAATTTCTTCAAAATTCAGATCTTTTGGCCTAATCCGCCATATGAGAGACAACCTGGGTATCCCTATCGAAGATTATGTTCCTGGGCCTAGTTCTGGTCTTTTCCAACAGTTTCAATCTCATCCTCCCACTTCACTGGCAGTTAACAAGGGGGTGTTGGAATCTTCTTCTGTGGGAATGGAAGGACCCAGAGAAGGTGGGCTTCCCTCGGTTTTTTCTCGTCTTTACCCTCTGGCTAAGGGTTATCTTGAGTTCCCCTCTTCCTTAAAGATTGATCCCCTTCTTTCTCATTTGGCTGGTATCAGTCCATTTTGTATAACGAGGTTCACGTTTCAGATTTTGTGGACCGTAGGGTGGAGGCCTCTTTGAAAAAGTCCTTTTTGGGCCTGAACCTGGCTTTTATGGCTGCTATTTATGCTGTGTATGCCTCTCAATCTTTGGTCAAGGACTTCCATTCGCTGACTCTGGCTTTGCAAGAGGGATTTGGCAGTTCATCCCTCAGGCCAAGTTTCTGGTAGATGTATTTTGTGATGTGTTGAAGGCTTCTGCTTCTGCCAGGGCTTCTTCTTTTTCAGCCTGCAGAAATCTGCATCTCCATGATTGGAAGGTGGATTCTGCTCAGAAGTCAGGGTTGTTGCTTATGCCCTTTATAGGCAGTCACTTTTTTGGGGATGATTTGGAACCTATGTTCTATAAGGCCTTAAGTAGGAGGTCGTCTGGATGCCTTTCTTTCTACTTGGCAAAGTCATATTTCAGACGCTAGGGTTTGACGTATCATCTCCGGAGGCCATTCTCTGGACCTAGAAGTCCTGCCTCCTCCTTCGGGCACAGTGAAGTCCCTTTCGGGCACTTCTGACGTGTCTGCTCCATCTCAGAAAACTGCGGATCTTGTCAGCAAACGTGCAGTGATTCCTGTCCCAGTGGGGCAGCAAGGAAAGGGATTTTACTCACCGGTCTTTCTGGTTCCCAAACCTGCGAGAAAGGTTTGACTCATTTTTAATCTCAAACAACTGAACCAGTTCCTGAGAAAGCCTCAGTTCAAAATGGACACTTTGCAGCACTTTATCGCTGGTTCTCCCGGGTGATGGCTTGCCTCATTGGACTTAAGATATGCATATCTTCACATTCCCATGCTTATCTTCACATTCCCATTGCTTGTTTCCATCAACAGTTTCTCCACTTCTTTGTCAATGGAGTCCATTGGCATTTCCGGGTCCTTCCATTCTGTCTGGCCACCACACCAGGGTGTTCCCCAAAGTCATGGCACCCCCTGATGGCTCATCTTCATGGACTGGGGAGATGATTCATCCCTATCTGGACAATTGGCTCATCCACCATCCTCTTGTGTCTGTGCTCCAATCCTGGATTGTACTGGTGTGCTAGACTCTGGAGAGCTTTGGCCTCCTGATGAATTGGGAAAAAAATTGCATCTGATCCCGTCACAGGATCTTCAGTTCATCGGCGCTGGTTTCCAGATGGATGTACGCAGAGTCCTTCAGGCATCCCGCGTCTTTGTCATCCCTTGGGCTCGTCTGCACGTGGGTCCTCTGGTTCAACATATGCTCTCACATTGGACCCCACATCTTCAGTCATTGGACTCTCTGATCCCGATGTCTCCCCGCCTTTGACACTTGCTCCAGTGGTGGCTCGATCCCTACACATTGACCAGGGTCTTTCCTCTGGCTGTCCCTCCTCCAAAAGTGATTACTACCAATGCCAGCAGTTGGAGTGGGTGGCCACTTAGGGCACTCGGTCGGTCCACGGGAGGTGGTCTCCTCAGGAGAGCAGGCTTTCTTCGAATTGGAGGGAGCTGAAAGCAATTTATCTGGCCCTGTTGCATTTTCCCCCCTTACTCAGAGGCCAGGTCGTGCTCACGTGGACGGACAACACAGTGGCCAAATCCTACGTCAACAGGCAGTCAGGCACGGGGTTCTGCTCCCTGATCTCTCTGGCATTTCAGGTGGGGTGTTGAGCAGAATTTGATCTTCTCTCCCTGTCAGCAACTTATATTTGAGGGAAAGCCAATGTACTGGCCGACAGACTCAGCAGGGTTTTTCCTTCTTCCCTCGACTTCTGTCTGGCTCCATGTATTTTTGCTCAACTGTGTCACAGGTTCGGCACTCCTCTAGTGGACTGTTTGCATCAGCAGAGAATTCTGTCCTTCCTCGCTTCTTCTCCAGGTCCCCAGAGCTGGGGTGTGAGGGGGGGGTGTATGCTCTATCCCTTCCCTGGACTCCTGTTCTCCTTTATGCCTTCCCTCCGATCCCTCTTCTGCCCAAACTCATGGCTAGGTTTCAGAGGGAGCAGGTGTGCTTCATTTGGTAGCTCCATTTTGGCCTCGGATGGGGTGGTTTCCTCTGTTATGGCTGATAATATTAGCACCAGAGTGGGTTCTGCCATTCCACCTGTGTCGCCTCAGGACCCCAGTTCTTCCGCCTGCCACTTGTCAATGGATGCGTCTGACAGTTTGGCTCTTGTGATGAGCGGTTTGAGGTTGCAAAGTCTTTCCTCTCCAGTGGTGGCTTCCATTCAGCACTTTCGTAAGGGGTCTACTAGAAAGGCATATGCTCATCATTGGTTTTATTTTATTCAGCGGTGTGCAAGTAAATCTTTGGATCCTGTCTCTTGTCCCGCCTCTGAAGTTTTTCAATTCCTGCAGGCTGGGGTTCAGAAGGCTCTGGCAATTGCTACTTTGAAAGTCCAGTGGGCTGCTATTAGGGCCCTTTGTTCCCATTTTGGTATGTCTGAAATGCTTCCTTTGGGTTCCCGCCTTTTTAAGGGATTTTCTTTGCTGAAATCTCAAGTTCATTCTGTGGTCCCTGCATGGGATCTGCCCTTGGTTTTTTGGGCCCTTCAGTCTGCTCCTTTTGAGCCTCTGGATAGTGTGGATGTGAACTTTGGTGTCTTCCATCATGGACTAAAAGTCTCTACTCCTACTCTGAGTCATTGGATTCGCTCTTTGATTTCCCTGGCTTGAGATTCTCACCATGTTCCTCTGCCAGGAGGTATCCAGGGTGTTTTAGGAGAGGCATGGTGGCTTCTTGGGCGGTTTGTGGCTGTTTCCTTTTTGGAGTCAGGTTGTTCTGTTTTTGCTTTGGTATATCCTCAATGAAGTAAGTTTTGGGAAGAAGAATAGGGTTGAGGAGATAATTAATTCATTGCTTATGGGTATTTCTCAATTCGCTGTATTACCCTGTTTCTCGTACTAATATTTACGTCCCACCCTCCCCATTCCTTCCTGGATTACAACATGAATCCTTCTAAGTTCTTTTGCATTAGAATGTTCAGGTCGTTTTCTAGGCTTCTTGCCCTTCTATTGGTAGAGAGTAGTTGGAGGATAGGAAAGGGAGGAGGGAGCGGAGGGATTAAGAGGAACTTTTTAATTGGATCTGGCTAGGACATGTGGGCATGGGTAGAGGTGAAACACCTCACTGAAGTAAGTATTGGTACGAGGAACAGGGTTATTGGAGTAATGATAATTAACAGTAAGTAATCAATTCATTATTATGGTGGGCGGGACATCCACCATGTTTGTGACAGATTATTTGGTCTGCCAAACTCTAAGTAAGGTTGTTAAATCTTTACAGCTCCTCACGTCCATTCTTCTGAAACATTGAGGAATGTTGCCTTGGGCTGATCAAACATTAAGATGCATTTCCCGCAGCTCTCTCCTCTGCAAATGGGACCAGAGAGTTGGGTTTGGTTTCCTCTGTTTTCCTTGCCTCTACTTTTTATTATTTTATCATGAGTGTATTTGCCTAATATTTGAGCTTAGCTTTGCTCTGAAAATGTTATCCTTTTTTCAGAGAGATTAGGAGGGCATCTCTGTAGCATATTATTGATTGCCTTCCTCCACAGAAGAACAGCAGCTTCGCAGTTTGAATGTAGCAAACATTTTTCACAGTTGTTTGGGCATGACCCTTTTTCCTCAAAAGACAGTTTTTTTCTTTTTGTTCTGTGTGGCCTCAGGTGAATGAAGCTTCCATCTTCTACACTGAGATTCTACAGTCTTTATGGCTTACACTCGGGCTCACTTGGATCCTGCTTTTGGGGATTAATGCCTGGTCCTCACAAAGTCTTTTGACATTTTAGTCCAAATTACAATGAATATCACTCATGGATGTTTGTTGTACTGTGGGTTCTCCACAGTACGGATTTAGGCAAGAGGACCATGAAACCACAGTCCTTCTTCACCAATCTCCTTGCAAGTGTGGTTATAATTTGGGCTTCCCATGTTTGATCAGCACAGAATTTAGAGAGGTTTCCTCTCTTTATACTTCCCTGGTGAAAATAATAACTTATTTTTTTAATGGAATGCTGATTACAACATATTTGCCTTTTTATAAGCAGTGTAAATAACATTATTAGCTAGTACTCAACTTAACAGTACTCATGTTTACCTGCCTTGGAAGGACAGAAGTCTGGGCTGGTTGTTCTGGGATTCAGACTTGTGATCTGCAGATCACATTATCAGTGGCGGCTGCCGCAAATGTCAAGAGAGCTGGGGGGAATGACGAGGACGGGGGAAACAATAAAAAAAAATTACAAAATAAAACTTGCCCCTCCCCGCTGTTCACGCCAACTCCTGCTGCCTTGCTCCTCTGCTCCTGATGGTTGGTTTCCCAGAATTTGCTGGGACACTAGCACAGGATCCCCAGCAATCCTGCCGCTGCTGCCATGCTAAACATTGGCTCGGACTGGCTCTGACTGTTGGACTGCCACTCAGACACAGCCCTGGGGTCTCTGCAGTTTCTCCAGCCCAGCTGTTCAACACAGCCGGGCTGGAGAAACCTAAGTGCGGATGTGTGTTTTGCCAGCCTGAGATGGCTGGCCAAACACACATGCGCACTTAGCTGCACTCTTCCCTCATCCTTCCTCCCACCTACCATGACCCAGCCCTGCCCCTCCCTGCTGGCTGAGCCAGCAGATGAAAAATAAAACGATTATCAACTATTGTTTTATTTTTCATCTCCTGGCTCATGGCCTGGCGTGCGACACTCCTCCGCCGTTGCGGAGGAGCCACCCCTGCACATTATTTCTCAGCAGGGAGTGTTTAAATCACTTAGCCACCTTGTTTGGGTTTGGGCGAGGTCTTTTTTAGGAAACTGTCTGTGCTCATGCAGGACCGAGAGGTAGGTCACATACGTGACAACTACTTTACGTAGGAACAGTGTAAATTCGGATTACACGCAATGTGGAAGGTACAGGGATGGAGTGCATGAGACAGAGGGTTAATGGACCCATGTCATGGGCGGGAAAGAGGTAATTCATGCAGGTGTGTGTCAAGGAAACGGCATTTAGGAACGGAATTCCATATCTTGGGGCAAGTCTACAGAATAAGTAGAGCTGCGAAGATTGCCAGTTACTGAGTGGGCATTATTACTAACTCAGTTCTTCTCCTACCCACATTCCTGGAGTGAAAACCGTTATCTATCTACAACTGTCATTACCTTCATGTGCAACCACACATGGGGACCTGTAGTGTATGTTTTGTTTCTCATGTTTCAGCTTTCATTTTCGGGTTCATATTATAGAGTCACCATTTTATGACATTAATGTTAAACACAGAGGAATCCTAGCATCTCTTGTTCTCTCCTCCTAGCTGTGTCAGAAGGTGATCCATGATTCTACTGTGAAATGTTTTAAGATTTGTTTTTAAAATATGATCTCTAACAACTTTCTCTCCCAGTGCATCCATCGGACTTTAAAACCACGAGCTGTATTCCTAAGAAGGAGACCTCAAATTCTCAGAAATCCACAACTACATTTGTATAGACTAATTAGTCTTACAACATTTGCACGCTGAACGGAATATAATCATGTAATTAATAGATTTTCGTAACTCATTTAAACCAGGATCACTCAAACCTATTCTGATGCACCTGTATAAATTAACTTTTGTCAAAATAATGAAAGCAGAGGAATGTTAATCAGCAGAGCGCACTCCGCTGACATCAGGTATGATTTCATTCCACATGATAAATGCTGGCTAAGCCAAATCTACCTTTCATCTTTCTGAGGATGGTAAGTTGAGTAGTGTTACTGTGGGAAATAGTTAAATCCAAGGGTGGCCCCTCTGTTATGGCGGAGCATTGCCCCACTGCTGAAAGGCAGCAGAAAAATAAAATGATAGTAAAATTATTTTATTATCATTTAATTTTTCACGTACTCTGCCACAGCCAGTTCGCGAGTCTAGGGCGGGGCAGGTCCATCCTCTGTGTCAGCAGCAGCCAGGGAGGAGTGGTAGGTGCACTGTAAGCACGCATGTCGATTTGCCAGCGTCTTAGGATGGCCAAACCGACAGACGCACTTAGAACTCTCAACCCGAGCTGTGTTGCACAGCCAGGTGGAGAACCAGCCCCTGCTCCCAGTTCCTAACTGAGTGGCATTTCAGCCTGCTCAGGCCAATCCCAGTGCCTCTCTAAGGCTGGGTAACAGCATGAGAGCAGCGTCTGGATTGGGTGGTAATGAGAGCAGAGAAGCAGAGAAGCAGTGAGGCGGCGGGAGCAGAGGAACATCGAGGGGCGTCCAGCAGTGTCAGGTAAGTTTTTTTTTGTTTTTTAATCATCTACCCCCACGTGCTGCCCCACCAAGTGTTACTGGCAGCAGCCACAACTGGTTGAACCCTTTATTTACAGCACCTAGAAATGGTAAAAGTGGTATAAATTATGTTATACTACTAATAATAATAACAACAACGATGATGCTGTTGTTATTGTCATTATTATCAATGCCATGCACAATTGATAGTCCTGCCTTTCTAGCTTGATTGCGGGAAAATATAAGCAGTTAATTGCTATAGGGGTTACCCAAAGCTGATTTTACCTAATGCAAAAAACAGGAAAAGATCACATTAAACTATAAGAGAACTAACCAAGCATCTGGAATTTCCCAGAACGCCTTATTAATTTCTCCTGCTGACTGCCTTGTGAGTCAGTCATCTCATATTAGATTTGCAAGGAATGAGCATGAGGCATGTGTTAAATTTTTCATTTATGCTGTGGAAAGAAGACAGGGGAAGAGTAGGTAAACGTACAGAACATTGAACATTAGCCACTAACTAGTAGTGACACACAACAAGTTAAAAACGCAAGTTACAAGTCTATTAACTCTGTGAAAGCCAGAGAAATAGAAACAAGCATTTCCAAATGCAGTACATTTTGCAGTGCCTAGCCCTGTCTCCACAACCAGGGCTTTGGAAAAAATATATCCGTCCTTGGTTTTGGAGAGAGAATTTGCTAAGCTTGTGGGCTAGAGGACATATTACACGCTACATAAACTGTCCCCGCTCTTCTTTCAGTGTGCTTGAACTTTAATGTGGTGGAGCAGTTGCTATTATTTACACAATCACCTCACACTGTCCAACCACAACCAACCACATCTTTGCTCGAAAGTTACACTAGGGAAACATTAATGATATCACATCCTCTTTCCTTATTTCCTTTCTACAGGAAACCGGTTAGATCCCATATGGTCTAAAACCCAAATAAAATGGACCATGTAAGTTCCTTTTATTGGCAAAGAAGACCCCATCTTAGTTGGAGACTCTAGACTAGCATGATCATCATCAAGCGTGAGAGCCGAGTTCCCGTTCCACTGTGAGAATTCTGAGTAATACTGTGACCCGGGGCCAATATCTGAGCTGGTGTCTGCTCGCACTGGCCCCCTGTGATTCCTCATGTGGTCCCCGGGATCAAGCCAGTGATGGTCAGAGGCCCAGTCACTGCCCTGAGCTGGGGCTGCTTTGCCGCTGGGCCTGTGCGGCGGCCAGAGATGCTGGTTGGGCTGGAGCGCAGCCAGTGAGAGGTGTGATCTGGGCTTAGAGGGCCCAGAGGTGGAAAATACCGTGCAACTCTGGCATCCGCAGAGAGCCTGCAGCTACTGGTTGCTGAACCGTCGACTGGCGCCCGCGGTGCCCCAGAGGTGGGGTCACGAGTGAGGCTGCACAGGACACGAAGGCTGTCCTGGTGCTGGAGGTGGTCCCGTCTCTGTCCCATGGACGGTAAGTAGGCTGCGCAAGCAACATCCCCTGAGAGACAGTGCTCCCCCGCCTGATGATATAAATATGGGGAGTGGGCAAATAGATAACTGGGCCGCAAACTCTCACGGAGTGAAGGCCTTGCTGTGAGTGATGATGTTTGACTGCAGGCGAGCATTGAGGAGGCCTCTCCTGGGGGTCAAGTCTGAGGGAAAGACAGACGCGTCCTGGTACCGCCACAACCCTGTAACTGAAACGAGGCAAGTAGGAAAAGAAGCAAGTGCAAGAGGAGTGCTGCCCCTTCCCCCCTGGGCTGGACTTTGGTAGCCCATGGGGGACGGGGAGGTGCACAACGACATCGAGGAGCCCAACATTTGCCTCCACTGAAGGTTAGGCCACCACTGACTCAACCGACTAAGCTGGGCATGGGTCCTCTCCCCCGCTACATATAATGAGTAAGCCCACTGCCAAGACCCCCTGCAATGGTGGCTTGTGAGCCAGTTTTCAGGAGGAGGCAGGGCAACTGCCCTTGAGTGGGTGGTGCAAGGTACCCAGGATGGGGTGCCCCCCAGAGGCAATACCAAAATGATCCTGCAGGCCATACAAGACTCTTGCACAGCTCTTGAGCAGAAAATTGATGCAATAGCCATTGATGTGCAACTTTGGGGGGGAGATCATCAAAAACTGGCAGACAAGATGGAGGACGTGGCGTCTACCCTCGCCACTATGAGACCGTTGGTCACCACGCACCAACTACAGGTGAAATAACTACGAGATGAACTGCAAACCCTGCGAGAGAGAATGGACGATGCTGAAGGTTGATCACGTCTAAATAACATAAGGGAGGTGGGGCTCCCAGAGCTTACTAAACTATTTCTAAATGAGTGGTTGCTACCAACTTTGCACAAGGACACCCAGTCCAAGTTATTTACGATAGATAGAGCACACATGGTGCCAGCCTCCTGCCCCTGCCGGGTGCCTCTCTGAGACTTATGGTTGCAAGGCTCCTTAATTACCGTTCCTGAGATGATATCCTGCAGCAACCTTTTGTTCATAGCAGTGGACTTTGAAGGTCACAGAATAAATGTATTCCCTTACTACACAGCAGAGGTGCAAAAGAAACAGCAAAGTTTCCTAACGGTCAAGCAAGCACTGCACACCCTGGGATTATCCAATGGTCTTCTACACCCTACCAAAATACGAGTCATGTCTAATGTAGGAAAGTACCATCTTGCCTGGCATGTTACCCCCATTTTTCACTGTATATATGTTGTTTTAGTTGCATGTGTCACTGGGACCCTGGTAACCCAGGGCCCCAGTGCTCATAAGTGTGCCTGTATGTGTTACCTGTGTAGTGACTAACTGTCTCACTGAGGCTCTGCTAATCAGAACCTCAGTGGTTATGCTCTCTCATTTCTTTCCAAATTGTCACTGACAGGCTAGTGACCATTTTTACCAATTTACATTGGCTTACTGGAACACCCTTATAATCCCCTAGTATATGGTACTGAGGTACCCAGGGTATTGGGGTTCCAGGAGATCCCTATGGGCTGCAGCATTTCTTTTGCCACCCATAGGGAGCTCTGACAATTCTTACACAGGCCTGCCACTGCAGCCTGAGTGAAATAACGTCCACGTTATTTCACAGCCATTTTACACTGCACTTAAGTAACTTATAAGTCACCTATATGTCTAACCTTTACCTGGTAAAGGTTAGGTGCAAAGTTACTTAGTGTGAGGGCACCCTGGCACTAGCCAAGGTGCCCCCACATTGTTCAGAGCCAATTCACTGAACTTTGTGAGTGCGGGGACACCATTACACGCGTGCACTACATATAGGTCACTACCTATATGTAGCTTCACCATGGTAACTCCGAATATGGCCATGTAACATGTCTATGATCATGGAATTGCCCCCTCTATGCCATCCTGGCATTGTTGGGACAATTCCATGATCCCAGTGGTCTGTAGCACAGACCCTGGTACTGCCAGACTGCCCTTCCTGGGGTTTCTCTGCAGCTGCTGCTGCTGCCAACCCCTCAGACAGGCAGCTGCCCTCCTGGGGTCCAGCCAGGCCTGGCCCAGGATGGCAGAACAAAGAACTTCCTCTGAGAGAGGGTGTGACACCCTCTCCCTTTGGAAAATGGTGTGAAGGCAGGGGAGGAGTAGCCTCCCCCAGCCTCTGGAAATGCTTTGTTGGGCACAGAGGTGCCCAATTCTGCATAAGCCAGTCTACACCGGTTCAGGGACCCCTTAGCCCCTGCTCTGGCGCGAAACTGGACAAAGGAAAGGGGAGTGACCACTCCCCTGACCTGCACCTCCCCTGGGAGGTGTCCAGAGCTCCTCCAGTGTGCTCCAGACCTCTGCCATCTTGGAAACAGAGGTGCTGCTGGCACACTGGACTGCTCTGAGTGGCCAGTGCCACCAGGTGACGTCAGAGACTCCTTGTGATAGGCTCCTTCAGGTGTTAGTAGCCTTTCCTCTCTCCTAGGTAGCCAAACCCTCTTTTCTGGCTATTTAGGGTCTCTGTCTCTGGGGAAACTTTAGATAACGAATGCATGAGCTCAGCCGAGTTCCTCTGCATCTCCCTCTTCACCTTCTGATAAGGAATCGACCGCTGACCGCGCTGGAAGCCTGCAAACCTGCAACATAGTAGCAAAGACGACTACTGCAACTCTGTAACGCTGATCCTGCCGCCTTCTCGACTGTTTTCCTGCTTGTGCATGCTGTGGGGGTAGTCTGCCTCCTCTCTGCACCAGAAGCTCCGAAGAAATCTCCCGTGGGTCGACGGAATCTTCCCCCTGCAACCGCAGGCACCAAAAAGCTGCATCTCCGGTCCCTTGGGTCTCCTCTCAGCACGACGAGCGAGGTCCCTCGAATCCAGCGACACCGTTCAAGTGACCCCCACAGTCCAGTGACTCTTCAGCCCAAGTTTGGTGGAGGTAAGTCCTTGCCTCACCTCGCTGGGCTGCATTGCTGGGAACCGCGACTTTGCAAGCTTCTCCGGCCCCTGTGCACTTCCGGCGGAAATCCTTCGTGCACAGCCAAGCCTGGGTCCACGGCACTCTAACCTGCATTGCACGACTTTCTAAGTTGGTCTCCGGCGACGTGGGACTCCTTTGTGCAACTTCGGCGAGCACCGTTTCACGCATCCTCGTAGTGCCTGTTTCTGGCACTTCTCCGGGTGCTACCTGCTTCAGTGAGGGCTCTTTGTCTTGCTCGACGTCCCCTCTCTCTGCAGGTCCAATTTGCGACCTCCTGGTCCCTCCTGGGCCCCAGCAGCGTCCAAAAACGCCAAACGCACGATTTGCGTGTAGCAAGGCTTGTTGGCGTCCATCCGGCGGGAAAACACTTCTGCACGACTCTCCAAGGCGTGGGGGATCCATCCTCCAAAGGGGAAGTCTCTAGCCCTTGTCGTTCCTGCAGTATTCACAGTTCTTCAGCCTAGTAAGAGCTTCTTTGCACCAACCGCTGGCATTTCTTGGGCATCTGCCCATCTCCGAGCTGCTTGTGACTTTTGGACTTGGTCCCCTTGTTCCACAGGTACCTTCAGACAGGAATCCATCGTGGTTGCATTGCTGATTTGTGTTTTCCTTGCATTTTCCCTCTAACACGACTATTTTGTCCTTAGGGGAACTTTGGTGCACTTTGCACTCACTTTTCAGGGTCTTGGGGAGGGTTATTTTTCTAACTCTCACTATTTTCTGATAGTCCCAGCGACCCTCTACAAGGTCACATAGGTTTGGGGTCCATTCGTGGTTCACATTCCACTTTTGGAGTATATGGTTTGTGTTGCCCCTATCCCTATGTTTCCCCATTGCATCCTATTGTAACTATACATTGTTTGCACTGTTTTCTAAGACTATACTGCATATTTTTGCTATTGTGTATATATATCTTGTGTATATTTCCTATCCTCTCACTGAGGGTACACTCTAAGATACTTTGGCATATTGTCATAAAAATAAAGTACCTTTATTTTTAGTATAACTGTGTATTGTGTTTTCTTATGATATTGTGCATATGACACTAAGTGGTACTGTAGTAGCTTCACATGTCTCCTAGTTCAGCCTGAGCTGCTTTGCTAAGCTACCATTATCTATCAGCCTAAGCTGCTAGACACCCTATACACTAATAAGGGATAACTGGGCCTGGTGCAAGGTGCAAGTACCCCTTGGTACTCACTACAAGCCAGTCCAGCCTCCTACATTGGTGGCAGCGGTGGGACCAGTGCTTTGAGACTACTTACCACTCTTGTCATTGTACTTTTCATAAGAGAAAAATATACAAAACAAGGTCAGTGTATATACACATAGCCAAAAAGTTTTGCATTTCCTCTTTTCACTCTTTTCTAAGTGCTGAAAAGTACTTCTAAACTTTCAAAAAGTTCTTAAAAGTTTAAAAAGTTTATTCTGTCTTTCCAAAAAGTTCTGAAAACTTTTTTCTCTTTGTCTATCACTTTTACTCTCTCTAAAAAATGTCTGGCACAGGCCAAAAAGTTGAACTGTCCAAACTTGCATATGATCACCTTAGCTGGAAAGGAGCAAGGAGTCTCTGCATAGAGAGAGGTTTGAGTGTAGGGAAGAATCCTTCTTTAGAACTGTTAATTAATATGCTTAGAGTACAAGATAAGGCCATAAGTGCCCAATCTGTAGAAAAAGTAGCTAATGGTTCTCAATCTGATCCAGGGACTCCCCCAGGAAAAGGTTCAGGAAAGAAACTTCTCAGCCTGCCCATTACTAGACAGTCTAGCATAGTTGGTACAGAGGTTGAATCACATCATACTGATGATGTGCTCTCACATTATACTGGTAGCCAAGCTGTTAGGGTGCCCTCTGTAAGGGACAGGTCTCCTTCTGTTCATTCCCATCATACCTCTGTATCTAGAAATGTCCCTCCCACCCACCCTGATGACAGATTGTTAGAAAGGGAGCTCAATAGATTGAGAGTGGAGCAAACCAGACTGAAGCTCAAGAAGCAACAGCTGGATTTGGATAGACAGTCTTTAGAAATAGAGAGGGAAAGACAGAAGATGGGTTTAGATACCCATGGTGGCAGCAGCAGTATTCCCCATAGTCATCCTGCAAAAGAGCATGATTCCAGGAATCTGCATAAGATAGTTCCCCCTTACAAGGAGGGGGATGACATTAACAAGTGGTTTGCTGCACTTGAGAGGGCCTGTGCTGTACAGGATGTCCCTCAAAGGCAGTGGGCTGCTATCCTATGGCTATCATTTACTGGAAAAGGTAGGGATAGGCTCCTTACTGTAAAAGAAAATGATGCTAACAATTTCCAAGTTCTTAAGAATGCACTCCTGGATGGTTATGGCTTAACCACTGAACAGTACAGGATCAAGTTCAGAGATACCAAAAAGGAGTCTTCACAAGACTGGGTTGATTTCATTGACCAGGCAGTGAAGGCCTTGGAGGGGTGGTTACATGGCAGTAAAGTTACTGATTATGACAGCCTGTATAACTTAATCCTGAGAGAGCATATTCTTAATAATTGTGTGTCTGATTTGTTGCACCAGTACTTGGTGGACTCTGATCTGACCTCTCCCCAAGAATTGGGAAAGAAGGCAGACAAATGGGTCAGAACAAGAGTGAACAGAAAAGTTCATACAGGGGGTGACAAAGATGGCAACAAAAAGAAGGATGGTAAGTCTTCTGACAAGGGTGGGGACAAATCTAAAAATGAGTCTTCATCAGGCCCACAAAAACACTCTGGTGGGGGTGGTGGGCCCAAACCTTCCTCTAATCAGAACAAGGAAAGGAAACCATGGTGCTATTTATGTAAGATAAAAGGCCATTGGACAACAGATCCCAGTTGTCCAAAGAAAGGCACCACAGCTCCTACCACTACAACCCCTACTGCTACACCTAGTGTCCCTACTAATAGCAGTGGTGGTGGGAGCAAACCTACTAATAGCCAATCCAAGGGAGTAGCTGGGCTCACTTTTGGTAATTTAGTTGGGGTTGGTCTGATTAGGGAGACCACAGAGGCTACTTTAGTCTCTGAAGGGGCTATTGACTTAGCCACTTTGGTTGCTTGCCCCCATAACTTGGAGAAGTACAAGCAACTAACCCTAATAAATGGTGTTGAGGTCCAGGCCTACAGGGACACAGGTGCCAGTGTCACAATGGTGATTGAGAAACTGGTGCACCCTGAACAACACATACTTGGACACCAGTACCAAGTAACCGATGCTCACAACATAACACAAAGCCACCCCATGGCTGTTGTAAATCTCAACTGGGGGGGGGTATCTGGTCCAAAGAAAGTTGTGGTAGCTTCAGATTTACCTGTAGACTGTCTATTAGGGAACGATTTGGAGACATCAGCTTGGTCAGATGTGGAGTTGGAGGCCCATGCAGCAATGCTGGGCATCCCAGGGCATATTTTTGCTTTGACAAGGGCTCAGGCCAAAAAGCAAAAAGGACAGGGAAGCTTGGATCCTGGAACAATGGACCAAGTGCTCCCTAAAGCTAGGGCTAGTAGAAGCAAACCACTTCCTACTATCCCTCCCTCTACAGTGGATTCTACTTCTGAGGAAGAAGAATTCCCTCCCTGTGCAGAACCTACACCAGAGGAGCTGGAAGCAGACACTGCTGAGCTTTTGGGTGAAGGGGGGCCTGCCAGAGAGGAGCTGAGTGTGGCACAGCAAACCTGTCCCACATTAGAGGGTCTCAGACAGCAAGCTGTCAAACAGGCTAATGGGGATGTCAGTGACTCACACAGAGTTTACTGGGAGGACAACCTCTTGTACACTGAGCAAAGGGATCCTAAACCTGGAGCTGCCAGGAGATTAGTGATTCCTCAGGAGTACAGAAAGTTCCTCCTAACACTGGCACATGACATTCCCTTAGCTGGGCACCTGGGTCAAATGAAAACTTGGGACAGATTGGTACCACTGTTTCATTGGCCTAGGATGTCTGAGGACACAAAAGATTTTTGTAAGTCCTGTGAAACCTGTCAAGCCAGTGGCAAGACAGGTGGCACTCCAAAGGCACCCCTTATCCCACTGCCTGTGGTTGGGGTTCCCTTTGAAAGGGTAGGGGTTGACATAGTTGGCCCCCTTGACCCTCCTACTGCTTCAGGCAATAGGTTTATCTTGGTGGTAGTGGACCATGCCACAAGATATCCTGAAGCTATTCCTTTAAGGACCACTACAGCTCCTGCAGTGGCAAAGGCCCTCCTGGGAATATTTTCCAGGGTGGGCTTCCCAAAGGAAGTAGTATCAGACAGAGGAAGCAATTTCATGTCTGCATACTTAAAGGCCATGTGGAAGGAGTGTGGTGTAACTTACAAGTTCACAACACCCTATCATCCACAAACAAATGGACTGGTGGAGAGATTTAATAAAACTCTCAAAGGCATGATTATGGGACTCCCTGAAAAACTCCGCAGGAGATGGGATATCCTTCTACCATGCCTCCTTTTTGCCTACAGGGAGGTACCCCAGAAAGGAGTGGGCTTCAGCCCCTTTGAACTTCTTTTTGGACACCCTGTTAGGGGTCCACTCACACTTGTAAAGGAGGGTTGGGAACAACCTTTAAAAGCTCCTAAGCAGGATATTGTGGACTATGTACTTGGCCTCAGATCAAGGATGGCTGAGTACATGAAAAAGGCCAGTAAAAACCTTCAGGCCAGCCAAGAGCTCCAGAAGCAATGGCATGATCAGAAGGCTGTTTTGGTTCAGTACCAACCAGGGCAGAAAGTGTGGGTCTTGGAGCCTGTGGCCCCAAGAGCACTCCAAGATAAATGGAGTGGTCCACACACAATTGTTGAAAAGAAGGGTGAAGTCACCTACTTGGTTGACTTAGGCACTGCCAGGAGTCCCCTTAGGGTGCTCCATGTCAACCGCCTGAAACCCTACTATGACAGGGCTGATCTCACCCTGCTCATGGCAACAGATGAGGGACAGGAAGAAGACAGTGATCCTCTACCTGATCTCTTCTCTTCCACAGAACAAGATGCTCTTGTGGAAGGGGTAGTTTTGGCTGATTGTCTTACTGCTGAGCAGAAAGATAATTGCATAAATCTCCTAGGACAATTTTCAGAACTCTTCTCCATTGTGCCAGGCACCACTTCTTGGTGTGAGCACACTATAGATACTGGAGACAGTTTACCTGTCAAAAGTAAGATCTATAGGCAGCCTGACCATGTCAGGGACTGCATAAAGCAAGAAGTTCAGAAGATGTTGGAACTAGGAGTGGTTGAGCACTCTGACAGTCCATGGGCTTCTCCTGTGGTACTGGTACCAAAACCCAATTCTAAAGATGGAAAGAAGGAAATGAGGTTTTGTGTAGACTATAGAGGTCTCAACTTGGTAACCAAAACAGATGCTCACCCTATACCCAGGGCAGATGAGCTAATAGATACACTGGCATCTGCCAAGTATCTAAGCACTTTTGATTTGACTGCAGGGTATTGGCAGATCAAAATGTCAGAAGATGCTAAACCTAAGACTGCATTTTCTACCATTGGAGGACATTACCAGTTTACTGTAATGCCTTTTGGTTTGAAAAATGCACCTGCCACTTTTCAGAGGTTGGTGAACACAGTCCTGCAAGGGCTGGAAGCTTTCAGTGCAGCATATTTGGATGATATAGCTGTCTTTAGCTCCAGCTGGGATGATCACCTGGTCCACCTTTGGAAAGTTTTGGAGGCCCTGCAAAAGGCAGGCCTCACTATCAAGGCTTCAAAGTGCCAGATAGGGCAGGGTAAAGTGGTTTATCTGGGACACCTTGTTGGTGGGGAACAGATTGCACCACTTCAGGGGAAAATCCAAACTATTATTGATTGGATTCCCCCTACCACTCAGACTCAGGTGAGAGCCTTCCTAGGCCTCACTGGGTATTACAGGAGGTTCATTAAGAACTATGGCTCCATTGCAGCCCCTCTTAATGACCTCACATCCAAGAAAATGCCTAAAAAGGTATTATGGACAGCAAACTGTCAGAAAGCTTTTGAGGAGCTGAAGCAGGCCATGTGCTCTGCACCTGTCCTGAAAAGCCCTTGTTACTCTAAAAAATTCTATGTCCAAACTGATGCATCTGAATTAGGAGTAGGGGCAGTCCTATCACAACTTAATTCTGAGGGCCAGGATCAACCTGTTGCTTTTATTAGTAGAAGGTTGACCCCTAGAGAAAAGCGTTGGTCTGCCATTGAGAGGGAGGCCTTTGCTGTGGTCTGGGCTCTGAAGAAGTTGAGGCCATACCTGTTTGGCACTCACTTCATTGTTCAGACAGACCACAAACCTCTACTTTGGCTAAAACAAATGAAAGGTGAAAATCCTAAATTGTTGAGGTGGTCCATATCCCTACAGGGAATGGACTATACAGTGGAACATAGACCTGGGAGTAGCCACTCCAATGCAGATGGACTCTCCAGATATTTCCACTTAGACAATGAAGACTCATCAGGTAATGGCTAGTCTTATTGTCCTTCGTTTGGGGGGGGGTTGTGTAGGAAAGTACCATCTTGCCTGGCATGTTACCCCCATTTTTCACTGTATATATGTTGTTTTAGTTGCATGTGTCACTGGGACCCTGGTAACCCAGGGCCCCAGTGCTCATAAGTGTGCCTGTATGTGTTACCTGTGTAGTGACTAACTGTCTCACTGAGGCTCTGCTAATCAGAACCTCAGTGGTTATGCTCTCTCATTTCTTTCCAAATTGTCACTGACAGGCTAGTGACCATTTTTACCAATTTACATTGGCTTACTGGAACACCCTTATAATCCCCTAGTATATGGTACTGAGGTACCCAGGGTATTGGGGTTCCAGGAGATCCCTATGGGCTGCAGCATTTCTTTTGCCACCCATAGGGAGCTCTGACAATTCTTACACAGGCCTGCCACTGCAGCCTGAGTGAAATAACGTCCACGTTATTTCACAGCCATTTTACACTGCACTTAAGTAACTTATAAGTCACCTATATGTCTAACCTTTACCTGGTAAAGGTTAGGTGCAAAGTTACTTAGTGTGAGGGCACCCTGGCACTAGCCAAGGTGCCCCCACATTGTTCAGAGCCAATTCACTGAACTTTGTGAGTGCGGGGACACCATTACACGCGTGCACTACATATAGGTCACTACCTATATGTAGCTTCACCATGGTAACTCCGAATATGGCCATGTAACATGTCTATGATCATGGAATTGCCCCCTCTATGCCATCCTGGCATTGTTGGGACAATTCCATGATCCCAGTGGTCTGTAGCACAGACCCTGGTACTGCCAGACTGCCCTTCCTGGGGTTTCTCTGCAGCTGCTGCTGCTGCCAACCCCTCAGACAGGCAGCTGCCCTCCTGGGGTCCAGCCAGGCCTGGCCCAGGATGGCAGAACAAAGAACTTCCTCTGAGAGAGGGTGTGACACCCTCTCCCTTTGGAAAATGGTGTGAAGGCAGGGGAGGAGTAGCCTCCCCCAGCCTCTGGAAATGCTTTGTTGGGCACAGAGGTGCCCAATTCTGCATAAGCCAGTCTACACCGGTTCAGGGACCCCTTAGCCCCTGCTCTGGCGCGAAACTGGACAAAGGAAAGGGGAGTGACCACTCCCCTGACCTGCACCTCCCCTGGGAGGTGTCCAGAGCTCCTCCAGTGTGCTCCAGACCTCTGCCATCTTGGAAACAGAGGTGCTGCTGGCACACTGGACTGCTCTGAGTGGCCAGTGCCACCAGGTGACGTCAGAGACTCCTTGTGATAGGCTCCTTCAGGTGTTAGTAGCCTTTCCTCTCTCCTAGGTAGCCAAACCCTCTTTTCTGGCTATTTAGGGTCTCTGTCTCTGGGGAAACTTTAGATAACGAATGCATGAGCTCAGCCGAGTTCCTCTGCATCTCCCTCTTCACCTTCTGATAAGGAATCGACCGCTGACCGCGCTGGAAGCCTGCAAACCTGCAACATAGTAGCAAAGACGACTACTGCAACTCTGTAACGCTGATCCTGCCGCCTTCTCGACTGTTTTCCTGCTTGTGCATGCTGTGGGGGTAGTCTGCCTCCTCTCTGCACCAGAAGCTCCGAAGAAATCTCCCGTGGGTCGACGGAATCTTCCCCCTGCAACCGCAGGCACCAAAAAGCTGCATCTCCGGTCCCTTGGGTCTCCTCTCAGCACGACGAGCGAGGTCCCTCGAATCCAGCGACACCGTCCAAGTGACCCCCACAGTCCAGTGACTCTTCAGCCCAAGTTTGGTGGAGGTAAGTCCTTGCCTCACCTCGCTGGGCTGCATTGCTGGGAACCGCGACTTTGCAAGCTTCTCCGGCCCCTGTGCACTTCCGGCGGAAATCCTTCGTGCACAGCCAAGCCTGGGTCCACGGCACTCTAACCTGCATTGCACGACTTTCTAAGTTGGTCTCCGGCGACGTGGGACTCCTTTGTGCAACTTCGGCGAGCACCGTTTCACGCATCCTCGTAGTGCCTGTTTCTGGCACTTCTCCGGGTGCTACCTGCTTCAGTGAGGGCTCTTTGTCTTGCTCGACGTCCCCTCTCTCTGCAGGTCCAATTTGCGACCTCCTGGTCCCTCCTGGGCCCCAGCAGCGTCCAAAAACGCCAAACGCACGATTTGCGTGTAGCAAGGCTTGTTGGCGTCCATCCGGCGGGAAAACACTTCTGCACGACTCTCCAAGGCGTGGGGGATCCATCCTCCAAAGGGGAAGTCTCTAGCCCTTGTCGTTCCTGCAGTATTCACAGTTCTTCAGCCTAGTAAGAGCTTCTTTGCACCAACCGCTGGCATTTCTTGGGCATCTGCCCATCTCCGAGCTGCTTGTGACTTTTGGACTTGGTCCCCTTGTTCCACAGGTACCTTCAGACAGGAATCCATCGTGGTTGCATTGCTGATTTGTGTTTTCCTTGCATTTTCCCTCTAACACGACTATTTTGTCCTTAGGGGAACTTTGGTGCACTTTGCACTCACTTTTCAGGGTCTTGGGGAGGGTTATTTTTCTAACTCTCACTATTTTCTGATAGTCCCAGCGACCCTCTACAAGGTCACATAGGTTTGGGGTCCATTCGTGGTTCACATTCCACTTTTGGAGTATATGGTTTGTGTTGCCCCTATCCCTATGTTTCCCCATTGCATCCTATTGTAACTATACATTGTTTGCACTGTTTTCTAAGACTATACTGCATATTTTTGCTATTGTGTATATATATCTTGTGTATATTTCCTATCCTCTCACTGAGGGTACACTCTAAGATACTTTGGCATATTGTCATAAAAATAAAGTACCTTTATTTTTAGTATAACTGTGTATTGTGTTTTCTTATGATATTGTGCATATGACACTAAGTGGTACTGTAGTAGCTTCACATGTCTCCTAGTTCAGCCTGAGCTGCTTTGCTAAGCTACCATTATCTATCAGCCTAAGCTGCTAGACACCCTATACACTAATAAGGGATAACTGGGCCTGGTGCAAGGTGCAAGTACCCCTTGGTACTCACTACAAGCCAGTCCAGCCTCCTACATCTAACAATAAGACAACATTTTTCACAGCACCTGATGCGGTTTGGGCATGGCTAGAGAGAGAGTGCCACAATGTTTCTCACCTGCAGGTCATAGACTCTAAAACCAAACAGAGAGGGAGGCCTGATTGTAGGCCCAAATGCCTGACTGGGGCTTCCATAAAGGATAGAGTGGGGGAGAAAGTGGAGTCTCCCCTCATGAACATTCATATGGGGAAGAACCCTGGCATCCAGCCGGGTTCCAGTAGCATGGATGGGACTCAGGGTGACTCGCAGACAACACCGTCAGACGGACAGCTGTGGCTGATTAGGGGCCCCCTGATCACACCAAGGATGGCGGGCAAACTGATATGAGAACACTTGAACCCTGCAGTGCTAATGTCCTTTGTAGGTGATGTAGTGTTTGAGGGAGAGCCAACCTTGGCCTGGGGTCACCGTGTGTACACAAGGTGAAGGAGCATTGGTGTACATACATTGGATACCAAGATTACCACTCGACCCCTCCCCGCAAGCCGCAGCAGATTTGCAAGTTTTCATGTAGAAAGGTTATTTTGTTGTTGTTGTTGTCTGAAAGGGTTTTGATTGAGGTAGTCGAGGCTTGCTTTTTGCACTGACTGGTCTACATGGGATAGACCACGTTCTGCTATTAAGATCCACCTCTTTAAGGGATGTCCCCCACACTGGCCTCGTCTTGCACAGGCCAATTATACTATAGACATATTCCAAATGTACATGAACGATCCCCCTCCCTCCAATTCCAGTAGAATCTATAGCACAGAACTATACAGTGATCTCTTGTAATGTTAGGAGACTGGGCACCCCGACAAAGAACAATAGGGTGTATGCTTTCCGTTGCAGAAAGGGTGCACACATCACCTGTCTCCACATCGCAGGAGACCCATATGACGTCCTCTGAGCTGGTGAAACTGGGGAGCAGCTAGAGAGGACAGTTTTTGGCACAGCTTATTCTGTCTTTGCGAGAGGTACACTACTCTGGGTGACACCAGGGGTCCCCTCATGATACATCGATCAACAGTAGTCCCGAGGACAGGTTCACGTAACTGACTGGGGTACAAAATGGGGTAGATGAGTCCTTGGCTATTATTTATGCACCCAAAGCCCAGCAGCAACTGTTTCTTTACACACTTGAGCCACACCTCGTCTGCTCCTTGGATACCTTCCAGATATGGGGAGGGTACTTTAATATGGTGTTAGATTGCACCCTGGACAATCACTGCCGCGCCGTCCATTCGGACCCATTATACCACTTGCTTGGGGGTTCCAGAGGTGGGCTCAAAGGTGGTAACTGTCAGGTCTGGGGGGGAGGTACGTCCATGACACTGGGAATACTCACACTATTTTGGGTTACACAGGCTGCATTGATGCACCAACAGGATACTGGGATCAATAGCACTTATTCCATGCATACACAATGCTGAATACCTGTGTTGAACAGACTTGGACCATAACCCTCTTCTGTTGACACTGTCACTGGGTAAGAAGCTGACAGCTGTACCAGCATGGTGGCTTCAGCCACAGGTGGTAATGGACCCCCTTTCAGAGACACAGTTTGGAAGGCAATCAATGATTATTTTTAAGGATAACATGGGTTTCACTTCCCACAGCAGCCTGGTTTGGGACGCCTTTATGGTGGTCATCCATGGCCTTTGTATAAAGACATTTTACGGGGTCAAGTGGACACTACTGCATGAGGTCCTCGAGGTGAAGAGTTAGAAATATCGGTAGTAGAGACCCAGCCTGATTGATGGAGCCTTTTGAAAAGTGACCAAATCACATCAGACACTGATGGAGTGCCTTAATTGCATGCATTACAGGGAATACATCGCACAACAACACAAAGAGGGGGGCAGGGCGGGATGACTTTTGGCTTGGCTATTGAAGTCTGACATTCACCAGAAACCCATTGGCGCTATCAGACTACTTGCTGGTCACGCAGCCTTTGAGTGGAGTATTATCATACCCTGTACCCAGCTGTACAGATATCCCATCGTGCCTGCATAGCTCAATCCTTGGCTACCATACACACCCCGACTCTCATGGGTCCCCAGACAGCGGCACTGAATGCTGAGCTGGACATACTGGAGGTGAAAACGGTCAATGATCAACTGGCAAAAGAGAAGAGTCCTGGGATTGATGGATGGATAGGCTCCCTCCAGAATTGTATGTTGTTTTCTGTTCCTGACTGGTGTCCCAGCTGCATACCATGTATATACGGCATTTAGAAGGGGTGCTCCTGGAGTCGGTCATGGAGGTTACCAGAGTGGTGTTGCCTAGACAGGACTGGGATCCTTTGGATGTCTGATCCTACCGCTCCCTCTTCCTACTACCCAAAGATAATAAAATATTAGGCAAGATCTTAAGCTACCCTATATTCCAGGACTTATACACCTAGGTCAATGCAGATTTGTCCCAGGAATTAATACATATGTGAATATATACAGATTGCTACCCATTATGGGCCAATTAGTGAGTCAGCCGGGGTGCCCATCGGTGCTGGTGCTTGATATTGAAAAGGCCTTCAACACTTTATTATGACCATATATGTTGGCTGTGCTAGACGTCATGGGGATTAGGAGTAATATCCTTAAGTGTATCCACCTATTATACATGGAACCTCTCGCCCGGGTTCGCTCGGGAGAGTTTACTCAGATGAGTGGCCACTATGTAGAAGCACCCGACAGGGGTGTCCTCTGTCTCCTATATTGTTTGTCTTAGCACTGACACCATTAATGTGTATGATGCATGCTAGAGGCTCGACGTGGGAAATAGATATAGAAGGCACGTATGATGCAGCAGCATGGTATGCAGGTGATGCACCGCTTTTTCTCAGGGACCCTGAACATATGCTCCTACACCTGGAACGGCTCTTGATAAATTTGGGGGAGCTGTCTGGGCTTAGGAATAATTGGGAGAAATTCTGTGTATTCCAACTCATGACAGCACACTCACCTGAACGTTCAGCGAACCTCAGAGCCTGAGATGGGAGCCTTCCACGTTCCGATATCTGGGGGTTCAAGTTTATCACTCAGATGTGGAACTCAGACAGGGTAATTTGGATAAAGCTGTCACTAGAATAGAACACACATACTGGCAGCATCTCCACTTTCACTTCTGGGCCGGGTATCGTTTATAAAAATGATAATCTTGCCTCGTCTTTTGTATTTCTTTCTAGTCCTATCTCTGCAGCATAATCCTTTTTCCAGGAGCTGCGATCAGTGCTTTCCAAACTGATTGGGGAACCCAGTGTCAGCGCATAGCTATTGCCAAGGCAATCTGCTCTATGAATGAGGGAGGTGTGGGGGTTGCCAGTCTGAAAACATATTACATGGCTGCCCAATTAGTATGGTTGGCCAGTTGGTTAGCACTGGAGTCGGACCCTGAAAGAATAAAGGTTGGGCGCATACTGGGGGAAACACCAACAATTTAAGGTGCTATACTTTAGATGCAAGAGCTAGGGCACTTACCCACATGAGTTGTGGATGAAACAAATACTGCTGGGATAGGTATTCCAGGAGAATGGGACCGGTAACGTTATAGTCCCCGGCCCTACTGCTATGGATGACCCCGGCACTGGTGGACGTTGGGGTGAACAATGCAACTCAGGCTTGGGAACCGGCCAGGGTGGTCACTATTGGTGACTTCTACGCAAAAGGTCAGCTTCTCACATTCAAGAAACTGGAGGACAGTTTTGGTCTACACAAAGGGCAGTTATTGACATATAGGGCGTTGAGGGTGGCAAACAGTGAAACGTGGGGAAGTGGCTTGAAGGAACCAGTGAAATCGAAAGCCCTGATCACTTTACTGACACGTGGGATGCAGCGCAAAGGCAGTAACATGTATACCCTGGGCTTTGGCACCGGTATACTATGGGACTATGTCTGCTCAGCGGGCCAGGTGGGAGAACAAGCTGGGAGAGGATCTCTCTGATAAAGGGGGGGAGCGTATATTGGAGTACACAAAATCAGTGAATTAGAATCTCTGTATAAACTTTACAGAACTAAATTATCTACACTGCACCTACATGTCATCAGCGAGACTGGCTAATGTATACCCAGGGTTCTCGGAAGAGTGCTCTAGGTGTAGGGCTGACCTGGCTGACTTCTTCCATGTGGTTTGGGACTGCCCCACATCCACACATACTGGCTGACCCTGCTTGGTGTGCTAATGGAACTGACGGGCGGTCTCTTGCCACCACCATGGCAGTCTACATGCTGGGTCGGTTTTCAATACTGGAGAAAGCCAAGCACACCTCCAGGTTTATGGATCGGGCTTTGCTTTTGGGGAAGAGGTCTATTGCTATGCATTGTAATGTAACCCCCAAGATGGCATCCTGGCTCAGGGACTTGATCAAATGGACATTGGCCAAAATGACCATCCTGATGCTCACATTATAGGCAGGCTGGGTAGGGAAACTCCACCACTGAATTGGACACTTTATTGCTGGCCACACAAGCTAAATGAGATGAACTCTCTCCTTGAGGACTAGTTGCTGCAGTTGTATGCTTAACTCAGCGGGGCACTGAGATTGGATTATACAGACCCAAGGGCAAGTCCAGATCCAGCCACCGGGGACCATACAGCTACTTACATAGCAACTACCAGGGTGGAGAGATGTGGAAGGAGGAGCAGAACTGCAGGGGACTGAAGCCATCGGAGCAAACCAACTGCCTGTTGACTAGAAAAGATTACATGCCTGTAGAGTGGGTGAGGAGATTTGGAAGGTGGTAACTGCACCACGATTTGGGGAGGATGTTTGCTATTATTGCCATGTGCAAATCTTCGGTCTACGTGTTTACAAGCTCACTTATTCATGTTTTGATTCATTATTGCTCAAGTCTCTTGAGGGTGTAGAACACGTGCACCAGATACGATATGTACAGTAGATTATTGTTGATTGTCCTGCTGCATAATGCTCTGTGCAATATTATGCAAAAATATGGAGTAAGAGCTATTAAAAAACTAAACCCAAGTTACCAAAACAGACAGTTCCTTTTCCAGTCCCATGCAACGCATCAGGGTGTTCCTCAGGGATCAATCTTAGCCCTCATACTATTCAACCTCCACCTCGAACTTCAGGGCAACTTTATCACAGTCTCATCAGAGATGATTAGTATGTGAATGGTACCCAGCTGTACTTGAAAGTAACTACCATGATGACATCGCTCAGGACACAACCATTCTTTAAAACGTTCACACATGGATGACTGCCCATCATTTCACATTCATTGTCAATAAAACAGACTTTTTCCTCATCTGATCTCAAACCCGATCCATCCTTCTCCAGGAATAGACCTTCTCAGACAACAAAACTCTGGGTTTCATTCTTGACTTCTGATTAAACCCCCACAAACACAATAACACCTTGGTCAGCAGTGCCGATCTCAGCTTTCATTTAATTTGAGGAATAAATCCGCTCTTCAGAGAACAAGATCTTAACGTTGTGACCCAGGCACTGCTACTGTCGAGAATTGACTATGGCAAATCTATCCTTTTGGTTATTCCCAAACCCACCTTGCTCCACTAAAAGCCTTTCTACATGCTTCAGCGTGCTTTGTGTCTTGGGTAGTTTGCTCTGATCACATCATTCTTGTACTGTGTTCACTATCCTTGCCCACTGTCAACAGCACATCGACCTGCAAACTACTGTGCCTTATGCACACATTTTTAAATGCAAACAATCTTCACTTCTTTACAAGCAAGCTGAAGAACTCTGAGGGATCCTGTCATCCACAAAACCCAAATACTCTTTTGCTGGAATAAAACTCAGGTAGCCAAAAAAATGTTCTTTGAACAAGTCTTTTTCTGGATGTGTATTTGTTTTGTGCCCACTGCTTTGCCCTGGCAGAAGCCGCCCCACTGTGCCAAGGCCAGGATTCTTACCAACGTGGGCAATGGGTATCATCCAATGGATGCCCACATGTTGCCAAGAATTACCATCATATTACCGGGATTAACACACCACCGGGGGTGGCAATGCAAATCACCCTGTGGAAGCTCAGAAGTTGCCAAAATAACTACCTTTTTGTCAGGTGTACCATTTTGCTAGGGTAAGCAAGGGGCAGCACCCCATGGAATTCCACAGGCCGCCATAAATTACTAGCATTGTGTCAAGACCATCAAATTACCAGTGCCTAAGTATCTGAAACATTTACTGAGACAAACATCCATCAAAGGATTTGGTTCCCACTAATTCACCATCATTAGTGGAATAAGTAATTGTACTATGTCTATGGAATATCTAAGCAACATAACTTATAAACAAGCTGTGGCTTTTATGTTCAATGAACCGAACATTTCAAGAATATTGGGAAGCATTACAGAACAATTGAAATTTCACCCCAAGAACAGATTTACAAACCAATATTAAATGACTGGATTAACTAATACTTAAGTGAATTACATGCTATCATTTTAACAAAACATCAAAAGGTTAAAAAACAAACAGGCCTGGGGATTATTCTTAAACCTTCATTATATAAACTAAATAAAGCATACTTTTGAAAATGCAACAATATGTTAAATAAATGTTTCTTTTATTGATAATCCTAACATTTAACTGTCCAAAGAGTTAGATATGCTAAGTGTCAACATTACCATAATTTGGGGTGAGCTAAAACAATAATTGAGCAAGAGGAATTTACAAGTTTTTGGAAGACACGAAAGACCACAAAAATACTGTAGTGAAATTACCCTAAGCAAAGTTTGTAAACTAAAATGAAATGCATATGACTACACAACCAATCATGTATCACGATTGGGAAGAGTTATATGTGGCAGGATTAAGTCACGCACTCTCCTTCCTTCCGTGGTCACCTGTATGGCACCTATAGAAGCAGAAGTCAACAGTTTAAGGAAAAACAGGCGCGGTTCAGTTCATCTGTTGCAGATCATTCACGTACATATTCCAGTTACACAAAAGACAGCCACGGGGATATCAGTGGCAGCTCTTCCGGAACGGTCTGAGGTGGCTAGCATGGTTCAAGGAGGCAGGGCTTAGGACATGAGGCAGCAGGTCACACAAAGCACTTTTAGGGCAACCAGTGCAGATGTAGTACAAGAAGAAGTTGTATGAAAAGCCACATGATCGTCAATTCACCAAAATGCCAGGGGTAGCAAAAGTGATATCACAGACGCATTGACTTTGATAAAATCGCTAAAAGTGACAGCATCATGACCTTCGACCCTGGCTCTTCTCTTCCCCGTTAGTCGTGCCACGTGAACCTTAAGGTGCTGATATGACATGCCAGTGGAATCTGACTCCTTTCTCTTTGTATTACATGAACAATATTCAGTTCGTCTGAAGAGAATATAGTGCCACAGAAAACTGAACAGTACCAGCAGCCTAAATTATTTATACCACAAAGAGCCATGATTTAATATTTTACCTACTCTATACCACAACAAGAAATGCATCAATAAATCATAGAGAAAGCGAAAAATATTCCAAAAAGTAATATTTTAAGTTTGCATTTATTAATTGATGTACACTATATAATGAATATCAACTATGTTATTAGCTTACAAGTATCTTCATTGACAATACAGTTTGATCCGTGATCATTTGCACAACAGTATTACTTGTGCCAAGCACAGTGGCAAAGGTTTTATTCACCCAAATCTTCTTACATTAACAATAAGCAAAGCAACAGTTTATTCAAAATTGTGTTTGGTTTTTAGTTATTCTTTTATATATTTTTTAGAGTGTGTATTGTACTGCTGAATTTATTTACTTCATAAAATCTAAATGTAAGTTCTGGTCCCAGTGAGAGATGTAGAAAGTAGGCAGTACTCATCAAGACTCTGTTTATCTTCTGTTCTTACAGGGGTGACTGGTGATCTTTGAAAGTGGTTGGTCGTAATACTTGCCTGAACTCTAGTGAGGGAGTGAAGCGAGTACAAATACAACAGATGATGGACGGAATGCAGAACCAATCAAACATTCACCCCCAGTCACAGATCTGGTCTTAATCCATCAATTCTTTTGCTCACTGTGCCACCCTGATTTGCATATGGCTGGGTCCAAACTGGAATGGCACGGCAGGCAAAAAACAGATGGATTAAACCCATATCTGTAACTGAGGGTGAATGTTTGATTTGTTCTGCATTCCGTCCCTCATCTGCTGTTTTTGCATTGAGCCAGCATATTGGCATGGATGTGCCTGTCCTCATATGCCATGGATGCCACTTAAGCCAAAAACAACATACAGTATGCCAGTGCCAACATTTTGTCATTAGTGCTGTCCATATATGTCCAGCCCCCTGCACAGTTGGTACACAGAGGAACTCTGACTGATGAAACACCTCTGGAAACAACTTAAGCACAAATGGAGAATAAACCAGGGCAATACAAGGAGGAGCCCATTCAATCCCATCCTGAGACGCTACTACCAAATGTTCTGGCCCACCAAACTCACTGCTCTGGCGTACCACATTGATAGTAGCTCCAACAGAAGGAAAGAATTCTTCACCATTGTGAAAGATTTAACCTCACCATCCGCTGGCTCCAACTTAATCACGCTCTTGTTTAACCTCTGCACCAATCTCTCTAAATTCTTCAGCAACAAAATCACTGCCATTTACAGTAACTTCAGCCCACAACCAGACCCGCCACATCTCACCAAACGCCTCCTGATTGTATCCAGAGAACCAATGCTAACCACATGGCCTCTCATCACCCCAGAAGAACTTGCCACCACCATGAACTCCATCCACTAAGAGATCCCATTGGACTCCTGCCCCCACCACACCTACTCCAGAGAACTGCAGCTTGGAAACCTGTAACTGTCCTCCCATTGCTGAAGAAACCCTCTGCAGACCTTTCAATAATCTGCAACTACAGCCCAATCTCCCTGCTACCATTCCTGGCTAAGATCTTAGGGACATAACAAACACCTCGCCAAATACCTCAATGACCACCAATTCCTCAACACCACTCAGTCTGGTTTCTGACCTATCCACAGCGTGGAAAGGGCTCCTCATCACTGCCATGGATGACATCCGCATGACTTGGGACAGAGAAGGCACATGTCCTCTTCCTTGTCCTTTCTGCTTAATTTGACACAGTCTTCGAACCCATCCTCATCCAATGCCTGCATGACGTTGGAATTCAAGGACGCGCACTCCAAAGAATCGGCTCCTTCCTGGCTAGAAAGACCCAGTCTGTCATCTTGCCACTGTACACCTCAAATTCCTGTAACCTCATTTGGGGGGTTCCGCAAGGATCCTCCCTGAGCCCAACCTTCTTCAATGCATACATGATCCCTGTAGCCAGCATCGTTCACTCTCACAATATCATGATACCAAAGTCCTTTCCTATGCTGATGACACAACTCATTCTCTGCCTCATGGACAAGTCGTCAAGCAGCTGCATCAAGTTAAATGCCTGCATGACTGAAATCGCCCAGTGAGTGAAGACCAACAGTCTAACGATGATCACCAACAAGACAGAAATCACAACCTTCAGGAATAGCACATCACTGTGGGACTCCACCTGGTGGCCAACAGAGTCAAGACCGACACCCACCCCCATCACTCACACCAATCACCGCATGATCCTCATCAACAGCAAATTCGACATGACTGCCCAGATCAATGCCGCCAGCGCCTCATGCTTCTATACTCTGAAGATGAGAATGGGAGCCATTTGAAAATCTTCAATCAGCACATGAAAAACTGTCACAGAGGCCCTCATCATAAACAAGCTGGAATATGGGAATGCCCTCCATGCCGGGATAAGCAACAAATTCACACCAAGGCTGCAGACCATTCAGAACTTGGCACAAGAATAACTCTCAACCTCCCATGCAGCACTCACATCACACCACACCTGACGTAGCTACAGTGGCTCCCATTCACAAATGAGCACAATTCAAACTCCTCACCCACACTTTCCAGGCACTGCATAACAATGACACAGCATGCCTCAACAATCACTTCAGCTTTCACAAACCTTCCAGATATCTCTGCTCATCAGGACTCCTACTTGCACAAATACCACGCATGTGGAAAACCAGATCTGGTGATCGAGCTTTCTCCTACATGACTCCTAAAGTGTGAAATGACCCTGCCACCACAAATATGAACCTCTTTCTCACCTCTTGAATTCTGCAAGAAGCTGAAGAGCTGTCTTTTTGAGTAGTTTCACTAGGACTTAGGTGTGCCGAAACTCATGCCTGCTCAGCACTAGGATACCTTCACTCCAGCTCACTCCTAAATTATCACACACTCTCTTGCATTGACTCATTTTTGTTGCACAGTCTTACTTATTCTGATTCACTTATTCTAATTCTTTTGCATGTACTCTCCCTTGCATTCATTCTTACTCACTGATACTTGTTCACTCACACTCACTTGCAATAAGTCTTATTCTGACTCATTCATTCTCACTTATTCTCATTCACTCTGAAGCATTGATTCTCAGTTATGCTCACTCACTGTCACTCCCTCATTCTCACTCACATTCAATCCCATTATTACTCCCTCACACTCTGATAGTGTTTACACTGATGTTTATTCTTTCTCACTCACCCTCTCTTTCAGTAGTTCTCTAAGTCATTCTCACTCAATCTCTCTCAAACTCATGTAATGACACTCAGGCGGTCATTCCAAACGCGGCGGCCCGCCTGGCGGGAACCGCCGAATTGACCGCGGTGCGGTCAAAGACCGTGGCGGTCATTCTGGCTTTCCCGCTGGGCCGGCGGGCGACTGCCAAAAGGCCGCCCGCCGGCCCAGTGGGAAAGACCCAGCAACGATGAAGCCGGCTCCGAATGGAGCCGGCGGAGTAGCTGGGGTGCGACGGGTGCAGTGGCACCCGTCGCGATTTTCAGTGTCTGCAAAGCTGACACTGAAAATCATTATGGGGCCCTGTTAGGGGGCCCCACGACACCCGTTCCCGCCATCCTGTTCCTGGCGGTAAAAACCGCCAGGAACGGGATGGCGGTTAGGGGGTCGGGAATCCCCATGGCAGCGCTGCAAGCAGCACCGCCATGGAGGATTCCCTGGGCCAGGGGAAAACCGGCAGGAAACCGCTGGTTCCCCTTTTCTGACCGCGGCTTTACTGCTGCGGTCAGAATGGCCCAGGAAGCACCGCCAGCCTGTTGGCAGTGCTTCCGCGGTCCCCGGCCCTGGCGGTCAAGGACCGCCAGGGTCAGAATGACCCCCTCAGTCTCTTTCCTTCTCACTCACTATCAGCCACCCAATCTTTTTCACTCACTTTCACTCTAACACACACATGCTCACACATACACATTCTCTCACACAAATGCACTCACACCCGAACCCACGGACACAACATATATTTAACAGCCAGGGCTCAAAAAATCATAAAAAGTTTACTAGACCTGCAGGTTGAGTAACTTAAATAATCTACTCGACGTAACTGTACAGTACTTGACCCGTAAACGGGTCTCAAATTGTGTGATCGTAGGCAAATTGTTTACAGCCGCCTTTTCCTTAATTCTCACATATGATTTCACATTCAGATATGTGAGCTGAGCATTTCTGCAGTCCAAAAAAACCTCTTTTGTTTGATTAAGTAGACTAAAGTTTGCTGCATGCATCAAAAGAATCTAGCCCACATACCCATGCTGTCTAGCCCACATAACCTAGGTCTTCTTTTCGTTTACTAACAACATTTCGATCAGGGCAGGAGTGTTTCTTAATTTGTTTAAACACTCAGTTTTAATAAATATATTACTAAACCATGATGTGGTAACATATTCTCATCTACACACAGTACCTTTCCAAGAAATGTTCAAAAACCTCTCTACTAATTTGCAGCTTTCCTGATAAAATTATATAGTTTATTAATAATCTGTGAAAATTGGGTTTCAGAAAACATATCCTTTGCACATCAGCATGTAAAGTATTCTGATTTGTTTTCATCCTATTAAAATATTTTAATACTTTTTCATCACACAGAAATGTAAAAAAGGGCTTTCTCAACTACTTAAATATATTTTGAAATTTGCAGTTGACTTAGTCATTTAAATATTGTGTGTTAGGAAAAACTTGACACCCTATATCCTTTTGTTTTACATTCTAGGCAGCAGGTCACAGTTCACCTTACAAAGTCCTGGAACTCTGCAGCCAGAAGGAAAATTAATTGTAAAAAAAACAGACTTTTGACCTCTGTCTGTGAACACAGAGCAAATGTGACATAAGAACAAGATTTAAAGGTATCTTTTATTGCCCCTCCATTTTTCAGCTGAACAGGACACCTGTTCAGTGTCAACACGCCAGACAAGTAAGTATTAAAAATAGCTTGACCTGATCAAATAAGACGCCAATTGAGTGGTTGAGTGGATCCCTGAAAGCATTTAACTTACTTCAGCTGTAAGTGAATGTCTCCTTTCCAGCTCTTGCTGAAAGAAGGTGGAGCCCCACACCCACTAAGTGTAATTGACCCTTTGTTCCTGGCACTGATTTTGCCACTTCTGAGGCCAGGGGGGCATTATAGCAGTGCTAAGGGTTCCAAAAGATACACCAAGGTCACAACTGCAAACTCTGACAAAACTTAATCAATGTTAATTTCTAGAGGTGGGTGGAATTGGCCAAATTTTATTCTGTGGAATTCTGCGGAATTACATTAAAATTTCACGAGATTCCGCATCAGTATGTAAGGGCGCTGAGGAGTATGCACTGCAGTGGTTTTTAAACAGGGCAGGAAGAGGGAGCAGCCCCTGTATGTTCAAAAAACACTATGGAGTATGAAAGGGAGGCGAGGAGTGTGCACTGCAGTGATTTTTAAACAGGGTGGGATGAGGGAGCAGTCCCTCTATGTTTAAAAAATCACTACAGTGGTTTTGAAACGGAGAGGGATGGCACAGGGTGGTAAGTGGGTGTAGTCTCTCTATGTTTAAAATGTAGGTGGTTTTTAAATATAGAGGGAATACTCCCTCTTCCCGCCCTGTTTAAAAATCACTGCAGAGCATGTCCCTCAGCGTCCTTACGCACTTTGCAGTAAGGCTGCAGAGGGGTGTGCACTTCAGAGGTTGGCCCGCAAGAGGCCCGCAAGAGGGAGCAGTCCCCCTGTTTTTAAAAAACACTGCAGAATAAACTTTGATCTGCCGTCATTTTTAAACACACTTCCAGCCCTCTTAGAAACAAATAAATACTGCAGATTAATTCTGCTGGTAGAGTGGCAGAATGAAAAAGTAATAACAAATTCCTCTAATCCCACCAGCAAAATTAATTATTCTGCCCAGGCCTATTAATTTTCCCATTTCCCCAAATTTCTGCCCTTCTTTCTGTTCCGTTTGCCTCATTATCCTCTCTCTGACATGCTCTCTTTCTTCGCGCTCTCTCATGTCAGTCTCTCTTTATTACTTCTCTTACTACTGAAGGGGTGGCTCCTTTGCAATGGCGAAGGAGCGTTGCCCCCTAGCTAAGCCAGCAGCTGAAAAATAAAACAATAGCAGCTGAAAAATAAAACTATAGTTTCATTTTTCAGCTGCTGGCTCGACCAGCAGCATGTGCAGGGAGGGGCGGGCTGGTCCATGGGAACGGGGAGAGGGGAAGGGGAGTGAAGTGCACTTAAGTGCACATATGTGTTTGGCCGGCCGGCCGTCTTAAGCCGGCCAAACACACATGCGCACTTAGGTTTCTCCATCCGGATGTGTTACAGAACCGGGATGGAGAAACTGCACAGACTCCCATGCAGTGTCTGAGTGGCAGACCAAGCTGCTCAGATCAATCCTGGTGCTGCTCTCATGCCAGGTTTAGAATGAGAGCAACACTAGGAATGCATAGGGAGCCTGTGTTAGTGTCCCAGGCCCTGCTCCAACACCATTGAGAGGAAACAGGAGCAAGGCAGCCGACATCGGAAAGGTATGTTTTTTTTTTTATTATTATTTTTTTATTTTGCAGCCGCCACCCCTAGCGACCCCTAAATGATGTCCATGGGAACCCAGTGTGGAGGGTGGGTGGGTTGAATTTAGAAAAAAAAATAAAGAAACCTCTCATTAGCAAAACACCTATAGACTTTGTTGAAAGAGCAATGTTACATGACATTGAAAAAAAATACTTTTAATGAGAAAATGGTACTAAAATAAAACATCAATAGAATTACGCTCTTAACACAACTAGAAAGTGATCCATCACTCATAATAAAGGAAGCATATACAGAGTCATTGATGACACTTGGTATACACAACAGACTCAAGAATACCTACAAGATAATCAATACTTACCAAGCATTAGCATAGCCAATAGGTCTCGTCTTTGGGACTTTTTGGCTTTGACATTACCTTTTGGTGATTTTCTGCAGCATCGGGCTTTTCCATATGCTGTGCAACAACATAAATAAAAGCCACAATGACACAACAACTGCTAGTGCTTATGTCATTCCACTGCCCAGCGCATGCATGGTAACAAATGCCTGTGGTATGTCTGTGCATGCATCAGAACTCATGCAGCACCATGGGAATGATGCAGGTGTAATTTGCGTTAATTCTGCATTTGTCGATCCAAGATGAAAGCCATTTGTATTAGTAAATAAAAAAATTAGTAGTTGTTTAGCTCTGAAGTGCATTTAAAAAAGACTGTTTAAAAAAATTAGTGGCACAAGTGGGGACAAGTAGGGTAAAAGCATTACATGAAGAGAGCAACACAGGCGGAGTAGCACACTAGCAGAGAAGACCATAGAGTGTGAGGGCAAGGGATAAAAGAATACAGAGCACTGGGGGAAAAGCAAACAAGAGAGAGAGAAGCACATGGAGGTGAGAGCATAATGAGTAGTGTGGCAGAAGCAAATGCGGCTCAGAACAACATGGAGCATGAGAGTTACAGGAGCAGAAGTAACTCTGTAGAAACACAGAACATGGAAGTGGACATTTGGAAAGAGCACACCTGGTAGAGAAGAAGACAGCTGGAAAACATATGCACTCTCATAGAGTGCTTAACCAAAAAAAGTTCCCCAAATGTAAGCAGTGGATGGATAGAAGCCACCCAATCAGAGAGATGCTAAAGAGGCAATGCTCTAGAAGAGAGATACATACAAGATGTTCAAAACTACGACAAGGAAAGGTATCAAATAAGAAGCAAGCAAATGTGGGTGACAATAAATCCAGGCAATGGTAAGCGATACTTGGGTTGTAATGCCCTCAAATTTCTTGCTATGCCCACTAAAGGTCTTTTGCGCGCTCTGGTAGCCTCAACCTAAAAATGATCAAGACCTCACCATTAAAGGGATGCACTTCATAAGAGAATGACAATCAAAAGCTACTGATTAAGCATGGATCATAGAGTAGGTAGTATATTCATAAAGAAACCACCCACGAACACAGGTGCTATCCTGCTTACCAAAATACATAAAGAAATTCAAAAACCTCCAGAGCAATAATATCCACCAATGGATCCTTATTTGAACACTTATAAAGAAATGTGAACTACTTCAACACATACCATTATTACTAGATACCAACCCTCACAAACTTGAATACATCTGAAATATAAACTGAAAATAACATAAACTTATGCCCGATTTCAAATATCCACAACATTGAATGATTACAATTATTTGCAGACAAAAATGTGACACGTGAACATTCAGAAATGGATAAACCAGTTGTATTCCCTTTGTTAATTATCAATACCGTTTTGTGTCATATCTTCTTTAACTTTAGTGACCAGTTTAATATCCAGACAATAGGAACAGCATAGGGAATTAAAATGACACCAAAGTACGCTAACATGTATGTGGCCACATTTGAGAAACATGAACATATATTGGAAAATGCAGCAAAACAGCTGAACCGTGGAGGTATTTGGATGGCACAATCGGTGTGTGGAAAGGCACAAAAAGAGAACTTTTACAGCCTGTGAATTATCTATCCATTGTACATCGATCAATCACATTTTACACATCAATAGGCAATCCCGGACTTAATTTCCTTTACAGACAGATATCCCCAAAAAGCAAAAAAGTGGAAACAGCCTTTATGTAAACCAACAGATGTCAACCAATTGGTAATGGCAAACAGTTTCCATCCTGAAGAATTAATTAAAACAATTAAAACCTACCCTACCTGTCAATTCTTAAAAGTAAAGAGAATTGTCTCTAGTAATACTAATTTGCAACAACACAACATGGAAATGTTGTGTAAGTTCTCATACAATGCCAGACAAGAAAACATTCAACAATATATTAGAAAGAGTGAGATAAACTTCAAAGGGAGAGATGCTACAACCCACATTGAAACAATCTGATGATCAGCAGAAATTGATATTCAAAACAGTAATACAAAAATAAAAACGGTTGAGAGAATTTGGAATTTACTATAAAAAAAAATCCAAACTCCAGAAAAGCTGACCGTGTTTCCACGAAAATCAAAATTATGTCATCCAAGTCTAAGGGCACCTCTGAATAGAAGCTGATAAACCTGTGAAAGCCAATGTGGCCTGTTCCCCTGCAACCAAAACCTTCTTGGACAGGACATCTGGCTGCAGGGAATCTGAGGCTGAGTGACATTAAATGTCACCTTGATGAAGTGCTCTGGCCACTTATAAAGGTTGTAATGTGTTCAATTGGATTTTTCTGTATATATACTGGTGACGGCAGTAACCTTCCAACACTATGGGCCAGATGTAGCAAATTTAAAATTTGCGAGGTGCAAAGTGCGAGTCCATGCGACTCGCACTTTGCACCTCGCAAATTGGTATGCAGTACGGTGTCTCAGACACCGACTGCAACTCGCTATGGGGTCGCAATGACCCACCTCATGAATATTCATGAGGTGGGTCGCAAATTGCGGCCCCATAGCGAGTATAGGCACTCGCAAACATGGAGGCCTGCTGTCGTCAGCAGACCTCCATGTTCGTGACTGCTTTTAAATAAAGCAGTTTTTTTTTTTTTAAGTGTAGCCCGTTTTCCTTACAGGAAAACGAGCTGCACTTAAAAAAAAAACGAAACCTTTAGTTTCGGTATTTTTTCAGGACAGGGAGTGGTCCCTTGGACCACTCCCTGCCCTGAAAAAATATTTGTGGGTCCAGTCACAAACTGGAAGGGGTCCCATGGGGACCCCTTCCAATTTGCGAGTGGGTTACCATCCACTTGAAGTGGATGGTAACTGCGATGCCATTTGCGACCGCGTACGCGGTCGCAAATGGTATTGCATACCACTCAGACTCGCAAATAGGAAGGGAACACCCCTTCCTATTTGCGAGTCGGAAATGCATATTGCGAGTCGGTCCCGACTCGCAATATGCATTTCTGAATAGCAAAGTGGCTTTTGCGCCTCGCAAACGGCGATTTTCGCCGTTTGCGAGGCGCAAACACTTTGCTACATCTGGCCCTATGTTCTCTATTCTTTTTTGCATAATTTAGGCGTCACTCTAATCCTGAAAGGGATTTGTTTTGACTTATACTGGGTGCTACCAGGTGTCTAGACAAAGCTAAACCTCTCTGATGAGCTCTAATGAGAGTGAAACATGTGTCAGGGGTTGCTTTTACTCATTCCAGGTTGGCTTGGACAGTATTTTACCAGTCCCAAGCCGTAATAATGTACCTGGAGTGGTAAATGGCTTTTGTCATTTTACAGCTCGGCA
This sequence comes from Pleurodeles waltl, assembly GCF_031143425.1. Taxonomy (NCBI): domain Eukaryota; kingdom Metazoa; phylum Chordata; class Amphibia; order Caudata; family Salamandridae; genus Pleurodeles; species Pleurodeles waltl. The sequence continues at coordinate 870,776,563 of NC_090439.1, forward strand.
AGGTTGACACTGCGTCAAACCTATGCTTAAAGACTTTGCTGTACAAATGGCAAAAGACTTTGTCACTATCTAGCTCGGCGTGGATAGCACTGTGCTGATCCTATGCTTAAAAACTTTGCTAGATAAACAGACATTTGAGGTGAGCAAATCTAGAGTGTCGCTGGTGTTGCAGGGTGCTCCTTACTAGAGCTGCTCTCCACCTAAGCTTGGGAACTACCCAGAGTTCTCTATTCTTTTTTGCATAATTTATGTGTCACTCTAACCCTGAAAGTGATTTGTTTTGATATATATGTATATACACACACACACACACACACACACACACACACACAGAGAAAGTCAGATTTAAAAATCTGAAGCAAACAACACAGCTTTGCGGTGAAAGGTTTTTTTTTTATTAATATGCGCGGCAATGTGCAGTGTCTCTTTGTGTTTCTGTGCCGCCTCCTGGCACATTCAACAGGTGTGGTGTGGGGCAAAGAGGGGCAGGAAGGATACACAGAGCTGGCTGCGGGCCCCATCTGGGTCCCCTCTACAGACGTTAGTGAGGAAACTCTGCCAGCCTTCGTGAATTGCAAATATACCCAACTTAGCCCAACATTTCAAATTGAAAAGTATCGAAATTGTAAAGTTCACTCATTCCAAAATAAATATATATCAAAGAAGCACTATTGTGTCTCTTTAAGTATAGTTCAGTCACCTTTTACAAAGAAAATGCAATTTTCTTTGCTGTGAATATCCTTCCAGCCTATTTGCTAATTTGTTTCTAATTCGCCAGCTGCTTGGTCAATTTAATGTTGGGTCGTTGTTCTCAAGATGCAGTTGAGCAGTGAAGAAAGACAAACATTAGTCTGTAAAACCTTTTTCGGGGTTGCACACATGAAAATATTCACTTTTGGTCCCTCTACAGCTAAAGCAATTTATCCGTGGCTACGTCCGACAGACAAATATCTGTGGGTTTTAGACTTTATGTGGATCTCAACTATAATAGCATATTGTTTTCTTTGGATCTGCATTTATCCATGTTGTTTTTGTCGGAAGTTATAAATGCATATCGTTAATTATATTTAATGAAAACCACAGGTCAAGGGGTTAATCTGCACATTGAAATAAAAACTAAATTAAAAAATGTATTTTCTGTAAAGGTCCAATTATTTTTCTTTTCAAATGTAACTGTGACATGTAAGTATATACATATAAACAACACATAGTTAGGAAATAAATAACTAAATAAATGATGTGTAATGTGCAACTCACATAAGCAGTGGTTTTATGACTGTAGTTATGATGTACCACAGTAACAACTTGTGATGTAACATTTGCATTGTAGTAATAAATATGGGTATATATATATATATTAATAATGCACTTGCCACAAAACACATGGTTTATTAGGCAACATTTACTTTCACTAGCATTTCATAAATAGTTATAATAATGTGTATGCATATTTAAAGAGAGAGAATATTTACCAGCCTACTTTATATGACTCTATATTGCTCTTGCATGGTTTATAAACGTTACCAGAACCCCAAAGTAGCAATGTAGGACTAAATTACACATGCTATGTATTGTTTATATTGCATGATTTATTAGTTGATTTTCGTACTTTTTAGAAAGGTTTGAGCACTTGAGAGACATCCATTTAGTATTCATTCTTGCCTGAGACAGCTCTCTAGGGACGCTCTTTTACCCCTAATTACCATTGCAAATGCCCCCTCACTCAAGGCATCTTCTCATAAGCTTTCAGGACAGGACAGATCCTTACACTCCTATAAAAACCTGCATTAAACCCTGATGACCTTGCCAACTATTGGCCGATCACTCACCCAGCAAGGTCACTGGAGAAGAGGTCTATGTTCAGTTCCAAGATCACATCAGTGCTAACCGTTGCCTGCACGTCTACCAGTCTGGGTTCAGATCACGTTGGAGCACAGAGATTGCTACCTCACACAATGTAGATAATGTCCTCCTGACCAAAGATGAAGCTAACCCCTGCCTCTTGATGTTGCAGAACTTCTCAGCTGCCTTTCACACAGTCTGGAATTCCGGAGTCCTGAAAATCCTTCACTGGTTCTGCTCCTACCTTTCTAACTGTCACATGGGCATCTCCAGATCACAGAAAAGATCCCTAACACCTGTGCCATCCCCCAGGATTCCATACAGATTTCATACTGTCTCCTGTTGTTTTCAACCTTTTTATGGAGCCACTTGGTGCTGTGCTACTCTCAGATAATAGCGTCAACATTCACTAATAGGCTGATGATACATAACTCAAGATAAAAGTCTCCTCTCTTTCATTGATCCAGAGCCTCAAACAGTGCTCGCAGATCATCCCAACCCAGATGCTCAGCACCTTTCTGAAGCTCAGCCCAACCAAGACAACATTTCTATTATTTGCCAAGAACAATAATCAGGATACAGTGCAAACATTGCTCAAAGACATGAACCTTAATGCTTTTGACCCCCAACTTTCACCAAATGCCAAGTAATTTGAAATCATCCTGGACACCAGCCTCACCATCAAGTAACACAATGTCAGAACAACAAAGAGGGCCTGGTACCAGATCTTACTTCCAAGGGAAGTCAAACTGTTTATTCCAGCAAGCGACTTTGGAACCGCTGTTCATGCCGTTCTACTCTCACATCTGGATGATGGTAATGCCCTCCTCCATGGCCTTCCAGACTCCACACTAGCACACCTTCGGGGCATTCTAAACGCTACAGCATGTCTCATCCATGGCTGAAACAAATATATTCACATCACCCGCATTCCTATTTAACTCCCATTGACACTCCTTGCCGGCCTGTACCATCTCCAACATCAGCTGCATCATTTACAAATTCATCACAACCATCTTGCAGACAAGTTTACCGCAACACCATCAGGCTTCAAAAGCATAGAAAAGAATCAGGCCTTTTCTATCCATGCACCCAGGATCTGGAACAATATCCTAGTATCCATCAACACCACCCCAATATAGCACCAATTTAGGAAAGGGTTTACGATATACCTTTTTAAAAACAGTACTTCACGATGCATTAACCACAACCTAGCTTCCTCACTCTTAATCATTTTACTTTATGCTTGTCTTTGATTATTTACAGCACCCGCTGCCTTTTGAATGTTTGTGCTATAGAAATACACTATATATATATATATATATATATTCAAAATCCTCTCTCAACACAATAACGAAGGAGACGCCGGCACTCCAAACTTATTTCAGAGTCCATCGCTTTATTCACAAAATGACTGTACAAAGCTGAATAATCCTAAGGCTTTAGGGCTGATGCGTTTCAACCGTGTCGGTCTTCTTCATAGCCCACCTTATCTTAGTTTGAAAAACAAGCCCTACCACCCTTTAACCTTATATCCTGTCTGTTAATGAACATAAACAAAATATTCACACTGATGTAATATACTACCAACTTAAATCTCACTCCTTATGTTAACTGACACTCCCCTTCGTCATTCTCTTGTTTACCTATTTTATATTGATCTATTTATAATTTATCTTTGTTTCTTATGTCAATTATTAATTATACCCAAGACATTATTCAATTTTCACTTGTATTTCTTCATTTTCTGAATATCACCTGCACATAAATTCTCTCCAAAAAAAGGAAACTCTTATTTCATCCATTAAATCCAAATCAATATAATTTTTAGTTAATTACTATTTTTATATTGAACAGCTAAATGGTATAAGCCACATCGCTGAACGCCCGGTCAACCTTGTTATCATTAATTATAACATTTTTAATTCAGAAACAAATCATGAATATCATCCCACATGTACATAACGTTATTCATCCCGATTCAGACCCCACGGGGCTCTACTGTTGAGTCTAATTATGTATTCCGATTCCATCCCCCTAAGAGTTTGTTCCCTGTCTCCTCCTCTTGGCGACAGCAACACCCTGTCAGTTCCAAAAAATAACATATCATCAACTTTCCCATCATGTTCCTGTCTGCAATGTTGTGCTATGGGATAATTGGCATAATTATTTTTAATAGCCCGCCAGTGTTCCAAAATAAAAATTTTAACTGGAAAAATCGTACTGCCAACGTACCATAAATTGCATGGACATTTTATGACATATATAGTAAAATCGGACTTGCAATTGATAAACTTATCGACTGACTAAATGGGAATAATCTAAAGTCAAGGAGGATGTTCTTTACATAAATAAACCATGAGGTTATTACTATTAAGGATCTTCGTTGGAGTTTCTTCAAAGGCTAATCTAAAAAAATATATATTTACTTCTGAATAACTAATAGTTACTGTTCTACACATATTTGTTGGAGTGCTGTGGTCCTAAGTAAATGTTTACAAGTTGTAAATGTGTTGTGATGGAAACGTCATCTGCATGGTAATTGGCATATATCCTGCCCTGAGTGCCCAACTGCACTGTTGTCCAGATCCCTAATGCTGACTTTTGCTATCCAAGGTAAACACGGATCATGCATGTGCGCCAAGACAGAGGCATGTCATATTGATTGCGGACTTGTTCGATCATGAGCGGCGTCCAAAGTGCTATCCTCATAGTGTTGGAAGGTTACTGCCTTCACCAGTAGTTAAGCAACCCAGACACAGTGTGAAATCATACCACACAGTGATCAGTAGGAGTGAACAGGTCCTTTTTAACCTGTGTCACTGGAGTGAGGCCTACATTAAAGGTATGGAGCAGTCCTGTGCAGTGTGTGCACAGTGAGTCCATCTACTGGGTACATGTGTACCTGCAAGGCCAGGATTCCCTTTGGAAGAAATAGAAGGGTGATATTGGCCACCCCGTGCACAATTCAGAATGGCAGCATATTCTGGCATATCCACATAAGTTCTCGCAATTTGATTTAAAATATATCCAATTCAATATTCTGAACGGAGCATATCTCACCCCTTGTCGTCTTTCCAAGAATTACCAGGGGACCCTATTGCTCTGCCCTAGTTTCCTTTGCCCAGATGCGGATTTCCCCATACCTTGAAGTCATGTGAGGCATTGTACAATTACTGGATGGGAGAGAATCATTATCCTACTTCACCAAGTTACATGGTGTCATTTAAATAATTCCTTGGAGGAACTCCTGTTAGGCTTTTTCCCCTGTCCTCCCACGGACAGAGCCTGAACTAAATTCCTGGACCTGATCCTGTTATTAACATGATGCCATATCACTATGAGGTGGAAAACCCCTTCAGCACCGAAGACACAGTATTGGATCTGGTGATGTCCCCCTGGCTAATATCTGAAAGCGCCCACTTGAATGGGGAAGAGACGGTGCGCCAATGGAAACACCACTTTGCACAGGACTGGAATTCCTTCACTGAGGTATTCACTTGAACTATCAAAGATGATACACGGCCCCCCTGACTGTATATCACTATAGTTGCACTATTTCATTAGTTCTCAACCTTAAGGGAGCAAACTCCACTGGGAACGACCACAGACGAAGTTTCAGGCGGAGCAGACCAAAAACAAGCATTACTACTTGATTGGATGAGAAGGATGATAATCACACAGACGCTACAGAGATTGCCCATGCTAATTTACAAAGGTATAAGGAAAAAGTTGGAGTGGGGTAATTTGGGTGGGTGTTGACATTAGTGGCGTGGGTGGGAAATTATTTTGGGATAATAAATCAACGGCAGATAATGGAAAATCAAGCTGACTTCTCGATGCCATATGCTGTACTTGTGTAAGAACCCCCTACTGCCATAACCTGTATTCGTTAGAGAATTGCCAATAAAATACATTTTAAAAAAGTGTAGCTTCAAGGAGTACAGTATATTGAAGATGTAGTGTTATGTAGTGCATGCATGGTGAGTGTATTACTGGGTGTGTATGTTCTGGGAGGGAGTAGAGTACGTGTAGGGAGCATGGTTGTACGGAGTATGCAAGGAGAATGTATGCACTGGCTGTAGGTGTGCCTGCAAGTGGCACATTACAGAAAGGCTACAGGACTGAGCAGTGCGGAAAGAGTCAAAGTGTGTGCTAAGTGTATGTGTTTCTGTGATGGCATGACACATGGAGGTAACAATGCTGGACAGTGTGTATATTGTGTACATACACTGAGTGCAAGCGTGCCTGTGATTGTACATTACATGGAGGACCCTGGGTTCCATTTTGGGGGGGCAGGCCTGTGTGGTGAATACATGAGGAGGTAGAGGAATTCCTTCAGACAGATTTGTGCATTGCTGCATCCCAGTGAGCTGGCTGGGACATACTGGATGAGCAATGGCGAATCATAAAGAGTGGGTCTGGGAGCCCGAGATTAAACTGTTGATGCACATATCACTGTGGCTGACATCCAGGTGGGAACTCTAGTCACTCCCATGTCGTGTGTGGTGGGACAATCAGCTTCAGAGTCTCTCCTGATGAGATGGATGGCTTTTCAAAAGGAAGATCGAATGAAGACATAGGTACTTCAAAAGCAGCAGACCCCCCCACATAAAATGTCAAAGACCCAGACTCTAAATCACATTTGGTGTGTGGAAATGGACTATAAAAATGGGAGGCTGAGGCCCCAAAAATGGTCATCGGCCAGGCAGCCAGACGTGCTGTAAGAGGAGGGAAAGCCTTGCAAGACGTCTGCTTGTGACTAGCAATGCAGGGCCAAAGCCTGCTAGTTTCCCTGCTGAGTGAGGGGACATCACCCAGGGAAGCCAAAGCCACCTTGGGACTTGGAGCACCAGCGCCTGCCGACTTTGGCAAACCAGTGTGCCCTGTGATGAAGAGCAGCACGTTAGAGGAAGTGAGGTTGTGTGGGGAGCCCTGTCAAGTTGACTCCCCGGAGCGAGGAGACATTTGGTGCACCGATCGGGTCATTGTCCTGTGCAGGACTGAGTTGGCGACCCCCATATGCCAGAAGAGGGATGCTGTTAAGATAGCTGTGTAAAAAGATTGCTGTGCGATAAGGGCATGGGTTGCATATTGGGGGCATTTTTGATACTTTGGGTGGCTTGTGCTTCACCCGAGGCCAGAGGATGCTCTGATCAACCAGGTATGATGGAACTGCAACGTCGACAAACATTGCAAGCACTAGTATTGACCCAACCGTCTATCATTTTCAAAATGCTAAAATGTTATGCCAGCCAGAGATCAGTGTGGTCTCTGTACCACGATATTGCGTAAAACCATTACGATTTATTTTTTGTACTTATAAGAGTCCCTGGCCCTAGTTATACCTTGACATGCCTTGAAACGGGTCCTTTGCTTGTGTTTGTTGGTTTTCATGTCCCCAAGTTAACATGCCTTTGGCTTTCAGCCACATAAGTGGGTGAGCCCTGCTTTTTCTTCCAGTCAGTGTGATATCACTTAAGTAGACTGTGATGTCAACCGCAAGGTTAAATATGCAACAGCATAAATAATCGTAGCTACCAGGTTTTCCCATGTCATCGCATCAAAAATAATAAGTTGCATTGTGGGACTTGTAGTTTTAACATTATGAGCACCCGGGGGTGGTAGGGTTAAAAAAAACTAGGCAGCCAACTATACGCACGTGATAACACACAGATAAACCAATAAGACATTAGCCAGGCCCAAGACTTTTTCTTTTGCTATCTTAAATGTGACACAGGAAAGATTATCGCCCTCGTGCACAGATAATAAACATGAAGCTCTATAATGTAATAAATGTACCACGCCTATTAAACGGCCATCAACTGTTTGCTATTTCCTTTCTCTAAAAGTTTCTCGTCAGGATAAAATCCGCCCAGTACGCAAATCATGTGCCGGCTTACCAAACAAAACAGTTTACCAAACGTCACAACAAGTACACGCTGTCCACGTTGCTTTTGCTCAAACTGAGCCGTACTCGTGAAAAACAAACTTGCAGAACCAGTTTAGGAATCCAGCCCTCGGCCAGAAGGGTCGTAGTTTAAAAAAAAACAAAAAAAAACCACTTCGTGACACTTAAACATTTTAATATGTAAATAGCAATGTATGTAATTGGTATTAAGATGCATTTGAGTTTGGTGCTCAGTAGTAAGCATACGACAGGCGTGTTTAGAAAACGAAGACACGCCTTTTTCGAGAAAATAGGAAAGTACAAGTGCTTCAAGCTGCTCCTGTTTCCTGGAATGAGGCGCGTGCCTCCCTCCTGGAGCCGGGTCTTGACTTGCAGCTTACCTGGTCAATGTTCTTCCAGAAGTCTGAGGTGTGGGTGGCGTTGTCTGGCTGGTCCCAGAGGGTGTAATTCAGGAATCCCTGCTCCGTGGCGTTGTTGGTGTTGCCCATCTCACCCCCTGCCCCAGTGACTCCCAGAAAGGCAGGCGGCAGCGGGCATCAGTGGCCATACGGGGGCCCGACCTGCTCCATTGGCACAAGGTGCTGCAGACGCCTGAGGAGCTACTGCAAGCCTGAGCGAGCGCGAGACCCAACACCACCGCCACTTCCTGGTCTGGGGAAGAAGGGCGCGAGGCTGTGTCACTCGATGGCACACACCCCTGTTGCCCAGAGAGACAGGTGCACGGGGAGGAGGCGGGCGAAAGCAAGGTGAACGCGCCCAGGCACCGCAAACACAAGAGAGCCTATGCTACTCTATATCCTGTAGAAAGTGCTGAAATGTGTAGTTCGTAAAGTGTGTGCAAGGAGCAGTAGAGCCCTTAAAGAGAATACGGGCACAGTACCACGAGAAGCACATAGTAATTAAAGAGTGGTTTGTGGAGACTATTACAGAAATCAGGATATGGTGGGGTAGGAGGCGTCTGAATAGAGAGAATGTGATTTGACTTACATCACTCTATGCATTTTTGGTCGTGTCGAAGCAGAGATTGTAGTAACCCCGACCTCCAGGCAAAAATATCAGCAAGATAGACTCCAAACTTCTTTTTTGTAGCTTATTTTCTATCACGTATGCTTATTTTGTCGATGGCATCACTCCTTTGCCACTTCTGCTCATCCAGCCGCCTTCTGTTTAATTTCATAATTAAATAAACGAATTACAGAGGCATGTTTTCTCTCCAGTGCCTTGCTGCGCAGCCTCAATTACGGCCGGTCGCGCGCTCCTCATGTGAGCTACCCCCTGATTAACTCCAGCAGGTATGGGCAGGCGAAGGACACGCTTAACTGAGACTGTGTCGTGTATTGTCAGTAGACATCATGCTTTGCTTCCATGTAACGAGGAAAGCAGATGTTTCCGAGATAATTAAATGCGTGCTGTGCTCGTAGTCATTTCTCGATTCGTCTTCTGTACACTGAGCGCATCTCAAAGACATCTTCGTTCGAGTAGGAGATGGAGGGGTTAACCCCCGCTCTGACGATACCTAATTAATTTAATTTGCTTCTTCAGGTTGCTGCTGGATTTTCTCAGAGGGACGTCAGTGGAGAAATTGTAATGATAGAGGAACAGCTTTAACAAAAAATACGTTTTATTGTAGGAAAATCATTACAGTTCGACAAACATTTCAAGGCACAGAAGTAACTATAAAGTATTCCACAATCTATTGAGAACTGATGAATGATTAGTGTGTGTCTATTTGCCCCCACATTTGTTAAAGTGAAAGTTTGAGTGACCGATGGGCTTTGTGGTACTCCCTCCACCATTACACTGATTCTTCTTTTCTCGTATAAAGTATATATTTATCAATCAATCAATCAATCAATCAATCAATCTATTTGTAAAGCGTGCTACATACCCGTGAGGGTTTCAAGGCGCTGGGGTGGGGGGGTGCTACTGCTCGAAGAGCCAGGTCTTGAGGAGTCTTCTGAAGGAAAGCAGGTCCTGGGTCTGTCTTAGTTCAGACGGGAGAGTGTTCCAGGTCTTGGCGGCGAGGTAAGAGAACGATCTGCCGCCGGAGGATCTGCGTCAGATGCGGGGGATGGAGGCGAGGTTGGCGGATCGGAGTTGCCGGGTGAGGGTGTAGAAGTTGAGTCTGCTGTTCAGGTAGGTCGGTCTGGTGTTGTGGAGTGCTTTGTGTGCGTGGGTGAGGAGCTTGAAGGTGATCCTCTTGTTGACGGGGAGCCAGTGAAGGTCTCTTAGGTGGGAGGTGATGTGGCTGTGGCGAGGGATGTTGAGGATGAGTCGGGGGGAGGCGTTTTGGATGCGTTGGAGGCGTTGTAGGTGTTTGGATGGGATGCTGGCGTAGAGGACGTTGCCGTAGTCGAGTCTGCTGCTGACGAGGGCCTGGGTTACTGTTTTTCTTGTTTCGGTTGGGATCCATTTGTAGACTCTGCGAAGCATGCAGAGGGTGGTGTAGCAGGAGGAGCAGACTGCGTTGACCTGCTTTGACATGGAGAGGGATGAGTCGAGGATGAAGCCGAGGTTTCGTGCGCTGTCGGTGGATGTTGGTGGGGAACCCAGCGAGGCCGGCCACCATGAGTAGTCCCAGGCGGAGGGGGTGGGCCCAAGGATGAGAACCTCTGTTTTGTCCGAGTTCAGTTTTAGCCGGCTGCCTCTCATCCAGTCGGCAATGGCTTTCAGTCCCTCGTGGAGGTTGGCTTTGGCGGTGTGTGGGTCCTTGGTGAGGGAGAGGATGAGTTGGGTGTCGTCGACGTAGGAGATGATGTCGAGGTTGTGCTGACGGGCCACTTGTGCGAGGGGGGCCATGTAGATGTTGAACAGCGTTGGGCTGAGGGATGAGCCCTGGGGTATGCCGCAGATGATGTTGTAGGCCTTGGATTGGAATGGGAGAAGGCAGACTCTTTGGGTTCTGCCGGCGAGGAAGGATGCAGTCCATTCGAGGGCCAGGTCTTGGATTCCTGCTTCGAGGTAGGTTTAGGAGGATGAGGGCTGATGTTTCTCCATTGTCGAGGTGGCTTCTGATGTCGTCTGTGGCGGCGAGGAGGGCGGTCTCGGTGCTGTGGTTTCGTCTGAAACCAGACTGGGAGGGGTCGATGATGTTGTTGTCTTCGAGGTACCGAGTGAGCTGTTTGTTGACGATTTTCTCAATGACCTTCGCCGGGAAAGGGAGCAGGGAGATGGGCCGGAAGTTCTTCAGGTCTTTGGGGTCCGCCTTTGTTTTTTTGAGAAAAGCGTTGATTTTGGCGTGTTTCCAGCTTTCCGGGAATCTTGCAGTTTCGAAGGAGATGTTGATGACCTTCCGTAGGTGTGGTGCGATGGCTGTGTCTGCTTTGTTGAAAATGTGGTGCAGGCAGGGGTCTGATGGTGATCCGGAGTGGATGGAATTCATGGTCTTGCGAGTTTCGTCGTCGCTGATGCTGGTCCAGGAGGTCAGTCGGCTGGAGCGGGTGGAGTTCGTGGAGGGCGGAGTAGGAGTGTCCGAGGTGTGAGGGGTTGGATGTCAGTGATTTTTCAGTGGAAGGTGGTGGCTAGGGCGTCGCATAGTTCTTGGGAGGGGGTGATGTCGTTGACGGTGGCGCTTGGGCTGGAGCGTTCTTTTACAAAGTTAAAAAATTCTTTGCATTCGTGGGCGTTGTTTTCTAGGTGGGTTTTGAAGGAGGATCTTTTTGGTAGCCTGATGAGTTGGAGATGTTTGCGTGTAGCATCCTGGAGTGCCATGTGGTTGTTATGAGGTCAATGAAATCTCAAGCAAGTCTTTTCTTTCCCCCACCTTATATGATTTCTTCATGTTAGTCCTTCCTTTAAAAGGTTCCTTCTGTACGTGGAGGTGTATGGAGAAGGAAAAGACAAAAAGACACAGATTGCAGCAAGCTCATACAACGCACAATCCCTCTTAGTACCCAATAGTAAAAGAATATACAAATCATAAACAACAATAGAGTTATTAAGTTTCAATAAGCGTGCAACATCACCAAAGTTCCTGCTGCAAAAGGAACTAAACAGGGCTGAAACAACCCCACTAAAAATTACTCCAAAAGGCGGTGCACCGCAAAATGAACAGATAGATATATAATATAAGAAAGAACGAAGTCCAATGTTCCGATGGTGTAGATAAATAGTCCTTTTTTAATATTTCATAGCAAGTCCAAAGTGTTGATTCCACACAATTCCGTAGACAAAGGATTTTTCAAAGGCAAAATTCAATGAAGTGAAAAAGCCAAGTATTCTTGCAATTCCATAGACAAATTAAGTATGAAATATTAAAAAAGGACTATTTATCTACACCATCGGAACATTGGACTTCGTTCTTTCTTATATTATATATCTATCTGTTCATTTTGCGGTGCACCGCCTTTTGGAGTAATTTTTAGTGGTGTATGGAGAAGGACTCATTCCTTTCTTCCCAAACCACTACTCGATCCAAGAACCCTGCATACCGATGACACCTTAGGGTGGGCCCATCATATGTACTGTTTAAGTTCCTTAATGAGGAGTTGGACTCCTTGTAGAGAACATTACCACTAAGTAATTCAAGCATTACACTGTCATTCCTGTCCTTAGATTCAGTACTCATATGTAAGACTCAATGCCTGAAGCCTGGCCCTAAGGGAAGTTTGCCAGAAGAAATGATGGCAAGCCAGACCTTGTGTATCCTCAGAAAAGACCTGCCTCCTGGAGTGAAGCTGAACCTTTCCTGAATGGCTGAGCTAGAGGATAACTACATTGAACCAAGAGCAATTCCTGATGAAGAAATCACCACATTCTAGGGAAATGTTGACATTATTTTCTCACCACAGTACCCAACACATTAGTGTGCCCAAAAAGTAGACCTAAAGTAGGTGCAGTTTGTGAAATAGCCAGGGACCTCCCCATGATGCTAAGGAAGGCAAAATATGTGATTTTGGCCCCCTGGACTGGCTCTGTATAGATGACAAAAAGCAATGTGAGATACAATCTAAGTATCATTCAGCAGTGGTTCTCAATTTTTACTGGAGGACCATATAACATCTCTTGTTGAAACGCGGAATCCTGACTCTATGCATCCTTTTCATTCTTCCCTTTAAAAAAGTTGACTTACCGACAGCAGCGTGCCTTGTCTCCCCCAGGTCAGCCTGAGGGTTATAAGAAAACCATTGCTTGATAATTTGATACTGAATGCTAATTGTCAGAACACCTTTCAGAGAGCCTCGGGGCACGTAGGGGCAATTGGTCCCAACTGTGGTGGTTGAGGCCTTTTACTCCTGACTCCCAGGGGCCCAACCTACTATGAAAAGTCAGCAGCAGAGCCAAGTACCCCTCCTGCACTTGACTCTCAGTAGTATCATGGTCGAAGGCTCCCTCAGGAGAGAAGGATACAAAATAGTGAACACAGGCTCCCAACTCAAAATTTGATCAGCAGCACCAGTGAATCACTGTCCAGTCAAATACTCACTTAAAAAATATATAAATATTTTATTTCTACTGCTAACTGACACAAAGGTAAAATGCAACATTCACAGATAATCACACAGTACCCTCCTGAGGGCAGTGCTCTAGAGTTTCCTTTCCCCCTCCATCCTCACTCTGGCAATTGTGATTGTTCCCCATTCATTATTGGTAACATCCAGGGAATGCCCCATTAGTAATCCGAGTCTCAAGAAGCTACTTTGACTCTAATTTGAAGTCAACAGTGTTCCAGCACTCCAGCACTAGTTAGCAGCAAGTTCCTCCAGGGCCAACAGGCCCAAATCAGTCTTAACCAGACTGGCAGGTGTGAAGCATCTGGCGGTCCTAAGTGCACCACAACCGTGGATGCCTGGAGTGGCAGTGGCTGAGTTCAGGTGAGTTTGCTGCAAGCAACCCCGGTGGGCTGCACTCAGCGGGTGCAGAGTTCCTCATATGCGTCCGCTCTCCCAGAGCGACCAGAGGTTCTTTGCGGTTCCTCTTGCTGTAAGTATGTGATCTGTCTCCCAGGAGGTCTCCCAGCGGGGTTGTTACGATGCTCCTGACATGGGTACCTCACTTAGTTGATGGTGCACATGTGCCCCCACAGCATCCTTACTGGTTCAGCGGGAGTTGCAGATCAGGTTGTAGTTCTTGATGCTCAAGGTGACCCCCTCTGGCATACGAGGTATCCTTATCTTATGCTCCTGCCCTATCTGCACATTGACGTCCTTAGCAGGTACCCCTCCTGACATATGGGGTCTCACCCCTCTACTGTACAAGGATACCCCCATTACCACATTGCATTCTTTCACAGCGGCTCCTCCTGGCATACAGGGGTCACCAAATCAGCACTACACACAGATTTCAGCCTGATGTGCTCCGTGCTACATATGGCTCAATTCAGATGCCCTCCGCTGGCATACAGGGGTCGCCGACTTTGTCCTGAAGATGGACAACAACCCAATCATTGTTGCGGCCATCTCCTCATGCTTGACAAAGGGAGTCCACTTGACAAGGCTCCCACTGGATCTTGCTCCCTCCAACACTCTCCTCTTCTTCATAGGCTACACTGGCCTTGGCAAATAGGCAGGAGCAGGTGCTTCAGGGTATTTGGTCCTTGATGCCCTGGGTGATGTCCCCTCACTCACCATGGAGACTAACAGGTCTTAGCCCCCAGTCTTGGTCAAGGGCAGAGGTCTTGCTGAGCTTCCCCTCCTCACACATCCCACCTGGCTACTTGGCAGGTGACAATTTTTGGGGTCTCAAACTCCACTTCTTATAGTCCATTTCTAGGCACCAAATGTGATTTAGAGTCAGAGGTGTTAATTACAACCCTGGCGGACGGTGTTAAAGCGGCGGTAGGACCGCCAACAGGCTGGCGGTAAAAATTTTGGAATTAAGACCGTAGCGGAAACCGCCAACAAAGACAGCCACTTTAACACTCAGACCACCACAGCGGTACAAACAAACAGCTCGGCGGTCACCGCCAACAGACAGGTGGGAGACAATGTACCGCCCACACTATTATGACAGGCCAATCCGCCACCTTTTCCGGGGCGGATTCACCGCGGATAAAAACACGGCGGAAACAGGCATTTCGAAGGAAAAACGCTCACCTCTACACACTCCACGAGGAAGGAGGACACCATGGAGCCGGAACTCCATATTCTTCCTGCGCTAGTCTTCCTGCTCCTGTACCAGGAGCACCAACGCCGGCGGCGAAGACCACGGTGAGTACTGCACCTACGACATAGGAGAGGGGGGAGGCAAAAAACAGGGACACTCACACGCAACACCCCAACCCCCACCCCCACCCTCACCATTACAACACACACACCAATGCATATCTATACATTACAGTAACACCCCCCAAGCCCCCCGGAAGAATGCAAAGACAAAAGGAAATGAGTGTAACCATTGTAATATATCAAAACTCAGTAAGCAAAAATATATATATATATACAGGGAGTGCAGAATTATTAGGCAAGTTGTATTTTTGAGGATTAATTTTATTATTGAACAACAACCATGTTCTCAATGAACCCAAAAAACTCATTAATATCAAAACTGAATATTTTTGGAAGTAGTTTTTAGTTTGTTTTTAGTTTTAGCTATGTTAGGGGGATATCTGTGTGTGCAGGTGACTATCACTGTGCATACTTATTAGGCAACTTAACAAAAAAAAATATATACCCATTTCAATTATTTTTCATTACCAGTGAAACCAATATAACATCTCAACATTCACAAATATACATTTCTGACATTCAAAAACAAAACAAAAACAAATCAGTGACCAATATAGCCACCTTTCTTTGCAAGGACACTCAAAAGCCTGCCATCCATGGATTCTGTCAGTGTTTTGATCTGTTCACCATCAACATTGCGTGCAGCAGCAACCACAGCCTCCCAGACACTGTTCAGAGAGGTGTACTGTTTTCCCTCCTTGTAAATCTCACATTTGATGATGGACCACAGGTTCTCAATGGGGTTCAGATCAGGTGAACAAGGAGGCCATGTCATTAGATTTCCTTCTTTTATACCCTTTCTTGCCAGCCACGCTGTGGAGTACTTGGACGCGTGTGATGGAGCATTGTCCTGCATGAAAATCATGTTTTTCTTGAAGGATGCAGACTTCTTCCTGTACCACTGCTTGAAGAAGGTGTCTTCCAGGAACTGGCAGTAGGACTGGGAGTTGAGCTTGACTCCATCCTCAACCCGAAAAGGCCCCACAAGCTCATCTTTGATGATACCAGCCCAAACCAGTACTCCACCTCCACCTTGCTGGCGTCTGAGTCGGACTGGAGCTCTCTGCCCTTTACCAATCCAGCCACGGGCCCATCCATCTGGCCCATCAAGACTCACTCTCATTTCATCAGTCCATAAAACCTTAGAAAAATCAGTCTTGAGATATTTCTTGGCCCAGTCTTGACGTTTCAGCTTGTGTGTCTTGTTCAGTGGTGGTCGTCTTTCAGCCTTTCTTACCTTGGCCATGTCTCTGAGTATTGCACACCTTGTGCTTTTGGGCACTCCAGTGATGTTGCAGCTCTGAAATATGGCCAAACTGGTGGCAAGTGGCATCGTGGCAGCTGCACGCTTGACTTTTCTCAGTTCATGGGCAGTTATTTTGCGCCTTGGTTTTTCCACACGCTTCTTGCGACCCTGTTGACTATTTTGAATGAAACGCTTGATTGTTCGATGATCACGCTTCAGAAGCTTTGCAATTTTAAGAGTGCTGCATCCCTCTGCAAGATATCTCACTATTTTTGACTTTTCTGAGCCTGTAAAGTCCTTCTTTTGACCCATTTTGCCAAAGGAAAGGAAGTCGCCTAATAATTATGCACACCTGATATAGGGTGTTGATGTCATTAGACCACACCCCTTCTCATTACAGAGATGCACATCACCTAATATGCTTAATTGGTAGTAAGCTTTCGAGCCTATACAGCTTGGAGTAAGACAACATGCATAAAGAGGATGATGTGGTCAAAATACTCATTTGCCTAATAATTCTGCACTCCCTGTATATATATATACACTATTAACAAAATATACACCACAATTAGTAGTCCAGGTATTGCACCATTCATAGTTCGTGGACCACTGGGCCCAAAATGCATGGGCGAGGCCCACACAAGATACCCAAACATGACGGAGAGAACACTGCTAGGGCATCATATAGAAATACAAAAGGCACCTCAGCCGGATGAGTGCACGACGCCAGATCCACGAGGGGGCTCCATGCCCATTGATGTATCCTGGGGAGGGCAAAGCCACAGTCTCTCAAGTCCCTACAGTGGGTGGATTGCCCACTGTACCATCCTGGGGAGTGCAAAGCCACAGTATCACAAGTCTCTACAGTGGGTGGTTTGCCCACTGTACCATCCTGGGGAGTGCAAAGCCACAGTCTCTCAAGTCTCACAAGTGGGTGGTTTGCCCACTGTACCATCCTGGGGAGTGCAAAGCCACAGTCTCACAAGTCTCTACAGTGGGTGGTTTGCCCACTGTACCATCCTGGGGAGTGCAAAGCCACAGTCTCTCAAGTCTCTACAGTGGGAGGTTTGCCCACTGTACCATCCTGGGGAGTGCAAAGCCACAGTCTCACAAGTCTCTACAGTGGGTGGTTTGCCCACTGTACCATCCTGGGGAGTGCAAAGCCACAGTCTCACATGTCTCTACAGTGGGTGGTTTGCCCACTGTACCATCCTGGGGAGTGCAAAGCCACTGTCTCACAAGTCTCTACAGTGGGTAGTTTGCCCACTGTACCATCCTGGGGAGTGCAAAGCCACAGTCTCTCAAGTGGATGCATGTCTCCACTGGTTCTAGAGGGGGACTGGTGCCCAGAGTGCTTCATCCTGTGCAGGACAGAGGTAGTGGATGCATGTCTCCACTGGTTCTGGAGGGGGACTGGTGCCCAGAGTGTTTTATCCTGTGCAGGACAGAGGTAGTGGATGCATGTCTCCACTGGTTCTGGAGGGGGACTGGTGCCCAGAGTGCTTCATCTTGTGCAGGACAGAGGTAGTGGATGCATGTCTCCACTGGTTCTGGAGGGGGACTGGTGCCCAGAGTGTTTTATCCTGTGCAGGACAGAGGTAGTGGATGCATGTCTCCACTGGTTCTGGAGGGGGACTGGTGCCCAGAGTGCTTCATCCTGTGCAGGACAGAGGTAGTGGATGCATGTCTCCACTGGTTCTGGAGGGGGACTGGTGCCCAGAGTGCTTCATCCTGCCAAGGACAGAGGTAGTGGATGCATGTCTCCACTGGTTCTTAAGGGGGACTGGTGCCCAGAGTGTTTCATCCTATGCAGGACAGAGGTAGTGGATGCATGTCTCCAATGGTTCTGGAGGGGGACTGGTGCCCAGAGTGCTTCATCCTGCCAAGGACAGAGGTAGTGGATGCATGTCTCCACTGGTTCTGGAGGGGGACTGGTGCCCAGAGTGTTTCATCCTATGCAGGACAGAGGTAGTGGATGCATGTCTCCACTGGTTCTGGAGGGGGACTGGTGCCCAGAGTGCTTCATCCTGCCAAGGACAGAGGTAGTGGATGCATGTCTCCACTGGTTCTGGAGGGGGACTGGTGCCCAGAGTGCTTCATCCTGCCAAGAACAGAGGTAGTGGATGCATGTCTCCACTGGTTCTGGAGGGGGACTGGTGCCCAGAGTGCTTCATCCTGTGCAGGACAGAGGTTTTGGATGCATGTCTCCACTGGTTCTGGAGGGGGACTGGTGCCCAGAGTGCATCACTCACCCCGTGACGGTCCCAGTTGCGTCACTGCCCCTGTCTCTCCTGGGCTAGCAGTGCTTGACTTGGCGGTCCTTGCCCTGTTCAGCGGTGCTTGCCCTGTTCAGCGGTGCTTGACTTGGCGGTCCTTGCCCTGTTCAGCGGTGCTTGCCCTGTTCAGCGGTGCTTGACTTGGCGGTCCTTGCCCTGTTCAGCGGTGCTTTACTTGGCGGTCCTTGCCCTGTTCAGCGGTGCTTGCCCTGTTCAGCGGTGCTTGAGTTGGCGGTCTTTGCCCTGTTCAGCAGTGCTTGCCCTGATCAGCGGTGCTTGACTTGGCGGTCCTTGCCCTGTTCAGCGGTCTTTGCCCTGTTCAGCGGTGCTTGACTTGGCGGTCCTTGCCCTGTTCAGCGGTGCTTGACTTGGCGGTCCTTGCCCTGTTCAGCGGTGCTTGACTTGGCGGTCTTTGCCCTGTTCAGCGGTGCTTGACTTGGCGGTCCTTGCCCTGTTCAGCGGTGCTTGCCCTGTTCAGCGGTGCTTGACTTGCCGGTCCTTCATTGCCCAGCTGGGCTGTGGCTGGCGGTCCTTCATTGGTCAGATGGGCTGTGGCTGTCGGGCCCTCCTGGGTAGCTGGGCTTTGGCTGGCGGGGCCCTCCTGGGCAGCTGGGCTGTGGCTGGCGGGGCCCTCATGGGCAGATGGGCTGTGGCTGGCGGGGTCCTCCTGGACAGCGACAATGGGGCTGGCGGTGCCCTCCTGGGCAGCGACGATGGGACTGGCGGTGGCCTCCTGGGCAGCGACGATGGGACTGGCGGTGGCCTCCTGGCCAGCGGGGATGATGACGGTCTTCTCCGCCGTGCTGCTCCTCCCAGACCCCGGGACCCCTGTGACCGGCTTGGGTGGCTGGAGTCTTCCCCCTCTCCCGTCGGGCACTGGCCAACTTCTGGTGCTTCACAGGGGGGGACTGGCTGTGCTGTGGCTCTGTGACACACTGGCTGGCCTGGTGGCCGGTGCACTCCACATACCTGTGACAACAGGCACCACTGGTCCCGGAGATTTTGTGGCTGAGGTGCTAGCACGGGACCTATGAGTTGGACGGGGGGTGGTGTGAAATAGGTTAAGGGTGGACAGGAAAAGTTGTTTGGAGACACTGGGACGGGTAGCTGGAGGGGGTTTGGGAGGGGAGGAAGAGGTGGTGGTTGTAGGAGGTGTAAATTTTGTGGCTTTGGGTGCAGGTGCATGCGCTAGAGGCTGTTGTGAGGTGGATGTATGTTGGGTGGGTGTGTGCCTGCGTTTGTGTATCTTCGGAGGGGGCGTCACAGACACACTGGGAGGGGACACAGGGGATATGTGATTGGTAGTGGGGGTGGTGAGTGCACGTGAGCGGGGTGTGGTGGTGGGTGTGCTGGTGCGGGACGTAGTGGCTGTAGTGGTAGTGCATGCAGGTGTGAGTGTAGATGAGACTGGGAGGGAGGAGGGAGACGAGGAGGAGGGGGACACAGTGGAGGCAGTGGATGTTGGTGTGTCTGCATGTGTCTGATGCTTGCGTGAGTGCCTGTGGGATGTGTGGTGCTTATGTTTGCCTGAGCTTCCCTTGTGTGGTGAGGTGTGTGCAGGCTGGTCTGATGGTGTGCTTGGGATAGGCAGAGGTACAGGGGATTGGGTCTGGGTGGAGGAAGTTGGGGGGGGGGAGGCTAGACACAGGGACAATGGCTGCCATCAGTGCTGAGGCCAGAGTTTGAAAGGTTCGATGAAGGGCCGCCTGACCAGAATGAATGCCCTCCAAGAATGCATTGGTTTGTTGCAACTCCCTTTCTACACCCTGGATGGCATTCAAAATGGTAGACTGCCCAACAGTGAGTGACCTGAGGAGGTCAATGGCCTCCTCACTGAGGGCAGCAGAGGTGACAGGGGCAGGGGCTGAGGTGCCTGGGGCGAAGGTCATGCCCACCCTCCTGGGTGAGCGGGCATGGGGCGAAGGCTGAGGGGCTGCTGGGAGGGCGGTGCTGGTAGGGCGGGTGGCGGCTGTACCTGTAGAAGTGGGGGGCACAGATGTTGCCGCCACCACAAGGGAGCTCCCATCGGAGGACGAGTCTGTGTCGCTGGTTTCAGCTCCTGTCACCGCCGTGGTGCTCCCCTCGCCCTCCGTCCCACTGGTGTATTCAGAGTCTGTAGTGTGGCCCTCCATGGCCATGTGGGATGCAGCTCCCTCGTGCTCCGGTGCCACTGCTCCTCCGCCTGATGATGCTAATGCACACAAGAACAGGTAGACCGCCAAAAAAGGGGGGGGGGAGGGGGAACAGAAGAAAGACAGATTACCGCTACCGTTGGCGGACAAGACAGACACAGCAGCCCCCTGCACTACGTCGCGCTGTTGGGCTCTACAGTGCAAATCCTGGGAAATGGCCTACAAGGCTATGTACGACATCTGCACACATAGATGACACAGGTGCATGAATAGCTGTACTTGGCACTCTACAGAGGTGGGGTGGGAGGCCACAGGGCCATGCCTTACGAAGGGGCCTAGCCTACGGAACTCGCCCTGGCCTAGGGAAACCCACAGCCCTCCTCCCCCACCCAGACCCCTCCACTGCGCGCAAAGTCAGCTGAATGAGAGTGTACTCACCCCCTTGTGTCTGCTGTGATGCCCTCAAGCGCCCATTCAACTCCGGGTAGGCCACCGCCAGGATCCGGAACATCAGGGGGGTCATGGTTCGACGGGCACCCCAGGGTCTGGACGTCCTTGGTGATGGCACGCCAAATATCCTTCTTCTGGTGGGCTCTGACCTACATGAAATGTACAGGGGAAGAAGAGAAGTCATTACCAACTGCGCCGTCAAAGTGAGTGGCCCCCATCCCCACCCTTGCCATGTGGCACATGCACCCACCGTCTTTCATGCACTCAGAACTCTGCCCCCTTCCTTCTTACAACCAGCCCTCTCCACACAGGCATAGCCCATACAACATGCTCCCTGTGTACTTACCTGTTGGTCTGGAGGACCGTAGAGTAGCGTGTACTGGGGGAGGACCCCGTCGACGAGCTTCTCCAACTCCTCCGATGTGAAGGCAGGGGCCCTTTCCCCAGATGCACGAGCCATTGTCTCTTCCAGACTGAGGTCACAGCAGCACTTGCAGTGTAGGTCCTCTCCTGTCGAAGATCAGGGATCGAGTGATTCAACAGCTAGAAAATGGCGGTCACGTCCGCGGCGGTGCGTACCATCACCGCCGGCGTACATCGTCATTGGCTCCTGGGACCCATAGGGTCCAATGTTAACCAATGCAGCATTGCGCCGCGGTCTTCGACCGCCTACCGCGATGGTGTACAACGCCAGCGCAGTTACCTCACATCCCATTGCCCCACTTTAGAGGTCAGGCAGCCGCCATTTCAGGGGCCCACATGGCCTAATTACCAACTGCGTCACACATACCTAGGCCTACTCTCAACACACATACAGGCCAGATTTTTGTATGAATCGTGTTCTGTGTAGACTGTGGGTACATACCTCTGACTTGTTTGACTCTGTGCTCGCTGTTGTCCTTCATAGGCACCGTCCGCTGGGACATGTGAGGAGATGGCGGAATCCTCTGGTGTACCGACCGCTGGTGGACCTGTCGACAATGGAGGAAAGAAATTTGATAATCACCTACAGGTTTGACCGAGCCACAATCCAGGAACTGTGTACCCAGTTGGAGCCAGACCTGATGTCAGCAATCCGCCATCCCAGAGGAATCCCCCCTCAAGTGCAGGTGCTATCGATGCTCCATTTCCTTGCAAGTGGGTCTTTTCAAACAACTGTGGCCATGGCATCAGGAATGTCCCAGCCTATGTTTTCCAACGTATTGTCCAGAGTGTTGTCTGCCCAGCTGAAACACATACGGAACTACATCGTATTCCCTCAGGTGGAGGACTTGACTACAGTGAAAGGTGACTTCTATGCTCTTGGACATATCCCCAACATCATAGGTGCCATTGATGGGACCCATGTGGCTTTGGTCCCCCCCCACAGGAGTGAACAGGTGTACAGGAACCGGAAGAGTTATAATTCCATGAATGTACAGATGGTATGTTTGGCCGACCAGTACATCTCCCATGTGAATGTCATGTTCCCTGGCTCAGTGCATGACGCCTACATCATGCGGAATAGCAGCATCCCTTATGTGATGGGTCAACTCCAGAGGCACCGTGTGTGGCTATTAGGTGACTCTGGTCACCCCAACCTGTCATGGCTACTGACCCCAGTGAGGAATCCCAGGACCAGGGCAGAGGAACGCTACAATGAGGCCCATGGGAGGACTAGGAGGGTGATCGAACGCACCTTCGGCCTCCTGAAGGCCAGGTTTAGGTGCCTCCATATGACAGGTGGATCCCTATTCTACTCACCAAAGAAGGTGTGCCAGATCATCGTGGCCTGCCGTATGCTTCATAACTTGGCTTTGCGACGACAGGTGCCTTTTCTGCAGGAGGATGGTCCAGAAGGCGGTGTTGTGGCAGCTGTGGAGCATGTGGACTGTGATGAGGAGGAAGCAGAGGAAGAAGACATTGACAACAGGGATTCAGTCATCCAGCAATATTTCCAGTGAAACACAGGTGAGAATACATTCCTGCCTACTACAAGTACTTTTACACTTCTACCTCTGTCCTGTCTGTCGATTTCACCCAGTGTATGGTCACTGAGTTGTCACTTTCCCTTACGGTTTCACAGGTGTGGGTCCCAACGTGTGTCATCTGCTTAGATTCCTCATGGACTAGAGCTGTGTGACATAGGTATGTTGACATTACTATTTCCTGAAAAGTTTGTCACTGTAATTGCAAATACACTATTTCGAAATCACAGACAGACTCCAGATCTTTAGGTGCTTTAGGTGTATTTATTTACATACAAAAAATTGGAAGGGGAAGTCAAATGGTGAGGGGTGATGGCGGAGGAGTGTCCATGGCAGAGTCCAGTATATTTGTCTCACAGGTGCATTGCACATATGGGCATAGGAAGTGGAGCAGGGGCAGTTTCAATATGGACAGGGTGACAAAGTGGGACAGTGGCATGACAATGAGGGTGGTCTCATTTCTTGGCGGGGGTCTTGGCATTGTGCTCTGTCTTGTTCCTGGATCTCAGGAACCATTTGCGGGGTGGTTCTCCGTCTGCAGCGGGTGGGGTGCTGGTGTGGTGGTCCTGTGGCAGTGCCTCCTGTCCACTAGCGCCGGCGGAGGTGGTGGGCAGTTCATCGTCCATGCTAGTGTCTGGGGCCCCTTGTAGTGCCAAAGTGTCCCTCCTGGTGTTGAGTATTTCCTTCAGCACCCCTACGATGGTGCCCAGGGCGGAGCTGATGGTTCTGAGTTCCTCCCTGAACCCCAAATACTGTTCCAACTGCATGCGCTAGGTCTCCTGAAACTTTGGCCAGGACCGTTGCCATCGTCTCCTGGGAGTGGTGGTATGCTCCCATGATGGAGGAGAGGGCCTCGTGGAGAGTGGGTTCCCTTGGCCTGTCCGCCCCCTGTCGCACAGCAGCCCTACCAGTTCCCCTGTGTTCCTGGGCCTCCGTCCCCTGGACCGTGTGCCCACTACCACTGCCCCCAGGTCTCTGTTGTTGTTGGGGTGGTGGTTTATCCTGGGTTCCCTGTAGTGGTGGACACACAGCTGATTGACGTGTCCTGAGACGGAGGTATGGGTCCTCTGGGTGGGTGCTGTGCTGGTGTTACCAGAGTGGGTAAGTTCTGTGGTGGCCTGTGCCTGTGTGAGGGGAACCGACTGTCCCGAGGCCCACGATGGTCCGGGCTGGTAATCTAGATCCAGGTGGACAGAGGTGCTGTCATCACTGTGGGCCTCTTCTGTGGGTGGAGTGGAGATGTCTGGACCCTCCTGTCTGGTGACGTTAGGTAGTGGTCCTGCAGGGGTGGAGAAGCATGATTATTGCATCTGTGTGTGTCATGGTGTGCAATGGGTGGGTGACCGTGTACCCCAGTGCTGGCATTCCTGTGTGGGGGCTTGTGTGATGATGGTTTAGGGGGGTGTATGGGTATGTGCAGTGGGCATGCTTTAGTGATGGGTGTCCATGCGTTGTTGTTGCATGCAGGGCTTGGTGTTGGGATGTGTGGTTTGTGATATTGGTACATTTGTGAGGAGTTGGAGTGATAGGGGTGGGGCGAGGGTGGGGGTATGTGATAGCATGCAGGTAGGGTGGGGGATATGGTTGTTAAAGGTTTGACTTACCGTAGTCCATTCCTCCACCGACTCCTGCGAGGCCCTCAGGATGCAGAATCGCCAAGACCTGCTCCTCCCATGTTGTTAGTTGTGGGTGAGGAGGTGGTGGTCCGCCGCCAGTCCGGTGAACCGCTTGGTGGTGTCTTGAGACCACGGAACGCACCTTCCCCCGTAGGTCGTTCCACCTCTTCCTGATGTCCTCCCGATTTCTTGGGTGTTGTCCCACTGCGTTGACCCTGTCGACTATTCTTCGCCATAGCTCCATCTTCCTTGCAATTGAGGTATGCTGCACCTGTGCTCCAAATAGCTGTGGCTCTACCCGGACGATTTCCTTCACCATGACCCTGAGCTCCTCCTCCGAAAACCTGGGGTGTCTTTGCCGTGCCATGGGGTGGTGTAGGTGATGTGTGGGGTGGTGTGTGTGGTGATAAGTGTGGTGATATGTAGTGGTGTGTGGTGTTTTGTGCATGGAAGTTGTGTGGGTGATGGTGTTGTGTGCCTGTGGCTGCTAGTTTGTGGATGGTGGTGTCTCTCTCTGGCCTTCTCTCTGTAATTGTGGTCGTAGGGGTTTGTGGGTGATGTGCGTGTGTGTTTTATATTGGATTGGGTGTGTGGGAGTGGTGTGTGTATGTGTATCAGGTGTGTGTATTTCGAATTGTCCAATGTGGCGGTGTTTTGTATGTGTGTGTGTATTTTGAGGGCAACAGTGTGTACCGCCAATGAAATACCGCGGTTGAAAGACCGCCGCGTGGATTCGTGTGTCGTGATAGTGTGGGCGTATTTCTGTTGGCGTGACGGTGGAGGTTTTTTTTTCGCCAGTTTATCACTGACCTTTGGTGTGGCGGACTTGTGTGGGTGTCAGAATTTTGTCGGATTCCGAGATGTGGGTCATAATAGCTTTGCCGGAATTCCACGGCCGCGGCGGTGTGTTGGCGGTCTTCTGCACGGCGGTAAGCGGCTTTTACCGCCAATGTTGTAATGACCCCCAGAGTCTTTGAAGATGTATTTTGTGTGGGTCTGCTTCTTCTGCAGTTCCACTCCTATTCTCTCTCTTCCTCTGAAAAACAATATGTCACAGCAGCAGCAACCCCAAAGCTGATAGCCCCACAGCACAGGCCATGAGAGTGACTAGCATTCACACATGGATGCAAGCAACAATATGTGGCTGACAAAAGGTTAGCTCAGGACCCCAGTCCTACTTTTTATGATTCTTTTATCAGCCCTAGCCTTCCTGAGATGTGCCCAAGCCTCTTCCTTGTGACCTCTGACTGAATTAAAAGGCACCCTACATGCATGGGAAGCCTGACTTTCCCCTCTCCATTTTGTGTCCCACCTAGCTTACAGTAATGCAGCAATACACAAATCTGTCTGGTTGATTTCTCTACCTCCTCTCCATGTTTCACTATGCAGGCCCAGGTCTCCCCAGATAGAACCCAGGACCCTCCATGTATTGTACCATCCAAAGGCACACATACATCCAGTGCACAAGGTGTGTCTATAGCTGTTTTCTAAATTGGAGCAGGGTTGGGGTAGTCCTGATGGATGCAAGGATTTGTTCCAGACATTGGGTACATTAAAATGGTCTATTGCTTTGTTTTTTCTTTTTGCACTTGTTGTCTCTAGTCTGATTGTGTCTTGGATGCAGGTGTGCTGCCAGTTAGATAAGCAGCAGGTGCTGATTATGATGGTTTTGTAGCTGATGCAGCTGCTTTTGAAGATGGCATGGGCCAGGTAGGAGTGCTGGGGGATTTCCATTATGGGCAGGGAAGATATGGTCATATTTGTTCTGGGCCTTGGCATGGCATGCTGCAGCATGCAGGATGCCCTTAAGGGGACTAGTGTAGAGTCATGAAAGCCACTGAGCAAGAGTCTAGAAGGCCACTGAACAGTGCATTGCTAGCATCCAGATGCTAGTGTATTGGGCTTGTAAAGCATTTCTCAAGTTGCTTTCTGAGAGAAATGGTTATACATTCTTTGGTACAGAAAGCTGGTACCAGGCTGTTGTGTTTTTCATGACACTGCGTTACATGAGAGTGGGGTTGGTGTCAAGGGCAAATCTGAGAGAGTGACTTGACATTGAGTGAATGCTGAGGTTTGAATCTTTCCAGGTTCATGTCTTTGAGAAAGGTTTGAACTAGCTGTTGTTTCTTGTTCTTGGTGAAAAGTAGGCATTCTATCTTAGTGAGGTTGAGCTTCAGCTAGGTGCCAGCCACCCAGGAGCAGTTTATGTTTGAGGCACTGGATCTCTGGAGTGAAGTTAAGTGGTAGGATAAGAGTTGAATACAAATGCTGACATGAAGGTCTATGTAGGGTCTTAAGTTCTGTTTTCTTTTGGTTTGATCTCAGTGTGTTGATTGGATGTTTGGCAGGATGATGGGGATGGTGAGGTGATCAGTCCAGTCCTGGGGTATGGGCTGTTGGAGATGTTGAGAAGACAAGGTTGAGGATTGGCCTTTAGAGTGTGTTGGGTGGGTGACATGGTGTACCACATCAAGTGTGTTATTGAGGCTGCGAAGTGTGTCTCGTGTTTTCTTCATGCATTACTTGTCTAGGAG
Source organism: Pleurodeles waltl (assembly GCF_031143425.1). Taxonomy (NCBI): domain Eukaryota; kingdom Metazoa; phylum Chordata; class Amphibia; order Caudata; family Salamandridae; genus Pleurodeles; species Pleurodeles waltl. Next base: position 870,803,703 of record NC_090439.1, read on the forward strand.
TTTGAAGTCACTGAGAAGGCTGTGAGCATGTCAGGTGGATGAGGAAGGACTGAGGCCCAAGAATGTGTCTATGAAGTGATTGTTCTATCTGTAGAGCTGTAGATGAGGTGGAAAGTGATGGACTGAGCTGCGGAGGGTAAGAAGCGGCATGTGAGGAGATCCTTGGAGTTAAATGTTGCTTGCTTACCTAGAAAGCAGGACTCAGAGGACTATTGTAGGACAACAATGCCTCATTCTTTCTTATGTGTATGGTCTACATGCAGGATGAGGTTGACGATGGCAGCAATTCTCAACCACAATATTCTCCCAGTCAATAAAGCCAGGAGCTCTGACATGTTTCCAGGTTCAACCCTCTCTTTATAAGAACATATTGTGATCTCTTCCTTCACCTTTACTGCATTAGGAACATAAAACACCTTCTCTCCATCTCAGATATCAGAACCATCACACAATCGATAATCATCACAAATATGATTACTGTAGAACTCCACTCATTCTCTAATGTCTACTTAATTAAAATATATAAAGGGTAGCAGAACCCAGCAGTTATACTCATCTGTAACTCAGTCCAATGAGACTACATTCAGTGTATCATGAGGGCACTGTATTAGCTAGCCATCCATGAAAGTTGAGAATTCTAATTCCTGGTTCTCGCAGATAATGTTCCACACAAGGCCATAGCTGTATTTCTAATTGTTAGACCTGACATGCCTTAGGGTGGTCACCCCTAACTTTTTGCCTGCCTCCCTCCACTTTTTGGACCCTGTTTTGCTGGCTTTTGGACTCTGCGCACTTTACCACTGCTAACCAGTGCTAAAGTGCATATGCTCTCTCCCTTTTTAAACATGGTAACTTTGGATCATCCCTGATTGGACTATTTAATTTACTTATAAGTCCCTAGTAATGTGCACTATATGTGCCTAGGGCCTGTAGATTAAATGCTACTAGTGGGCCTGCAGCACTGGTTGTGCCACCCACTTAAGTAGCCCCCTTAACCTTGTCTCAGGCTTGCCATTGCAAGGCCTGTGTGTGCAGTTTCACTGCCACTTCGACTTGGCATTTAAAAGTACTTGCCAAGCCTAGAACTCCCCTTTTTCTACATATGTCACCCCTAATGTGTGCCCTAGGTAACCCCTAGAGCAGGGTGCTGTGTAGGTAAAAGGCAGGACATGTACCTGTGTAGCTATATGTCCTGGTAGAGTAAAACTCCTAAATTCGTTTTTACACTACTGTGAGGCCTGCTCCCTTCATAGGCTAACATTGGGGCTACCCTCATACATTGTTGAAGTGGCAGCTGCTGATCTGAAAGGAGCAGGAAGGTCATATTTAGTATGGCCAGAATGGTAATACAAAATCCTGTTGACTGGTGAAGTCGGATTTAAGATTACTATTCTAGAAATGCCACTTTTAGAAAGTAAGCATTTCTTTGCACTTAAATCTTTCTGTGCCTTACAATCCACGTCTGGCTGGGCTTGGTTGACAGCTCCTTGTGCATTCACTCAGACACACCCCAAACACAGGGTACTCAGCCTCACTTGCATACATCTGCATTTTGAATGGGTCTTCCTGGGCTGGGAGGGTGGAGGGCCTGCTCTCACACAAAGGACTGCCACACCCCCTACTGGGACCCTGGCAGACAGGATTGAACTGGAAGGGGACCTGGTGCACTTCTTAGCCACTCTTTGAAGTCTCTCCCACTTCAAAGGCACAGTTGGGTATAAAACAGGGCCTCTGCCCTACCTCATCAGACACTTGCTGGAGAAGAAACCTGAACCAGAAACTACATCCTGCCAAGAACTGCCTGGCTGCTCAAAGGACTCACCTGTCTGCTTTCTACAAAGGACTGCTGCCTTGCTGTTGGCCTGCTGCCTTGCTGAACTCTTGTCTGGCTCTGAAAGTGCTCTCCAAGGGCTTGGATAGAGCTTGCCTCCTGTTCCCTGAAGTCTCAGGACCAAAAAGACTTCTCTTTTTCACTTGGACGCTCCGTGCGCCTAAATTTTCGACGCACAGCTTGTTCCGTGGCGAGAAAAACGCCGCACACCGACGCTGATCGATGCAACGCCTTCGGGACGACCGGAACTTTGACGCACGGCCTCGCAAGGACAACGCCGCCCGACCTCCAGAGGAGAAATCGACGCGACGCCTGCCGTGAGAGCGAAACTTCGACGCGCAGCCCCGCAGAATGACGCGCAGCCGGAAAACAAGCAGGAGAATCCACGCACAGACCCGGGACATCTGGTAATCCCCGCGATCCACAGAAAGAGACTGTCCGTGTGCCGGAAAACGACGCACGACTTCCCCGCGTGAAAAATAATGACGCAAGTCCGTGTGCGCTGGGGAGAAATCGACGCACACACCATTTTTCCACGTATCTCTTCTTCTGTGGCCCTCTGAGGGGATTTTCCACTCCAAACCAGGTACTTTGTGCTTGAAAGAGACTTTGTTTGCTTTTTACAGACTTAAGACACTTTATATCACTTTTCAGTGATATCTCTACAAATTCACATTGCAACTTTATTCGTTTTGACCTACAATTATCCTGATAAATATTATATATTTTTCTAAACACTGTGTGGTGTATTTTTGTGGTGCTATATGGTGGTATTGTATGATTTATTGCACAAATACTTTACACATTGCCTTCTAAGTTAAGCCTGACTGCTCGTGCCAAGCTACCAGAGGGTGGGCACAGGCTAATTTTGGATTGTGTGTGACTTACCCTGACTAGAGTGAGGGTTCTTGCTTGGACAGAGGGTAACCTGACTGCCAACCAAAAACCCAATTTCTAACACTAATTACATCACTCCAAACTGGTTAAATGTGTAATTTCCCTTTTAAACAGGAGCTTTCTCAACCCTATTTAATTTAAGTCTCTGCCTTCAGCTTCAGATGATTCACAGCCGGTGTTTCCCTGTAACAGAAAACACTTCAAAACACCAAAGCAACTTATTTTTTTAAGATAACTTCAAGAAACATTATTGATCCCCCAATTTTCAACTAGCTCCACAATGCACAAACTCCTATTTACCAACCAGCTTTTGTTTTCCTCCCACCTTTGTCAGTCATATTGCACTTGGCAAAAATAAGTTAAGAAATGAATAAATAAAAATTAAAACTATTCATGAGAGTGGATCAAGAAACATACCTTGCACAGTATTACTAGTTTTGCCATGGGTCTCCTGTTTCTCTAGCCCACTATGACTGTCTAACAACCTACAGGAGCCCAGCATGAGAGAATAAAGCTCATATGCCAACCACAACGACCTCATGGTAGGGGGCAAGCCTCTGTAGAGAAAAGTTCAAAAATCCTGATTTACCCTAATGAAAGCCACCTTTCCTGCCATTAGAGTTTAACCTAACAATCCCATCCAGGAACATGAAGTTAGACAGAAGTGAACTGTAAAGGCATAGAGAATCATAGGTATGGAACATAGGTGGGATAACCTTTATTTTGGAGGATGAGCCAGTGCATAGTACCCAAGGCAGCAGGAAACATCTGAGTGCCCACCGTAACATTGACTATATATCATTAATTATTTTTTATTTGTTGTATGCCATTATTCAGTCTAGTTGCATACACTACCAAATAATACTCTAATGACAACTAGTCAATAGGTCCATTATTTCTTACAATAATGCTCTCAGAAAGTCTAGTGAAAAGTTCATTATTTCCCAAACTTTTACTCAACAAAAGGAGGCCATTGAAAAATCAAAACCTTAGTTTATTTTTCTAGAAGTTGAACAATTAACCTGCAACTGTCAAAGACACACTTAACCCCTTATGCCTTACCTGAAAAGTAAATATTAGTCCCTGAATACAGCAAAAGATCAGTGTCTGTCTATACCACACATAGAGCACCATCTATTAATTACTAGATGATTAACAACTGATAAAGAGAATTTCTTTAACTTTCTTACCTCTCCATATGCGTGTGAGTCATGTAACAACGATGATTCCTTTTCAGTCTTCATTTGTGTTAAATTAATCAAACCCAGGAGCAACACTATCTACTGTCCAATCTGCAAGCTCCTCTACCAGCATCTGCCTCTGCAGTTCCCACACAACATTCCATAACCGAATCCACATTATACAAATCACTACAAATCACTCACAAGGTGGGACCACATAAGGTGGTACTACCAATGTAACTTACTGATATAGTACACATATTAAAGCATGATTCAGCCCCCTCCCCAACTAAAGGTAAAAATATGAAAACACCCTGAACATAGAAACATAAATGTTCACAATGAACTAAATTTAAAGCAGAATAATCGTAAATAATGTTACATTACAATACAAAAAGGTGATGTTATATTATGTTAAATTATTTTATGTTATGTATTTTTAAACTGTACCAACACTTGCAAGGGTATCCTGGCACTGACCAGGTGTATGTGCTTAAATTTACCTATGGTAGGTTGGCTAATTAACAAGTCAGCTCTTTAGCTTCTTGTGGAACTCAAGAAGAGAGGAGCAGGCTCTGATGTGGAGTGGGATGTTCTTTCACATATTCAGAGCAAAATAAGAGAACGCCCGTCCTCCTGATCTGGTTCTCTTTATGCGCAAGGCATGTGCAAGTAGGTGTCCTGTGGAGCTGAGGTGTCTGGGTGGTTTGGGGACAATGCCCAACTAAAGAGACACATGCATGATAAATTCATTCAGACTCATTGTTCGATAATCCTTTTTGATGTCCCTTCCGAATCTTCCCAATCAACGAATGGTTAATATCATCAGGACAAGCTTTAGCGCAGTGTGACGGGTGCAGCTGAACCTTGAGCTGAGCTGAAGGGGGAGCAATATGTTTTGAACTACCTTATGGGATTAAAAGCATCCGCTGCAGAGTTCCTTGTACATCCAACAGTTTTCAGGCAACAAATGTTAAGATAACTCTGGTGATTGATGTTCCTGCTTAAAAGAGATCACAGTTTGTCTAGTGGCACTTTTAACTCATCATAAAGTAGTGTGGAGAGTTAACATGCCTGCTGTAAAAAAAATGTACCCTGCAGATTACAGAACTGTATTTTATGTGGATAGCTCAGTGGGTTAGTGCTATTGTCACAGAGATCTTTTTGTTACTTGCGGTATATATGTTACAATCACCATTTAGGACAGTGGCACATGAACTGTCATCAAAGAGCTGCATGCAAACTACATGGTATAGGTTAGAGCATTATATTTTTCTTTCCACAGTCTTTCATTAATCCCTTGGGTGCCTGGGGTGAGCTGGTCTCGTCCTCGGCCACGGTTCCCGTGTGCCGGGGACAAGACCAGCTCGTCCCGCACCCGCCCACACCCCCCAGTCAGGGATGGCAGGGGAATCGCTTCCCCTTCCACCTGACCCCCCCCCCCATCGGCAATCTGATGACGTTGTCGCGCTTACAGCGCGTCAACGTCATCAAATACTGCTGGGGACGCGCTGGAAGCCATTTGCTTCCAGCTTGTGAGGAGAGAGGTCTTCAAAAAGGTGAGTCCTTCTCCTTGTGTTTTTTTGGGGGGGGAAACAGACACAGGGGGAAAGGAAAGAGTTTTTCCTTTTCCCCTCTGCCTGTTTTGAGTGGATTCCTGCTCCACTAGACCCCAGGGATTGTTTTTCTGTGTATTTTGGGGAGCGACCCCTTAGGCAAGGATCGCTCCCCTGGGGGCAATAATCTATCTGGGTTTCGACCCCTCTGGGGGCTAGATCAGCCATTTTTTCAGGGGGTCGAAACCCACTAGACACCAGGGATCACTTTGTTTTTTATATTTTAGGGCAGCAACCCCTTGGAGAAGGGTCGCTGCCCTGGGAACATGATTTTTTTTGTATGTTATGGCCCCTATTCTTTTTTAGGCCCTTCTGCCCCCAATGTGGGCAGAAGGATCCAAGACGTCGGGGATTTTTTTTTTTCTTTTTTTTTTTTTGTGTTGGGGGGTGCCCCTTTGGCAACGGCCGCACTCCTCTAAGGGGGCACAGAACTGTTGGCCATTTCAGCCCCCCTTGAGGGCAGATCGGTCTGTGTTTTTAGGCCCATCTGCCCCCCAGGGGGGCAGAATCCACTTAGGCACCAGGGACCTTGTGTGTGTGTGTGTTTAGTGTGGGGGCAGCCCCTTTGGCAAGGGTCACCCCCCAAAGGGGGCACATTACTGATGGCCATTTCTGCTCCCATTACTGATGGCCATTTCTGCTCCCTTTGGGGGCAGATCAGCATATTTGTTTTAAGGCCATCTGCCTCCAAGGGGGGCAGAAGCCACCAAGATGCCAGGGATTTTTTTTCCTTTGTTTTTTTGTTTTGTGTTGGGGGGTGCGCTTCCTTTTTGCAAGGGTCGCCCCAAAGGGGGCACAGAACTGAACCATGGATGAGTGTGAAATGGGGTGAGCATTGAGGTATTGTGAATAGCTAAGGGACAACAACAGTTATGTGAGTTGTACAAAGAGTGTGAAGAAACATCGTTGTGTCATGGACGCCAGTAGACAATAACTGGAACATGTGAGCCAAAGCCATGAAGTGCAATACTTGGGTGCAACAGTCTGAACGTTAAATAGATGTATAGGTACAATAGTGGAATACACAGTAGGCCACAACATTGTGAGAATCAGGATAGCTTGTTGTGTACAATGTAGAGCTAAGGCATAGTTATGTACATGAATATTCAACAAAAAGGATGCAACATGGGAAATACAGACATAAGGCAAAGGAACAATACAATCATGTAGCTTTTCACAATACCTCAATGCTCACCCCATTTCACACTCATCCATGGTTCATCTCACATTCTCCACTGCTCGATAACTGGACTGGGTTCCTCTATGTGTGTTTTTGCATTTACCTTACTTTAGGCACTTATCATCTGCCTAGCATCTATCCAAATATGGCCACTTCCTAACCAGCACTTGATTAGTCTTTGTTCGTATCTACCATTGAATAGCTTTACCGCTCTTTCCTTTGTACACCTAAGATGGCCGCCGTTTTAGCTACTATACCACTGTTTCAAGTCCCTCTTCTCTTTCTGTTACACTCCCACCCTCTATTTCAACGAGAGAGCGCAGGTCTCCACAGACTGTTATACGCTCTCGAGATCACAGGAAGCCCGACGCTGCTCCTATCTCCAGGTATGTCACCGACTCGCCTACTCTACTCACGCTTTAGCTTCTACTTTGCCGATATTGCCACCTTGTTGTTGTAGCTCTCTTTACTCTCTTTCCACTGCCCTATGACGCACGCTATCTGTAGCAAACCGCGATCGTATTTTGCAACTGCCATGCGCCTCGGCTATTTTTCATTTTCATTTTTTAGACCTATCTCGGATTTATTTTAGTTACAGCACCTCATAGCCAGCGCTCATTACACGACCGGCATGGTTATTGCTACACTCGTTTTCCGACCGCGCCTTTTTTTTTATAACTGTCCATATCATCTTCCCATATACCTTGTTCACGGCACTTTCCTACAAACTGCACCACGCTCGTGCGGTTTGATGTTTCTAACCTTATTGATCGCTACTTTTGGAAGCCACGCATATATTATGTAATTGCCATACGCTTCGATACCTTTGCACCTTTGACTTGCCTCGATTTTACTGCCTAACACCACCTCACAGTATTACTTAACTTTGGCCTTTATCACATTAACTTCACCATACCACCCGTAACTGGGGTTTGCCCCATGACCCAAAAAATATCTTTTACTGCTTTTCTGTTCTTCTCTTCCATTTCGAACACACTTCTCTTACCCCATTTTATCTAATACCCTCTTAGGATACGACTACGGGCTTATCAGGGCCCGCTATACCGGTTTTACTAGACTTACTCTCTTACTACACGAACCTGCAGCTGCTTGGGCAGCCATACTACTTGCAGATTTACTACTTTCTAATAGGTATGTACTAATCAATCTACTTCTGCCTTCACGGTCTACTTTAGTCTCACAATTTTGTTCTAGTCCGTCCTCTCTCACTTGTTTCTATATTTGCTACTCACTTTCTCTCCCTGGCCTCTCTCAGTCCTGCACTACTCTCTCATCCAGCCTATTTCACTTCACCTTCTCTATATACCAGGCGTGAGACAACGCGGTCTCTAGCTACACAGTACTCTATACTCAATCTTTCTGAGTTTTCTGTTCGCAGTATAAATTACATGACCACGGTGCTTCACTGGTTACCTTCATGTTTTATAGTTTGGGTCCCGATCACTTTACACCTATCTTGTATGCCGTGTTCACTCCATGCTCACTCACACGAGTTCTTACTACTGGTCACTGGTCTCTGGATTTGGAATCTTCCTCACACGGTCACCTGACAAGCGCACACTAGATTCCATACACACATATATGCCCAATTTTGCTTTCATTACTGTTTTGCAGCCTTGATGAAGTCACCTGTGTGACGAAACACGTGTTGGCTGTATCTCCATGATGACACAATCATCTCTAAACACCTACTAATAAAGACATCATCTGCAAAAAAGACTTGAGACTCTCTTCAACTTCATATTTCCTGTTACCTGCAATACGACACCAGGAATATGTATTCTTGCTATACTGTTGGACATTACATTCTGTGTGCTGTGGCCTTCTTGTCCCAATTTTGTCCTGGGGTACTCCTAGTACCCGTTTGGTGCCTATCGGGTAGTAAGGCACTGGGCCAGTTTGCACCAGACTTTGCTTTGTACCTTTGTACTTAATAAGAAATCATTTGTTTACTGCCTAGAAGTGCGGCGCCTTTCACTCTTACTACCCCTGTGTCTCTCCTCCCGAGTCTTTGATCCTGTTTAAGGGGCGTTTGGTTTTTAAGCAGTACATTCCTAGCAGGAGGGCACGATATGGAATTAAGATGTATATGCTGTGTGAAATTAGTACACAATATGTAAAAAAAACTTGAGAAGGGACAGTGCAGTGCCTTGCGTAATAATGAGCTGCTAGCTCTGAAATTTGCAGACAGGAGGGATATGTACATGCTAACTACCATCCATGATGAGAGTACTTCCCCTGTGACTGTTTGGGGTCAGGTTGCGGAAGTGTGCAAACCTGCGTGCATTTTGGACTACAATAAGCACATGGCTGGTGTTGATAAAGAAGATCAGAGGTTGGAACCTTACACTTCTCTTCGTAAGTCTTACGTGTGGTATAAAAAGTTGGCCATCTACTTGTTTCATTTAGCAACTTTTAATGCTTTTATTGTGTTTGAGGATTGTTCCCCTGAGTCAAGGATGAAATTTGTTAAATTTCAGGAGTCACTGATAGAGAGCCTTATTGTGGTGGAACAGGCAAGAGTTCCTAGAGTAACAGTGGTGGAGGATGTGGCTAGATTGAAAGATCGCCACTTTCCTGACCACATTCCTCCCACTTCCAAAAAAGACTTGCCCACTAAGAAATGTAGAGTCTGTGCCCGAAGAAGTATCCTGAGAGAGAGCCATATGTACTGCGAGGGCTGTCCTTCAAAGCCTGGGCTGTGTGTGGCTGGCTGTTTCAGGAGTTACCACATCCAGAAGAATTACTGGGAACTACTGTGAGGGTAAACTGCCTGTTTTATATTTTCATATGTTCAGTTTCACGTTGGCATTTCTGTCATGTATTAGTTAGAGCTTTTGTGTTTGTAGTTTAGTACTTATTTCAAATTAGTTAGTGGTTTCTTTGCTGTTTAAAAAAAAAAAGGCAGTGTGCATGGAGTGGCACTTGGCTGGCGGTGTGCGTGGAGAGACCCTTGGCTGGCGGTGTAAATAGTGACTTGCTGTTGGCCACTGCAACACACTGCCAGCCAACCGCTAGTCCACACACTCCCATCAGCTGGTGTGATTGCTGTATCAGGCATGTGGGCATATGAAAGTGATGGGCCCTTGAATGGCACTGTCTGTTGATGCGAGTGTTGTAAGGTGCTGGGCCTGCAGCTGGTGGCATGAATGGTCTTGTGCATGTCATGTACGAAAGGTGTGTGAATGGACTGTAAAGCGGTTAGTGCCTTGCCGCGGTTTTACATCTCACGAGCTGTGAGTCATTGGTTCAGTTTTTTGGCCTTTCAGTTATTAACAGTGCATTTCATTTTTGTGAAATCTCTTGTTAATAAAATGTGATCCACTGAACCATCACTCACCCTCATGCCAAATCCAACCAGTATGTGTGGTAAAAATGACAAAACCTGCTCCGCTGTAGTCAGGTGTTGCAGCACACCCATAACATGCTAGGTGTCTCAGGTGGGACCCCGATGATGAAGCATGCCACCAACTTGGTTGGTGGGTGAGGGGTCTTTTTAACATAACCTAAGTGCATTTCTTTTCACAGTTTTAGTGTTTGGAACATCACAGTAGGATATGAATGCATCAAAGTGATCTATTACAAAACAACCTCCTTTTCCAGGGGTGGGGGGGGGGTGGGTGGTGTGCACCTGCGTTTTTGTTCCTTGTTGTGGTGTTCATCTAGGGAAAAAACAATGGATTTAGGCCCAGATCACTGTACTGGGGGTGAATGTTTGACAATGTTCAGCATTCCGTCCATCACTTGTTGTTTTTGCTTTGTCGCCCTAAGTGGGAAGGGTATGCCCAGACGTGGGTCCCGTGCTTCCCATGCCACTGGATTCAAGCTAGCCTGGCTGATGAGGGGTGAAACCCCAGAACCGGTCCCAGGATGCTTGTTTCCAGTCCAGGGAAGACCTGGCCTAGCAGTTCGGGCTGGACTGTTCCCATGGGGAACAGGGTCAAGACTGATTTGCATATGGCTGGGTCCAAACTGGAATGGCATGGGCAGCAAAAAAACGATGGATTTAGGCCCAGATCACTGTACTGGGGGTGAATGTTTGACAATGTTCAGCATTCCGTCCATCACTTGTTGTTTTTGCCCTGGTTCATCTAGGGAAACCTACCAAACTCGGACATTTTTTAAAACTAGACACCCCGAGAAGTCCAGGGAGGTGTGGCTTGCATGGATCCCCCAACATTTTCTTACCCATACTCCTCTGTAAAAAAGCATATTTTCCTCACTTTTTGTTGTAGGAGCACTGCACCAGTACAAATTTCCTACCACCCAGCATTCCCCTCAGCCTCCCAAGTAAAATGATACCTCACTTGTGTGGGTCCCCAAAGCAGAGTCAGCCTAAAGATGTATAAAAGAAAGAATTGTGCTTATCAACTCGCTGTGCTATCCCCGCTGTCTCTACACATTTGTGGCCTTTTCCTGTTGCAGGCACCTGGGCCACCCACACAAGTGAGGTATAATTTTTATCGGCAGACCGAGGTGAACATTGGGTGGTAGGAAATTTGTACCGGCACAGAGATCCTACAAAGAAAAGTGTGGAAAATTTGATTTTTATTTTAGCTATATTTGAAGTTTGCAGAGGAGTCTGGGTAAGAAAATGTTGGGGGATCCACACAAGTCACACCTCCCTGGACTCCGCCGGGTGTCTAGTTTTCAAAAATGTCTGGGTTTGGTAGGTTTCCCTAGATGACCGCTGCACCTGGGACCAAAATCGCAGGTGCCCCAGCAAAAACAGGTAGTTTTGTAATAGATAATTTTGATGTGTCCACATTGTGTTTTGGGGCATTTCCTGTTGCAGGCACTACGCCTACCCACACAGTGAGGTACCATTTATATCAGGAGACCTGGGGGAACGCTGGGTAGAAGGAAGTTTGTGGGTCCTCTCACATTCCAGAACTTTTCATCACCGAAATGTGAGGAAAAAGTGTTTTTTTGCCAAATGTTGAGTTCTGCAAAGGATTCTGGGTAACAGAACCTGGTGAGAGCCCCATAAATCACCCCATCCTGGATTCCCCTAGGTGTCTAGTTTTCAAAAATGCACAGGTTGTGTAGGTTTCCTTATGTGCCGGCTGAGCTAGAGGCCAAAATCCACAGCTAGGCACTTTCCAAAAAACACATCAGATTTCAATGTAAAAATGTGATGTGTCCATGTTGTGTTTTGGGGCATTTGCTGTCACGGGCACCAGGCCTACCCCCACAAGTGAGGTGCCATTGTTTATCAGGGGACTTGGGGAAATGCTGGATGGAAGGAAATTTGTGGCTCCTCTTAGATTCCAGAAGTTTCCATCACTGAAATATGAGAAAAAAGTGTTTTTTTGCCAAGTTTTGAGGTTTGCAAAGGATTCTGGGTAACAGAACCTGGTGAGAGCCCCACAAGTCACTCCATCCCGGATTCCCCTAGGTGTCTAGTTTTAAAAAATGCACAGGTTTTAGTAGGTTTCCCCTAGCTAGAGGCCAAATCCACAGATTGGCACTTTCCAAAAAACACGTCGGATTTCAATGTAAAAATGTGATGTGTCTATGTTGCGTTTCTTGTTGTGGGCATTAGGCCTACCCACACAAGTGAGGTACCATTTTTATCACAAGACTTGGGGGAACACAGAATAGAAGAACAAGTGTTATTGCACCTTGTGTTTCTCTACATGTTTTCCTCCCAAATGTAAGACAGTGTCTAAAAAAGACATCTCTTTGAGAAATGCCCTGTAATTCACATGCTAGTATGGGGATCCCGGAATTCAGGGATGTGCAAATAACCACTGCTTCTCAACACCTTATCTTGTGCTCATTTTGGAAATACAAAGGTTTCCTTGATACCTATTTTTCATTCTTTATATTTCACCAAATGAATTGCTGTATACCCGGTATACAATGAAAACCCATTGCAAGGTGCAGCTCATTTATTGGCTCTGGTTACCTAGGGGTCTTGATGAACCTACAAGCCCTATATATCCCGCAACCAGAAGAGTCCAGCAGGCGTAACGGTATATTGCTTTTGAAAATCTGACATGGCAGGAAAAAGTTATAGAGTAAAACATGGAGAGAAATGGCTGTTTTTTCACCTCAATTTCAATATGTTTTTATTTCAACTGTTATTTTCTGTAGGAAAACCTTGTAGGATCTACACAAATGACCCCTTGCTGAATTCAGAATTTTGTTGACTTTCTAGAAATGTTTCGCTGTCCAGGATCCAGCATTGGTTAAACACCCATTTCTGATTCAAGTCTGCCTGTTCCTGAAAGCTGGTAAGATGGTGATTTTAGCACTGCAAACCCTTTGTTGATGCCATTTTAAGGGGAAAAAACACAAGCTTTCTTCTGCAGCCCTTTTTCCCATTTAAAAAAAAAAAAGAAATGTTGCTGAATTTTGGCTAATTTGTTGGTCTCCTTCAGGGGAACCCACAAAATTTGGGTACCTCTAGAATCCCTGGGATGTTGGAAAAAAGGACACAAATTTGGCGTGGGGAGCTTATATGGACAAAAAGTTATGAGGGCCTAATTGCGAACTGTCCCTAATAGCCAAACAAAAGACCTGGCACTTGAGGGGGAAAAGCCTGGCAGCGAAGGGGTTAGTCTAATGTTGCTAACAAGGGTTTGTTTAAGTAGAAATACATTCATATTAGCAAAGCCAACTCCAATCACTGTGGTACATTTTAAATCCTGAGTTTGTGCTTCACCAGAACAAACAACCTTAAAATATACTTATATGGATGATAATTGATTCCTGCACTTTGTAGTCCTAGTTATTTTATGTAATATGTCCTATACACTGATTTATGGAAGTATGATTCATTGTCGCTGTATAGTGTGAGTGAATTAAAGTGCAGTGACACCCTACATTGGTATGAGTAGCACTTTAAGATAATTTAATTACATGTAAGATAGCAGCTATGGAAAAATGAGAGGCACTGTTAGAGGCTGGTAGTGAGGGAATTCATGGAAAAGGAGGTCATTGAAGTAAGGGTACCCCGCTTATAGTAAGCTGACTTGATTTACTTCTGCATTGGCATTCATTATCACCTCCCACATATTGTTTATAGTTTTTTCTCTCATCTTCATTTTCTATTATGTGCGCTATAGTTTTCAGAAATACTGTCCACTTTATGTGTTTTCTTCTTCTTCTTTCTTCAAGACCCTGTGACATTTTCAACAGTTTTGAATCCTAAGTATTTGTGATTTAAGTCTGGATATTTGTTAACCTGTGCTGAATGGCTAGAACTCCCACACCTGTAGCATCTCGACTTTAATACTGCAAGAATGTGTCATGTTCCAGTTATTATTTTTATTGATTTTTTTTAGTAATGTTGTTAACTTCCACGCCTTGTCTTTTATTATACTAGGGTCGTTTTTGTTTTCTGCAATATGTACAGAGCATTCAGTGCATTGTGCTTATTTAGGGGCAGATTTATTATTATTTCATGCAGTTAAGGGCAGCAAGGCATCCTGCTGCACTGTGTGAAATAAAAAGGGCCGGAATGTGCCGTATTTAACATGATTGCTGCCCTTTCCTTGCGCTGGCACACAATGTGCTTCCTTGAGCTAATGCCGGCACTCTTGCACCCTGGTGCAAGGGTACCTGCGTGGAAGGCAGAATTGTTTTGTGGTGGAACAATCCTGAGAGGCATTTTCCTCTTTCTAAGTGTGCTGCATAATGCAGCACACTTAGAAAGAGGAAGTAACGAGGAGAAATCAAGATATTTCTCCTTGTTGTGCCTCCTCGGGGAAGGCATAGCATTTTGACGCATTCCCAGGTTTACCAGTGTTGGTAAATCTGGGACTGTGCCAGAATCCATGGGTGGATGCGTGAGAACACCCACACTCTACCAATGTAATACCTCCCTATGGCGAAGTAACTCAAGGCAGCGCCTAGTGCTGCCTTGTGTTACTCCAGATTTATCAAGACACTCAGGGCCACAGAAGGTGGCCTTGCATGGCCTGATAAATCTGACTTGGGTGGTGCGTCACCCCCTTGTGTGGGCCACGAGTGACGCCAAACCATGATAAATATGCCCCTTATTGTTTTGTCATTCTTCATGGCCAGTGGCAAATGCAAGGGTCATACTACAGCCATGGACTACAATCTTAACTGTGTCATTTGTGAGTGTCCCACATCTGTGTGCCGTGTTCATAGGAGCTAAGTTGCATTTTCAGGGAATTTAAATGGTTGGCTCTGAGGTAGAGAGGTCACAGACGTGATGCAACATGTGACTGAACTCCTACATAAAACAACTAGAAGGGCACCCAAGGGAAAATCTCGTTTTTTCTTATGGGTAGCACTGGCCCACCTTTGGCTGTTTGATATCATCAGCAAAAATGACCTTTAGGTATTATGTGTGATTAAACCAAATAAGCAACACTATAATTAATAAAATAAAGAAACAAAGGTTGAAAAAGATACAAATTCAATAAGCATAATTTCAGAACAATGTGAAAATGCATTTCACTGTTCATTTATTGACAGTTCCTGTGTGGAAGGCCAGTGGTGATCTAGCCAAGCAAGTCTGCCATGCCACAGTGAGATAGATTATGGGATGTAAATCAGTCAAATGATATCTCTTTAGTTGAGAAATGAAGTGAGTTTGAAGTCATATGCCTGTCATTTGGCATCTCAGTGAACACACTTTGCAGAGATGGGATAGCTCAGTATGGGCCGAAACTGTTCTTATATGTGATGAGGTTGATGCTTTCTTGCAAGGGTGCCTCTGTGTTCCAATCATCCCCTGAAACTCATAATGATGTTTTTCTTGCGGAATTCAGATTTGTCTAAAAAAAAAGCTATATTCTTTCAAAATGGAGAAATGCTGCAAAAGTAGTCTTATAGATTACTGTTTCTTGCAGTTTCTTCCGTACTGGATCCAGTGAACTGAGTTCACCTCAGAAAAATTCTAGGTGGGCCACGACTGCCCTGTTTGGACGCTACCAGTTAGTTTGACTTCTCTCAACTGAATACCAAATGTTCTGTGTTCCAGCACTCTTCAGCCCTAAACACACGTTTAGAAGACATCCTTCAAAGCAGTCTGCAAGCTGCCACCATAGGTCTGGGACAAGGTGTCTTAAAGAGAATTGCAGTGAATGTTCAGGACACCTCTCATTGTATTTCCTCCTGTTTGGTAGCAGATAATCTTTTTTTATCTGTTTTCTAGGCTCGCACTCAGTGCCTGCTGGTCCAGCATCGTTTTTTTCATTTAATTGGATTTTGCATCAAAAGCCGGTACAATGTGGATAAATTGTCAACAATTGATCATATCGACAAGACTTTCAAGTGGGCAGAGTAATAGGGCCATCCAGCCTGGCAGTGTGGCCGGTTTTGACCCCCTTTATCAAAACAGTGGAAAATAACAAGCAGTGTAAAAACAATAACAATGCATTCGCTGTTAGCACTACCTCTGTCGGTGATTTGAAGAAAAAAGAAGCGAAAAGTTCTTCACAAATCGCCACCCACCCACACCCTTTCTGGAAACCACTCAAGATACAAACGCTCTGATTTTGGCTTCTAGAGACCCTCCCAGTTGGGGACGCAGTTCCAGCCGTATTCCACGGTATGCCGCCAAATCCTCCCAAATTTTATAGTACATCTTGGGACATCCCCTGGTGATATATATATATAGGACGTTCGTGGCATAGGCAGGAGTCCAAACCTTCCTTCAAACATCCAATGAGGGAGTCACGTTTGGCTATAGTAAAGCCAAGCCTTACTAGGGCCCGCCAATATCTATTCCCATCTTTTCCGTCTGACATGTGCAATAAGGAACACCTTGGAGACCATGGCACGCTGAGGTTAACACTCTTGAAACAACCAAAGACCCCATTCCACAAGAGGGTCAGGACCGCACAGCCCCAAACTGTTTGTATGTAGTCCAGTCTCAGTCTTGCAGCACAGATGGGGGTTGGGGTCCAATAAGCCTTCTCCACCACAGCCTCTCCCTAGTGTAATGATTTCTGTGTAAATAACGCAATTGAATGAGGCGGTATTGGGGAAACTGTGACCGCCTCCCAGGAAGAGGCCAGTGCCTCTCTCCAGTCCTCTTCCTACATGTGGCCCAGGTCACGAGTCCAAGCCTCCTGGAGGGCCATAAAGGTGTCTGGGGCATTGACTACCAGAATCAGTATGTGACTGAAATCTTGTGCTGCTGGATGTTTGTCAATAGTATTTTGACTTCTAAGGGGCTAACTTCTGAAATGTCCTCTAAGTGTGTGACGTAGGGTGTAAGCGAATGGCGGAGCTTCAGGTATTTTTAGGCAGATGAAGCTGAAACTCCCCTTGGAGAGCAGCAAAAGATTTAATCGAGTTCCCAATGAGGATGTCCCTCAATCTAGACATCCCTATTAAGCCCAAGCATCGGAGTCTCTGCAGCTGAGCCACCTGCCACACTGCGGTGCCCTCCCTCAGGGGATCTCACTGGAGAGTCTGAATGCCCCTATGAAAGCCCCTGCCTCCCTCTAAGACGCGAGAACTACCTTGGTACTGGTGTGAGGCATGGAGGGGTTGTTCCCAATATAACAGATGAAGGAGGGTCTGTTTGCCCACTTTCCATCCCTCGGATGTGTAAGTCGGGGTCTTTGAATCCCCTGACCCACCACTCATTCAGGATGGTCAGTTGGGCAGCTCTATAAAAGGACCGTACATCAGGCGCGGCAATGCCACCATCGTATGAGGATTTATAGCACTTAGAGAGGGAAATTCTGGAGGGAGCATGATTCCATAAGAATCCCCACAAAAGCGAGTTGATACAGGAGTTGATACAGGAGAAGAGGGATGGGGGCAAGGGAAATGGAAATTTCTGGAGCTGTTACAAAAGCCAGGGAAAGGCCACCATCTCAAAGATGGCTGATCTCCTGAGGAATGAAACAGGTAGCTTTGCCCAGTATTTCAAGTCAGCTGTCAGTCGATCTAATTGTGGTTGTATATTCATGGCCCATGCCCAACCTCATTTGCAGTAATATGAATGCCAAGTAACGGAACCCCTGGGCGAGGACCCTGAGCTCCGATGCCCCAAACAACCCTGTTGCTCCTCCACTCACTGGGTAAATCGAGGTGGACCCGGAGCCCTGAAAATCTCCCGAAGATGTCCCGTATTGGAAGTGTGTCCTGAGTCTCGGAAGTCGGTTAGGAAAATGAGCACATTGTCTGCATACAATGTAATCCTTTTCTTCACCACCAGTCCCCACTCGAACCCCCACTCAATCGGAAAGGGAGTTGAGTTGGCCCCACCCACTCTGGCCTGGGTGAATAGCTCTGTCTATAGGAGTTTCATGTAGCTAATGGACGAGGTTCGAAGTCCATTTTGGCCCGGAGAGAAAACAGAAATGGCTAATCAGCCAAGCTAAAGGCCTTACAAAAGTCCACCTGAAGGAGTGCACTTTCTTTATGGTGGCTCTCAGAAGCGCGATGGCATTGCACACTCACCGTATTATGTGCCTCATGGCACATCCTGGCATGAATTCAGATTGGTCTGGGTGGACGAGTTAGATATGACCTTGATCAGCCTGTTCACAGTGCCTTGGCTCACACCTTGTCCTCTATGTTAAAAAGCAAAATCGGGCGGTAGGACCCACAGCACTTCAGTGGCTGGTGTAGTTTTAGAATGACTATGATGTCTCCTTTCCTGAGGGTCAGGAGTAAAAACTCCCACCAAATGGGGGCTCATGTGGTCTTGTAGAACTTGGCAAGGGGACTGCCAGGTTGGGGCGACTTCCCCGGTAGGAGTTGCAGCAAGGCCTTAATGTCCAACTCCAGGGAATCCCTGTCCCGTTCCGAGAGGACTTGGGTAAGAAGATCACAGACCAATTACTCTACATCTGAGAGGCACTGTGTATCATGTCAGGCATATGGAGCACTATATTAATCTACAAAGGCATTGGCGATCCACCTTTCACCGGTCATACAATGCCCCCAGGCATTTAAGACATTTAGGATGGGTTCCCGCGAGGATGCAGTGGAGCAGAGCCAGTGAAGGGTTTTACTGGACGTGTTCTCCCGTTGATAAATGTGACTATAAATAGCCATCCTTACCAAGTGTGCCTCGTCCATCAGGGTTTGGTGCATGTGTGCAGCGAGTCCTAAAGGACTGCCGGGTCAAGGGACTAGGGGCCTCATTAAGAGGCTGGTGGTCTTGAGACCGCCAGCCTCTCGGTGGCAGTCAGGACTTCCTGCGCGGATCAGAGGTGCCCGTCTGGAAATTGACGCATCACTCTCTTGCAAGGGAGAAAAAAGATGCATCGCCAACCCGACCGGAGAAGAAACGATGCATGGCATCACTTGCAAGGAAGGAATCAACGCATCCTGGACTTGCCTATTTTTCTAAACTGGTGTGGTGTCCATTTTGTAGTGTTTCTCTGTATTACTGTGTGTGTTGGTACAAATACTTTACACATTGCTTCTGAGTTAAGCCTGCCTGCTCTTGCCAAGCTACCAAGGGGGTGAGTGGGGGTTAACCAGGTGTGCTTCTCCTTTGCCCTGACTAGAGTGAGGGTCCTTGTTTGGACAGGGGGTAACCTGACTGCCAGCCAAAGACCCCACCTCTAACAGGGTGCATCCGGGTTCACTTCTTTCTCCATTCTCTTCCTTAGCCTTATCTTGTTTCCTGGCATAGTTATTGATATACATGTGGGTTTTCTTTCCAGCAATGTGTTCTTGAAACCCAGCTGAACACTATGATCCACTAGTCGCATGTGCTTCATTAGAGAAGGACTCTAATCATGTTGGAAAACTGTCTCTATGGTATGAAGCCTGAACATAATGATGGCTGTATTTCAGGAATGAATCAAGGCAAGCAAAAGCATCTCCTGTTGGGGAAGATGAGTTGTTGCTCCATTTTTTTTAAGTCTGGCGTTAACCAAGACATTTTGATTTCACTAAAACTAGGGGGCATATTTATGGAAAAGTGTCTCAGCATTCATGATGCGCCGCTTTTCTAGCACCCCATTGTGCCCCGCTAATGTGTGCACTGTATTTACAATACTGCACACCATGGCAGTCATGTCCACATTAGCGTAATCATTTACGGCACTAATGTGGTGCTTTTCTGGATTAGTGCCATAAATTATGGCGCTAATGCAGCAAAGCACTGGGAGGCCCATTGTTTTCAATGGGAGTGTCATCTGAACGCTAAAAATGGCACAGTGAAATCTTGTAAATTTCACTGGGCCATTTTTCTGGGCCTTCCTACGGGGGAACGCCCCCCTTTCATACATTATGAGTGGCACAGGCTTAACATGGCACAAGGGTTTACAAAGTGGCTCAATGCTTGCATTGCACCACTTTATAAATATGATGCGTAGGAAATGCCACATTAATGCCACATTTGCATTAAAAAAATGATGCAAATGTGTTGCAAGGTGGCGCTACAGGGATCATAAATATGCCTCTATGTGTATATATAATGTACTTATATGGTCTTTCAGCCAGCCCTCTTCACCCATTGGCTTGTTATTGTGCCATTCACATTTTTCCTCACCCATTACAACACAGAGTGGGGCCAGGAGCCAGTCCACTTCAGCCACTGGCTAACTTCACTATGAGTGAGAGCGTTCTGCTTTCTCACAAGAAGCACACCCACAAATGAAGTAGTTCCATCTGCCTGGAATTACTATTGGAATATGTGCTTTTTGAGATCAAAAATATTGTTGCTTTTAGCTAATCTTTTTATTTTATATTGGAGAGGGCCCATCTGCTCCCTCAACAATAAAGTGTTACAAAAACGATTGTGTTACAAAAACTATAACAAAACAAGCACTGACAAACCCAAAAGGCTAGCAGCTAATGCCAGACCTATTGACTTTGAAAGTGCTTGGTTTGTTTTGGATTGATTTCATGTAGGGAGGGGTTTCGTTTGGTTACCCTGCCAAAAGGCATGCACTTTTAAAGCCCAGGAGTTTTACAAGGTGCACTTTAGCAAGACGTGACAGCTGCTGTATATCCAACGAACCTGGGTAATGCATATAAAAGACACTATGATGTTATCTGACTATAATGAGAAGAAACAGCTTGGATTGGCTGTGTATATGTTTGGCTATCCCTACCCCACAAGCAGCTGCTGTGTCTGAATGTCTGAAGTAGTGTGATGTGCCTGCCATTCAGTAGGATGTGTGCTTTGTATCTCTGATCAGTGGATCTACACGTGTGAAACCAGTGAGGAAGAGCAAAGAGCCTATTGTGTTTATAGAAGGCCTGCTGGAGGGGCATGTTGTGTAGGGCAGTGTGCTGCTTTTTTTTGCAGTTCTCTGGCTGATGACAGGCTCCTGGACGTCGGTATTGGTCTGTACCATTTTGTAGAAGACGCGTAGGGTAGGGGTGTGACTGAATGACAGACAGAGCGCCAAGGACTGCTGTCAGTAGGGTAATACTACTGCTGTTTTACAGCAGTGGATATATGAGCCCGAAGGAACGTGTGGTCACAGAGCAGTGGTCCCTAAACTTTTTAATGCTGCACCCCCCAGTTGAAAAATGAAAACCATTGGGCCCCTCTTCAGAATTTTTCACAATTATTTGATAAAAATGGCATTGTTTAAATATCTCTAGACCTATTTTAACATAGCAGTACTGTTACCTTTTTTAAAAATGCAATAACATGCTTCTGCTTAAAACAAAGGCCTGTTATCTGTATAATGCTTCTTTTGGCCACAGTCTGACCGCCCACCTTCCCCCCCCCAACCCGGACCACTTGAGGCCCCGCCCCCCAGTTTGAAGACCTCTGTCCTAGAGCAAGGGGAGGTGGTTGAAGGGAAAATGGTAATTAGTTTCATCGCCAGTGGGGTTAAAGAGTAAGACAGGGTCAAGAATGATTGGCTGGTTATGTGCTATCACATCATTTACACTGCAAAACGGTGGGTAGGTTAGACATGCCAGGAGAATGTAGTAGTGGGTGGTTGAGACTGACAGAGCGAGAGGTCGAGTCTCGTCACTCTGGAGTCTATGAGGAAAATCACTAAGGAAACTAGGAGGGTCAGGCCCCACTCTGGTCTTCTGAGGCCTGGGCCTCCAGGATCCAAGGGTCAGGCCCCACTCTGGTCTTCTGAGGCCTGGGCCTCCAGGATCCAAGGGTCAGGGCCCACTCTGGTCTTCTGATGCCTGGGCCTCCAGGATCCAAGGGTCAGGGCCCACTCTGGTCTTCTGAGGCCTGGGCCTCCAGGATCCAAGGGTCAGGCCCCACTCTGGTCTTCTGAGGCCTGGGCCTCCAGGATCCAAGGGTCAGGCCCCACTCTGGTCTTCTGAGGCCTGGGCCTCCAGGATCCAAGGGTCAGGCCCCACTCTGGTCTTCTGAGGCCTGGACCTCCAGAGTCCAAGACCAGGCAGGTCAGCCATGGAGGCTTCCACTGTGAGGATGGTTGCAGGCAGGAAGTATCAGAAGTTTACAGAAACTCCTGCAGGTTTATAGCTGACTCTCATTTACAAGCGCAGCTTAATGTTAAAGCCTGCTAGCGATTCTGCAACCACTCGGGCGCTCATCCAGGCTAGAGAGGTTCCCCTTCATGCAGCCTGCACCGTGCACTGCCCGCAGGTTCTGCGCGTACAGCCACGTGGCCTCTTCTGTGTCTTCGATTGTGTACCTTACACGAAATAAACCAATTTGTCGACATATCTGGAACCTGTTAATTTCAGACAGGGTTGTTTGAAAACAAAGCACGTATTTATTGCCTTATTGTTCCAGAAAAAAATAAAGCATTTCCCTGCGAAAATGCCTCTATTACTTTCCTTTCTGGCTGCATAAGCGCCTTTCTTAAAAAGGCACGCAGTCATTTGTCAGAAGGCGCGCATTAGCATTTCTGCTCCAGAGGCAGATTACATCAATATGGTTGTAACGTGGGGTTTCTGCGGCTGAGTTATAAATTTTCACCCACGCCTCGTCGTGCCTGTTCACAACTCTATTAGCGTCCCAAGTGCCTCAATCTACGTGTATTTAGGCTTTCTCACGCAGGCGGAGGCGGGCTTGACACAGTGAGATGGCGTCTCGTTGACGCTCTGACATGTTAACTGAATTGTGAACATCCACCCAGATGAAGGCAGCCTCTAAACACAGCCGGAGGCAGCGACGGATGCTAAGAGAAATGTCTTTGAAGATGCTGCAGGATGCTTGTTGAAGGAACCAGAAAGAATTGCAATAATCTGAATACGTTTTTTAAAGATTAAAAATAGAGATTATCCATTCATCCCACCATTTTGTAGGAACGCAGGTAACTCCCACTAATGAGCACCCCAATCTCCTGTTCATCTCCCACAAAGAAGCTGCAGTACATGCCTGTAATGGTTTAACTTTATTGCACATGACTAAACCTCATAACCAATAATATTGAGCTGCTCAACTGTTAGTAATCGTTTGGCTGCTTGCCTGCGTGAAGAGCTAGCAGGTAAAGCAGAGATTGCTGGGGAATGAGACCCTGAATGCGTTTCCCAGAAGGGCTTGGAATTCCAGACAAACTGGAGCAAGTAATGAATGTTTGAGAGGACAATAATTCTTCAGGTCCCACAGTCATGCTGCAACATTTATTTATAGATTACAAAGCGAAGCTACTTATTTATTAACGAGGAGAAAGTTAATACCACCAGTGCTTGAAATGGAGAAATGAAAGTGCAGGTACTCTGTATCAGAGTACCTGCTTGTTTATGAGAAGTGCCGGCATTTTCCTATTCAAAGTATTACGTTTTTCTTGCAAAGTGCAGGTACTCTCCTTCAAATAAAAAAGTGCCGGTACTCAGTACTGGACATTCCGGCCCATTCAAAGCACTGAATACCACCTATGGGAGATCTGAGGTTTTTGTTTTTCCCTCAAGGACATTTTTGTTAAATGTGAAAAAAGTTCTCGTCCTTGGGCCTGCTTCTATTTTTTGTTCACCCAGGCCCCACAAAACTTCCAATATGCCTAAGGGAAGGGCAGGCAATGGAGAGTGGAAACAGGGCTTTGTAAGAGGTGTCTTTGCTTTCTGTTCCGGTTGATGCCTTATTTATCCCTAAGGCCACAGATAGCAAGGGTAGTTAGTGTCAGGGCTCCAAAGGGTAAGTCTGGGATAACAGCTACATTACTGGGAAATTTGGCAGATCCGGTAACAACTCCCATGGTTATTCCTCATTTCATACCAAGTATTTCACACAGAGACTCAGAGGCATAGCTTCAAGGGGGCGTTGTGGGGGGTGTTACACTCCCTAGTAAATGTGTTCTTTAGTAAACAGTTGGGTACAGGTTCTTTCAGTCAACTATGTTGAGATGGCTGTCACATTCCACCTGGGAGTTTTACATGCACACACAAACTAAAACGCACACACACACACACACACACACACACAGTTTTGAAGTTCTTAAAAAATGTTGGTTATTTTACAGAATATTGTGTTTTAAGTACCCCTAACAATCCGCACTGCTCTCTCTTTCCACTGCCATTTAAGCTTCCTCGTGCCCTGCATCTCATATATGTAGTTTGCTATATCTCAGAGAGATTGTTCACAAAATCTGACACTCCCCTTTCCCCCCCAAATCTTACTGACCAAGTTTTGCATCTGCAGAGACTATAAGGACCAGATTCACAAACTGTAATTTGTAGGTTATAAAGTAGTACTACAATAGTACTACTTACTTACAACAAACTTCAATTTCTGAACCCATGGATGGGGCTGTTCGCCTTCGCCTATGTCATCCTTTCTTTGCAGAGATCTCCGTAAATGTAAGTTTACTACTTAGTAGAAAGTGTGGGGGGACCAATGGAGCAGTGGAAAAATGAGGTGCATTTACTACAAAATGGGAAGGATTTATGGGAATTTAAGGAGAGGTTTAGAGAGAGACATTTTAATACAAAAACACGGCTACAAAAGAGTAAGATCACTGCTTATTCATAAACTACACTTTTAAACATACTACAGACTAAAAGTGTAAATGAGCCTGAGATATATTCTAATCCAGCCTTGAAGTATGTCAAGCACCTTGCCCAGCCAAACACAGGTACTCCAGCACACTCCCATAGAAAATATTGAAGGCAGGGAAATAAAATAAAACCCCATAGGAACTATTGTTAAATTCATGAAAATGTTTTGACACTTAAAACTGATAAATAGATATATATACATAAATGTGTGTGTACACTATGGCCCTCATTAATGTGGTGGTATTACTGGCAACAGGCTGGCGGTGTATAATGTCACATTATGAGATTGGCGGGTTGGATGCAGCCAACCCGCCACTTCTCCACTCATACTGCCATGGCAGTATGAGCCACCGGGCCAGAGATATCTATCTCCAGCCCAGTGGCTGACATAGTACCGCCCATGGCATTATGAGCCGGCCTACCACCATGGTTTTCGTGGCATTAGCAACGCACGAAAACCATGGTGGTAGGCCCTAGTTGTGACAGGGAATTCCTTCCCTGTCACCAGTAGGTGGCTCCCCCACCCCCTCAACACTCACCTGACGCCCCCACCCCATCCATCCAGACTCACCCCCACCCTCTTCCGATCCACACACTCACGTCCCATACACGCATACACCACACAACTGACCCCACCCCCAACAGCCACACATGCACACATCACCCCCACACCACCCACTATAGACACAGTGCCGCTCAAACCACACACCCCATCCCCACATACAGACACCCACACACCAGCCATACACCCATTCACTTAGACAAACATGCATTCATTCACGCACTCACATACACGCATTCATTCACGCATACTTCCAGGCATACTCACACACATTCTAACACACAATAACACTGACATGCAGACACGCACTCACTTCACCATTCTTACGTGCATTCACTCACACGCATACACCCACACAAACAACGCAACACACACCGATGCATTCACACACACACACACAGACATTCATGCAGACACTCAGACACACACACACAACAACCCCCACCCACCCTCTCACCTCCCTCCCCTGTTGTAAGCCTGACTTACCTTGGTCGAGGAAGTCTTCTGGCAGGGAACGGGAAGGGGCACTGAACCGCAACGGTAGGCGGTATGTACCGCCAATGTTAAAATGAGGGCCTATGTATCTTAAAACTATGATATATTATTATTAACTAATTATTTTAGAATGTAATAAACATAATTTTACTAAATTACATTTTTTAAATGTTATTGACAATAATTTAAACTAATTCATTAAAAAATGTACACAAATTTTACAACATATCAAATAGAAATGAAAATATTAGTGAGGTGAGATTTTCTTTAAATTATTGTCTAATTTTTTTTTATAAATTAAAATGATATACTTGTATTAATTATTTAATGGACATTTAATTTGATGAGTAAATGTGATATAACTTTTTTTATTAGTTCTGTGTTAATGTAAATTTTAAACTAATTGATATTTTAATTACACATTAAAATAGTTCAAATATATTTTATAAAGCATAATAAACTTTCATAATTGTCCCTATACTTTGCAATGGGATATCTCTGTATCAGTGTTGGTGATCTCTACCTATGTGTCTAACGTAACTAGTACTAACTTTACACTCATAAATCGTGTTGTAGGAGGCTCCACCCCCTGACTTGAGGGTGTGGAGACATGAAAATCATTACCTGGGCGCAAGTCTACTCTCAGAAGTGGTGAACAGCAAAAACAAGCCTTTACATCTCGGTGCAGGAGTAGATTTGCATGTGAACAAATCACAAAAAAACGCTTCAATGCCTCATTAGGGGCAGTGGGTGCTATATAAATACAATTTGAATTACGCATATAAATTACCATTGTGCATGAGACACCTTGTTTGGGTCTGCTGGAGTGTTATAGAGCATTTTGTAGAAGGGCCAAAGTATCTTTTTTGAAGGACGAGGTGATTTGCTTCATGACCTTTGAGCTTCTGGTCACTGACACTATTTTTTGTAATTTGGTGGTCAGGAGCAATGAAGGGCATGCGTGAGGCACGCAAGCCAAATGTACTAGAGTTACAGGATGGAGCGAGGATAAATAATGATTGAATAAATGGTATTAAGTAAAGAAATTTAAGAGATGTTTAAGACTTTTTAAAAATGTAAAAAACGAGTATTTTGCTATTTCCTATATCTATCCTGAAGTGTATTTTATTCATGCCCTTCTTCGTCCTCCCTCTGTCACCTTTCATTACTGGTAGGCATACCATGGACAGAGTTGCCAGTGCCATTAACTTAATATAACCCTTTTCCATCATTTGTAAACTGAGAGTCAGGATGAATAAAAGTCAACATCATTTCTAATTGTGTTTGCAATTCATGAATTTACCCTCTGACCTTATATCAATGCAACAAACAACTTTGCCATCTGTCACAGTTGTAAATATGTGGCTGGGAAGGTTCACTGCACTAACTGTTCATCTGTGATCTTTTATCATTGGCCTCAATATCAAAATAGCCCTCATTTCAAGTTATAGATGGAATTGTTTTTCTTTCATGTTCTTGGACTCATTTAGTGATTACTACATACGTTTCTGCACTTAGTTACTCAAGTGTTAGACAGTTGTTCACTACTTATTCACCAATTCACTAATTATTTTATTTAGGAACCCCTAGATTCTTAACCCCTTCGCTGGTAAGCCTCCTCCCCCCCCCCCAAGTGCTAAGCCTTTTTGTTGGCTAATTAGGGTAGTTTATGTTTAGGCCCACATAATTTTTGTCCACATAAGCTATCCACACCAAATTTGCTTCCTTTTGTCCGACATCCTCGGGATTCCAAAAGTACCTAGGGTTTGTGGATTTCCCTTTGGAGTACCAAGAAATTAGCCAAACTACAGCAACATTATTTTTTTGGGAAAATTGGGAATAAAGTGCTGCAGAAAATAGCGTAAACATAAATGAAAGGTTTGCGGTGCTAAAATCACCACCATCTCAGCTTTCGGGAACAAGCAGACTTGAATCACAAAACTACATTTTTCAATACAGCTTTAGCATTTTTCTGACACATACCCCATTTTTCCTATCTTTTGTGCTTTCAACCTCCTTCCAGTTAGTGACAAAAATGGGTGTGAAACCAATGGTAAGCCCTGGAAAGCTATACATTTCTGAAAAGTAGAGAACAATTCAGCAAGGGTTCTTTTGTGTAGATCCTTCAAGGTTTTCCTATAGAAAGTAACACTTGAAATAAAAAATAAAAAATATGAAATTGAGTTGAAAAAAAGCGAGTTGTGTCTAAGTTTTCATCTGCAACTTTGTCTAAGTATGGCAGATTTTTGAAAGCAATATACTGTTACGTCCACTGGATCCTTCTGGTTGCAGGGATATATAGGGCTTGTCGGTTCTCCAAGAACCCAAGCTACCTAGAGCCAACAACAGAACTGCACCTTGCAATGGGTTTTCATTGTGTATCGGGTATACAGAAATTAATTTGGTAAAATATAAAGAGTGAAAAATAGGTATCAAGGAAACTTATGTATTTCCAAAATAGGCACTATATATGGAGTTTAGAAGCAGTGGTTATTTGCACTTATCTGAACGTGGACATTTAGGGTCAGTTGCAGAGAACATGCATTTAATTCGGTATGGAAAAGATAGGCTTGGTGTAGATAATTAAACTGTGTGTAACGGAACCCGGGGTGATGCGATATGCCTTTGACAGTAGATAGTACTAACGACCATGACTTCTGTAACAGAGGGGTGGTGAGCTCTGCATTCCACCAAGCTCGAGAGGTCTCCATGTCCCGCAGTTTGTGGTGTTTAAAGTATTGTATAACATGGAAATCACCTTCTTGGTCTCAGGTGTAGAGAGCATCAGTGTGAGTATCTGTGAAGGCTGTAGTTCCTCGTCACCATTGTGCCAAGTGTCCTGTACAAGGCGTCTTAATGCACAATATGTTACAAATGAGCCAGTGTGTAGGCCTTTGGTGTTCCTAAATTTGTCAAACGTCATCGGTGTGCCCGCTGAGAAATAGTCTCCCCGCAACTCAAGCTTTGCCACCTGCCATGGAGCCATGTTGTGTTGTCTAGTAAGTATAGATCGGGCCGTTGGTAAGTATGACATTGGTATCAGCGGCGATTATGGTATGTTAGGATGTTTGCTGTAAATGTATCTAAGCTAGCAGGCTCTAGCCGCGTCTGTCCGGATGTTACCTCGTGGAGGGGGGCATGTCTTATCGGTCAGCCAGGTGTATTGGGGTCTGGCAAAGGAGGTTGGATATGCTAATTTTTTTCCAACATCTGGGGCTCCCCCATCCACTGGAGCGGCCATTGTAGTTGTGCTGCTGTGTAAAATAATTCGAAATTAGGCATGCCAAGACCCCCTTTGTCTTGTGAGCACTGCGTCATAGCCAATGCCACCCGACGCCTGTCCTTCCCACAGAGCAAGTCATTTAATAAGCCTTGTAGTATTTTATAAAACAATCGGGTAAGGATAATTGGCAGTGCTGCAAAATAATACAAAAGTCTAAAACGAATTAACATTTTGGCTATGGCCACTTTGCCCATAGGTGATAGTGGAAGCCAGAAGGGAAGTGAGCCTCTTAAGGACCTGATGGCGCGGTCTATGTTGCCCTCCTTCAGATCTTTTGTGGAGTGATAAACTTGTATTCCCAGATATTTAAAGGTGGTGTGGCACCACTGTAGGCGGTAGTCCGGGAGGGTGGGCCGCACATCCAAGGGGAGAGGCATTAAAGGAAAAATGCAAGATTTGGTCCAGTTTACTCTCAGACCTGATATTGCAGCAAAGGAGTCCAGTGAGGACATAACCTCTGGTATGGAGGTTGTGTGGTCACATAAGTATATTAAGGCATCATCAGCGTATAGGGATATGATGTGGTGCATGTGCATCTCTGGTATGCCCCAGAGCTGTGCATTCTGTCGCAGTTGGGCTGCTCGAGGTTCCATCACTATTGCGAACAGTAAAGGGGAGAGTGGGCATCACTGTCTACCCGAGATAATTTTACCTGTCTTGACTCGGGCTGTTGGGTTAAAGTACATATTGTTTATCCAAGACATATATCCTAGCCAAAAGCCCATTGTGTGTAGGGTTTCATTAAGAAAGTCCCAATTTAGGGTATCAAACGCTTTTTCAATGTCAAGGGATATAGCCACACTGTCGTGATTTGACCCTAGGTTACTGTGAAGGAGGCATATTAATCTCCTGATATTCAGAAAAGTGCTCTTTCTGGGGATAAATCCAGACTGGTCCTCTAGAAATAAAACAGTTAACATTATAAAAGGCTATGTCACTACCCAAATGCCAGTCCACACACACTGCCAGCCAAGCGCTAGTCCACAGACACCTCCAGCCATACTCCAGACATACACAAAAACTTTCCCTGGTGTCTAGTGATATTCTGCCCCCCTTGGGGACAGATGGGCATAAAACTATGCCCAATCTGCCACCAAAAGGGACAGAAAAAAAGGCAAAAAGTAAATAAAAACACATACCCCCCAACAGGGACAACCCTTACCCAAGGGGCCACCCCCAAGCATAATATTTAGAAAAAAATCCCTGGTACGAGTGGTTTTTCTGCCCCCTCTGGGGGCTGATGGACCTCCTCCAAATGGGGCCAAACTGCCTCCAGGGGACAGTCAAAATTAATTTCAAGCATTATTACCCCTCATAGGGATGACCCTTGCCCAAGGAGTCGCCCCCTAACATAATATAGAGACATCCCTGGTGCTAGTGGGTTCCCCACCCCCTTCCAGGAGCAGATGGGCCTCCAAGTAGGGCCCTCCAGGGGGCGGGAAAATGGCCAAAAGTAATTGCCAACTATTATCTCCCCCCATAGGGGTGACCCTTGCCTCAATATACAAAATCCCCGGCTCCAGTGGCCTCCTCCTCCTCCAGACAGCAGGGCTTCCAAATATGGCCAATTTGCCTCCAGATGGGGCAGTAAATGGCCAAGAGTAACTTAAAAAAGTATCCCCCTCCGAGACGGCCGTTGCCCAAGGGGTCACCTCAAACATAATCTAAAATGATCCCTGGTGCTAGTGGGTTTTCTGCCATCCCAGGAGGCAGATGGGCCTCAAATGCCCCTTTCATTTGAGTGGCCCTTGCCGAAGGGGCTGCTCACTATTATTCAAGAAAAAATCCCTGGTGCTAGTGGGGGCATTCCTGCTGCACAATCGTGACCCCATGCGCGATCGTGCAGCAGGTATGTCCTGCAGAGAGACATCGGGGAAGTGGAAAACTCTTTCCTTTCCTTTGTGAGGGAAAAACTGTCACAAAGAGGTAAAGAAGGAACCAGCAAAACAGAGATAAAGAGACAGGGAGTGTCTGGTAATAATTTAAGATGCCTGTGGTGGATTCAAAGCTATGCATAGGGCCAGAGCTAGGCATGGGCAGTGTGGGCAGCTGCCCAGTGCCTCGCACTCAGCCCACCAGCATGGATCCCCACACCAGTGCCAGTTCCACTGCCACACAGCCAGGCCACGGCAGCACAGTTATGCCCCCTGCAGCTCAGCCTTGCAGTGATGGTGTTGGAAGGCCTGGGAGAAGGGGATCCCTCCTCTTATCTCAGCTGCACGGAGACACATTTTGCAGGTTTTGCAGGTTTGTCCTGCAATTAGTCATTCTCCCGGCTGCCCATTCAGAGGCGCTGCAGTGTGCCCATTATCCAGCAATTTTGCTACCTCACAGTTTTAACTCCCCATATGAGGTGTAAAAGAGGTGCTTGTACATGACTGAGAGGAGGAGCCCAAGAGGCTTCTGCACAAAGTAGCTTCTGGAGCCCTGAATGTGTCTTGTTTGCAAATTAGAAGGGCCTCGCACATTCCCTTTCTGCCTGGGCCCTCAATAATCCTTGTACCAACCCTGGCTACGCAGCCCTGGTATTCAGCATGCTGACATTTATTAGCACCGGCCACCGGCTTCTGAGTAGCACTTAAGCACAGACACTTCTTCTTTTACAAATTAAGCCCTGAATTAACTCTGACACTAACAGAGATTCCTTCGAGACCTAGAAAGAAGAGTGCCATGAAGGCGGGAGCTCTTTGCTGTAAGCAGATAATATATTTTGAGCAGATGAAAACCGAGGTGGCCCATAGGTTAGAGTTGGAGCAGTGCTACACTTGGTCTTGTTTCAACAACTTCTGCAAGAAGACAGTGATAGAAACCAGAAAATAAGCCCAAATGGAGCTTCCAAACTTATTGAGAGTTTATGATGGAGATTACACTCGGTGAAGCTAAACGGAGGGGACCATGAGGACGGCAACTAGCCAGGAGAAGCATGCACAAGGCAGGGAGCACTATCCTTGCTATTATCCTGTAAGGCACGATGCACAGACCTGCATGGACCATGCTATAGGGGCGATGGTTCCTCAAGGTTTAATTATGTACATTGACAACTCTCCCGCAGCTCCCTAAACACGGTGTGTGCATCCTCTGGTTTATGTTTCTTTGATCTCACTTCCCCAGCTCCCTGGTCTTATCTATGAACTCTGACCGCAGCAAAGCACCTGCCTGGTTGTGTTATGCCCCTGGATGGATGTTAAAGTCTCTTCCCTCAGTCGTACATACACTTTTAGGGCGGCTCTTGAGCTTCGTTTCTGTAGCACTGGGGCTTAAACCCCTGCACCGGTGTAGGGCAGCAGCCTGAGTCCAAGCGTGACACACTCCAAGCAGTCAATATTCCTCTTGCTCTCTACAGGGCTTTGCCTTTTTCATCTAAGCAGACAGTGCGGGGATCCAATTCTGATGTGCTCCTCAATTGGGAAAAGTGCCATGTGTGCTTAGTGAGGAGCGCGTCCAAGCCTGGGTTTAATTCTAAAGGATACAGAAAGATGTACCTGTTTCCAGTCGATGCATGCAGGCAGTGAAGGCTGTCAGAAGGAAGGTACATGAAGCTCTCCCCTTGGGAAGACCTGCAGAACCGACTGTGTGAGAAAATGCCAAGTCCCTGCTGCTGAAAACACAACAATGGCAACACTGCTGGGAGCTCCTAGTAGAGCTCACCTGAACAACTCACCTCAGTCGATGGGTGTGATAAAGATCCTGGTTGCTACAATACTTACCAATTAGAACAATTCAGGGAGACAGAAATGTAGGTAGCCTGAATGAGGGCCAGAGAGGTCATGTGAACAGTGCAGTGACATTGGACTTTACTCAACTTTGAGCCCAAACAAAATGTCTGACGTGATTTGTCTTTTCTAATCTCATTTAGAGCAGCACTTATTCTATCCTCTAAATCAGATGTCTAAAGTTAGGTATTTTGTCGAAATCAGCAGTGTTAACAAGCATGGGAAAGACAATCGGTCTTGCCTATGCAAAATCTATTGACTGTTTCACTGTTTTTTTAGTGGTGTTGTACAGCAGCGGGATACTGTGCAGCATGGCTGAAAGTGAAAAACAATGTGGTCAGCAGTGGCCGTGTCAGCAACACTGCAGTGCAACATGTCCAAAAAAAAAAAAAGATCGACAAAGCCAAATAGATCTATTTTTTTGCGTTGTCAGTGTTTTTTCAAACCAAACAAGTAAAAAAGAAAAACAAAATAAAAAAAAGTACCAGTGTTTTTAAGACTAAAAAGTAATAAACCAAAGTTTAAAAAAAAGCACCATGACACAGCCAGCGTTAACCAAGTCATGTCGATTTTTCTTTCTTTACTGTCAACAATGGGTTGTATGACTTTACGAGGCATGTGTGGTAAAGGCAAATCGTGATAAAGACATATGTGTGGTAAAGGCATTGCTTGGTGCAGGCATTGCTGGTGAAGTCATTGCATGTTAATGACTGCGTTGTAAAGGCTGGTTTCCCTCAGCCATACTGTACAGCAGCCGCACTGCTGTAAAACGTGTCAAACATGTCAAAAACAACATTAACAAAGCCATTAGATCTTGCATATGAAAGCCCTATTGGTTTTGCCAATGCTTGTCACACAAGTTAACTCTGTCTGGGCAAAGAATTCACATCGTTAGTAACAGTTTTACACCTGATTACAGTAGTAGAGAACTGAAAGTAGGCCAGCAAGGGCCTTCCACTGCATGGCAACACCTGTTGATATAGGTTTAGTAACTCTGGTCTATTTCAGCTGGAAACATTTTTTATTAAATCTACAAATTGTGATTAGATGATGGAATATGTGGTAAATGCAGGAATCCATAGTTATGCAGAAAATGACACAGCTGCTAAATCACATAATTCCAATGGCTCTGCTCTTAGCCATCTGCCTAAAGATGGAAAGTGCAAGAAAGATGATTATTTCTCTTGCATTCCTCTTCTTCACTCCATGTTTTAGGGGAACCACAAATTTGCCATGATGTGATCTGAGCACCCTCCAAACTCCTTGCACATCTTACCAATGCTTTCCATATATTCATATCAAGAATCTGAAGCAATATAGAAATTTTACAATGTAATACAGGTGTGCTATGGTATGGGTATTAAGGTAGCGCTTGATACCTCTGTTAAGGCACTGAAGCAGGTATGGATGGGTAGCTTACTGCTCTGTTGACACTGTCACTGATTAGATCATTCATTATGGTCACAATTTGTCATGCTTGATATCACATTAAACGTGTCACACCACCTCAGGTGCCAAAGAAAATGTGCTGCTGGGTAGCCAAGAGTTCTGTCGGTGATCTTAGGCTCGGGGATGCACAGCTGATGGTGGTTTTGTGTTTTGAATGGTTGAAACAAGGTGCATCTGCCGTTTCTGTCCATGTTGCTTTGATTTGGTATCATCTGCCATTTCAACCTAGAAGCCTCCTAATGAGGCAAGCTTTCGTAAACACCCACAACCCTATGGGTGTCTGCATGTAAATAAGGAGGCAGGGTAAACCCCATCACTGAGATGCATGCAGCTAGTAATCCATTTGTTCCAGAACTGTATTCAATAGGATAACTGATGGATGGTATGAGGGCACTCATACCTATGGAAGTCGTTCGTATCGAGTCTACGCCAAAAGGGATCCTGATGGAGGGTCTTTAAATGCCCCTAAATGCACTAATCTGCCCTTCTCAAACCGTTCCACATATGAAGTCTGGAACTGGCTTTCTTATTTATATGCGGAGGTTTGTGCTTCTGGCCATTCTTTTCCCTTCTTCCCCACCCTTCCCAGTGTGTTGTACAAAGCCATTTGAGCGCCTGGAGGAAGATGCATGGCCACGCTTTGGTCAGGCACCGAAACAAGCCTCAGGATGAACATTTTGGGGATTCGAAGATTGGAATATACACAACAAGATGAAATGATCATCATCATTTTGGTTTATAAGTCATATTTATTATATATTATAGACAGAAAATAAATTAACCATCAAAGTATTTAATGTATATAAGAGATACTGTGTAATTGAATGTACTAACCAGGCACTATGTGCATACATATGTGAAAATCGACGAAGAAAACACCTGAGTTATGATGTGTAGATTTCCCATTGTGGTCCGCTGAGGTTTTTAATGTGGTGTGATGTATGATCTAAAAGTGGTATGGTGTGTGAATGTTTTGTGATGTGAGCGAATGACGAATTATTCTATGATTTTAGTGGAACCATGTTGATCGAATGGTGATGATGGTAGGAATATCCTTGTGAATGAAATATGAATAATGTTACCAACAAATGTGGTGTTTATATGTTTATGTATTAAATGGAAAACTATATGGAATATGAAGAAAATATGATTTGATGATATATAAAAAGAAAAGAAAAGAAAATGAAATAAATGTTGTGTACCTATGTTGATCATTTGTCTCAACGCATATATATAGAAAGGTATTAAAATCTTCACTGGTAGTCTGTAAATCCATAGGACAGGCGGTCATTGTTCTCAAGTTGGCTCTACACCACTCCACCTTATGCAATTCTTCTCTATGCTACTGCACTCTACACCACTGTACTTTATACCACTACACTCTATGCCTCTCAACTCCGCACAACTCTACTATGTACCACTCCACTCTGCACCACTGCACTTTACTATGCACCATTCTAATCTACACCACTGCATTCTACGGTGCTGCATTGTGTGCCGCTGAATTCAATGCTGCTGCACTCTATACCAGTGCACCCTACGTCACTATACTCTGCAACACTCTATGCCAATGCACTCTATACAAACCCAGCCTACTCTTCACCACTCCACAACACTGCACTCTACTCTCCATGCCACAGCACTCTACGCCACTGCACTCTACACCACTGTACTCAACATCACTGCACTCTATGACACTCTACTCAACACCTTTCTATGCTACTGCACTCTATGCCATTCTACACTACTGCACTTGACAAAACTCTACTCTGCAACACTGCACCCTACATCACTAAACTCTATGCCATTCTAGTCCGCACAACTGCATTCTATGACAATGCACTGTACACCACTGCACCCTACACCACTCTACTCTGCATTACTCCACTCTACTCCACTGTACTCTGCAGTACTCCACTCTGCACCACTGCACTCTGAGGCACTCTATTTCAAACCACTGCACTCTACACCAAAGTACGCTACACAACTGTACTCTGTCACTGCACTCTACTCTGTGCCACTGTACTTTACCCCACTGCTAATTAATTACGCAATTTAGTCATCCTAAGAGCCTGTGAAATGACACATCTCAACAAAATGGCGTGTGAGCAGGATTGTTCAAAGCTTTCCCGTGATTGCCTATAAATCCGGCAGGCTGGGCACGAAGCTTTCATTAGCCACATGTTTTATAAAAAATTAACCTGTTTAGCGTGGTTATGAATTGAGGCCCTGGGGGGACTGCTGAGTGGGCGAGGTCTTCCCCCCCCCCCCCCGGATTATTTGGGGAGTATGGTACAGTCCAGGGCAGCGTGGGCTATTTTTGGGTTGTTTTGGTGGGTGCCCGGGTGGGAATATATATTGGGCACCATTTTGTACCGGCCACCATTTTGTCAGTAGGTGACACTGTGGCCGGTAGGGAGGTTCAGGTTAGAAGTTTTTCCTCTGAGGTTTTTTCTCTGATCGTCGTCAGGATTTTTTTTTTTTTACAGTTGTAGCAGTTTAAAAGGGTTTTTTCTTATTTCGTTTGCCCCTTTAAAAAAAGTATAAATAAATAAAAGGAGAAGCTATATATTAATAGCTAGGTCGGCGGGGGCTAGAGGTATTAGTGTTGCCCGAGAGCCATACCTGATTTGTGATGCGAGGAGGTGAAGGGGCTCGTAGTTATGGTGGAGGACAAAGTTCATCAGGCCCTCTTGCTGTTGGAGGAGGCCGGGCGCATGGACCTCATTAGAGCGGAGGCCAGGCCCCGGTGCCGCGCGGGGGAAGGTCCGTGTACTACAGGTAAGGAAAGGGGGCGGGATGGAGGGTTGCGCGGGACAAGGAAGGCGGGCGGGGGTTGTGAAGCTTGCAGGATCGCCTGGGAAAGCGCGGTGGCTCACATATGCGGCGGGGACAGCCACGAAGGGTGGGGCCCAAGGGAAAGGGGCGCTCATGCCTCCCGGCGCGCGTTCACAAAAGTCCGTGGGTGGCGCTCGCTTTGAAATTACGAGCGCAGCCCAAACAGAGTTGAAAAATGCAACGGCAGTGCTTGTGAGGCCCAAAAAAGGATTTAATTTACGTGGGCAAGGCCGCGGTATGCTGGGGAAGAAACAGAGGCCGGTAAAAGATGATTTGGCAATGTCGACGAGGGCGGCCTGCATGTTTTACTGCAAGGAACGAATGACAATGCGGAGCAGCTGCATTCAGGGGATTACAGAGAAGGGGCTGTGACGGCACAGGAGCATGATTATTACAGTGAGGATTTGCTTGGAGGGAAGTTGGGAAGGACAAGGGAAGGTAGCGGGGAGGCAGGGTCTGCTCAGGAGGAGGGTGCGGAAGGTCAGGTAGCAGTTTGCAGGAAGTGGCCTACGATGCTGGTGTGGAGTGAGTCTAACAGTTAGGGTGGGGGATGAGGGTGATGAAGGTGCTTGTTTGTGACGTGTGTTGCACCTATGCAAGTAAAGCCGCCGGGACATGTTTATGGTCAGCAGGAGCAGTTTGTTGTGGGGGGGCAAGAGCAGTTAATCAAGGAATAGCATATCAGAAGGGAAGTGAGGGAGTTCATCGGGGGTTGTCAAATAAGATAGTCTCGCGCAGTTCTGGAGTTAGCTCTCAACCCGGCACATCATACCTTTTCTGGCAGGAAGAGACAGGAACCCAGGCGGGCAGTTTGCGGCTTTGCGTCGCTGGGCAGAAGAGAAGGTGGCCCCAGTACGGGTAGCCGGATGGCGTCACCGGAGGTGTAGATGTCAGAGACCACAGTCAAAGACACTCTTCGGGGAAGGTGGGATGATCGGGGAGGTGCGCCTATTGGCGCCGCCTTTCCTGGAGAGCAGCTTCTTGGCGCGGCAGCACTTAGTTCGGCCCGGCAGGCAGTACCTACAAAGCAGCTTGAAGTTGGTGAGTTCTTGGTAAATCAGGGGATGGGAGAGTGGGCAATGAAGGACTCAATGATGACTTGGACTTTAGTGATGGGAGCCTGGAGGAGGGAGCGGTATCAGATGACGAAGAGGAGGAACAAGCATGGTGGGGAGGTCGGGGGTTTTCTAACACTGTTGATAGGTCATTGCAGGTGACATGTACGGATGGAAGAGCTATACGGGAAGGAGCCCAGCTGGTTAGGCGGAAGGCACAGGAGCAGCCACCGACCTTGGCACCAGGTAAGGGCTCAGGTGATGCCAAAATGAGAATGGTTTTGGTGGAGATTGAAGCAAAGGACGAGAGTAGTGAGAACGAGAGGCGTTAGATAAAAGGTGTGTATGTGGTGGATGCGGGAGTATCAACGGATAGTGAGGCGTCGGTGCCGTCGGCTAAGGTAGAAGATAAGTCAGAGCAGTGGGTTTCCAAAGGGATGAAATTGCCCTATATGGGCATGGCTAAGCCTTTGGGGGCTCATTTGAGGCAGACCACAAAAGAAAAAATTTGGAAAGGTGAGTATGTTGAGATCTTGAAGTTGCTACACCAAGAGGTACGATCAAAGGAGGGCTCAAAGGAGGAACAGTACGAGTTGGCTAAAAGGCCTAAAGTGCCAGTGACTATAGAGAACTGGACGGCTGCCTTTTTAATTTTTGCAAGTGTGTATTGCGAGTGTCACCCTGATAGGTCAGTGGCACTGTTTAAGTACATGGATGTGATCCGAAAGGTGCAGATCAATTTCGGAGGTTACTCCTGGCTTCAATATGATGAGGAGTTTAGGGCAAGGATGGCAGTGTACCCGAAGGTAAAGTAGGGTGAGATAGACGCAGATTTCTGGCAGCATACCATGGGTCCAGCAAAGTTTGGGAGACCATCTTTACAGCTAGTGGGCTTCCCATCACTTATTGGCCCTTTCGGGAGCGCCCCCACCCAAAGGGTGGGGGCTGCGGGAAAAGGACAGTCAGGTCAATCTACCAGCACTCGAGTTGGAGCCTGCTGGGATTACAGTAAAGGAGTGTGCACAAGGGAATATTGCAAGTTCTGACATGAGTGTTCTGTGTGTGGGAGGCCATGCCCTGGTGCACTGTTACGGGCAGCCAAATCAGTTGGAGGGGGGAGCACACCACGGACCTTCACAGGGACAGGCTAAGGCGGGAGGCAGGCGACCAGTTCCGGGGGACGTTTTAGACAGGGCTTTGCAGGAAAGAGCACGTACTCCGGTTAAGGTTGATCATTTGAGATTTTGGTTGCAAGGATATGACAGACATCACGACGCTGACATGTTGATTCACGGTTTTATGCATGGTTTCCGTTTGGGGTACACGGGACCGAGAAAGCGCAGGTGGGCGGACAACCTCCGCTCGGTGCAAGGAAAGGAAGCAGTGGTGAAAGCAAAATTAGACAAGGAAGTGGCGGAAGGTCGCATGGCTGGCCCTTTCAAAGTTTGGCCGATGCAGAATTTGATTGTCTCGCCGATTGGTGTTGTCCCCAAAAAAGAACCAGGCCAATTTTGGTTAATTCAACACCTATCCTGTCCTGAAGGCTCCTCGGTAAATGATTTTATACCGGTGGAACTGACACGAGTCTCCTACGCGTCGGTAGACGTGGCAGTTGAAATGGTAGAGGCTATGGGACCTTTCGCATTGATGGCTCAGACGGACATCAAATTGGCCTTCTGCTTGTTGCCAGTTCACCCTCTAGACTTTGAGTTGCTTGGAATTCAGTTTCAAGGGAACTGGTATGTAGACAAGGTGCTCCGGATGGGGTGCTCTATCTCTTGCTCTCTATTTGAATGCTTCAGTACTTGCCTGCAGTGGATTTTTACAAAAGTCATGGGGCACAGCCACGTGACACATTATCTCAATGATTTTTTATTTGTGGCACCGCGGGATTCTCCGAAGAGCGCGGAGGTTCTACAGCGATTCCAGGTGGTGATGGGGGACCTAGGTGTGCCCTTGGCTCCATGGTCCAATGTACAACTTTGTCATTTTTGGGGATTGAGCTAGATACAGTGAGCAGGACGGCCCGACTCAATGACGATAAAAAGCTTCAGATGTTGCAGACCATTTACGCTATGTTGGGAAAGCGCAAAGTGACTGTGAGAGAAGTGCAGGTGTTGCTAGGTCATCTCAATTTTGCATGTAAGGTGGTGAGAGCTGGACGGACTTTTTACAGAAGGTTGGGACTGTCTTTGGTGGGGCTTTACCTGCCTCATCATCACGTTAGGCTCAAAGCTGGTGTACGGGAAGATCTGCGCATGTGGTGTCTATTTTTGACCTCGTTCAAGGTC
The DNA here is from genome assembly GCF_031143425.1 of Pleurodeles waltl. NCBI lineage: Eukaryota > Metazoa > Chordata > Amphibia > Caudata > Salamandridae > Pleurodeles > Pleurodeles waltl. The sequence goes on from NC_090439.1 coordinate 870,843,962, forward strand.
ATTCCATTGCAGGCGTGGCGCAAGTATGACTGGGATGCGCATATTTTTTCAGATGCCGCTGGGACTCACGACTTTGGACTCTATTGGCAAGGACTTTGGTACGTGGAAAATTGGCCAGCAGCCTGGATGAATTGACGGCATATTATAGCGTTCCTCGAGTTGTTCCCGCTGGTGGTGGCGGGATGTTTGTGGGGGCATCTGCTGCAGCACAAACGGGTCCTTTTTCGGGTGGATAATCTAGCGGTGGTGCAGGTGGTTAACAGGCAGTCGGCCAGGGAAGCTCAGGTTTTTCAGCTGCTTCGTGTGTTTGTTTTGCAGTGTTTGCGACAGGATGTTCTGTTTAGGGCGCAACATGTACCTGGTGTGGACAATGGCATGCTTTGTCTCGTTCAGAGTGGGAGAGATTCCATGGGTTGGTCTCGGGCGTGCCCCTGAACAGAACAAGAATGCCGGACAGGATGTGGAGCACAGGAACGACAGGATGCTTCGATTGGTGCTGAATTCATTAGCCCCCTCCACGCGACGTACCTACATGGGTGCATGGCAGGAGTTTTTGAGATCGGGAGCTCGGCGGAGGGTGGTGAATGCCGATAGGGTGGAGGATGTGGTTCGGTTCATAATGGACTTAATTGCTCGGGGTCAGTCCAGGGTGACTATAGCCGGTAAGCTGGCGGCGCTGGGGTTTATGGGTAAGCTTTTCTGGGGATATCACCCGTCTGCAGGGGAATTGGGGCAGAGAATTCTTGAGGGTTGGGCAAGAGAGGGAGGTCAGAGAGTGACAGTGCGACAGCCTCTGTTGGTGAGTTTGTTGAAGGGTTTGGTGGGGAACATGAGTGTGGTATGCATGAACAAGCGAGAGTCTTGTTTGTTTAAAACACTCATGCTGTGGATGTTTTTTGGGGCTTTTCGCATTTCTGAATTGCTGGGGACAGGTCGCAAAGCTGGCATTTCATGGGAGAATGTTTACTTAGATAGGGCGGGCATTACGATTAGGTTGCAGTCTTCCAAGACAGACCAGGTAGGGAGAGGGTTAGATATCAGGTTGCGTCGGTACCCAGCGGTTGCCATTTACCCTTTAGCATTGGTTGAACAATGGCTTCAGCACACTACATTTCAGGAAGGAGAGATTTTTCGACATGAGGACGGCAAGGTAGTCACAGCATACCAGCAGTTATGAGGAAGGGTTTAGCCCTGTTGGGACAGGACGGGGAACAATTTGGTACTCATTCTTTTAGAATTGGGGTGGCCACAGAAGCAGGACGACTGGGTGGAGTAGGGCGGATCGCATGGGGTTGGGGAGGTGGAAGTCAGATAGTTTTAAACGATACGTGCGGTCCGGGCACAGTGGTTTTAAAGAAATCTAATGCTTGTGTTTTTTCCCCTTACAGGTGTGGTACCTGGTCCAGAAGTTGCTTTCATTTCAATTTGGGTGGTGGGACATTCGTTTATCAAGTGGGCGCACAGACAAGTACAGAACTGCCATAGGGGAGAACCTGGGTTTGGAAAGGAACTGTTACCATGTCCGTTGGGATGCGAAGGGAGGTTTAAGGTGGTGCGAATTATTACCTCGTCTGCGTAATTTGGTGGGGCAGGGGTCTTTTCCTGACATTTTGATCGTGCATGCGGGGGAGAATGATTTAGTTAAAACAATAGGACTGGATATAATGACAAGCATGAAGAGGGACTTGGAGGAGATTCTTGGCAGGTGGCGGTGCTGCCATGTGGTCCTTATGGGTTTTGTGCCGCAGAGGGTGTGGGGGGGGAGCTAAGAAGCCCAGCGCCATTGAGAGGGTCAGGAGGAAGTTAAACAAAGAGATGAGGAGTTTCTGTGCAGACCGGGGTATCACTTTTATGGAGCAAAACCATTACGGTTTGAGGACGTAGAATTTTTCAGAGGTGACGGAGTGCATTTGTCTTTTGTGGGGATGGAACTTTACTTACTGCATATAAAGGAGTTGTTGAAAACAATACTTTGCAAAATTTGATGAGGGGGTCGGGGGGGGGGATGGCAGAAAAGCCAGGCTAGCCGGTTTTTCTGGTGGCGACAGTGAGTCTTACATGACAAAAAGAAATACGTACGGATAGCGAATCTGACAGGACCCTAGCAGTTATTGAGTTATTGAAAGGGGGGACAACAGACGGACAGGAAGGTAGGCCGACATTAACAGTTAGGACTCTGGGCGGGGGCGATTGGCAGGTTGCATTAAAGATGGATAAGGTCAACAAAATAGGTTTGACAAAGAAAGCAGGAACGGACAAATACATCTGGACAGAGAAAAAGGAAAGGGGGGGGTACGGTAGGAGAGAGGGGAGGACTTTGAATAGGTGATGTTGATGTTTAGTGAGGTTTTAGTTTTGTAGGGCTTGGCCAAGGTTTGTTATTTGTAAGTTCACCTGTTTCCAATAAAGCGGCCTTTTCCACACTCAGCAGCGGTGTCATGTTTCCGTGCCCTCTTCCCCAATGAGACCATGGGGGGGACTGCCAATTGAATGAGGTCTCCCCCCCAGGATTATTTGGGGAGGGTGGTACGGTCCAGGGCAGCGCTGGCTATTTTTGGGCTGTTTTTGGTGGGCACCCGGATGGGAATATATATTGGGCACCATTTTGTACCAGCCACCATTTTGTCAGTAGGTGACACGGTGGCCGGTAGGGAGGTGCAGGTTAAAAGTTTCCCCCCCCCCCTTTTTGGGGGTTTGTTATTGTTCGGAAATGCTGGTGGTGTTATGGCCCGGGGTCAGTACGGGTGCACGGGGTAACGAATGAATGTGTGTCGCTGGAAGCAGGTGCCGGAGCAACAGTGAGTCTTACATGACAAAAAGAAATACGTACGGATAGCAAATCTGACAGGACCCAGCAGTTATTAAAAGGGGGGACAACAGGCGGACAGGAAGGTAGGCCGACATTAACAGTTAGGACTCTGAGCAGGGACGATTGGCAGGTTGCATTAAAGATGGCTAAGGTCAACAAAACGGGTTTGACAAAGAAAGCAGGAACGGACAAATACATCTGGACAGAGAAAAAGGAAAGGGGAGGGCAGGATAGGGTAGTGGGAGGACTTTGGATAGGTGATGTTGATGTTTAGTGAGGTTTTAGTTTTGTAAGGCGTAGGCCAAGGTTTGTATTTGTAAGTGCACCTGTTTCCAATAAAGCGACCTTTTCCACACTCAGCAGCGGTGTCATGTTTCCGTGCCCTCTTCTCCAATGCTCACATTTATGTTAGCCTTACGTAATACTTAATTTCAGAGATGAAACTCTCCACCAGCAGCATCCAGAAGCCATGTTGTAATTTCTCCATCAAACGTGAAACAAGTGCACAGTGTTTTGACTCCACCGTCGACTATGAGCTCCTATCGCCATCCATACAGCGGTGGGCAGGTGACCTCCCTGTGGTACACAGATATCTCACACATCATGCTGGTCCAAGACAAGAGCCCTGGCACAGACACCTGGAATGTTTCTTGCTGTCATGACATGTAATTTTGAGAAGCTGTACCGTCATATATGGGTGCAGGCAACCTGACGTTCACAAACAATCAGAACATGTAGTTCCCTATTCCTGCTGCAGCCACAACCACGAATGTGCGTTTTACTACGGATTGAGGTGACAAAGAGCTTTAAGTAGAGGAAAAGTGTGGAAAATCTGAACATTGTTGCTTAATATCTATAAACCTGCGCGTTGTGGACCCTCGCTGACTTTTGCAGGTAGACTAACGCAGGAACACCCATAAACTCGACAGCTAGATTTCCTCACACAACATATCACTAAACTATTTGATTGTGAGCAAAACCCATGTGTAAAATACACCATGTGTGATTTTCTGAATCAGAAGTGGGACTTTGCAACCATAAATGACTTTTCTGTGCAACCTAGAAGTGGACCTTTTCTTTTGTTTCACTATGTAAATCAAATAATGAAATTCTCGCAACAAACCCCAGAGATTTTTGAGGTTTCCCACCATGTGTTCAAACTTTTAACTCTATTCGGGAAAATTAGCAGTTCCCACACTGTACAGTGCCCATTTGTGCCAGGGGAGCATGACACAGACTGTGACAGGTATAATCTAAAGAAAATCTTCAGGAATGTCCAGATTACTTATCGATAATCTTCATCACTCCAAGTAAAGGCTTCCTCAATACAGTCCTTCGTTCCGCCCTCTATCGTGCTTCCCAGCGCCCCCTGCTTGGTACTTACACAAAGTGCTGTGGGCCGGGAGGAGGGTATACCTGGCAGGGCAACGGCAAAGTAAAGTAAAATGTCATAAAGGTGCAAGATAATTTCACGACTTCACTTCATATGTTAGGACAGTGATGAGTTAAATGGGTGGGGTGGAAATGCCCACTTTGGTTGTGGTTTATAAGTAAAAACGTTAGACATAGTGAACAAAAGTTACAGGTACTTTGCTTTGTACGTAGAGCCTGCAGGCAGCGCGCATGAGCTACCGCTTACGCTACGATCTATTGTATAAAAAAACTTCTAAAAAGAACCCAAGCGTTGGCGAAGCCAATAGGTCTCGTCTGTGCAAGAGCTTTTGGCTGTCAATGTGTTTTAGCCATGTTATACACCAGCAGGACTGCTTTTCAGCATGGTTAAAAGTTAATGGCGTGGAGGAGAGTGGCGGGGAGTGTTGTAGAGTGGAATGTCGAAGAGTGGAGTACTGTGTTGTAGAGTGGAGTGGCAGAGAAGGCAGTATTATGGAGTGGCATAGAGTGGAGTCATGTAAAGTGGCATACAGTGAAGTGGCACGCAGCAGAGTGGACTGGTGTAGAGTGCACTGACGTAGAGTGTTGAAGAGGATAGTTGCATAGGATGAAGTGGGGTGGAGTGCAGTGCAGTAGAACTCAGTGGTGTACAATACAGCATCATAGACTGCAGTGGCGTACATTGGAGTGTTGCATAGTAGAGTGCAGTTGTGCCGAGTGGAGTTGTGCAGAATGCAGCAGAGTGGTATAGAGTACAGTGGCATTGAGTGCAGTGCTGCAGAGTAGAATAGAGTGGCACAGAGTGCAGTGGCACAGTGATGCAGAATGGAGTATCATAGATTGGTGCAGATTAGAATCTAGTGCCAAAGAGAGCAGTGGCTTGAGTGCAGCGGCATAGAGTGGAGTTCCGCAGATTGCAGTGGCGTAGAGTAGCATGATGCAGAGTAGAGTGGTGTAAAGTGCAGTGGCGTACAGTGCACTATCACAGAATGTAGTAGTGCAGAGTAGACTGGCATAGAGCTCAGTGGCATAGAGTGCAGTGTTGCAGAGTAGAGTGTCTTAGAGTGCAGTGGTGTAGAGTGGCATAGAGTGCATTGGCCTAAGGTGCAGTGGTGCAGAGTGGTGTTGAGTAGAGTGGAGTAGAGTGCAGACATGCTAAGTTCTGTGGTGCAGAGTAGAGTGGAGTTACGTAAAGTGCAGTGGCATAGAGTGCCACGGAGTAGAGTGCAGTGGCATGAAGTGGCATAGAGTAGACTGGTGTAGAGTGCACTGGGATAGAGTGTTGCAGAGTAGAGTGTAGTGGTGTAAACTGCAGTGGTACAGAATTCAGCGGCGTACAATGGAGCACTGTTGAAAGTAGATTAGAGTTGTGCATAAAAGAGTGTAGTGGTGCAGAGTGGAGCGGCACAGAGTAGAGTGGCACAGAGTGGAGTGATGCAAAGTACAGTGCTGTAGAGTGCAGTTATTGCAGAGTAGAGTGGCATTAAGTTGATTGGCATAGAGTATAGTAGTACCGAGTACAGTGGTATAGAGTTCAGTAGAGCATTGTAGAATGCAGTGGTGTAGAGTAGAGTAGAATGATAGAGACAACAGTTATTTGAGTCACAGCACAAACATCTGTGCACACATTTCGATAATTTGTTTCTTAATAAAATGCATTACAATTAGCAGAGCATTTTTAAAGTGCTGGCCAGATTACTTATATAAACTCTACTTTGTAAAATTAGATTGGATGAGGGAGATAGAATATGGACCTTTGTAGCTACTGATCCCTATGTATTTAGAATAATTTATTTATTGTAGTTCTTGAAATAGCACATCAGGACTCTCTATTTTGCTGTCTCGGTCAACCCCACATAACTCACCCCAAGAGCTGAGTTGCGCTCCATTTATTATCTTAGTTATTCAAGCTGGATATATCTTACATATAGTACCATATAATATTAGTATCTCAGTAGGCTCCTTATAAATCTTACTTGGGTATACATCACAAATATTGGGCCTTACAAACACAAACCTTTTGTAGATACTAAGAATACTAGCTGGGTGAATCCCACAAATTACCCTCCCTCAAACAGAGTAACCTCCTACTCTCCATGATTGCACAAAATGTGTTTTACCTGGGAAAAGTGCCCTTTTCTCAGTTCATATTGTGTTTTGCATTGCCTTGTGGCACTTTGTATCAAGGAGGCATGGTTGGTGCTTGATTGAAGCAGCACAATGACATACTTTTTGAGGCAAAGCCTGAACTACTGTGATAGTCAAACTCTGCTATGACTTTGTGTAAAATGTTATAATGAATGTCTAGACATAGGATTTTGTACCAGAAGGGTATATTTCCTGTACAAAACCTGTGAGAAATATTACACACACATTTGCACCATTGTTCAAAGGTTGTGGGTGACACTAGGCAGCCTGTATGTGGGGATGAGAGCAGCAGCAGGCAATGTTGAGTAAATACAGACTGGTGCTGATTTTTACCCTTTGCTTAACACAGTGGAGCAGTTTTAGTTGCCGTGCTGCTGTGCACAAAATATAATAAAACTGCCTCTACATTTCTTAGTTGGTGGCATGACTTAAAGTTGGTGTTCATAATTTGCAAGATCTCACTAGAACACCAAATCTTGGCTGTCACCTTGCCTGCTGCCAGTGTTAATACATCATCCAGTTCCTAAAAGCCGTGCTAGGCAATTGGGAATCAGACAGAGACAGCACCAGACCATGCTCACACGCGCTACACCACAAGGATCTCCAGCGCCTTGTCTTGTGCTTCTGCTATGAAATAGCATTTACTTGAACAAAATCATGTCGTGAGCTTGGCATTGTGGGTAAGACAATCAGGACTACCTGCAAGAACTTGGTGTGAGCCTGGCATTGTGGGTAAGACGATCATGAAAACCTGCAAGAACAAGATACAAGGTTAGTTCATGTTATTACTAACTCACTACAACCTTAACAAGCTAAGTAACATGTATTATAAAGGCAAAGACTCAGAACCCTAATCAGATTATATGCCCTGCCTGAAGGATTGAAGTACATTCTCCTAATTTGTGGCACAGGAGGCAAGACTACTTTTTTACTGAGGGACACACAAAGAAAACAAGCATTTGCAATGCAATGGGTCTCGCATTTGCTCAAGTTAGAGCTATTAGCATTGTAAATTCCTAACCAGACCTTTCTTGCCACATAAACTGAAAATGAAAAGTAATACAGTTTCACATAAGCAAGCTGATTCAAAATGCCTCACCATCAGCGTGAAGGAGACACACAAAAGGAAAAAGACGTTTGCTTGCAGTCAAAGGTATCGGCGAAAGTGCAATTATTCATGTAACAGGGCCGGTGTCCAAGGTGGTAACTAAACCGCCACAAGGAGGGACAAACGTAAAGCATATACCAAAGGCAACAAAGGATTTTTGAAAGGCAAGCCCGTGAATGAACGATAGTGATGGGTGTGAGGTGGGTGTGGCTAAAAGCCCAAATAGATAACAGGGGTGTGGAATTTAATAAAATATCTATTTGTACATGGGACAGATTGCTTCTTAAATCTACTTGTGCGATAAAAAAATGTACTTGTCCCTTTGGTGTGATGTAGTGCAGCGACAAATTAGGACAGCCATCTCATTATGTAAGAGCTCTGATAATAGCCTCTCTGATTATGTCAGGGCTACTACTATAGTAGGGCTTGAATACTTGCAATTTCAATCCCTACTATAGCAATTTCCTTATTTAGCCACCTTTCCGCAGAGCTACATACTGGGCTGGAGGAAGCAGTAATCAATATTTCCAGGGCTGGAATGCCCTTGAGTCTGCAAATCTACTAACTTGCATGTTTTAAGGATTTTCACCATCTCTTCTCTAACCTTTTCCCATAATGAGATAGTTGGAAATTTACTCCTGACAAGGGCAGAAGTAGAAGTTCTTCCAGGGTTGGGGAAAAAAGTGGTTAGAGGGAAAGTGAACTTGTAAACGCTCAATAGATTTTCACATGAACAAATCTACACATGCATATTTGCTTGTGCTGAAATACAGTTCGCAAATATTTTCTAGGAGTACGATTTCCTGGTCTACTTCTGTAAGTTCTTGTGAATTCATGAAAGCCTCTAATTCAAAGACATATACCATGGCTGCACGTTTGTGACTTTCTTTAAGAATCGGGTCCTTAATTTGGTCTGGCGTTAGCAAATACATTTTGTTTTTATTAAGCTTTTATTTCTCTCTCCGTCTATCGGCTGGTTTTACTGTGAGTGATCGCATTCTGCTCTTCCACAAGGAGCATATTGGCACAGAAAGTAGTTTTGTTCAGTGCGAGGAACCACTGTGGCAATCAGTGACGTAACAAAACTGGATGGCCCCCCGCAAAGAACATGAAGGCCCCCACCCTCCAGACTCACTCAGGGCAGGTGCTGTGCTGATGGGACCCCCTGTAGGGGGGCTGCGGGACCTTTGTTATGCCATTGATGGCAATGTGTGCTTTTTGAGACCAAAACCTTTTTTTCTTCTTTTTGACAATGTTTGTTACAATGGTGAGAGCCTGGCAGCACCCACAAAACTAAAGTGCCACAACAGCCATGTCTAAACAAAAAAGACATTTGCAAAATCAAAAGACTCACAAAAAAATGTTGGATCAGTTGGCTGTGCCAGTGCTTTTTTGTTTTCATATTTCCCATAATCTTGTTGAAAATGGTTACACTGATTTTACATTAAGAATATTTTTTGGAAATACTGGCATGCATCAACACATTTTACTAAATGACGCTTCCAAGAAATAGCACCTAAAATGATAGTAGCGAAACTTTTTTGTTTCCTACTTGCATTTTTTTCTGAACATTTTATTTTGAAAGCAAAGAATGATCACTCCTGCTTACAATCTTCTACAAACATATGCATCTAATCAGAGAGCTTTCTGGGAGCATTATATTTAGCTTCCTATTGTTAAACATTTCAAATGTGTGTACACTTTTTGGTTTTGTTAATGTGTGTACACTTTTTGTTTTGTTTTACTGGAACCACTGTCAGTAGCGCAGTGTGACCTTAAAACGTTTATTTATGGTGCTCATCCTAACAATGAAGGCTTTTAATCAATGAACCATAAATACAAGTTTGAACAGCACTAGCACACATATTACCTCAACTGCAGACATTTCCCTTCTATGTAAACTGGAAGCCAAAGGGTGTGTGCCGCAGGGGGTTGGGCCTACTTGTCCCAAGGACAAAATAAACATGAAAACTTGTTGCTCTTGACCCCAAGCAATATGACCCTGGTGTAGGGCAATAGGAATTCCACATCCCTGGATCACAACACATTGGAAAAGAGGCACATGCGCGCTGCTATGCTCAACCTAAAAATTTAGATAAACAGATCTGTAAATGAACCAGACATGAATTTAAAGTGTGATGGTTAAGGCAGTTTTACAAGGTTTATTGCATGTTTTCTCCAGTGTTATTGACTAACCCTCTATTGGTGCAACACATGCAGGCCTTGATTATGAGTGGCCCTGAAAATTGCAACCCCTAAACAAGCCACTGTTTGAACATAGCTCTGGATTATGAGTTGTGCAGATTCTAAAGAATTTAACAAGGGGAAAAGGCCTAGTAAATACTGCAACATGCAGATTTTGGTGCTGAAAGCACTAAAATTCGCATGCTATGCCGTTTTTTGAAGAGCAAATTTGTGATAGGTGATAGTTATTGTACAGGATAAAATTAGAACCCATTGGTATCTGATATTACTGAGAACAATAACTATTGAATCTCCTCCTGGCTAACTCAGAATAAGAGTATAAGAGTCCTGAAAACGGACAGCTAGCATGGGTAAAGAAAGAGCCCAGAAGGCATCATTTGTGACAAGCTACACATTGGTGCAGCTTTAAATAATAGCAACACTTGTGAATGTATGTAGTAGAGGTAGGGCTCAACAGAAACGCATCGTTGGCCTGTGAGAGGGCAGAGAGGCATGGAAACTGGATCAATTGTATGGTGGGGACATGGGTTTTTGAATTGCCAACTGCATCAGGGGACAAACCTGAGAGAGGCAATGAGGGAAAATCCGAGGTTTTCAAAGCAGATTGGCAATAACAGGTATCAGTACGGCATGAGGTGGGTTTTCCATTAATGATACATTTTACATATGTCCACTTTGGCCTCCTGGGTTTTAGTCAGCGCCTCTCATTCTGCTCTAAAAGGTTGGCGTCTCTGGGGGAGTTGGATATCATCAACTTTGTTTGGGTTAGGCTGTGGTGATCCTGTTTCCAGTGACCCAACTTCTCACAATTGAAACATGAAACACAAAGACTCAATGAGTGAGGCTAAACATCCCTGGCCCCGTGCTTGGCTTTATCCCACCCTTCTTCCCCCTTTGCCAATTTCTCTGGTGTGATGTGCCCATTTCACCCACATCCACTCCCTGCCTGTTATAATGACTGCATTTGTAAAGGCTTCAATTTAGATATATTGAATTCCTTTTTTCTTTCTTGCACTGCCAAGCAGTGGTTAGGGACAGACCCACGCTCAGCTAAACCCCTTGTCTGCCACCGAAAACAGAGGGTATGGAGTTCTTCTTGTAATTTATGCAGTAGACCTTGAACAAAACCTGCACCTAAACTTCTTGAACACCTTCAGCAGTTTCAGCAATGTCAGAATAGCGTTCAAATACATCTTTCAAATGATCAACTCCCCCTTATTATGGCAGGCAACTCCCCCTTATTCTGGCAGGCAACTCCCCATTATTATGGCAGTCAACCCCCCATTATTCTGTTTACAATTAGATGTTTTAGTCCAGATGGTCTTGACCGGGCACACTTCCATTATGGTATCTATCAGTGCCTCCTTCGCATCTGCCAGGGTAGCAGCATCACCAGGGACCTGTTAAGGCCAGTTGCTGTTTTTTTTTTTTTTACCAAATTGTACCTAATTTTGCCCACCATAACAAAACGCTACAGTTGATTCACATCTTTCCAATTAGGTTTGTAACATTCAAAAATGTCGTGCAGCTCCTCTCAGAATTGTATTGGATTTTTTCAGCAATTAATAACCTGTTTCTTAATCTTAGGGAGACAATGGGACACGAGTGGTAATTGGGCATCCTACTTGTGTCCCTGGGTAGTCCTGCAGAGGGAAGGGGACATCGGAAAGGTTGAATAGGGCATCTTGAGGATTATCATCATGTGTATAACTGGACCAGGGGTATGCTGATCATTTTGGGGAGGGGTCTCTCAATTTCTCTTGCCCTTCTGCTAATGGTTTGCCTTGGATAATCCTACATTATAGTCAGGCTGTGAGGCCTACCGCCTATATGCCTAGCATGTGCCAGGCAAGGTGCAGAGTGAGAACAAATTATTGAGGAGGTGTGTGATGTCGTAGAGTCAGTTTCTCATCTTACGCTTGCTGCCTCATTGTCTAGCATTTTGACGCCTATCATGTTGCTGCTTGGGCACTCGCTGTGCCTGCTGTGCTCACTTGCCTGTGGTTTACGGGTACCCCTCCTGTCAGCTGTGACTCCAGCACTGCTCAATTTCCAGGTGCCTCAACCTGAGCACCTCCAGCCCCAGCTGCCGGCATAAGGAAACTAAAGACATTTCACAGGTACTCCTCCTTGTTTTCTGACATCTCTGATGTGATTTGGCGAAACAAAAAAGAGTAGGTGGGCCAGTAGGGGTAGTAGCACAGACTCTGACTCTCAAATGGGTAATTTGATATTTTAGTTTCTCGTTGGTCTCCTTCATACAATTGAGACTGAAGTTTGTTATGGTTCACTTTTTCATGCACACATTCATCTAATAGGGTCTATGCTGGGGTTGTAGACAGTCCTCTTTCCCTGTACCTCTTCTACCAAATGGATGGATTTCAACACATCCCTAACTTCCTGATCCTGGGAACTCCTGCATACCTACCTAACCCAGTTCAATATTTTCCAATTTATCCTTAAAGGTTTATCAATCAATAAGCACAGTCAGACTCTGCATGTCAGAAATGTGAATGCTTGTATGACCTGATTAGTGGATCAAACACTAGGCTACTCTCCACCCAGCCCCCCCTTGTTCAGAGAATTCTGTGGCTTATCTTGGCACCTGTGGTCGTGTGTGGAGCTTGTCTGGTCTTTCATCTCCAACCATGATCAGACGCAAGGGCTTCTGGACAATGCAACAGGTTGTGGAGAAATCTGCACTCACGCTATTCTCGAAACCTGGAAATGTTTATCAATAAAAGAAAAATAATCTGTGAATCACAAAGTCAAGCAATAAGGGGATGCCTGTGTACCCTGTGTGCATAAAAGCTAAAGAGCACATCTACAGACACAAATTTATTTGTTTTCATAAACAAGGCTCCGATGGCGATCATGTGATGACACCGAAGCAAAAGAGCATGCACATGTAGAAAATACCATTGTGAGATAGTACTCTCTCAGCCTTCAGACTGATACAAAGATGTAAACTTTCAGAGCTTGTAATGAAATGACTCCTTGGCATGGTTACCCACTGACTTTTTGCCTTTGCTGATGCTAAGTTATGATTTGAAAGTGTGCTGGGACCCTCCTAACCAGGCCCCAGCACCAGTGTTCTTTCCCTAAACTGTACCTTTGTCTCCACAATTGGCACAACCCTGGCACTCAGGTAAGTCCCTTGTAACTGGTACCCCTGGTACCAAGGGCCCTGATGCCAGGGAAGGTCTCTAAGGGCAACAGCATGTCTTATGCCACCCTGGGTTCCCCTCACTCAGCACAAGCACACTGTTTCACAGTAAATAGGTAAGTAGGCAAGTCACCCCTCTAGCAGGCCTTACAGCCCTAAGGCAGGGTGCACTATACCACAGGTGAGGGCATGGTGCATGAGCACTATGCCCCTACAGTGTCTAAGCAAAACCTTAGACATTGTAAGTGCAGGGTAGCCATAAGAGTATATGGTCTGGGAGTCTGTCAAACACGAACTCCACAGTTCCGTAATGGCTACACTGAAAACTGGGAAGTTTGGTATCAAACTTCTCAGCACAATAAATGCACACTGATGCCAGTGTGCAATTTATTGTAAAATACACGAAGAGGGCATCTTAGAGATGTCCCCTGAAAACATACCCGACTTCCAGTGTAGGCTGACTAGTTTTTGCCAGCCTGCCACACACCAGACATGTTGCTGGCCACATGGGGAGAGTGCCTTTGTCACTCTGTGGACAGGAACAAAGCCTGTACTGGGTACAGGTGCTTCTCACCTCCCCCTGCAGGAACTGTAACACCTGGCGGTGAGCCTCAAAGGCCTCAAAGTCTCACCCCCTTTGTTACAGCACCACAGGGCATCCCAGCTAGTGGAGATGCCCGCCCCTCCGGCCACTGCCCCCACTTTTGGCAGCAAGGCTGGAGGAGATAATGAGGAAAACAAGGAGGAGTCGCCCCCCCAGTCAGGACAGCCCCTAAGGTGTCCTGAGCTGAGGTGACTCTTACTTTTAGAAATCCTCCATCTTGTGGATGGAGGATTCCCCCAATAGGATTAGGGATGTGCCCCCCTCCCCACAGGGAGGAGGCGCAAAGAGGGTGTAGCCACCCTCAAGGACAGTAGCCATTGGCTACTACCCTCCCAGACCTAAACACACCCCTAAATTCAGTATTTAGGGGCTCCCCAGAACCTAGGAAACTAGATTCCTGCAACCTAAAGAAGAAGAAGGACTGCTGACCTGAAGCCCTGCAGTGAAGACGGAGTCGACAACTGCTTTGGCCCCAGCCCTACCGGCCTGTCTCCCAACTTCGAAGAAAACTGCAACAGAGACGCATCCAACAGGGACCAGCGACCTCTGAAGCCTCAGAGGACTGCCCTACAACCAAGGACCAAGAACCTCCCGTGAACAGCGGCACTGTTCAACAATCTGCAACTTTCTTGCAACAAAGAAACGACTTTGAAGACTTCACGTTTCTCGCTGGAAGTGTGAGACTTTCCACTCTGCACCCGACGCCCCCGGCTCGACCTGCGGAAAACCAACACTACAGGGAGGACTTCCCAGTGACTGCCAGTCCATGAGTAGCCAGAGTTGACCCCCCTGAGCCCCCACAGCAACGCCTGCTGAGGAAATCTAGAGGCTCCCCCTGACCGTGACTGCCTGTAACAAGGGACCCGACGCCTGGAACCAACACTGCACCCGCAGCCCCCAGGACCGGAAGGAACCGAACTCCAGTGCAGGAGCGACCCCCAGGCGACCTTCTGCCTAGCCCAGGTGGTGGCTACCCGAGGAGCCCCCCCTGTGCCTACCTGCATCGTTGAAGAGACCCCTGGGTCTCCCCATTGCTTTCAATACCAAACCTGACGCCTGTTTGCACTCTGCACCCGGCCGCCCCTGTGCCGCTGAGGGTGTACTTTCTGTGCCTGCTTGTGTCCCCCCCCATTGCCCTACAAAACCCCCCTGGTCTGCCCTCCGAGGACGCGGGTACTTACCTGCTGGCAGACTGGAACCGGGACACCCCTGTTTTCCATTGAAGCCTATGTGTTTTGGGCACCCCTTTGACCTCTGCACCTGACCGGCCCTGAGCTGCTGGTGTGGTAACTTTGGGGTTGCCTTGAACCCCTAACACTGGGCTACCTTGGACCCAAATTTGCACCCTGTAAGTGTTTTACTTACCTGTGAACTTAACAATTACTTACCTCCCCCCAGGAACTGTTGATTTTTGCACGGTGTCCACTTTTAAAATAGCTTATTGCCATTTTTGTCAAAACTGTACATGCTATTGTGTTTATTCAAAGTTCCTAGAATACCTGAGTGAAATACCTTTCATTTGAAGTATTACTTAATAAGTAATAAACTAAGAAAATATATTTTTCTATATAGAAACCTATTGGCCTGGAGTAAGTCTTTCAGTGTGTGTTCCTCATTTACTGCCTGTGTGTGTTCAACAAATGCTTAACACTACCCTCTGATAAGCCTACTGCTCGACCACTACCACAAAATAGAGCATTAGAATTATCTCTTTTTGCCACTATCTTACCTCTAAGGGGAACCCTTGGACTCTGTGCACACTATATCTTACTTTGAAATACAGAGCCAACTTCCTACAGAGCTGAATAAGCTAGTCGAGAGTTCCTGCCTCCGCTGCCAGACACAAAGCTAAATCTTTACTTGGGCACACTTTGGTACCATTGGCTTAGCATTGAGCAAGAACATGGGGGGCTAAAGCTACAGTTACACTACGGCAGTATTTCTATATTCCACAATCATGTCTTTTGAGCATATAATTGAGAACGTCTCCACGTTCCAGCTTGAGTAAAGGCTCGTGGATTGCATAATGCTATCATACCAAGTCCCACATCAATGTCTTTCACTCTACCACATCCATTTGTCTGGTCTCCTAAAAGAGGAACATGCACAGTCCCACTCTAGACTCCAGTTTCTGCTTTGGGCGTGAGTAAGTTATGTAGTGCAGATTTTTGGGCATTAGTATTCATAGTGCAGACCTAGAGCGGCATATAATCTGTTTGATAGGCCCAATGATAAACTTGGAAATTTAGAACCAATAAAAATCTCCTTTTTGAAAATGCAAGCCTGCTCCACATCAACTAATACCCTACCAACAATTTATTTTCCCCTATCTCTTGGCTGATTTGTAACTGTAAAGCTGAGTTTTTTTTTCAATCTGAGTTTTCACCTTATCAAATTCTGGGCCATAAACTCGATTGTAGTGTGATTAGCTACATAGTTGGAGTTGAGCCTACATTTCCACATAAGATTGAAAGCAACCCTTGAAATTTTAATCACCAAAATAGAGAATTAAATTGTCTATGTAGTGTTTGATGCATGCAAATATTCCATGAAGGAAATAAGGACAAATTGGTTGAAAAGATGTTATGAAGTCTTCTAAAGGCTCAATAAAAGTATTGAATAACTGTGGAGCAAAGGGACATTCTTACCTAGTACCCATAAATATAGAAAAAGCTTGAGAGGGTGCCACTAACCAGAGCCAGAGCAGTTAGCACTTGTACAGCACAGAAGTATCACTAGCTGAAACGTATCAGCTCCATAACTATTCATAGAACTCGCCAGTGGACCCTAACAAATTATATTTCTATATTGACTGCTGCTGTACCAAGCACATCACTATTCATTAAATTATGATAAGTAGCATAAGAATGAGAGGAAAGACGCCTGTCAGGCATAAACCCTTTTTGATCCCTATGACTCTAGGACACTGTTACTGATTTGAGGCAATTTGCTAAGCTTTAAGTACACAACTTGTTTTAATCCTTGATCATTCATAATGGCCTATAAAACCACAATCCTTTGGTTCTTTTCCAAACTTTGATACCTCAGTGACAATAGCTCACTGACAAGAAAAGTATTAACGCAGAGAAACAAACATAATTAAGAAATTAACAAAAACTTGTCCCCAGAATTCTACTTAAACACTCATGAAGTGCCTAACACAACCTGCCTGGCCAGGGGTTTACCCTGTTTTAGCTGGCTGACGAGCCACACACATGTCATCATGGGTAATTACTCTTCATAAGTCCTTCGCCTGCACTCCCGACAACACCTAATGTGAATTTGCTGAAATACCCTGCTCTAGGATTGTAGGACATAACATTTCAATAAATAGTGTGTGATAAAGAGAAGAAAGTGCATCCAGTGTCTCTATGGTATCTGAGGTCAGTTCATTGGAGCTTCTGTGCATTTCCCTTATTGTATCTGCAATATCTTGAAATCTGAGTTGCAGGCAAATATACTGCTGCTATGATTCCTGACCTAAACATCCTTCTTTTAATTGACTTTCAGCCATGCTTAACCTCCATAAAAACAGTTTTACAAAGAAGAATTTACTGCCTATGCAGTATCAAGATAATTAGTAGACCCAGGGTCATTCTCTAAACTTCCAGTTTCTTCCCTTTAAGCTTAGAACCACAGCTCAGGCCTACTGCTACGTTGTAGCCACTTACGAAAATATAAATCAACTAAGAGTGGTCTTGAATGTGTCCCATAACCACCCTTCAGTAGTATTTTATTTTTCTCCATATAGTCTGAATATATTTCCCCTTTAACGTTACCAAAATCAGGGCAAGCAAGTAGCCTTCCATTACAAGACAATCTTGGATGAAAAACAACTTATGTGTCACAGCTAACAAACCAAGATGTGAGTTATCAGACATTAATTTACACTTCAAGTTAAACAAAGAAACCCACAAATTCAAAAGCTCCATGATTAAATGATGAAACATCCTAGAGCATTGCTTGTGTTTTTGGAAGTAGAACATAAATAATTTTGCCACAGGAGGGTGACTTTAACAAACATCATTCAATTTGTATTCTTCTTCCATAATTTGCCTTAATAAGACCCTTACTGTTGGCAGTCGCTCATTCATTACTTGAGGTATTTTACCTAGAAAAGTATTCACAACAACATGAGACTGCCCTTTCAATAACAATTTACATTAACACTATGGGATTAAAGCAAGAATTCCTTAAGACCAGGTGGCAATTGAGGCCATCATGAACAACAAAAATAAGTCAGTGCCCCTCTAAAGTCCTCTCAACAATCACCCACTACTCTTCCAATCCACGGGGGCTTTCTCAACAATGTACTTGGTGTCCACATTATTAAAAATTACTTATCCTCATGACAAGAGGTAAACATCTCAACAGTCCACGGGGCTTTAGCTCATATTTCAATTTTTGAGTTTGTTACATTAGTCTTGCAACAATATGAACTACACTACTTGGGCCTGGAGTCACTCCTTCATGTTCCCCCTTTTCTTGCTGGCTGCTCATAAACCCCTAACATTCAGAAGGGCTGTTATAAGAATATAAAAAAAGAGACAGAAATACAAATAGGCAGAGACATCTTTGCCCATACCTAAACTCTACAGACCTAAAACAAGGGCAATGCCCCAGACTGGAATCCCTTTCTCCCTCACCTGGACTGACGTTCTGAAGGACATGGTGGTACTAGGGGTAAAGAAGGAAAAAAACTTTCTTTATTCAGACTTATCACGTGCAACGTATTTGAAAATATGGCCTTTGACAATCTAGAGTGCCTTGAAAGAGTACAATGCCACGTAACTGAAGAATCACAACTACTTATTGTCTTTAGTGTCTTTGTTCCATTTTGGTATTCTGAAAAAAAACAGACACTGTTTCTTCTGACATCATTCTCAAGCTCTTCCATTTTAGCTTGTGACCTAAGAGTATCTAGTAAGCATGAACTTAAAACATATGGACACACTTTTGTAACTCTAGCAACTGATTGAGATTTAACTTCCAGATTCGAGAATCCACCCTTCCTATATGTAAAAGGACTTCTAGTTTGACCTCCCATTTCTTAAACCTTTTCCACATTGCTTCACCTATTTCAAGAAATTCCTTACCACATATTCCTCCTAGTCACAAGGGTACCCATCCTGTAAGCCAAAGATATCCTGTTGCTGTCATCACTGAGAGTCCACTGTTAGTTATTTCCTATTAGGAAGGTTTCATATCTGAACCCTGGGGTTAGAGATTTCCTCCACAAGATATATCACACCATCTATGCTTCTGTCCCCTCACCCTTAATTAAATTAAAAAACTTGTTTTAACTTTAAAAGTTTAATTTAATGTTTTGACTAAGATTTTTATTAAATACAAATGTACTTATGTATATATGTATGTGATATTTGTATAATACAAACCTAGCCAAAAGGTAGCGGTGTGCTATATAGGTTCAAATGCAAACATACAGTCAACAAGTGATAGAAGAGGAATAGCTGGTTACTGGATTATTACTGCATTGTGAAGCAGTGTTTTTAAAATGTTTGTCTTTGTTTCTTTGGAGCAGCCCTGAGGTGGTTCTTATGAACACATGAATGTTGTTCTATATCCTGGGTGCACAGATGGAAAAAAACAGCTGCATTGTCTTTTTTCTTGTTACACTTTTAAAGGCCTTATTACGACATTGGCGCTCCTCGGACAGCCAAAGCCGTGGTGGCAGTTGGACCGCTGTGGTTGCAGCAGTCCGACCGCCACATTTTGAGGTTGGCAGGCAGACCCAACAACCTACCACCATCCCTGCCAGGAACTCCGATCCTGATGGGCTGACGGCGGGTGCAGGTTGTAATCAGCCAGGGCGGCTCTGAAGTCTGTACCACCCTGCTGATTTACAACCTTGTTCTCTGCCAGCCTTTTCATGGTGGTACCATCAACATGAAAAGGCTGGTGGAGAACAGGTGCAGGGGCCCACAGGGGGGCCCACAGGGGGGCCCCTACCTAGCACCCTCGAAATGCACACTGTCTGCTGTGCAGACTGCGCATTTTGAGGGTGCATGTGGCAGCATTACCGCCAGTTCAATTATGAGTCGGCGACAATGTTGCTGCCACTTTCTCACTTGACTGACCGGCGGAGACCTTGTTTTTTGCCAGTCAGCCCAGTGGGAAAGTCATAATGGGGCAAGTGGGAAGGGATCCAGCAGGGCGACGACCATCCTGTCAGGAGTTTGGCGGATGTATGTTCCCGTTCGCCAAACTCGTAATCGGCCCTTTAGTCTCCAGTCTGATTGTGGCGAGGCTGAAAGCCAGCAGGGATGGTAATTTAGTCCATAAGGAAAAAGGAGGTATTGGTCATTATAGCTTTGAAAATTATGCAGCTGGTTTTGAAGATGGTGCAGGCCAGCAAGGGAACCCAATGGAGCTCCATCAGGATGGAGGTGGTGTGATTCAAATTTCTTCTGGCCTTAGATGATAAGTGGTGAGGCATGTAGGATGCCCTAAGGGGGTGTTATTTCTGAATGTTACGCAGGCATAAACAAGATTCTACATGGACTTTACAAGGTATGGAATCTAGGAAGATTTGGGTGCAGTATTTTGACCATTGATTCTTCTCTCCCTACTAGCAACATGATCCTGGCTATGCCAGTCATTGTGCAAGAGTGTTCACACCCACCATCAAACAAGATCTCTACTGATTTTCCAGGATCTCCAAACCTTGTCATTTTGGAGATACCTGAAGGGAATAGAACAATAGGCAACAAGGCAGCACTGAGGGAGTGTGCAAAAAAGCATGCTCTTCCTCAAGGAGCATATCTAAATGACGATCAGTAAAACGGGCCAAATGATAAAGAACTAGGTGATGGAAGATGGAAAGATTCAAATCACTGCCCTTGATTGTTCTGCTTCAGAAACAAATTATAAGCACAATTAGGGGCATATCTATACTTGTTTTGCACCGAATTTGCCTCATTTTTTTCACGCAAATTCGGTGCAAAACTGACTCCATATTTATACTTTGGCGCTAGACCCGTCTAGCACCAAGTTTATGGAGTTAGTCATTTTTTGGACGTGGAAACCGACTTTGCATCAATGAGATGCAAAGTAGGTGTTCATGTGCAAAATATGACTATGGCCTTATCGCCATATTTATATCCCTGTGCTAAAATCATGCACTGGGAGGGTTACTTAATAGGATAAGTATGCCTTCCTGGGGAAAATATGGGGGCCCGAGGTAGTCCTGGATAGTTCCAGCAGCTGAGAGCAGTAACTAAAAAAGCCATAATACCCCAACACTGCTGAGAACACCCCGAAAGGTACCTGCACTGCTGTCCCCCTCCTCTTGCAGAGTACAATAAGACCCTCGGATGTCCCCTTTGCAAACGGTAAGGAAAACTGCTGAATCTAGAATGTCCAAAACACACCCCTAATAAAAGGAGGGATTAGGACCATAAACTCAAGCTAGAGTAAAATTGGCCACAATATAACCAGGAGTACATCTGTAAAGAGAGGGACTTTGATGGCATTCTACCAGAATACTTTGTTCCAAATATTGTCCTACAAAATATAATTGCCAGAATATTGTCTACACAGTATTGTGAAGGTATGTACATGCAGGTGAGTATATATTTCTTATTTATAACTCAATATACCAATATCTTGAAGGTGTGTACATATAGATAAACATACATATTTCGGGATCAAAACTCAACACATAGGTACTATGAATTAATATATTTCTTGAAGGTATGTAGATATGAAACTAATAATAATAAATCTATACTGACCTATGTATAAATAATAACTTGTACATATACATAAAAGATAACCAGACCGGAAAGTCATATCAGCTGCCAGACACCTACCTAGAACATTTGAGCAGGAAAAGCCAGAGAGGACATCGATCTGCTTCCAGGCTTGGACATGGTCCATGCATCAATCACAGGAGGGATAGGCAGTGCTTAATTTGTCAATAAAAAGGTGCCAGTGCCCAAAGCCCTCCTCTTAAACACACGGCTGCTGCAATTAAATGCGAGAACACGGAATACTGAGGCAGCGTAATCCTGAAGCCATCTTGGGCCTCTTCAATACATTTAAAGCCACTCCATGCCTCTTCAGCTCACTCTTGCAGCTTTCGGCTTTCTCTCATTGTGACGCTTTTTTGTTTTTCTCTTCCTCCGCCTTTCCCAAATGTGTCTTTTGCTCGAAGCAAATGCTTGAGGCAGAAGAATAAGCGCCGGCCCTCAAAAATAAGTGCCGGTGCTCAGCACCAGAAACAACAAGCACAAATTAAGCACTGAGGATAGGGCTGCTGATGGAAACACGGTGTCCTGCAATCTGCCTATCATTGCTATGTGAAGTGCAATGATTAACCTGGAACTCCCCTATGTCCCTCAGATGAGGGAACCTCAAACGTGCCCTTATGCGTAACTACCCATCAAACCAAAAGATGGCATTTACTGACCAGCTTCCTCAAGCATCTGTCGACGGCTTGTACCATGATATAACAGAGTGGACAGGAGTATTTTGATTACAGAGTTTCGTTATATATGGTTTACTTGTGATCATAACATGTCAACAATAATTCCTGTTTTCTGTTTATTTCCATTCGCTAATCTTGGCTGTTATAAACTTGTATAGGTAATTGTTTGTATGGCAAAGATATATGCAACAAGAAATGGGTCTTGCTTTCTCTACATTAAACTGCATAGAATAAATAAATGAATGATTCAGAGGAAAAAGGCAAACTGTAATTTGCTTCTTGCATTTCATAAGTATTTTTTTGTTTTGTTACGGTCACAGTTGAGGATTTTTTTCCCGTGTTGTCAAAAATGTACATTCTTTGTGACATTCAGCCTGAAAGAGGGTATGGGAAACTACAGTGGAATGTAAACATTTTTGTGTAACCTTCTCTTACAACTTGAGCAGAAAAGGGGAGCTGTAAGGAAGAAACTAATGGCTGCCGAGAAACCTGTTGGCTTACATCCTTCCTCTTGCCTGTCCCCCCTCTGGAGGAGTCTAGCTTGTGGTGAGTTGCTGACAATTCTACGTTTTTATTGACAAACCTATGTTAATATCATTCTCTGTCTTCATGAATAATGGAATAGAAAATGTAAATATGTACTTTGTGGCTCTTTCCTGAGCGAGTGCTGATATTTATAGCGCGCACGGTAGGGTAATTCCTGTCTCTAGGCACTGTCGTTAATGCAAATATAAGAGCAAAGAACCTGTGGCGTCCCCCATGGGTTGCATTACATGTTTCAATTACTGCATCGTCAAGAAAAAACAAGAATTTGCATTTGTTACTTAAATTGTGCGCTTTTCTAATTATGTTTTAAATAGATGCACCATTTGGCAGCACACTATTGGGTTCACGATCCAGGATCAGGGACCAGCAAGGAAGACCTTAAATCCCAAACAAAACCACCATGGACCTGATGCACAAACAGTATTTGAAACTTCGATTTTCGTCTCCAAATTGCAAAGATTTACAAACATCCTCTCTATGTAGCATACAAAGCTATTTCCCAATTGAGAAACTGCTACCATGTTCCCTTTCCCATTCACACTCTCTGAATAGATCTACTGCTGCATTTTTAGGAGTAGTTTACATACAGTTCCCCAAATGGCAAAGGTCATGGAAAATGCTTAGGCCCAATTCACAAAGGTACATATTCGCGTGTATATTTTCAACTATGGATATTTACAACTACACCTAGGTATATAACTCTGCACATTTTTGTTACTCACCATTAAGTGGAGCATTACACTGAGGTGTAGAAAGTATATGTCCCTCCATCCCCTCATTTTTTTTGCTTGAATCTTTTTATTTCAAATTTCAAGAATTTAAGATGTTTACAATCAGTACACAGTTATTGCAATGGAAGGGGGGCCAGGGACGCAGCCCTGAATACATTCGTGCAATCCAAACATGTACTACCGCAGGGCTTCATACCTCGGCTAACATCAGGATTTGCATACAATTCCAACATAGCAACATGCCGACCCCCAAGACTGTTATGCGTCTCAACCCTTCGGGGTACACAGTGGTGCCGAGTGTTAGTCGTCAAAGTGGCCCCTAAATGATTGATTAATCTCATCTTTTCAACAAAGGAGTAAAGATTCATGATAGTCATAATGTGTAAAAACCCAAATAACAACAGAAACAACTTTAACTGGAGCCCCTTTCTGTGATTCCCAAGTAATCTCCTCCCCCCACATCCCCATCTGCCCCCTCCAGTCCGGCCCCCCGCCGCACAGTCACAACCGCCAGGCCAGTTATGGCTCATCCGGACCACCTCAGAATAGGTGACTAGGTGGTAGGACCAGGAGTAGAGTATAAGCACCCATGCAGACCACCCCAGTGCCCCAGTGTGAGTCACTGATCCGGGGGGTCTCCATCAGCCACATGCATCAGCGCTTTGAGATGATAGAGAATCATGTCCCAGCCAGAAGCCAGCAGGTATTTACGCAGTCCCAGATGTCCCTCCACCCCCTCATATCAGGGGATGGAGCCTCCTACATCAAGATTCGCCACTATTAACTTTGTATGTTTGGTGGAGTACTCGGCCACAATGGCAGAGATCTTCCTCAGGGAAATTATCAGAGCAAATATTAAAGTTTATTGTTCTTTAAAAATATATATAGCAATATTTTAATGCATATTATGTGTGAATTAATTTAAAATATTTATTAAGATAGGAGTGATAAAATACCGTGTTGCTGCACATAAACTCATCGAATTAAATGTGTGTTTAATTAATTTAAATGTGTTAATTTAATTAATAGTTATTTTGGGGGAAATAATTAAAAAATTACTCACATAAAAAAATGTATTTAATATTTTATATTCAGTTAATGTTAAAAGTTATGTAGTTCATTAATTTGAAAAATTGTTTATTTTTATTGTAATTTTTTGACTACGTTTATTATTAAATTAAAAAGTCAATAATTATTTAGACTTTTAAAGGACTTTATATATTAATTAACTATATACATGTAATAGAAATATACATACCCATTGCATTTACTAGTAATCATTCCCCATTTTCCTATTACCCCCCCTTATACCTTCCACATTTACTACAAAAATGCACCCTTATTTGTGTAGATATTGCTATCAAAGGTTAGGGGAGGCCGTTAGTTTGTGAACTGCATTCTGTAGTACGTACTACAACTGTAGTACTATTGAACATAATACAAAATGCAGTTTTGTGAATTGCACCCATAATATTTATGTTTTACACACCTAAGTTTAATATGAGTACGCAACAAATGAGTGAATTAGACCCATAGTCATGAAGCGTTACGTGTTTTTTCATAGGCATACCCAAAGAAAATCAAAGTTGAAATGTCTGTTCTGATCTGGCAGAACTGAGTGTTAGCTCTCAGTTAAGCCATGCAGTACAATAAGAAAAAGAATAAACAAGCATTTGAAATGCACTAGGTCTCACATTTGTGACATTTAGAGCTATTGGCATTGTAAGTGACAATATGGCGCATTATGAGTTTGGCGGTCGTGAGACCTCCAACCTTGCGGCGGTGGTCGAACCGCCGTGGCTTTGGCAGGCTGACCACCAAAAGACCGCCGTCCCCATCAGGAACATGGTTCCCAACAGCATGACATGGTCAAGCTTGCAAGCACCCATGCTGGCGCTGAACTCAGCGCCGCCCTGCTGATTACAACCCCTCTTTCTGCCAGCCTTTTCATGGCCGGGAGCCTACCATGAAAAGGCTGGCCGAAAGGAAGTGCTGGGGGCCCCCCTGCGCGCCCCTTGGAATGCGCATTGTCTGCTTTAAAAGGGTGCTGGAGTGTTAGGATATTGCCCACAGCTCCCTTAAAGGAGCCGTGGCCAATATCCTAACACTGTTCCTGCCGGTCAGCCCGGTGGGAATGTGCATTACAATGTTCCTGCCAGGCTGACCAGCGGGAACATCGTAATACGCTCAGGGGAAAGTCACCGCTATATGATGCCGTCCTCCCCGTTAGTTGGCAGGCCCGTGGTGGGACCACCAAATTCGTAATAAGGCTGAATGTCTTTTGCCTATTGTAGGAGGCTGGCCTGGTTTGTAGTGGGTACCTTGGGTACTTACACCTTATATCAGGTCCAGATATCCCTTATTAGTGAAATGTAGTAGTGTTCTAGCAGCTTAGGCTGATAGAGGTAGCTATAGCAGAGCAGCGTAGATTGAACTAGGAGACTTGCAAAGCACATGCAATACAACTTATAGTTACACAGTACTTATTTATACACAAGTAAAGACAATAGTCAGTGTTACCAAAAATAAAGGTATTTATTTGGTTGACACAGTACCAAAAATATCTGAGAGACAATACTCCTTCTGGAGGTAAGTAGTATTCACAATATATACACTAGACACCAAAATGAGACAAGTAAATAGTCATAGAACAATGCAAACAGTAGGAAATCCTATAGAATGCAATGGGATAAAATAGGTCTAGGGGCAACACAAACCATGTACTAAAAAATGGAATGTGAATCACGAATTCCCCCATAGATGAGTGTAGTGTGTGCAGAATTGCTGGGAGAGTAATAATACAGTAAAGGTAAGAAAATTACCCCACCCCAGAGCGCAGAAAAGCAGGAGTAAAGTACTGCAAGTTTCCTCAGGACACACTACACCTCGTTTTTGTGGTTATTGGACCTGAAGACCTACAAAGCAAGGGACCAAGTCCAGAAGTCGAAAGACGTTCCAGGAAGGACAGGAGCCCCTGCCAACCCAGAAGAGGGTGCAAAAGAAGAGTCCCCGGTTAGTTGAAGACTGCAGAAATGCACCCTAGGAAGATGCCAGCAGGTTCCTGCATGATGCAAAAGATGTCTAATGGCGTGAAGATGGTTGCAGATGAGATTTCGTGTTGGAAGGCGCCAACAAGCCTTGGCTGTGACCGAAGTGTGTTTTTCATCAAAATGGCGCTGGATGGACCCAGGAGGGACCTGGGGTCCTCAACTCTGTGTGAGGAAGAAGAGGGAGCTGTCAGCACTTTAGAGAGTCCTGAGGATGCCAGCCAGCACCCCCAGAAGCCGCATGATCCGTGTTCAAAGGAGGTATAAAACATGGTTGATGCAGCACAACAAAAGAAGGTCCCACGCCGTCGGAGAACAACTCAGCGAGTTGAGCATTGCAGGGTAGAGTGCTGGAGACCTGGGCCAGGCTGTGCATAAAGGAATTTTGCAAAGAGTGCACAGAGGCCTCAGGAGGTGAAGAAGACACATTACAAAGGGGTACCATAATTCTTGGGGAAGGCTAGGTCTTACCTCCTCCAAATTGAGTCAGCAGGACCTCAGGACAGTCTATGTCGATGATGTCCACTCTCTGTGTCCTTAGGAGCACGCTCGTTGTTGTGAGAGGAGTCCCAGGGTACCGGTTGTCATCTAGGAAGGTGCCTGCTTGGAGCAGGGGAGTGACTCCGTCACTCCACGGGAGATTTCTCCAGTTCTTCTGGTGCAGGATGAAGACAGGGTGTCCCCAGAGCATGCACACCATGGAAACTGTTGCAGTTGCTGACTTGGAGCTGAGGTTGCTGAAGAAAAGTGTCTCTTGCAGACACTTTGTTGCAGTTACACCGTTTCGTGGAGCAGGCTGCAGTTGATCCGAGGTCCGAAGAGTCTGAAGTATTTGCAGAGGAGTCCTGAAGGAAACTTGCAAGCAGAAACTCAAGAGAACCCACAGGAAAGACCCTAAATAGCCTGAGAGGGGTTTTGGCTACCTTATCAGGTATGGACCTATCAGGAGGGGTCTCTGACGTCACCTGCTGGCACTGGCCACTCAGTGCAAAGCAAGATGTTTGAAGCCTGGGACACACTGGAGGAGCTCTGGGCACCACCCCTTGGGTGGTGATGGACAGCGGAGTGGTCACTCCCCTTTCCTTTGTCCAGTTTTCTGCCAGAGCAGGGGAGAAGGGGTCCCTGAACCGGTGTAGACTGGTATATGCAAGGAGGGCACCATCTGTGCCCTTCAAAGCATTTCCACAGGCTGGGGGAGGCTACCCCTCCCCAGCCTGTAACACCTATTTCCAAAGGGAGAGGGTGTAACACCCTGCTCTCAGAGGAAATGCTTTGTTCTGCCTTCCTGGGACTGGGCTTCCCAGACCCCTGGACGGCAGAACCCTGTCTGTGAGGTGGAAGCAGCTGTAGCTGCAGTGCAAGCCTCAGAGAGCTGGTTTGGCAGTACTGGGGGCCCATGGATAAGCCCCCAGGATGCATGGAATTGGCTCCCCAATACCAGATTTGGAATGGGTGGACAATTCCATGATCTTAGACATGTTACATGGCCATATTCGGAGTTACCATTGTGAAGCTACATATAGGTATTGGCGTCCCCGCACTCACAAAGTCTGGGGAAATGGCCCTGAACTATGTGGGGGCACCTTTGCTAGTGTAAGGGTGCCCTCACACTTAGTAACATTGCACCTAACCTTCAGC
The DNA here is from genome assembly GCF_031143425.1 of Pleurodeles waltl. NCBI lineage: Eukaryota > Metazoa > Chordata > Amphibia > Caudata > Salamandridae > Pleurodeles > Pleurodeles waltl. The sequence continues at coordinate 870,871,805 of NC_090439.1, forward strand.
AAGTGAAGGTTAGACATATAGGCGACATATAAGTTACTTAAGTGCAGTGAAAATGGCTGTGAAATAGTCTGTGCACTATTTCACGCAGGCTGCAATGGCAGTCCTGTGTAAGGGTTCGTCTGAGCTCCCTATGGGTGGCAAAAGAAATGCTGCAGCCCATGTGGATCTCCTGGAACTCAAATGCCCTGGGTACCTTGGTACCATATACTAGAGACTTATAAGGGGGTCCAGTATGCCAATTGAAATTGGTGAATGTAGTCACTGGCCTAAAGTGACACATTTAAAAGCAGAGAGAGCATAAGCACTGAGGTTCTGGTTAGCAGAGCCTCAGTGACACAGTTAGGCACTACACAGGCATACACTTTAGGCCACAAACTATGAGCACTGGGGTCCTGGCTAGCAGGATCCCAGTGAGACAGGCAAACCACACTGACATATAGGTTTTTATCTATGAGCACTGGGGTCCTGGCTAGCAGGATCCCAGTGACACAGTAAAAACACACTGACACACACTCACAAACAGGCCAAACGTGGGGGTAACCATGCTAGAAAAAGGCTACTTTTCTACACCTATGTATTTTGTTTTGGGGTGTAGTGGATGTATGAGCAGAGATGCAGCAGCAACACTGTCTAGAGCGCTAAGAATGGGGAATTACCACTGGGAACAGAGACACAGCTGCAACACTGCCTAAAGGACTTAGGGCCAGATGTATCAAAGGGGTTTACCCATTCTGTGTCTATGGAAAAATGCTTTAGTACATATGGCCCTTAGAATGGAGGAGTTAACAACAAGACCAGAGAAGCAGCTGCAGCACTAACTAGGGGGCTAACAATGAGGAATTACCGCTGGGAACAGAGACACATCTGCAGCACTACCTAGAGGACTTACAATGGGGAAGGTTAGGGACAGGACCAGAGAAGCAGTAGCAGCACTGTCTAGGGGTTTAAGAATGGTGGAGTTACTGACTGGACAAGAGAAGCAGCTAGGAGCACTGTCTAGAGGTCTAAGAATGTGAATTACCACTGGGAACAGAGAGACAGCTACAGCACTGCCTAGAGGATTTAGAACGGAAGAGTTACTGAAGGGACCAGAGAAGCAGGTAGCAACACTGCCTAGAGGACTAAGAATATGGAATTACGACTGTGACCAGAGATACAGCTGCAAAACTGCATAGAGGACGTGGAATGGGGGAGTTACTGATGGGACTAGAGGAGCAGCTAGCAGCACTGTCTGGAGGATTTAGAGTGAGGAACTACCGCTGGGACCAGAGAATTAGCTAGCGGCACTGCCTAGAGGAGTTAGAATAAGGAATTACCAGTGGGACCAGAGAAGCAGTTAGCAGCACTATCTAGAGGACTTAGAATGAGAAATTACTGACAGGACTTCGAGTGATGAATTACCACTGGGACCAGAGAAGGAGCTAGCAGCATTATCTGGAGGACTTAGAATGAGTCATTAGTGATGGCACAGGAGAAGCAGCCAGCAGCACTTCCTAGAGGATTAAGAGTGAGGAATTACCACTGGGACCAGAGAAGCAGCTGCTACATTGTCTACAGGACTAGGAATGAGGACTTGCACTGGGACCAGAGAAGCAGCTAGCAGCACTGCCTGGAAGACTTAGAATGAGGAATTACCACTGGCAGCGGAGAAGCAGCTGCAGCATTGTCTACAGGACTAAGAATGAGGACCACTGCGACCATAGAAGCAGCTGCAGCATTGTCTACAGGACTAAGAATGAGGAATTACTACTGGGACCAAAGAAGCAACTAGCAGCAGTGTCCAGAGGACTTAGAATGAGGAATTATCGAAAGGATCAGAGAAGCAGCTTGCAGCATTATCTAGAGGATTTAAAATGAGGAATTACAGATGCGACTGGAGAAGCAGCTAGCAAAACTTCCTACAGGATTAATAATAAGGAATTGCCACTGAGACTAGAGACGCCGCTGCAGCACTGTCTAGAGGACTTATAATGAGGAATTACCACTAGGGCCAGAGATACATCTGCTGCATTGTCTACAGGAATAAGAATAAGGAATTACCATTGGGACCAGAGAAGAAGCTAGCTGCACTGTCTAGAAGACTTACAATGAGGAATTACGACTGGGACCACAGAAGCAGCTAACAGCACTTCCCAGAGGATCAAGAATGGGGAATTACCATTGGGACCAGAGAAACAGCTGCAGCACTGTCTAGAAGACTTAGAATGAGGAATTACCACTGGGACCAGAGAAGCAGCTGCAGCATTATCTACTGGATTAAGAATCAGTAATTACCACATGGACCAGAGAAACAGCTAGCAGCACTGCCCAGAGGACTTAGAGTGAGGAATTACCAACAGGGACCAGAGAAGCAGCTTGCAGCATTATCTAGAGGACTTAGAACGAGGAATTACAGATGGGACTGGAGAAGCAGCTAGCAACACTTCCTACAGGACTAATAATAAGGAATTGCCACTGAAACTAGAGACACAGCTGCAGCACTGTCTAGAGGACTTAGAATGAGGAATTACCACTTGGGCCAGAGATGCATCTGCTGCATTGTCTACAGCAATAAGAATGAAGAATTACCATTCGGACCAGAGAAGAAGCTGGCAGCACTGTCTAGAAGACTTACAATGAGGAATTACAACTGGGACCACAGAAGCAGCTAACAGCACTTCCGAGACGATCAAGAATGGGGAATTACCATTGGGACCAGAGAAACAGCTGCAGCACTGTCTAAAATACTTAGAATGAGGAATTACCACTGGGACCAGAGAAGCAGCTGCAGCATTATCTACCGGATTAAGAATGGGTAATTACCACTTGGACCAGAGAAGCAGCTAGCAGCACTGCCCAGAGGACTTAGAGTGAGGAATTACCAACAAGACCAGAGAAGCAGCTTGAGGCATTGTCTAGAGGATTTAGAATGAGGAATTACCGACGGGACCAGAGAAGCAAAAAGCAGCACTGCCTATAGGATTAAGGATGAGGATTTACCATTGGGAACCAGTAGAGCAGCTGCAGCACTATCTAGGGGATTTAGAATGAGGAATTACCACGGGACCAAAGAAGCAGGTGAAGCATTGTTTACAGAAATAGAAATTACCACTGGACCAGAGAAGCAGCCAGCATCACTGCCCATGGGATTAGGAATGAGGATTTACCATTGGGACCAGAGAAGCAGCTGCAGCGCTGTTTAGAGGACTTTAGAATGAGGAAGACAAAGTGGATGAGTGTGTGTCTGAACATGCACACAGAGCCACTTATTTCTAAAACAGCAGTGGACGGAAAAGTGGCTTGGAAAACATCAATTAAGTATACCTGTGCAGAGGCACAAGAACAAATGAAACCTCTAAACCTCTAAATACAGTGTTGTCACTCGTGTGGTGTGAAACCATTGCTGTGGACAACCAAAAAAGCACTAAGGCTGCAATGCCCAGATGGGAGGAGGGGCCATTACACGCTGGTGAACTTAGTGTGATGGCCAACAAAAATGTTCTCTTAATGAAATCGCCTGGGAGGGAACCAAGCACAACAAAGGAGGGAACATTTAGAAAAATGCACCAATAAAAGGAAAGCATTTAAGACAAGCACAACAAATAACGAATGGCAATAGTGGGCGTGGTTAAGGCCCATAGACTGAATACAGCATGTCTTGCAGACAGCGCATACGCACTGCCTAGGCTTGACCTAAAAAGTGCTGTAAAGTGTGATAGGCAGACATAAGACGTTAAAAACTAGTGTGCAGTTTTTCCTTACTGTTTAAATCCATCCATTTCTCTCACTAATGACTTACAATATCTTCTTCTAGCAGTGGCAGTTCTAGAAGAGATATTATGGGGCACAGGAGGAACTTTGACTGCTGCAGAGAGTGCTGGTTGTAGATCTTCTGAAGTTCTTGGAGAGTTTTCATGTAATTAAAGTGTTGACATTGTCACGCTTAAATAGTAAATTTTCTATTTTTAGGGTGCAAATTGATATTGGCTATATTGTAGACTCATCAATTTATTTACCATATAGCTTTGACATTTCTGTTTCCTCAACCGAAGAATCAAACATTGTAGAAAAGGACGAAACTGGAGGATTAAACATTATAGAGTAGTATCAAAATCTGAATGGGAAAATAATGGTCATATGTCCTGCAAGCACAGACAACCACTCTTGATGCACACCAAATGTTGTACGAAAACCAACCCTTGGCAGGGAGCTTTACACCTTACACACCCATCTGCATTCTCTTTCCGTGCTCAAGCTAGACTGCCCAGAAAGTAACCTCTGCATAAGCATGCCAGATTAGTGTGAAGTATTACCTGTGCCTATTCTTTAATTGTCCACTAGTGGACTGAGAACACTGTTGCAGGGGTACATGCCCAAAGCACACAGTGCTGAGACCTTCTCTGGAATTACTGTATAACATACACTTCTCACTTCCCACATCCCACTTCCCAGGATCACCTGAAGATCACTGGACAAAAATTAGTTTAATCCCATTCAGCGTTGCTTTCAGCACTTTTCCCATAATTACCTCAGAACAAGTTAACTGTGCAGGATAAGCTGCTCACCATGAGTCTCAATGGTAGCCAGTTGATCTGCAAGGCAGGTTCGCAGTAGATGTGGGTCCTAGGCATCTTCTGCCCTGTCACCAAATAATAAGCAGGCAGGTCTGGTTAAATAACCAGTCTTCATCACAAACAAAGACACTTCCGGACCACTCCCTCTCGACTGACTCTCAGAAATCTCACACTTGGAATCCTCACCAAATGACACCACAAGGCCAATCCTGTCAGTGAACAACCAAAGCTTTCAAAAAGCAAACTCCATCTCCACCACTCCCTGCCTGTGACAGAAACTGATAAACACCTAACTCCCCCTGGCATATTCACTGAGAATGAGGACTAGGCTTGGGAAATGGCAACCTACTGTGCATCTCTAGTAGAAAACATCTGGTCTGCACAGGATCTCTTTCCTGTCCACTGCTAGTCAAGGAAGTGTATGGCTTTATGACTAGCAGCAGATAAATCATCAATAACTGTCTTGGGGCTCAACACAAGAGCTAATTTCCATAAAAAGCATGCACCCCCAACATGTTTTTGCCAATTTATTCAGCATTGTTCTCACAGCTGTGCTAAACTGATTTGGTTCACATTGGTCCACATCACCTATTATTTCACTGGGAAACAAACATCTTTGGTGCCCAGCTCTTGGGCGACTCACACTCATAGTGGCTGCAAGGGGTGAAAGACCCTCCTTACTCTCAATGATGTTCTCACCTGAGGAACTACATCACTGCAGTTCCTATGTTGAAGAACTCTGATAAAAGTCTTGATACACCTCAAATAAATTTTTCAACATCCTCCCGTGATTGCTTACTTCAGGCACTCAGATCTGTGAACAACAATGCCTCAAACACACTGGTGAAACACAACAGCTGAGTTACTATTGTGAAGCTGGCCCATTGCTAAATGTGAAGAATTTGATTTCAGAAATATTGAGTTGCGTGAATATTGTGTCAAAAAATATTGTCAATGAAAAAAAACAAGGAACAGAATATCGAAGATAAGAATATTATTTTTTACAACATATACTATAGTTTCTAAAATATATTAGAAAATATTGTTTACATTAATATAGTTGTGTTAATCATCAGTTTTGAATTAAATTAATTTATGTAAGTTATTAGATTAATTTTAGATGTTAACATTGTTTATGCAATTTAACAACATTTGTAATTTGTAATGTGTAATTAATTCTGCTTACATTTAATTAGTAGTTTATAATTTAATACCTGGTTGTTGAGTTTGTAGGGGGATAGGCGGGAGTTATTTAAATAATATCTGTATGTTTTTTTTACAAACTTTATGTTAATCAATATATATTTGGTAATTAATTATTAAATTATTAAGGTATTAAAGCATTTAATCGATTACTTGTTATGTACATTATTTGTTTTTTCCATTAACTATTAATTCACAGATAAGTATATTTAATAATAAACTTTGTAAAATGCAATTTATATTTATCATAGGTTTTAATTGAGTTATTTAACAATTAAATTATTAATGTAATTACTATTGTAGATGAAATCTTTTTTATTTATACATTATTTTATATTGTCTTTGGATTGTGTTTTGTAATTGTAATGATGGAAGTGTATATATTTTACATTTATTTATGTTGTTTTTTATTTAAATTTATTTTTGTGTAATGTTTTTTGTCAATTATATTTATTTACTTTATTTATAGCATATATGCTTTTATTTTGAATATGTTTAGATAATTGTATGTTGTTAGGTTTGTTTTTAACATAATTAGAAACTGGAATGGTATACGTAACACTTACTAAGTCCAACAGTTTCTATACAGTTTTTAGATTGGAGAGGTAATAGTAAATCTAACTCCACTAAAGTTCAACACTTTCCATGATTTTGCATACATTAAAGTGTGAATAGTGAATCTAACACCTCCAGAGTCCAACACTTTCCCTACTGGTGCTTAGGTTGGTGAAAAACTAGTACATCTAACCTCTCCAAAGTCAAATACTTTCACTGCTTTTGCCTAAATTGGTAGTGCGCACAGTAAATCTAACACCTCCAAAGTCCAACATGTTCCCTATTGTTGCTCATCTTAGAGAGGTAATAGTAAATCTGAACCATTCAAAGTCCAATACTTTACGTTATTCTGCTTATGGTGGAGTGGGAATAATAAATCTACCCCCCTTCAGAGTCCAACATGTTCCCTACTTTTGTCTCTATGTTGAAGCAAAAATAGTAAATGTTACCCCTCTACAGTCCAACACTTCCCAGGCTTTAGCTTATGTTGGAGTGGGAATAGTAAATCTAACTGCTCCAAAGTCCTAAACTGTCCTTGCTTTTGCCTATGTTGGAGTAGATATATTAAATCGAAACCCTCCAAAGTCCAATACTTTCCTTGCTTTTGCTTATGTTTCAGTGGGAATAGTAAATCTCACCCCTGCAAAGTCCAACACTTTTCCTACTTTTACATTGGAGTTAAAATAGTCAATTTGGCTATTTTGCTAGTGTTGTTTATTTTTGATTGTTGTTATTTTTTTAAATATTTTTTTCTTTAATGTTTATATTATTTATAAAAAGTGTAATTTAATATTTAATTGTTTTAATATTCATTTTAGTTTGTTAATTTGAATGTTATGCATTTTAAAAATGTAAATGTATACATTCAAAGTTCACCTATATAAAAGTATATCTGTCTATCTGTAATTTATATATTGTTTCACAGTATTAATGAAAACGTTTTACATCAATTTTAATATTTAAATTAAGTTACATTTATGTTGTGGTTGTATATGTTTGTGATTTTTTTCTTTTTCTTTTAAGTTATTGATAATATTTTGAATTTAATGTTTTAATGTTTAGATATGGTTTTCACCTTTTTTTAAAGAATACGTATACACACACACACACACATATATATATATATACATACAAACACACACATATATTATTATATATATATATATATACACACATGCACATATGTATGTGTGTGTGTGTGTGTGTGTGTATATATATATATATATGTATGTATATATATATATATATATATACATATATATATTCACTGAAAAAAAAACAAAGGTTACAGGGACGTTATTGTTAGGTTCCGAATTTACTCATACAAAACCATAGAAATTCAGCAGTTACAGTTAGAGTTATTTCAAGTAACTATAACTCACGCCATAAGGTAACTATAACTTGCATCTTCACCATGTACAGTTTTCTCATCAATAATTTTACTGCAAATGTTGCAGTGATAATATCGAAGATGCCAAAGAAGATGTCATCAATGATATAATATGTGGAGTAATTAGCTGTTCATGGCAAAGGCACGAGTTATAGTTAGCTTAGGGCGTGAGTTATAGTTACTTGAATACCTCCAACTATAACTGCAGAATTTCTATGGGTTTGTATGAGTAAATTCAGAACCTAACTATAACGTCCCTGTAACCATTGTTTTCAGTGAATATCTATGGTTTTTAATGTACAGTAATTATAATTACTTTACGTTAATCTAACTACCGCCACGCACGGCCAAAGGCCATGCGTGGTGGGGGTTGGTAGCAGGGTGTGGCCTGCGAGCAGGCCCTGCAGCCAAGCCCTTATAACTACCAAACCCGGCACTGCGTATGGCCTTTGGACATGCGCAGCAGGGTTGGCCACAGGGCCTGCCTCTGTCAGTGGATCTGTGAGTATGTGCGTGAGCGTCTGAGTGGGTCTCAAAGTGGGTGTGTGAGTCTATGAGTGGCTCTGTGTGGATGCATGAGTGTCTGAGTGGGTGTGTGAGTGGGCGCATGAGTCTCTGAATGCATGTATGAATGAATGAATTAGTGCATGAATGAGTATGTGATTGTTTTTTTACATATTGTTTTTGCATATTCTCGAATATTCTCAAATGTCCTCAAATATTTGAGGATATTTGTGAATATTGCACAAGGTGAAGAAAAATCATTTTCAACCCTTAATTTGACCCACAAACACCCCTATATCGCACCTCTAGGATCAGGGTACCTCCACCCTAACATCTTATGCCACATATAATTTCTATTTTCAGCCCTTGGGACCCTCTCCCATAACATAAAATGGTGGCCGCAACTTTCTAGTCAGGTTGCGGCCAGCCAATCACAGCATTCCTGTTCTCACGCGCATTCGCACATTTGCTGCGATCACCACAAACATTTTGTGGCCAGAGACATACAACTTTATTTTCCCTTTCATCTCTCAAAACCTAGTGATTGAATTTACACCAAATAACCCCCCAAAAAAATCTACGTACCAAAATCTGGCTTCCTGCCAAATGTGGTGTCATTCCGTCCAGTGGTTCGGGCTGTAGTCGTGTCTAAAGGTCCTCTGGGAATTAACATGGGAAACAAAACTTTTTTGCCCCCCCCCCTTTTTTCTTGGCCCCAGCTAGAGGGATCATCTTGAAACTTTACGTGCCCAACAAGAATCACCAGGGCACTTTTTGGGAAACATTTTGTGAAGATTTGTCAAACCGTGCCAAAGAAATAGGCAAGTCAAAAAAATGCTTTTTATATGGAAACATGGTCCTAACTATAACTACCTAGCGACGACTGCCACAAGGTAATATATATTCACTGAAAAAAACAAAGGTTACAGGGATGTTATAGTTAGGAAGTAGAATTAAAACAAATAGAAATTCACTAAAAAAAACAAAGTTTACGGGGACTTTAGTTAGGCTCACATTTTAAACGTACAAAACCATAGAACTTCACCTCTTATAGTTGGAGTTATCTCAAATAACTATAAATCGTGCCCTAAAGTAATTATAGCTTGCGCACCTGCCATACACAGTTTTTTCATCAATAATTGTACTGCAAATATTACATTGATATTATCAATGAAGGTCCCTTAGGGCATGAGTTATAGTTACTTGAGATAACTATAACTATAACAGGTGAATTTCTATGGTTTTGTGTGTTTAAAATGTGAACCTAGCTATAACGTGACTTTAATCTTTGTGTTTTTTAAGTGAATTTCTATGTTTTTTAATTCTATTTCCTGACTATAATGTCCCTGTAACTCTTGGTTTTTTAATTTTTCAATTTTTTTTTTTATGTGAAGTAATTTTAATGACTATGCATTAATTCAACCACCGCCTCGCACTACCTTTAGACATGCACAGCAGGGGTTGGCTGCAGGGCCTGGCCTGCGGCCAACCCTCTATAACCACCCAACCCCATGCCACACACAGTCTTTGTCTGTGCGTGGCGGTGGTTGGCCGCAGGGACTTGCCGTTCAACTCTGCGGCACACACTGCCTTTGGCTGGGCGCCTATGGGAGTTGGCCGCAGGGCCTGGCCTGGGGTTGGGTGGGTAAAGGGGGTTGGCCGCAACCCTAAAATTTTGCTGGGAAAAAGACTTCAATGCTCCATCACGAGGAATGTTTAACCCGTTAAATACGGGCGTCGGCCACTGGCCGACGCCCACACTCCCTCCCTGGTGCGGGTCACGACCAGTGGCCGACACCAGGGAGGGGGTTAAAAATCCTCCGGTGCAATGCACCGGAGGATTTTTTTTTTTTTTTTTTTCACCGTAGGAGACGCGGAAGAGCTTCCGCGTCTCCATCCCACCCCCCTCCCGCCCCCTTATGACGTCAGCGCGCCGCGAGGCGCGCTGACGTCACATTTTTTCCCCACCGGAGAAGGAGAGACGGAGGTAAGCGTTCTTTCCTTCTCCGGTGGGGAAAAAAAGGCCAAAACGGCCTCCCCAGATGCCAGGGAGGCATCGATGGAAAGGGGAGGCTCTCCCCTTTCCATCGATGCCTCCCTGGCACCGTTTCCTGGCCGTGGATCGCAGCGCGGCTGCGATCCACGGCCAGGAAACGCCACTAGGCACCAGGGATCTTCTTTGGGGGGGTCGGCCCCCTCGTAAAAGGGCCACCCCCCCCCCCCGGCAATATTTAAATTATTTATACTGTTTTGGGGGGCGATCGCGCCCCCCACAAAAAAAAGAAAGAAAAAAAAGAAAAAAATAATGGCGGGGTCGGTCCTTGGAACACGGGCCGACCCCAGGGGAAAAAAAAAAAACGTAGTTTTGCCTGGGGAGGCCGATCGCCCCCCCAGGGTAAAAAAAAACAAAAAAAAACAAATTGTTGGTGGTCAGCCCTTAGAGTGACCATCAATGGGGCCATTTTTTTTTTTATACATGTGTGCTTTGCCGAGGGCAAGCACACATGTATAAAAAGGAAAAGATTTGTGACATGAGTCTCATATATATGTGTATATATGTATACACATATATATATCTATATAGATATATATATATATATATCTATATAGATATATATATATATATATATATAGATAGATATATATATTTTTTTCAGGACAAGCATTGCAGCGTCCATGTGCTGCTTTTCTGACTTGTTGGTGTGTATCTGGGCTTCTAACAACGCCCACCTCACGCCCATCACTACCACTCCTTTGATGGCATTGGAAAATGATTTACCTTTGTCCCTCCTTGGGGAGGTTTTGCTACCGCCTTGGCCATCGCCCCTGGTACATGGCTAATTGCACTTTTGCTGTTACGTTTAACTGCGAGCGAACTTCTTTTCCTTTTGTGTAACTCTTCACATGATGCTCATGGTTGCCATGGCGCTGTGAATCGGCTCTCTTATGTGAAAGAGTTTAACTTTAAATTATCAATTTATGTGGCAAGAAAAGTTGGGTTAGGAGTTTATAACGCTAATAGCTCTAACTCGAGCAGATGCGAGACCCATTGCATTGTAAATGCTTGTTATTCTTGTGTGTGTTGTTTTATAATGGTGAACAATTTCACCGCACTCCACGAGGACCGTGATCAAGACTCCTTGGTGAGTTGAAACACGTTGGTGGTTATTGACTGCAATAAAATACACGTTTATTTGTACTTCATGGAGTGCGGTGAAATTTTTCGGCATTAGATAATTTCTAGATTGGTCTTCCCTGTCACTGGGCACCGGCAGTGAAGTGTGCCGCCCAGCAACCCTTCAACCACTTTGTTTCTAAACATATAAATATATATATATTATTATATATATATATATATATATATATACACACAATATGCATGCATGCATGTCTTTTCTGTAGTGGCAGTTTTGCTGGATAGTACTGAGGGAATTAGAAGAGGAGGTAATGGGAGGCAGAGCACCAAAAATGACTGTTGCACTGGGTGTGTGGTAAGGTGAAGTAATACATTCTTTTTTTGTTTTTTTCAGTGTTTTCAGAGAATCTGCAGAATTGGAGAAGAAGCGAAGGTAAGGTGACGACATTTCCTGTTGTACACAACAAACATACCAACAAGCAATTTTGTGACTATCTGCCTTCTACGTAGGATAGTAATTTAGAGGGACAGTTTAGCCAGTTGCAGAGATGGCGTCTCGTTGGATGACTGCTGATCAAGCCCTAGCTCGGGTTATGGAGGACAGTTCTGATGTAGGCTCAGAGACTGAGACAGCAGACACTGAGACAGCATCTGAGGGAGAGGACAATGGGGCAGATTCTGGGAGTGATTTTTCAGTCGGCGGAGCCCCATCTGACGACACCTCTTCCAGTGAGTCTGAAGGAGACAATGACGACATCCGTGCTGTCCCTTCGCAAGCACATTCTGGGCAGCGGGACCACATTGGGTTAGCCGAACCCAGAGAGCACGTGCTTGCTGCCGCAAGCACAGAACGAGTGCTCTCTTGGCAGCCCCCCTGTTTGGTTCAGCCCCAAATTCCACCTTTTACTGGTGACGCTGGATGTAAAGTCGATACAGCTAACTTTTTGCCAGTCGACTACATCTATCTGTTTTTGGATGTTGACTTTCTTCAGAAAGTTGTGCAGCAAACAAATTTGCGTGCAGACCAATTTCTGAGGGAGCGCGGAGGCACTCTAGGGCCCCGTTCTAGGGCACGCCAGTGGACTCCCACTTCGCTGGCGGAGTTGAAGATATTTTTGGGCCTTACCCTCAAAATGGGGTTAGTACAGAAACCCACCTTGCAGTCCTACTGGACGACTCGCACGGTTTGGGTAACTCCCATCTTCGCACCATACATGAGCAGAGATCGTTTTTTGCTACTGCAGTGCATGCTGCATTTCAATGACAATTCTGCTGCATTGCCCCGGGACCATCCAGATCATGACAGGTTGTTCAAAATTCGGCCTGTCGTGGAACATTTGTCTGCCAGGTTTCCAGAGATCTATACTCCTGGAAAGAATATAGCAGTCGATGAGTCCTTGATCCTGTACAAAGGACGGCTGCTTTTCAGACAGTACATTGCGAGCAAAAGAGCTCGCTATGGCATAAAGCTGTACATGCTGTGTGAGAGCTCTACTGGCTATGTGTACAGCCTGAGAGTGTATACAGGGAAGGATTCTACCCTAAACCCTGTAGGTTGCCCTCCCACGTTAGGGGTCACAGGTAAGATTGTATGGGAACTTGTCCATCCACTTCTTCACAAAGGTTATAACCTTTATGTGGACAATTTCTATACAGGAGTAGAGCTGTTCAGTGAGCTCTACAAAGCTGGCACTGTGGCCTGCGGTACAGTTCGTTGTAACTGCAAAGGATTCCCGCGGGAGCTTGTTTGCAAGAAGCTCCAGAAATCACAGAGTACTGCATTGCGTTCTAACGAACTGCTCGCAGTCAAGTTCCTAGATAGACGTGATGTATACGTGCTCACTACAATTCATGATGAGAGCACTTCTCCCATCACGGTTTGGGGTCAGATGGCCGAAGTCCACAAGCCCATCTGTATACTTGATTACAATAAGTACATGGGTGGAGTGGACAAGAACGACCAGGTTCTTCAACCATACAATGCGTGTCGTAAAACTCGCACTTGGTACAAGAAACTGTTTACCCACCTGATTCAGATGGCAACATATAATGCGTATGTTGTTTACCGTCAGACAACAACAGGAAGACTCATGACTTTCCTTGACTTCCAGTTGTCTGTAATTGAAAGCCTCACTGCTGTTACTGAAGAAGCAGCAGCCTCCACCTCATATGTTCTGGAGGATGTGGCAAGGCTGCAGGAGCGACACTTTGCTGATCGCATACCTAAAACACCCAAAAAGGATCGCCCATGTCGTCGCTGTAAAGTGTGCTCAAAGCATGGAAAGCGGCAGGAGAGTCGGTATTACTGTCCCCAGTGTCCATCACAACCAGGCCTCTGTATCCCTACTTGCTTTACGTTGTATCATACTAAAGCAAAGTTCTGGGAAATCGACTGAGGTTGAGCTGCTGTTGGGTAATCCTTTCAGTGGCAGTGCATGGATACCGAACGTCCATGGGCCACTGCTTCGTTAGGCAAGGAGCCACAGAATTTTACTTCATCATGGACTTCCTTTTGGCGTGGTCGGTGTTCTGTTCAATTAACATGCATTTTCTTCCCCCTACTGCATATACTAGTAGACAGAACATATGCCACATTGCCACGGAGTACCCTTTCTTCACCTGCATGTCTTCCTTACTTTCAACGGTAGATATGCTCTCTCAGTTCGAGAAATCACTTTGTAGGGCATACTTGGAAGCCCCCAACTTGCTTCCACAAACTAGTATAGGTTCACTTGGCTATTATACAGGATTAGCCAGGACTCTGATGAGAACAGAGACATGGATGGGTAAGGAAAGCTTATGGTAGGAGTGCCTTCACAGGGTTATTGCACAGGTAGAAGGCAGATAGTAAAGGTAGTACAGATGTACATCATCTACACCTATGGATTCAAACCCATTGGTGCCATCCCAGCACTAAAGGAGAATGACTTGTATAGGTCAGTGTTTGACCTGCTTTTCATGTTCATCCTCCATCAGAACTTAGTAGATGTTCAGTTTGCTGTATAAGTGCATTATAGTCACATCACTGCACATAATGTTGGCTGGGACATATGCTACGTTCTCATGGACTCCCCTATGTACCAAACACTACCCTTTTCCATAGCCTATGACCTTCTCTTTAGGGAACATCATGAGAAATCCCCAGCATGTCTCCCTTAGTTTCAAAGGTAGATATGCTCACTCAGTTCGAGGAATCGCTTTGTACGGCATACTCGGACACCCCCAATTTGCATCCACAACCTGGAAGGAGTTGGATTTAGCACAGAGATTGCGCTAAAGGCGCATGAAAAACATGTCTTCCTGAGCCTCAGGTGGCTGTCACAGGAGTCATTAGTAAAGGTTTGTTACGCATGCATTTGGTAATGTTAAGGAAGAAGGAGGCAGGTAGCCTATGACCTTCTCTTTAGGTAACAGCATGAGAAATCCCCAGCATGTCTCCCTTAGTTTCAAAGGTAGATATGCTCACTCAGTTCGAGGAATCGCTTTGTACGGCATACTCGGACACCCCCAACTTGCATCCACAAACTGGAAGGAGTTGGATTTAGCACAGAGAGTGCGCTAAAGGCGCATGAAAAACATGTCTTCCTGAGCCTCAGGTGGCTGTCACAGGAGTCATTAGTAAAGGTTTGTTACGCATGCATTTGGTAATGTTAAGGAAGAAGGAGGCAGTTACTTGACAGGTGGTAAAATGTAGTCAAACTTATTCCGTTCTGTGGCGTGTGAATGTGATGGGCCCTTGTCTGGCAGCGGTAAGTTAATGTGAGTGGAGTGATTGATTGGATTGGGCCCGTGGCTGGCGATATGAAAGGGTTGTTTGTTGTGCGTGAATGGCGTGTGAATGGATCATAAAGAGGTTGGTGCCTGGACGCGGCTTTATGGCCCACCTTCAGAAGGCTTGGTTTCAACATTCAGATACTTTCATAAGTAATCATGCTTTAAAACCATAATTTCTGGAGGTGCTAAAACCAACCAGTGTGAGTGGTGGGTTAACTTTAACAAACTAGTACCAGGGGAGACCAAGGGTGCAGGACTTGCATGGCTCTCACCAGTTTTCCTTCACCCAGAATCCCCTTGAAATTACATTATGTGCTTAAAAAACACATTTTCCTTGCATTCCAATGAGCAGAAGTCCAGGGATCTGCAGGGATCCTCAAAATTCCTACCACCCAGTGTTTCCCCACTTGTCCTGATAAAAACACAACCCCGCTTGTGTGCCTGCGCCTAGTGCCTGCTTCAGGAATGAATCACTCCAGGGTTAACAGTAGACCTCAAGCAAGGACTACCATTGACCCTTGTGTGATCCATTCCTGTCGCGGGCGCTAGGCCTACCCACACAAGTGAGGTATCATTTTTATCGGGAGACTTGGGGGGACGCTGGGTGGAAGGAAATTTGAGGCTCCTCTCAGATTCCAGAACTTTCTGTCATCGAAATGTGAGGAAAACTTGTTTTTTTAGCCACTTTTTGAGGTTTGCAAAGGATTCTGGGTAACAGAACCTGGTCAGAGCCCCGCGAGTCACCCCATCTTGGATTCCCCTAGGTCTCTAGTTTTCAAAAATGTACAGGTTTGGTAGGTTTCCCTAGGTGCCGGCTGAGCTAGAGGCCAAAATCTACAGGTAGGCACTTTGCAAAAAACAGCTCTGTTTTCTGTGATGTGTCCACATTGTGTTTTGGGGCATTTCCTGTCGCGGGCGCTAGGCCTACCCACACAAGTGAGGTATCATTTTTATCGGGAGACTTGGGGGGACGCTGGGTGGAAGGAAATTTGAGGCTCCTCTCAGATTCCAGAACTTTCTGTCATCGAAATGTGAGGAAAACTTGTTTTTTTAGCCACTTTTTGAGGTTTGCAAAGGATTCTGGGTAACAGAACCTGGTCAGAGCCCCGCGAGTCACCCCATCTTGGATTCCCCTAGGTCTCTAGTTTTCAAAAATGTACAGGTTTGGTAGGTTTCCCTAGGTGCCGGCTGAGCTAGAGGCCAAAATCTACAGGTAGGCACTTTGCAAAAAACAGCTCTGTTTTCTGTGATGTGTCCACGTTGTGTTTTGGGGCATTTCCTGTCGCGGGCGCTAGGCCTACCCACACAAGTGAGGTATCATTTTTATCGGGAGACTTGGGGGGACGCTGGGTGGAAGGAAATTTGAGACTCCTCTCAGATTCCAGAACTTTCTGTCATCGAAATGTGAGGAAAACTTGTTTTTTTAGCCACTTTTTGAGGTTTGCAAAGGATTCTGGGTAACAGAACCTGGTCAGAGCCCCGCGAGTCACCCCATCTTGGATTCCCCTAGGTCTCTAGTTTTCAAAAATGTACAGGTTTGGTAGGTTTCCCTAGGTGCCGGCTGAGCTAGAGGCCAAAATCTACAGGTAGGCACTTTGCAAAAAACAGCTCTGTTTTCTGTGATGTGTCCACGTTGTGTTTTGGGGCATTTCCTGTCGCGGGCGCTAGGCCTACCCACACAAGTGAGGTATCATTTTTATCGGGAGACTTGGGGGGACGCTGGGTGGAAGGAAATTTGAGGCTCCTCTCAGATTCCAGAACTTTCTGTCATCGAAATGTGAGGAAAACTTGTTTTTTTAGCCACTTTTTGAGGTTTGCAAAGGATTCTGGGTAACAGAACCTGGTCAGAGCCCCGCGAGTCACCCCATCTTGGATTCCCCTAGCTCTCTAGTTTTCAAAAATGTACAGGTTTGGTAGGTTTCCCTAGGTGCCGGCTGAGCTAGAGGCCAAAATCTACAGGTAGGCACTTTGCAAAAAACAGCTCTGTTTTCTGTGATGTGTCCACGTTGTGTTTTGGGGCATTTCCTGTCGCGGGCGCTAGGCCTACCCACACAAGTGAGGTATCATTTTTATCGGGAGACTTGGGGGGACGCTGGGTGGAAGGAAATTTGAGGCTCCTCTCAGATTCCAGAACTTTCTGTCACCGAAATGTTAGGAAAACTTGTTTTTTTAGCCACTTTTTGAGGTTTGCAAAGGATTCTGGGTAACAGAACCTGGTCAGAGCCCCGCGAGTCACCCCATCTTGGATTCCCCTAGGTCTCTAGTTTTCAAAAATGTACAGGTTTGGTAGGTTTCCCCAGGTGCCGGCTGAGCTAGAAGCCAAAATCTACATGTAGGCACTTTGCAAAAAACAGCTCTGTTTTCTGTGATGTGTCCACGTTGTGTTTTGGGGCATTTCCTGTTGCGGGCGCTAGGCCTACCCACACAAGTGAGGTATCATTTTTATCGGGAGACTTGGGGGGACGCTGGGTGGAAGGAAATTTGAGGCTCCTCTCAGATTCCAGAACTTTCTGTCACCGAAATGTGAGGAAAACTTGTTTTTTTAGCCACTTTTTGAGGTTTGCAAAGGATTCTGGGTAACAGAACCTGGTCAGAGCCCCGCGAGTCACCCCATCTTGGATTCCCCTAGGTCTCTAGTTTTCAAAAATGTACAGGTTTGGTAGGTTTCCCTAGGTGCCGGCTGAGCTAGAGGCCAAAATCTACAGGTAGGCACTTTGCAAAAAACAGCTCTGTTTTCTGTGATGTGTCCACGTTGGGTTTTGGGGCATTTCCTGTCGCGGGCGCTAGGCCTACCCACACAAGTGAGGTATCATTTTTATCGGAAGACTTGGGGGGACGCTGGGTGGAAGGAAATTTGAGGCTCCTCTCAGATTCCAGAACTTTCTGTCACCGAAATGTGAGGAAAACTTGTTTTTTTAGCCACTTTTTGAGGTTTGCAAAGGATTCTGGGTAACAGAACCTGGTCAGAGCCCCGCGAGTCACCCCATCTTGGATTCCCCTAGGTCTCTAGTTTTCAAAAATGTACAGGTTTGGTAGGTTTCCCTATGTGCCGGCTGAGCTAGAGGCCATAATCTACAGGTAGGCACTTTGCAAAAAACAGCTCTGTTTTCTGTGATGTGTCCACGTTGTGTTTTGGGGCATTTCCTGTCGCGGGCGCTAGGCCTACCCACACAAGTGAGGTATCATTTTTATCGGGAGACTTGGGGGGACGCTGGGTGGAAGGAAATATGAGGCTCCTCTCAGATTCCAGAACTTTCTGTCACCGAAATGTGAGGAAAACTTGTTTTTTTAGCCACTTTTTGAGGTTTGCAAAGGATTCTAGGTAACAGAACCTGGTCAGAGCCCCGCGAGTCACCCCATCTTGGATTCCCCTAGGTCTCAAGTTTTCAGAAATGTACAGGTTTGGTAGGTTTCCCTAGGTGCCGGCTGAGCTAGAGGCCAAAATCTACAGGTAGGCACTTTGCAAAAAACAGCTCTGTTTTCTGTGATGTGTCCACGTTGTGTTTTGGGGCATTTCCTGTTGCGGGCGCTAGGCCTACCCACACAAGTGAGGTATCATTTTTATCGGGAGACTTGGGGGGACGCTGGGTGGAAGGAAATTTGAGGCTCCTCTCAGATTCCAGAACTTTCTGTCATCGAAATGTGAGGAAAACTTGTTTTTTTAGCCACTTTTTGAGGTTTGCAAAGGATTCTGGGTAACAGAACCTGGTCAGAGCCCCGCGAGTCACCCCATCTTGGATTCCCCCAGGTCTCTAGTTTTCAAAAATGTACAGGTTTGGTAGGTTTCCCTAGGTGCCGGCTGAGCTAGAAGCCAAAATCTACATGTAGGCACTTTGCAAAAAACAGCTCTGTTTTCTGTGATGTGTCCACGTTGTGTTTTGGGGCATTTCCTGTCGCGGGCGCTAGGCCTACCCACACAAGTGAGGTATCATTTTTATCGGGAGACTTGGGGGGACGCTGGGTGGAAGGAAATTTGAGGCTCCTCTCAGATTCCAGAACTTTCTGTCATCGAAATGTGAGGAAAACTTGTTTTTTTAGCCACTTTTTGAGGTTTGCAAAGGATTCTGGGTAACAGAACCTGGTCAGAGCCCCGCGAGTCACCCCATCTTGGATTCCCCTAGGTCTCTAGTTTTCAAAAATGTACAGGTTTGGTAGGTTTCCCTATGTGCCGGCTGAGCTAGAGGCCATAATCTACAGGTAGGCACTTTGCAAAAAACAGCTCTGTATTTTGTCAAAAAATGGGATGTGTCCACGTTGTGTTTTGGGGCATTTCCTGTCGCGGGCGCTAGGCCTACCCACACAAGTGAGGTATCATTTTTATCGGGAGACTTGGGGGAACATAGAATAGCAAAACAAGTGTTATTGCCCTTTATCTTTCTCTACATTTTTTCCTTCCAAATATAAGAGAGTGTGTAAAAAAGACGTCTATTTGAGAAATGCCCTGCAATTCACATGCTAGTATGGGCACCTCGGAATTCAGAGATGTGCAAATAACCACTGCTCCTCAAAACCTTATCTTGATCCCATTTTGGAAATGCAAAGGTTTTCTTGATACCTCTTTTTCACTCTTGATATTTCAGCAAATGAATTGCTGTATACCCAGTATAGAATGAAAACCAACTGCAGGGTGCACCTCATTTATTGGCTCTGGGTACCTAGGGTTCTTGATGAACCTATAAGCCCTTTATATCCCCGCAACCAGAAGAGTCCAGCAGACAAAACGGTATATTGCTTTCAGAAATCTGACATCGCAGGAAAAAGTTACAGAGTAAAACATAAAGAAAAATGGCTGTTGTTTTCAGCTCAATTTCAATATTTTTTTATTTCAGCTGTTATTTTCTGTAGGAAAACCTTGTAGGATCTACACAAATGACCCCTTGCTGAATTCAGAATTTTGTCTAGTTTTCAGAAATGTTTAGCTTTCCGGGATCCTGCATTGGTTTCACACCCATTTCTGTCACTAACTGGAAGGAGGTTGAAAGCACCAAAAATAGTAAAAATGGGGTATGTCCCAGTAAAATGCCAAATTTGTGTTGGAAAATGTGGTTTTCCGATTCAAGTCTGCCCGTTCCTGAAAGGTGGGAAGATAGTGATTTCAGCACCAGAAACCCTTTGTTGATGGCATTTTCAGGGAAAAAACCACAAGCCTTCTTCGGCTGCCCTTTTTTCCCATTTTTTTGGAAAAAACGAAATTTTCACTGTATTTTGGCTATTTTCTTGGTCTCCTCCAGGGGAAACCACAAACTATGGGTACCATTAGAATCCCTAGGATGTTGGAAAAAAAGGACGCAAATTTGGCGTGGTTAGCTTATGTGGACAAAAAGTTATGAAGCCCTAAGCGCGAACTACCCCAAATAGCCAAAAAAGGGCTCAGCACTGGGGGGGAAAAGGCCCAGCAGCTAAGAGGTTAACATTCAAAACACTAGTAAATAAACAGACACATTACCATGAGATAGGAACATTTGAACTCTCAGCTTACTGAGTATCAGACCAAGAGCTTTACAAGTAGGCCACAAGTGACTGTTGTACTATGAATCAAAACATAGCTATAACATTAAAACCAAACATCTTGTTACTGTGACACTTTAAAGTCATTGTATATAGAGACCATTGCAATACCAATCTCTCTCGCTGTCTCTTCCACCCTACTATGGGACAGACTAGAGAAAGTGAGAAAGAGACATTTAGAGGATGACTTTGGCTGAGAGAAATTGAGAGAGGGAGAGAGAGAGACACACACACAGAGTTTTTCTAGACTTTGATGAGTGTTATACATACAATGAGATATTGTAGGACAAATTGAAAAAAAAATGCATTTGTCAATTAAAAAGAGTGATATCGCCTTTTAGCATGCACCTTAAACCTTTGAAGCTGAAAAGAAAATTCAAGCAGGGAAATAACCACAGACCCACCTATTCTACAACCCTCAATCTTCAGTGTGAGTCTTTATGACCTTAACCACTACACTACAGGTTATTCCTGATTATTCATTGTCTAGACATTACTATGACATTCGACCCAAAGATTTTGCCAGGAAAAAGACTTCAATGTTTCATCACAAGGAATGTTTACTATTTGAAAAAATAGTAAATAAACAGACACACTGCCATGAAATATGAGAATTTAAACCTTCAACCTACTGAGTGGCAGTCCAAGAGCTTTACCAGTAGGCCAGAGGTGAGCTGTTCTGTTGTGCATCAAAACTTAGCTATACTATTTATAATAAACATGTTGCTCGTGTGCCGCTTTGAAGTTATTCTATGGAGAGACCATTGCTTTTGTCATTGCAATGGTCTCTACATAAAATGACTTCAAAGTGGCAAACAAGCAACACGTTTGCTACCAGAAGAGGACTGCGGCGGGAGCCTGAATGCTCCCACAGTTCCAGCCGTCTCCCGTCTTCTGCAGAGCCAGCATCGCTGCTGCAAACAGGGAGCTACTTTAAGTAGCAGCTCCCTGATTGCGGGAGCAATGTTTTCATCTCTTTTCCTGCACTCATATTTGCTTGCAGGGAGAGAGATGAAAACTCCACTTTCTGCAAGCAGGACAGCTCCCTCTTGCTGAAAGCAGAGTTATGTTTGCTTTTGCTTTTTGGGAGCTGTCAGCTCCCACCAAGGAAAAGCAAACAGCTACCTCCTGAGGGTAGGCACCTTGGGAGGTAGCAGGAGCCGGCCCTGCGGGGTGGTGGTCCCCAGGGCCATCTATGGCTCTGGGGGGGAGGGGTTGGTACACAGTCCCCTCCATTGTTTGAATTTAGCCCCAGGGAGGTGATGGTCCCCGGGGAGCCCTTGGGAGGTGGTGGTCCCCGGGACTGAGTGGAGGGCACATGGGCCCCCGTATTCATTTAAGTACATTTACCCCAGAGAGGTTGTGGTCCACAGGGGGCTGTGTGGGCCCCCTCACATTAATTTCACTAGATTTTCCCCAGGGAGGTGGCAGTCCTTGGGGCTGTTGGAGGGCTGCAGAGGCACCCCTGCATTAATTGAAGTAGATTTGCCCCAGGGAGGTTGAGGTACCTGGGACTGTGCGGAGTTGTGAGGTCCCCCCGCATTCTTCTACAACATTTGCCCCGGGTAGGTGGCGGTTCCCGGGGCATGGGCAGGCCAAGTGGGCCCGCCCACATACATAATGTGCAGTGCACTAGGGAAGTGGCAATTCCTATGGGTTTCATAAGCCCTACGAGGAGGACTTTGACAGTGCCACTGGGACCTGGGCCACACAAGAGCAAAATAAAAAGCAAGCGCTGGAGACCGCGCTTGCTTTTTAAAAAAAATCACTGTGAAATTTGTGAATCTTCCACGATTTTCGTTGTGATTTAAAAAAAAAAAACTTTAAACCTTGTAGGGGGGGTGTGCACCAAGGCTAGGGGGGTAGAGTAAGAGTACCCTGCTCCCTTTTCTCTTTTTTAACGTTACTTTTTGAGACTTGGCTGAAGCAGAGTCTCAAAATGGCTGCCAACACTTCCTGGTTGAAGTGTTGTCAGCCAATCAGATCTCTGCATGAGATAGGAAGTATTTGTGAAGCCTTTGCACCTCCAGATATACACATTTGGTATTATTTTAATATTTCAAAAACTGCGGAATGGATTTACACCAAATAACAAAAAGGCTTCTTACTGGACCAAAAACATCCATTCTGCCTAATTTGGTGCAATCCCGTCCAGCAGTTCAGTCTGTAGTCTTGTTCAAAATCCTTATGGGAATTAAAATGGGAAATGCACTCTTTTGACCCCTTTTCTTCTCGGCCCGCGCTTGACAGATCACCCCGAAACTTCACATGCACATCGAGATGCTTGGACACACTTTGGAAAAGTTTGTGGAGATTCATTAAACGGTGCCAAGGATATAGGCAAGTCAAAAAAAGTTTTTTCAATTGAACTAACACTGCCTACTTGTGACTGCCAATAGGTAGAACTCGCAGAACAGGTGCCAAGGCCATGAGGGTGGGACTCACAACTCCATGAACCAAATTCTTGCATAGACAAGAACACTGGCACTCGTGGGGTGCTTTTCATTTTATTTTAGTTACAGACAACAAACAGAAGCATCTCAGCACTTGACCATCGTCAAGGACATTGACGAAGGCCAAGTGGCGAAACACGTCTGTTTGTTGTGTGCACTTAAAATACAGAATACAGTGGGAAAATGCCCTGTGAGTGCCAGTCTTTGCATATATATATAACATTTACATATTAAAACTATTTTAATTATAGTATTATTTAGTATGTTACATTTTTAAATTGTATAGAATGGTATAAAATATGCATGTTTACCTATACTTAAACCTTTTTTATCAAAAGTCTGTTCCACAATATGTTTGACTCAATATTTTGCCAAATGGTGGTAGTTACAAAAGGTAGTGGGAGGAATGCTTGCAATTTATCTAACCACTGGCAATCACATTCCAACCAGTTGTTCTTTTGCCCTCCAAGCCACCACTGTCATAAGCAAATCAGTCTTGACCCTGCTCCAACAGGAGCATTGCAGCTTGAACTGCTAGCCCAGGTCCTCTCTGAACTGGAACACAAGCATCCCAAGACCGGTTCCACCCTGACTGGGGCTCTTCAGTTGGGTATCATTTTTTTCCAGTGGCACAATAAGAACAAGCCAATTCTGGGCATACTGTAGCCGCTTAGGGTGCATGTGAAACACACAAAAGGTGAAAGGAGGAATGAATGAAATTTGTATAAGTGCTGTCAATCGCTCAAAGTAGCATTCCAACCATCAGTCTTCTGTCCACCATGCCACCTCAGTTTGACCAAGCCATATACAATTCAGCCTTCACCCTGCCTTGAAATTGGACACTAAAAATGAAATTGGTATCTTCGGATTGATTCATAGGAGCAACACAAGTGCATCAAACAGAATATGCTCCGGACAATGAGTGGCCTCAATTGAATTTAGAAAAGCTCCAAACTTTACATTATAATTTTGATTTTTTAAATATTTGTTTGTGAATTAAAATGTTTCATCATTTGTGTATTTGTTTGATGATGCATGTTTCAGTATTTCTGTGTATCATTTCATGTTTCAAATTATCAAAATTGTTTAAACCGGGGACCCTGATTCAAATAATGACTCAGTTGGGGGACTGTGAATTCCAGTAATGATCTATTGGCATCCCTGAAATCAGATAACGATTAGGTGGGGAAACACACACGTTAATAAGTTAAGAACCACTGCCCTAGTTTTATTGTAGCAGGCATGGGGAGGCTTTGAGAGAGGGAGGAGGAAGAGGTAAAGAGGAAGTGATTAAAGAGAGGCAAGAGGGAGAGGAAAGAAGAGAGGGGTAATAGAATAGGTGGCTGGATAGAGTGAGATACCACGAAAAGGCAAAGGGAGCAGGGCTGGTTTGAGCAATGTTGCCTGGGCTTCTTTTGGTTTCCCAGTCCTGCCCTGAAAGTAGGGAAGACAGGGAAGGGAAGACCCTTTCATCCCCTTCTGGCCCTCACACCTTCTTCCTGAATGTGATGTAAATATGTGAAATGGGGATATCAATTGTTGCAACTGATTTGTGCTTTATTGGGTGCACTCCATGTCAGACATGGGCAACCCTTTGCCTGGACATTTGAATGAGTCCATATACTACTTACAGGTGGGTTGATGGTTGAGTGGCAATCCTCTATCCACTTCTGATGTCGCCAACTGATGCTGTGAAAATAGTGCCTCAAGAGCATTCCATTCAAGGGCCTTGAAACTAATATTATTATGGTATATGAGGTGAGGCAGGCCTGGATGCAGGCAGATATACTACTCATGCTACAATATTCATGGGGCCAGAACACAGAATGCTCTGTAGTTTGTGATTTAAAATGCTGTTAAAATAACTTTGCTGATGCTAGCCTGCAAATGTTAGCAGCCATAGTCTGAGATACTTGCCTCTGTCTTCTGAATATGATATATGCATCCAAGGGGAACAGAAATACAAAGAGAAGAAACACACAAGGGCTGAGATTTCAAAGGAGAAACAGAATTTTGGAGGAAGGAAACTGCATTTGAGACGCATAACATAAAGCAATAACGTTTTAAGAAATGAATGAAAAGGGAAAGTAGGAAACGATCAATGGAAAAGAGATAAAAGGATCAAGAGAGGAAAATAATAAAAACAGCAGAAAAATAAACAAGCACTGTTGGACCTGGCTTTATCTGCAGGGTCACCCCAAAGTTGTTGTCTTCACGCCTACTGTTTTCTGAACCTGCTTTTGTTGTCTTTAGGACTGAACAATTTACCACTGCTAACCAGTGCTAAAGGGCTTGTGCTCTCTCCTTTAAACATGGTAAAATTAGCTTAACCTAATTGGTCAACTTAGTTTACTTATAAGTCCCTAGTAAAGTGGTACTACAGGTACCCAAGGCCTAAACATTGATGCTACTACTTGGAAACCTGCACCCGTTCCCTTTGCGTTTTACATCAAACGCAATGCAAAGTATGTTCTCGTGTTCAAATTCATGCAAACAGCACCATGCGGTTCGCATGGGTGAGGACATTAAGATTTTCACTCTGTTTATGGTGCTGGACCTGTTTTTTTCATCCCTCATTAATCTTTTCAATCCTCCACCCTTCTAATTAATCTACCCCTCATTCTTATCTATTGTATTAGTGAGTCTTTTTGTGCCCAACTACTTTTACATTTTTTTTCCACTTTTTCCAGCTTTTTGTAACTTTTTGTATTTTTGTTTATTTTCCCTTATTTCTTCCTTCCTTCTCCTCCTGTTTCTTTTCTTCTTCACCCCACCACCCAGCACCATGGCAGAGCAGGGCGGTGCTGGTGAACAGGGGAGCGGCAGCGCCAGGCCCCCCTTTGGGCAGCCAGCAGCAGCCGCCTACCCTGTGGATGGTGATGCTGCCAAGAGGTGCAGCTTCAGCTCATCTTTAGTGAGGAGGAGGTGGCAGAACTGTTTTTTTATGTGCAGCACCACCTCCCTTACGTGCTGGCAGCAGGCCTGGTAATGGTCTCTCCCTCTGGGAGCGTTGCCTGAATTGGGCTAGGGTGCCCCAGTGTGTCCGATGCACCACCCAGGTCCAGCGCATCACCCAGGAGCTGGCGCAACGCTGGGTGGATAGCATCTACTACGAGCAGGGCATTGAGATTCCAGGGCTCGGTGAGTGTTAATTATATTATTTGTTGCGTTTGTGTTCTACAATGCTAACTTCTTTTTCCGAATAGCATGCTGCTCACACTCAGAGACAAATTACATTAAGTTTACATTAAGAGTATTATTATGTGAGGCAGTTTGAGCTAGGCAGGTGCTCGGCGCTACCTAATCATACTTGTTTGCGCTCGCTTTGGCTGGCTATTTAAGAAGCTATTGCAATGCATATGGTCACCATACTGAATTTGTGATATCAGTGAGTTAGCATTCTCTGTGACTTTCTTTATCTAGCTTGTACAGTCCCAAGCAATTTCACAGTGATGTGTTGTAATAGTATTCAAGTTGGTCCATCAAGGAGGTTGAGAAATGAGAATAGAATCAACGATCCTTCATTGCAATGCATTATTTCCAAATGTAGTTTTTGTTGAGGAAATTTGAAATAGGGATTTTAGGAGTATAGGCAACTCAACAAATGTCGCTCATACTATTAAGCGATCTGATTTAGATAAGTACAATGTTACTGCGTTTGCCATTTATAATAATTTTGTGGAGAATAACTGTACCGCTAGTGTATTTTTTTAATCTTCTTTATTTCTTACATCAGCACCGAAGGGCAAGAAGGGGGGGCACCACAGAGGCAGATCCGGCAGGAGCTGGGGAGGCACAGACCACCAGCGCCAATGCTGTGGGCTCTGCTCATCCCAGTAAGTCCTATTATTTAATATTATTATTATTTACCTAATTCTTACCTCTGCCACTGTTATACTACTTTTGCTTTTGCCTTTTTTTTTTTTTTTGTACTGTCTCCTTTTTTTCCAATTCCCCTATCCAATTTTTGTTTAATTACTGTTATCCCTGCTTTATCTTCATACGCTATAGCTCTGCCCCTCCATTAAGCAAAGTTTATGGTTGGCTTGACTACCTCATTTTTCTAACATTGTGAACCAACAAAATGCCCAAAGTGATATTTTTGATAGAAGATACTGCAGTGCTAACCAAACTGTAATTGTGGTTGCATTTTTTTTAATTAAAAAACATAAGAGGAGGTGTACCTCAAATTTAAAAACTATATAACTTTTTTTATAGCCACACCGACCACCAGTGGAGCCGGCACAAGTTCCGCTGTAGAACCAGATGGAGCAGGGGGAGAAGTGGTGCAGGGATGGGCGGTGGTAAGTTACATTGCTTGCTTATTGATAATTATTATTACTCACTACCTGCAAGGGCAGCATTGTGCTTGTGAACCCCCCGCATTACAGCTGCAGCAGTGGTTGGGCTAGTTATGGCCTCTTCTATCTGCAACTCAGCAAAGGGAGATATAATGTCTGCTAAAAATGATGGCTGGCTTGATTGAAATGAGAAAGAACAGAAAGTTAAAAAAAGAAAGGATGGGTGAAATGAGCAAAAGGAAAGGATGTGTGGGTGGGTGGGTGAAATGAAGTGTGGGTGAGTATTGAGTAAATGGATAGATGTGTGAAAGGATGATTGATAGAAAGGTTGGATAGTGGATAGGGATGATGGATAATGGATTGTGAATTTTGGTGAAATACTGGATGAAAGCAAGTAAAGCTGAAAGCATGGTGACTATGGGTGAAAAAATAGTATATAGTATAATATAGAAATATAATAATTGCATATTGAATAAACAAGGGAGCTCTTCTGTAGAGGGACATGCTGCTCACCTACTTTGCTTACTTTATGTTTTATGGTTATAAAAGCTATGGTTCAAAGTGCGGGGTATTTTAATTTGTGTTCTAATCCCTTGACTCACTGTGTTAAACAAGGCAGATATGTATCCCACCCATCATCATCATTCATCAGCTCCCTCCCTGCCCGTGACATTTTGCCACCCATGACCGAAGAAGTGCAGTATGGTTCAGTTTGTATCTGCAGTGAGGGCTGTGCAATGTGCATCTTCAGTTAATGCGGCATGTACAAAGTTTTAAATGCATTGCAAACCAAACACACAAGATGTGTTGTTTTACCTTCACCCACTCAGTCACCTATTAGTACTTTACCCCTTTATTCTTTCCTACGTTCTTCCATCCCAGTCTACCAAACACATTAAAAATTCCATTCTTGGCATGTGCTACATTTTTATGGCTATGTAAAGTATTTACAAAATAAATTTCATGGTTTTCCATAACAGATTTATTTCATGCCTGTTCAGATTCTTCACTTTACACTTTCGTCTACAAAATGACTGAATAAGCCAAAGCTTAGGCACATGATGAATCGATGATCGTTATCACCTCTCTATTCTATAGCAACAGCTCTACCTACCCACCTAATCCCTTTGCTTTATTATGCAGTAAAGTATGTCAAGTAAGTCAAGTTTCCTTTCTTTACTCTCCAGCAAATTAACTTGTTGGAAAGAATTTGTGGTGGTGGGCATTGCCAGTAAATAAAGTGGGATTAGTAAGTGCTCAATTTTATTTCATGTTTGGTGTAAGGGATACTCTGTGACGAAGGTGCCAAATACAATCTATATAGCCTGTTCCTTTCGATTTGGCAGATAGAATAAATAATATATCCACATTTTATACATGACATGTGTGACATATCTTATATATTCATCTGCCTCTTTGGAGTCCGAGTAGAAACTAAGTGAAAGGCATTTGGGGAAATGCTGGGCCATTGAAATTTAAGGCAGATAATTGTCAACTACAGATGCCCTAGCTGCAGGCAGTAGCAAAGTACTTGAAGCGCTGGCTAGCATGCCTCCAATAATTTGGCACAACAACTTGTAATCAATAGTGCATAATGTGTTACTTATAAATGAGAGGTAATTCATTTTTATTTTTCCACTAAAAGTGTTTGTTTAGTTACTAGAAAAGCCTTTAAAAGAAAAAAAATTAAGTCACAGTTTAATCTGGTGTTATTCTGCCTTAATTATTTTCTGACAGACAGTCAGTGCTTTTTATGTGAGGCATGTGTGGGTATACAAATACAATTGGCCCTGTGACTCTCCTAATCATACTTACCTCAAACCCCCATGTCCCTAGGGCACCAGCAATGTAGTGCTACTATGCCACCCACTACCTACTTTTGAAGAACTCTTTGTTCAGAGCATTGTTTACAATTTATCTTTTTGATTTTAGTTTTTCTTAATATAGCTACTCTTATTCGATGACCACCAACCAGGGAGGAGATAGCATCCATCTGCGGCAGCAGTGGCTGGAGATAAACCAGGCTGAATACCAGCAGCTTGTGGTCCTGGAGGAGGAAGAGGATGAAATAGCTGTCTTGGACCCAGGACCCAACTCAGCAGCATGCCAGCCTCACGGCCAGTACATCGCCAGCACCACCTTCAGCTGTCAGGGTCCCTGACTGCCACTGCTGCCACCCCCTCCAGCTTGGACAGGATATTCCAGGTTTGTGTCCTGCAACTGCTCGACCGCATTGAAAGCCGGAACTCAGGAACATGCATCAGAGCCTGGACCAGCTCCAGACATGATGGGACGATGCCCTCTTCTAAGCCCTTTTTAAACCTTTTGTTTTGTTGGGAGGGACTGTTGGGAGGGACTCGTTGTGGGTGGAGAGGGTGGTAAGGTAGTTTGGACTGGGTTTCACTTTGGACTTTAGTTGGGCTTTCCGGGGACAGGGCTATTTGTTTGTATTTGTTGAAAGTTAAAAGGGGGTAATTTATTTTACTTGATTTATGCCTCAAATGTTTATTTTAGTGTTTTAGTTTGCACTGCTGTCCTTAAGTGTAGCCTGTTTTCTAAATCTAGTTAAAAAAGTATATGTCATTTACTTATACCCATGCACTACTGCCCTCTGCAACTGTATTGACCACTATGGGATGACTGCCATTGTCTATTTTGCTTACAAAAACCTAGATAAACACAGATAAACATCTTCTCTGCAGGGCACCCTCATCTACAGGCCGCCAGGCCCCCTCCCCCATTCTGTGACACCATCGCTGACAGCCTCCACCCACGCCCTTACATCCAAGGACTACATCCTACTGGGGGACTTCAACTTCCACCTGGAAAACCCAAACGACAACAACTCCACCACCCTGATCGAAAACCTCACCAACTTCGGACTCAAGCAACTCGTCACCACACCCACTCACTTGGCCGGCCACACTCTGGACCCTATTTTCTCCACCAGCAACCACGTCTCTGTCAGCCACATCACTGAACTCCAGTGGACCGACCACCACTGCATTAATTTCACCTTCAACAAACCCATCAATCGACACCTCACTGTCCAACTTCCCCGCAGAAACTGGAACAAAGGCACTGAAGCCCAGCTCACCGGCAGCCCCAACGCAACACCCCCCAAGGCGACGACAACGCCAACACCACCGCACACAACCTCCACGCATGGATCACCAACTGCGCCAAAACCCTCGCCCCCCCAAGACACCCCACTACAGAAGCACAGCCAAGAAAGCAAACCGGTTCACCCCCACACTCAAAGAATCAAAACAGGTCTGCAGATGTCTAGAGAGGAAGTGGTGCAACGACAAGACCCCTGCAAATCACGAAACCTTCAAGAACGCCGTCAAACATCACCACCAGCTCATTAGGACCACCAAAAGACTTGTCCTGCAATAACTCATCAATACAAATGCCCACAGCAGCTAGGAACTCTTCTCCATCATCAAAGAGTTCACCAACCCCCTCTCCAACTCCACCTACATCACCGGTCGAAAGAACTCTGCAAAAACCTCACCAACTACTTCCATCACAAGATCGCAGACATTTATGACAGCTTCACCAGCCAGGGCCCCCCACCACGACTCTCACCACCAGCCCGCCGACTGAAGCGTCACCACACTCCCCCGCCCTCCTCCCACTGGAACAACATCACCGACACAGAGACCCATGACATCATGGCAACCATCCACTCAGGAGCTGCCACCAACCCCTGCCCTCACCACATCTTCAACACAGCCAGCAACATCATCGCACCCAAACTACGGCATACCATTAGCCGCTCCTTCGAACATGCCACCTTCCCAGAGAGTTGGGAACACGTTGAGATCAAACCTCTACTGAAGAAACCCACCACCGACCAGACAGACTTTAAGAACTACCGGCCCATCGCCCTGCTCACCTTTCCGGCCAAAGTCATTGAGAAGGCAGTCAACAAACAACTCACTACTTTCCTGGAAACCAACAACATCCCGGACCCCTCTCAGTCTGGATTCAGAAGCAACCATAGCACCGAAACAACCCTCCTCACTGCCACAGATGACATCCGCACCATCCTTGACCGAGGTGAAACCGTCGCCCTCATCCTCCTAGACCTCTCTGCTGCCTTCGACACAGTCTCACACGACACACTACACACCCGCCTCCATGAAGCCGGCATCTGAGACTCAGCACTGCAATGGCTCTCCTCGTTCCTCTCTGGCAGAACACAGAGGGTCCAACTCCCCCCCTTTCTCCCAGAAGCCACCAAGATCAGCTGTGGCATCCCCCAAGGATCCTCACTGAGCCCCACCCTCTTCAACCTCTACATGACCCCACAAGCCACCATCCTCAAAAACCACGCACTCAACATCGACTCCTACGCGGACGACACCCAACTAATAGTCTCCCTCACCAACAACCTGGCCACTGCCAAAAACTATTTCCACGAAGGAATGAAAGCTGTCTCCAACTGGATGAAAGATTTCGGCCTCAAACTGAACCTGAACAAAACAGAAGTCCTCATCCTTGGCTCCACACCCTCCACCGTGAACAAGTCCTGGTGGCCCTCGGAAACACCCCCACCCCCACCGACCATGCCCGCAACCTCGGCATCATCTTAGACTCATCGCTCTCAATGGACCGACAGATGAGCGCAGTCTCATCGGGTTGCTTCCACGTCCTGCGCATGCTTCGAAAGATCTACAAGTGGGTCCCCACCAAAACCAGAAGGACAGTCACCCATGCCCTTGTCAGCAGCCACCTCAACTACGGCAATGCTCTCTACGCCGGAACCACCGCCAAGACCCAGAAATACTGCAACGCCCCACGACACAGCCACACGTCCGCCCTACACTGGCTGCCTATCGATAAAAGAATCACCTTCAAGCTCCTGACCAACACCTACAAGGCCCTACACGACGCCGGACCAGCCTACCTCAACCACAGACTCTCCTTCTACACTCCTGCCAGACAACTCTGCTCCGCCAATCAGGCCCTTGCCAAAGTTCCCCATATCTGAAAAAACCCACAGTTGGAGGAAGATCCTTCTCCCGCATCGCCGCCAAGACCTAGAACACCCTCCCCATCCACCTCGTGGAATCTCCTACCCTGTCTCAGTTCAGGAAGGACTTCAAGACCTGGCTCTTCAACTGATCCTCGTCTCCCAGCACCTTTCCTCCCCAGCGCCTTGAGATCCTTAAGGGTGAATAGGCGTGCTATACAAGTCCCTGATTGGTTGATTGATTGATTCTTCTATAGGAGTTAATTACTAACTAAACAAGATAACTTCAATCCATAGTTCTTCTCTTACCTGAATAGATGAAACATGGGAGCCTTCTTACTGCAGGGCTTTTCCCAAGGTGGCATCTTAAGGGGGTGGTAGGTAGCAGTAGTAGCAGGGTAGCAGGCTAACAGGGAAGAGAGAAGGTGCCACCTTCCACCTAGAAGAACTCCAGCTGCAGGAGTAATAAAGCGTTATCCATCAGTGTCATCTAGAATTAAAGAAAGCAGAGAGTTAGTGGGTCATATTATATCATAACTTTAAGAAGACTGAGATCAGACTACCACAATGATGGTATTTGACACCCAACAAAGAAAAACTGATATGATAATAAACACTAGCAATATCAACTTCTTCTGAGAAATGGTGGGGAGCTGGTTAAAAACTAAACTTAGGAAATTAAATCATGGAGGCAGGAGACCTTGGCTCAGAGGCACAAGAGGTTGGACATGGTTAAGTGTTTACACAACACAACAGGCCTTAATGATGATGTTGATGGGGCCGGTGTGGAATATTGCTCAGGTAATAGAAGGTCATGCAGTGAGTTGGTGTCGTTTGCACCTTATCCATCCCAGCAAGTGTGTGATCAATTTAATGGTGTAAAATTCAGTCACACCTCAATAATTCACACAGCTCTGGGGAAGGGGGTTAGGGATCCGATTAATGGATGGGAAAGATGATATGGGGAAAAGTGTGACAAAGCCAAACACTACACAAAAGAAACCACAACCATATTTGAGGCGCTGATCGGCACACCAGCATAAATCTGTTGTGGAAGGTAATGATGAAGGGATAAGTATGACACAGTTCGGTTAATTGCATTGTAAATGGGTCCTTCTGCCCCAGAGAGACCCAAGATAGTATAACTCTAAATGTTATGTTTTCTAGGTTTGTAAAATACAAATTATGGAGGACTGAAGTTAACCCATCCAGTTCTAAAAAATTATGATTGTTAAAAGGAAAATGATCCTGTATTGCCAAATTAGGCAGTGCATCTCCATTCATCTTGGAAAGTCTGTCAGACTTTGGTGCCTGCCTGGACCTGTCGGGTAGGTAAGCGGGAGTCTTGAGCTTTTACCAGGTTTTGTTCATTCAGGAGGGGACTGAGAGAAGGCCTACGCATTGAAAAAATAGTAACTGTATCATAGAGTAAAGGAGAAGGACAAAAGGAAGCAAGGTAAGCTTCATGAGGAGTCAGGAGTGTACAATAAAGACTCAGAGGTAGAGAAAGAACATAAGAGGAGTTTGACGTTTGAGCAAGCAATGCAGCAAATACATACTCAGCAGCATTAACCAACAACACACCTCTCTCCAGTCCACAGAGATAAGTGAGTACTAGGCCTCAAAGTCTTCGCCATCATTCTGGTTTGTCTTTGAAGTATTAACTTTTTCCTTCTACCTGTTGAGGTAGTCCTGCCCTGATTCCTTCCATCCTCCTCCTCCTGATTCTGAGAAACTCCGTCCCAGCCCTAAATCGAGCGAGGTAGACCTGTGTAGTCAAGTGCACTGCAGTTGAAGAACAAATAGAGAAACAGAACTGAAGTATTTTGTGTAGATTTGTGTTTGGTAACTAAAGTGACTAAAGGAGTAGACACTGTAGGTAAATTTCACTAAGTTTGAAAGACCAGTCACTCAAGAAAAAATTATCGCCTATCAGCCCCCAAACATTGCAAATCATCAGAATCAAGTTTAAAATAAACAAGAAAGAAAGAAAGAAAAAAAAGGAAGAAAGAAAGAAAAAAAAAACGAAAGAAAGACAGAAAGAAATTCAATGAGATATAATTAAAACGTTTTATGGTGGCACTGGCATACTCAGTCCAAGAAGGAGAGTTTATCCTCAAACTCAGGTGGCTCACCCAGAAGTTGGTCAGCAAACACACTTGATTCTGACCAATCATTCTGTGCTGTTTTTGGAACAGTGTAATCAGGTGGTATAAAATGCTGGTGCATTCTGACAATGGTTAATCTCTCCACGTTTTGAGGTGAGAAATTGCTCCTTCTCACTGTAGCAACTGCACCAGCTGCGCTCAGCTGGCACGCTGGCTATAGGACAAGGCAGATACTTTATTGCCAGATACTTTATTGCCAGCCTAATGAGCTCTAGCCAATGGTGGATCTTCCCATATCAGTACACCAATAGGTTCTGACCACATACACCTCTTTTGGGTCATCCAGATACTCCTGGAACATACTCTGAAGTCTCATTGGTGCTGCCACTTGCTCAGCCTCTTTGCCTCCCCCTGTGCACTGAACTTAAGACCTGCCACTTAAACCCAAGCCAATTCAGAGGTTAGATACAATTCTTCTGATGTTGTTGTTGCCGGTGTTCTTGTTGCTGGTGTTGGCTGCTGTGATATAGGACTACCCTTTCTGGAAGTTGAAGGCAGCACCTCAGACCTGCGGAGTGGGACTCTAAGTTCCAGCTGTTCTTCTTCCAGTTCTCCTGCTTGCTCAACAATCCGCCTCTTGTATTTTGAAACATCCCGTTCAGTAAAAAGAATGAAAGAGGAAATAATTTTTTGTAGCGTGGATCAAGTAGGGTGGCACAAATGTACTCTTTGGATGAGATAATCTAATTTTGCAGCCTTGCATTACAAGTCAAGTGATAGCTGAGGCTCTCAACCAAGACATGCACTTCTGGGTTTTCGTTCACACCTCTGAGTACGAACCTTTCAGATACCTTCTTTAGCTGGTCCTGTAACAAATGCAACAATGGGATAACTTGGCCCATCGTACTGCCCTGCTTGCTAACTTCCAATGTGAAAACCTCAAAAGGGAACAGCATCTGTGTCAGGCATTTGACTAGGCCCCATTTGTCTGCATCCATGGTCCACATCCATAGTCATAGCTTTCCCAATTGCATCCCCTCCTCTTAGAATGACATAGTCATTGATCTGTCTGTACTGCTCAGCAGACGTTGCAACATATAATTGGTTGAGTTCGAATGTGGAACAACCTATCTTAAACTGCCAATCCAGGTCCGCTATGAATAGGAACACAAGAAACCAAAGACCGGTTTCAGCCTAGTTGGGGCTCAGCAGCGCTAGACAGCTTGAGTTCTATGGCACAGTGAGCATAGGGCTCATGTCTGGGCATGGTCACCACCTTCTGTGCATCTCAAATGGTGGAATGCTTGCAAAGGAGTCAGAAACTGGCAATCACTCTGACCACATTCCTAGGGTGGCCAGATGTCCCGGATTTGCCAGGACACTCCTGTTTTTTCGCTAGATGTCCTGACAGAATTCAGGGAATTTAGTTAATGTCCGTTTTTTAGTGAGGGTCGGCTGAAAATGCTGGAAGGTGCCTTTTTATGTTTTCCGAAAGAGGGACAGTGAGCAGCTTTTATAAGAAAGCAATTTAATTAACACACATAATACTGGCTTTAAAATTTGCATTTTATTTGTTCGGATCGCCTCTTCTGTAAATTTAAGCTAGTGAGTGCTGTCATTCTATAAACTCGGATGAAGTAAAATTGCAGTCCTTCTATTTTTATTAAATGCCCCGATTTTTGGCTTTAAAGTTCTGGTCATCCTACACATTCTAGTCCCTCAAGTTCGCCCTCTGTGCAACCTCAGACAGGGACCACCTTGTGCAACACAGACGAGCCCTGCTCCACCAGTATCTAACGGACCTGTGGAATCGCCAGGCCAGGCCCCCCTCTGAATGGGAACGTGTTCCACATAATCTATGGAAAATCTATGGAAAACAAGATTTTAAAGATATTTTCCAAATGACTCGAACGTTCTAACTTTGCACATAGAATATCTGGCATACGGAGACCCTGCACACGGAAGCACGCAGTAAAAAAGTAAAACATACGTAAATACCGTATCTTCTGGGACTCGTCTGTAACTTTTAAGTCCACCTGTACGTATGTATGTGTTGTGCATGATGGAAGCTTTCAGCAATGTAGAAGCGTACGGATCGCATTTTGAGACTATTATTCGACAATGGCCAATAAGAAGTGGCGGTTTGTTACTGGTTTGAATGAGGGTGGTTCCTTGGGGCGCGTTGTAGCGATGTTGATACATGAACTTTATTTTCCAACTTGTATTTTGCGTTCCGCGTTTCCCCTTGAGTGCGCGCGACTAATAAGAAACTACAGCTAAAGAGCAGACCATTGGCTGTGGGCATTAAGGAAGCAACGTGTCGGGGCGCCCCACTTTTCCACTGGTGACTCCTTGGCGTAAACACGAGAGAATAAGCGTATCAAATGTACATCGCGTTTAATGGCTTGGAACCCAAAATCTACAATTCATTTGTCTCACGCTTGACTGTTTCCAGCCTGTAACACATAACCCTGCAGAGCTTTGCAAAAGTCAGCCAGGCTTCAACCCCTGCAAACTTGAATGACACATTGCCCCGTGATGCATCTGGCAGTGAACCTGGGCAGCAAGGGATGACGGTGCCACCCCACAGCTGGAACCCGTTCCCGACATCCAGAAGAAGAAAGAACCCGAAATCCAAACAAATAGAGGGCTGTCTGTTTTCGATCCGGAGTTTCCAAATAGTGCTGTTTAGAAATAGGCACACGGATTCATTTTTTTAATTCCTAAACCAACTGTGGCCAATGTTTCGCAACACGTCACTGTAGTATCTGGAGTTTGTCATGACAAAAACGTATTATAAGTAATCAGCGAAGCACTGGCCACAACATGAAATCCTCGTTCGTTCACTCATCAATTCTTAAGTAAATATGAATGAAAAATTTCACTTTAGTGGACAATATTTCGGCCGTCAGGTGATTTCTGGTTTTGTCTTGGCCTCCAGAAGTCCTGCTAAGGAGGCTACTGAGAAGGCTGAATGGACAGACTGTGGGATGGTTTAACGATGATTTCTGTCAGGTGGGTAATTCCTTGACCTGCTTGTCGGAGCCCCAGGCTTCATCTGGGCTTCAACCAGTGCTTAATTTGTGCTTGTTGTTCCTGGTGCTGAGCACCGGCACTTATTTCTGAGGGCCGGGGCTTATTCTTCTGCCTCAAGCATTTACTGCGAGCAAAAGAGAGGAAGAGCAAAATGAAAAAGCGTCACCAAGGGAGAAAGTAGAAAGCTGCTAGAGTGAGCTGAAGGGGCACGGAGTGGCTGTAAATGGATTGAAGAGGCCCCAGATGGCTTTAAGATTACACTGCCTCAGTATTCCGTGTTCACACATTTAATTGCAGCAGCCGCTTGTTTAGGAGGAGGACTTTGGGCACGGGCACCTTTTTATTTACAAATTAAGCACTGGCTTCAACCCGCCAGGGACATACATATGCATTGCTTAAGAAAATGTAGATTTTCCAAGTAAATTATGAAGGAAAGTCTTACTTTTGTTAAAGACAGGGAGACAAGTAATATGCTTATCTTTTCTTGCTTTATTTGAAT